>NC_063063.1:32655909-33319734 GCF_018812025.1 Megalobrama amblycephala
AAAAATCATAACTTTGGTCTCCTAGGATTCGGGGCATCATGCCGAGTCGAATGATGTCCATTACTACCATATCGGCCATTTTGGCTGTTGGCCATTTTGAATTTTGTGCTAAAATGCTTTATTTTGTAGTAAAATGCTGTATTTTACGAACGCATTAACGTATCGTTACGAAACTCGGTATGGCTCATCAGCACAATGCCCCAAAGGAGCCTGAGAAGTTTCGGACCAGCGCCACCTAGTGGTAAAATCAATTATTCAAATACTTATCACTATGGTTTTGGTCAACTTATTTTCAAAAGAGTCATGTTCTTAGACTCCTGAATCCCCACTGAGTCCAACGATACCAAACATGCTAGGTTTCGACTTATGGTATGTCCGCCATGTTGAATTTTGCCAAAAACCTGCTTTTTCGAACTCCTCCTAGGGCATTACTCCAATTTTCACAAAAATTGACACAGATCATCTTCAGACCATGCTTGCAAAATGTTATTAAAAGCTTTTCGATAGATCGGTCCGTTCTCGAAAACGGCACAAATGAATTCGACGAAAAGCTTGAAATCAGACTTGAGGTTATATCTCCACAACGCTTTATTGTATTCTTACCAAACTTTGTACATGTCATCACAAGCATGACCTGAGGCATCATGCAGAGTTTCGGTGCAGTGCCACCTACTGGTCTGGAGATATGAAAAATGGCTAATTATGCTTATAACTTCTGATGGGTTTGTCCAAAAATCATAACTTTGGTCTCCTAGGATTCGAGGCATCATGCCGAGTCAAACGATATCTAAATTTACAATATCAGCCATTTTGGCCATCGGCCATTTTGAGTTTTGTGGTAAAATGCTGTATTTTATGAACACATTTGCGTATCGTTATGAAACTTGGTATGGGTCATCAACACAATTACCTGAAGGAGCCTGAGAAGTTTCGGACAAGCGCCACCTAGTGGAGAATTTTTTTTAAATATGCTTATAACTTTTGAGTCTGATGCTCATGTCTGATGCTCATGGCTGTGTTGGCTGGCTTGTTGTGCTGCTTTTGTGCTTGACCCCATAAATGCTGCTTGCAGCTTTAATTATTCTTCTTCTTCTTCCGCTCTTGAAGTCTATGGCAGCCCATAGAACCGCTTGCGGGAAAGTTGTGAAATTTGGCACACAGTTAGAGGACAGAATGACCTTTGTCCATAGCAAATTTGGAGTCTCTAACTCAATCCCTCTAGCGCCACCAGCTGTCCAAAGTTGCACTTATGTTTATGCTAATAACTTTTGAACCATAAGGGCTAGAAACAAAATTCTTTTTTCCTATGATTCCTTGGGTCAAGACGAATCGATTGCATCATATGACGTCATTTTCCGTCATGAAAATTTTTCCGCCATTTTGAATTTTCTGAAAAACCTACTTTTTCGAACTCCTCCTAGGCCGTTAGTCCGATTTTCATGAAAATTGAACCAGATCATCTTCAGACCATGCTGAAAAAAAGTTATGGAATTCAAGTCGATTGCTCAAACCGTTTTCGAAAAAACACACGAACGAATTGTACGTAGCGCTTGCGAAAATAGAAGTAAGGCTGTATCTCTGCAACACTTTATCATATTCAGACCAAACTTGGTACATGTCTTCACAAGCATGACCTTAGGCACCATGCAGTGTTTCGGCTCAGCGCCACCTACTGGTGCGGAGATATGAAAAATGGATATTTTTGCTTATAACTTCTGATGGGTTTGTCCAAAAATCATAAATTTGATTTCCAATTTTTCCAATTCCAAATGATATCCAATTTTCCCATATCGGACATTTTGGCCGTCGGCTATTTTGAATTTCGTGCTAAAATGCTGTATTTTACGAACGCATTAGCGTATCGTTACGAAACTCGGTATGGGTCCCCAGCACAATACCCTGAAGGAGCCTGAGAAGTTTCAGCACTGCGCCACCTTGTGGTCAAAAGTTATAACAAAATTTACAGAAATGCTAATAACTTTTGACTATATTGACCGATTGTAATGGAACTTGTCTCAGTAGATTCCTTGGTTCATGCTGAGAACATAGATATCAAATTTGCTATAGTCAACTGAACTTCCTGTCTGCCATATTGTTTTTCTTTAAAAACCTACTTTTTCGAACTCCTCCTAGACCTCTGCTCCGATTTTCACCAAAATTGAACCGTCTCATCTTCAGACCATGCCGACAAAAAGTTATGGATTTCAAGTCGATAAGTCAAACTGTTTTCGTATACCGGAGCAAAGAATTTGAGATATGCTGCAAAAATTACTCTTGAAGCTGTATCTCTACAATGCTTTAACATATTCAGACCAAACTTGGTACGTGTCATCACAAGCATGACCTGAGGCAAGATACAGTGTTTCGGCGCAGCGCCACCTACTGGAGTGGAGATATGAAAAATGGTTATTTTTGCTTATAACTTCTGATGGGTTTGACCAAAAATTCACAAATTTGGTATGGGTCATCAGGACAATGCCCTGAAGGAGCCTGAGAAGTTTCGGACCAGCGCCACCTTGTGGTCAAAAGTTATAACAAAATTGACAAAAATGCTAATAACTTTTTTTTCTAATTGCTCACTGCTGCTGTTGGTCTGATGCTCCCAGCCATGTTGGCTGGCTTCTTGTGCTGTTTTTGTGCTTGGCCCCGTAATTGCTGCTTGCAGCTATATTTATTATTATTATTATTATTATTATTATTGGCTTGTGCAAATATTGTTAAATAATTCAATTCTCAAAATTAGTTTTTCTTGTCACTCATTTGTTCACATGGTTTGGTTAAGATTATGCTGGGTTATGGCTCATTTTTTGGGGTTTCTGGTTAAAGGGTGGTGTTGATATGGTTAACATATGGCTGAGAATTGGTACCAACAATAAAACCTGTTTTGGCCCAGTTCAGGGCCAGTTAAGGGTGATTAACTGGCTGAGACTCAGGCCGGTTATGGCCCATGTGTGATCCTTTAATCCAGTTCTGGGCCACTTCAGGGCCGTCATTCTTTGCGGTACTTGGGCCAACGGAAACGTGATCGTGTGGCCCGGAGATGGGCCAGAAAACATTTGCTATGTGGGACAGATGAACCTTGTCAGATCTGCATGACATATAGTAGTAATGCCCCTTTTGTAGTTTGTTATCCAGTTAAATATTAGCAATAATATAACAGTTTTATACCTTGAGTCATCAACTTTTTCTTTTTTTATTTTGTATCCAGGTTGATGCTGTCTTTCAAACATTTGCACGTTTCACTTACAGTGAGGACTGAAGCTGATCCTTACCTGTCACCTCCTCAGGTTATGTGTAGTTGAACCTCAGATCAAAAAGAGTGGAATGAGTGGAGTGATCTCTCTCTATATACAGTTTCTTCTGTGTTCTTGAATGTACATATAAGTGTTTGTTTGTGTGGAGGATGTGTTGCAAAATCAGATTACTGCTTTTGAAATGACTGGGCTGTACTGAATTCTCTTCTGAATGATTATTGGAAAATAACACCCACTTCTGTTTCAGCAGGTTGCTTTCAAGGTAAGAAAACAGCTGAATTCATGCTTCATCTTATCTGCACAAGCAGCTTCTGTTATTGCCACAAACTTTAGTGACATGCACAAAAATAACAGCATTGACAAACATTTGTTGAACCCTAAATATGATTATTCTCAAAGGCTACTTCATTCACATCTGATGCACTGTTGAATATAAATGAAAATGAATAAAATGTATTTTCTCATTTGTTGGGAAGTATGTTATAGCAGTCTGTGCTGCATGTCAGTTATCTTCCAATGTTGTAGACAGGAATGTCACAGGCCGCTATCTCTGTCTGTTTGGGTGTGAGCTGTCAAACCGTACGAGGACAACGCCTTTAGTATGGCAGAGACTAATTTCTGCACAATTTTCTTGATGGACTGATTCATTCAATTATCAGTCAAACGCCTAAGTTGCACTTGTTGCACTTGCACTCTTTAATGTGTTGTGACAGATCGCTGTAGCGTCTCAGTTCAAGTGGTACGTGAACCAATCATTTCTTCTTACTAGCTGTAAACGTGAATTAACATTAGAAGGTATGTTGTTTCAACCACAGAAAGACATCAATACACACCATTTTTAAAGTTCAAGTCCACCGATGTTTATTAACTCTGGTTTATCAGACAATCACCTGTCAATCAAACTCCCAGCGAAAGGTGAATTGCATTGCAGGAAATCTCTGAAGTAGAGGACTCTCTATTCAAAGAAAGCGTGTCCAGGAGCGACTGGCAGCTGTTGGCACCATGATCCAAGGACCAAATCATCTTTGGTTAGGGTGACCAGACGTTCCGAAATCTAAACTGTTGTTCCGAATCCCGAATCTGGCCCTAATTGACCCGAAAATTATACTAATGCAAAATCTTGAGTAGTTATTGTCTAATAAACATTAAAAACTGTCTGCAGAGGTTGAGTCGTCCTGTTTTAGTGGGCCGAAGTGTCCATAATCAAAGACATGATTATGCCTGTTGGGCTGATGTCAATAGGGTTGTGTCAGAGTTCTGTAAGCAAATTTCCAGTATATAGAACACTGAATCTCCACAAGTGAAGTCCACCATTTTGTGTACCTTGGGCGGATACCGCGATCAGCAAGATAATTTTGCCAGCAGTGGAACCACCATTCACCATACAAATCTCACAGGAAGAAACTGATGACTATGGTATTGATTATGATGGTCCTGTATTTCAGGAAGATGAGCAAATACAAGTTACAGAAAGTAACCTCAGATTAAATCCTGACAATGCGACTCATTTACAAGCTGCATGTAACCCACTTACCGATGACAGCAACCGCTATCTTTTAGTAAGGGATTTTATGTCAGTTTGCGATTACAGAATGTCCTCTTGAATATATGGCATGTTCACATGTGCTTGTATCATTTAATGAGATTTAAAACTTTATTTTTAACTCATTCAGAATCTTTTTATTTTATAAACTGACCACTTTTTTTTCAGAATATCATTTAGTTTTGTTTGAGATTGAGATATTGCATGTATTGCATGAACCCATAAAACTACCATTTAAAGAGATTTATAAATAGGAAAAAAAAGTAAGCTCTTTCGAAAAAAAAAAAACCAAAGCTTTGGCAACACATATTTGATTTAGGAAGTTGTGACATTCTCATTCTCTTCAGTGCTGTGAAGGAAGTGAATGTTTGGGTGCGGTCTCAGTGTGGCAGGGTTTCAAGCCAGTGGTAATAAATAAAATGTGGCTGTACTGCAGCTCACTGGGTTCATCTGTAGAACAAACAGTGGGAATTAGGGCTGCACGATTAATTGCACGAGATTGTCATGCGTGTCTCATCAGTAAAGCCGGTTCTGTGATTAGCGGTAAATGTCCATCACCTGCTTTCAAATGGAGCGGCACTTAATATACAGAGCCGTAGTTCGCGGACAAGCTACGCAATATCGTGTTCATAATCGCAGATGAATCGCTTTCGATTACGAACGCGATATTGCGTAGCTTGTCCGCGAACTACGGCTCTGTATATTAAGTGCCACTCCATTTGAAAGCAGGTGATGGACATTTACCGCTAATCACAGAACCGGCTTTACTGACGAGACACGCATGACAAAAGCATGCGATTAATCGTGCAGCCCTAGTGGGAATATAAACTAAACTAAAGGAATATATTTAATTTTAAATCATGTCACCTACTGTCCCTTCATAAAAACATATTTTAAGCTTTTACACACTCTCTGAAATACTTGATTCTGATTTTGGTCAGTCTGATTGATCATCACAAAATGAACCTGTGCAGGGTGATCAAGACCCAAGGTGGAGTGGCTGACATTATTCCTACTTATAAAGTCTGTTTAACACTCTGAGGTCTCAACGGCGATACCACCGCGTTTTTTTCTTACCAGTGTGAAAGACTTAAAAAAAAAAATACACCATTTTAATCTGTGGAACATCATCTTTTATTTGTGTACACTCAGAGTAAAAACAAAATGTTGTGCTTTTTGCAAAATAAAGAAAACTAACATGATGCGTGATCTTTCGTCTCCCTCTGAAGGAAGTCCAATCTGATAGTTCTCAGAAAATGAACTGTAACTTAGTGATTACTAATCACAAAAAAATAGACTTATGTCTAAAGAAGCATTGAAATGTCAGGTTTTAAATCATGTAAGTCAAATCGAAAACAAAAATTCTGTGTTTATGTAATCTGTATGAAAAGAGAGCCATGTCAGAAGTCCGTGATTCAGCTCATTATCCGCTAATGCGGCCACGCCCACGGAGCTAGCGCTATTCAGACGCAAATTCTGAGTCAATACTTGAATGCATCATCTCAATCATGTATTTATTGTCTAGAAAAGTGTTTATCTGGATGTTATAGCGATATCTGGCCTCTGTTAGTTCCTGGAAAGTCACAGGGTGGTTCTTCTTTAGATGAATTTGTGGACTAAAGGGGCAGAGCGCCCTCCGGCTGCAAGTATGAATTGAAAACACAGTATCCAGCGTTAATAGTGATGACAATAAATATTGAATAAATATTACTCCTCTGTATAGAAAATTTACAAACATATGAGAATTAGGGATGGGCATTTTTCCAAAATATTGTATTCGAATATTTGGGCTCGTAAAAAACGAATATTCGAATATTCGTTTATTTAAATGAGGTTAAACGAGAAAGACGTTATTGTTTTATATTCATCAATATTTTGTAACCATTTCTGAACAAGCTTACGATTAGGCAATATACACAACAAGCTTACATTATATCTCATTATATTCTTTTAGTTCAAAGCATTAAACAATGTGTGTAAACAGAAAATATAAAGAACAAAAGCATTTAATATCAAGCAGCGTGAGCGGGAAAATACTAATAAAGCAGACAGCGGCAGTTATCGTACAAAACGTACATAATATACTCGAGTCAGTATATGGTTATCGTGTTTATATTGTTTCACATGTTCATGTTTAGAAAAACAATATTATACAGTGTCCACATGTTCGGGTGAGAAAACGAGCCGTGCTGACAGACGTTGCAGAGACTAAGATAACAATACATAACGGTATGCTAAGCTAAGTTTCTAACAGCACTTTGTTTTCTGTTCGTAAATATATCTCCCTCGACGAAACTTAAAGGAAGCATATGTCTCAAAATCATTTTGCTATCAGATAAGTTATCATCTTGGCTCACTCGGGGATAACTTACAGCTGCACATACCTGTCGTGAATGCAGTTATGGACAGCTGTCTTTCCTCACTCGACGGGTATTTAGATTTCATGTGCTTTCTCATGGTGTTGATATTATGATAACTCCGTTTCATTAATTAATTCCATTTTGTAAGATCATTTTCATCTAAGTAATTCCAAACTTTGCGAGGCAGACGACAACATTGTGACGATCAAATAAAATAAACTTGTTAAACATGCTCCACAGTGCCACCCGGTGCATTTAGTTATAACTGCAAATTTTAGTGCTCAGGATTTATCATGGATTCACTGCATTTACGGCCAGCAAAGCAACATAGTAATTTTCGAATAGTATTTTTATTTTTCGAATATTAATTACAGAACGAATATTCGAATATTCGACTATTTGTGCACATGAGAATCCATCAATATTTCTCCAAATGTGCATGCTTTTAAGCTAAAAGGCTATATGAAATGCCACAGAGGTAACATAATTGTTCAGACACTTTGCATCACAGAAATACATTATATTTTAAAGTATATAATAGAATACCATTATTTTAAATTGTAATAATATTTCACAGTATTGCTGCTTTTTCTGTATGTTTGATTTACACCATGATGAGCTTTAGACATGATCACAGAGGTTTTTTTTACCTGTCTGAAAGAGCTCATTATTTATGCAGGTCATTACAACTCATTATGCGATTCTTTTGTCTTCTCAGGTGTAAATGACCCATTATTCATGATGATTCACGCCTCCACGCATACTGTGTTTCTTGACAAAAAGTGTCTTACAAAATTTAAATCTCTCTATTGTTTTCTATGAAGGAGTAGGCAGGATAATTTTTACATAATTTTGAAGCAAAAACTCTAGTCTACAACCTCCAATACCCAGAAGTCTTGTGAACACAGATTTAATATATATTTTTTGGCCTTATTTCAGTGACTTAAGTTTTTTGTTTTTTCAATAACCACGCATAAACGCTATTCCTTCAAAAACACAAACATGTACATACATGTTCCTCACATATTATGGTAGCCTAGTTTGTGCTGAATACAGTGTAATGACACTTTTGTCATTTATATGTTTATGAACAACTGAAAAAAGCACAAATGTCAGGGCATGTCAAAACTTCTCCAGGGCCCTAAAAATCAGACCCCTGAGGGTTAACCTCTATCACAATTGTGCAAGGCAAAGTTTTCTGAACTCACCCTCTCCATTGTTTCGGCAGAAGCCGCAGGTGTCATGTGCGATCCGCAGGTCACAGCTGGAGGAGGCGGCAGAGGTGTTGGAGCTGGAGGCGCTGATGCTAGAGCCAGGTTTCATAAAATCATCAGCGGGCTTCACACGTTCTGTTTAGTTTATACAATTCAAAAACTCATTTCAAAAAGATAATTTCATATGTGTAAAAAAACAAAACAAAACTACAAAATCAGCACTTAATGCAAAATTTTACAATTTCAGAAAGTGTATCAGTTTAACATCTGTGTCCTCCAGTGATTAAACTGGTTGCTTTAAAAACAGTTTGTGCATCAGTTGATTTCATCTGTAAATTTGCCTCCTGATTTCATCTGTAAGATTCTCAAGCTAAGAAAAACCATATACTTTTTTCACCCAAATGAAAAAAACTCTCTAAATGCAGCTAAATGGCACTAAAAGTGATTCTTTGGCTCATAATCACAGGGGAACCTCTTTTGTTACTATATGGAACCTATTCTTAAAGAACCATTAGAGGTGGCATGTATTGTTTTTTGAGCTAGTATGACCGATTATCATGCCAGATACTAACATGGAAAATTACTACTAAAGTTAATATGCTTCGAAATGACACTTTTACTTAAAAGATATATGATAATTACTTTCTTACCAAATCATGGCTTTAAAGATTCAAAATCCAGTACTAAATGCTTACTGAGTGTGACCGGTCTGCGCCTTCACTCTGCGTTGTGATGTTTATTGAAGAGACCGGGCAACAGAAATTCCTCAGACCACTTGTTTTTTTTTTTATTCTGAGATAATAAAAAGAAAAATGTAATCAAAAGTCAATCCGTGGCCTTTTGGCATTGACCTGCCAGTCAAAACAGATAATTTTAGCCACAGATCTTGGTTAACAAACACGCAAAACGAATACGTCATGTTCCAGAACCTTTCAATGAGATTAAACTTCATTTTTAACACAAAAATAGATAGTTCCTTGTCATTTAATAATTCATTTTAAACTTTTTAGACAGGGCTTATGCAGGACTCACCTATCCCCAGCCGCGCTTACCGCGAACTGAAGGAACACAACCGGAACTCATTTCTTAAAGGAGCCACGTACCACTATTTAACATTTAAAACAAACACTGAAGAAAATGAACGTATAAGCATAGAAAACAGCTCAAATAACAAAAATCAATATAAAAAGAATTTCAAAATACAAAATAATTATGTATATAAAATAACTGAGATGGAGAGATTTTGTGTGAAATTAATAAATTGATATAACATCTGTTACATGAGTAACAAAATACATTACACTTTCAAAATTTATTTCATTCAGCAGAAAGAATTTTATAAATTAAAATCAGTGCTTATTCAGGGAATATACATCTACAATCACAATATATTCCCCTTTTATACACATACAAAATAATGCAACAAGCTGACATATGTTCATTTTAATAATTTTTTTTGAAGAAGACAGAGTCCTGGTTTACATACACAATCCAGTTGGTGAGGTCAGAAAACATGTTCTGATGATGGACGTGATCTCTCGTGCTTTGCTTCAATGAGAGCGAGACATCACTGCCGTTGTCAGAGCGCGATCAGACCTCACTAAACGAGTGCAGAACGCAGTTGGACATAGTGGTGTATTAGAGGTAAAAAATTATATAAATACTGTTCGGTTTCTCACACAAACCGATCGTTTCTTGTCTTAGGACATCAGTGTGTCGTCACGAGCCGCAGGGTTTAATTTGGATTTGTCTACGCATGTTTTTTTGACTCTTACAGACAAAGTTCCCATTCACTCGAATTATTTGGCTGACAGACCGCAACGGTTGGTGTTAAAAATCATCATTTGTGTTCTACTGAAGAAACAAAGTCACCTACATCTTGGATGTGCTGGGGGTAAGCAGATAAACATCACATTTTCATTTTTGGGTGAACTATCCCTTTAATCTTCGGAAGAGAAATGAATTGCACGGCTCTCTCTTGAGAAGTGAATCAAACTGACATTCTCCTTGTTCCGTGTGATTGGCTGTTTGCGGCACGTCACACTTTCAGGTGCACGTGCTTTGCAAACTCTGGATTAAACCTGAGTTGACAGAGAAAGTTTATACCGAGCGTTGTGCAACAGCTGATCCTGATCTAAACCAGGTTGGATTTATCTGGATTTGTCAACTCCAAACCTCTGAAACCCAGAGTTTGTTCAACTAGCTTCATGCAACAGGCCACAGGGCTTTATCCCTGAGAACACAGTTCTCAGGGTTAATTAAACCAAAACTTAGTTGAGTGGGAACAAACCCCTGAAAGCTAGGCAGAGGTGGCTTCTTCTCAGGGCCATTGATCTTTTATATATATATATATATATATATATATATATATATATATATATATATATATATATATATATTTGTAAACAAACAAACACACTATTCAATTAATATACCATCTTTATCTGCACTTAATAAATTAAATACCACCAGTTTTATTATGAGCAAAAACCTACATAAATAACACTCAAAATGCTTAAAATTATATCTAAAAATTCAATGATCAGTACTATGAAATGCATACTGTACATATTATAGTAGTGTGCACCCCTACAATTATTAAAAATAAATGCATGAGCTATAAAAGTTGAAAAAGTATTAAATGTTCAAAAATGATTAAATTCATTAAGGTATGTTGTAATGAATGTGAACATGGAGAATAATGATAATTATTGCTATTTAGAACTGTAATATTCACTGACATCACTGTTTTATCTTTCTTCCAGCTTGATTTGTCACCCAGTGAGCAGGATAACTCAGAAGACCAGGATGACGGCGATCTTGATCATAGTACAGAATCACTATTTGCAGACACCACTGTCTAGACCTAGTACACCAACACCTACATCACCTCCTCCTCCCCTGTTGAGGGTTCAGATTCCCATCAACTGCCAGCACAAATGCAGGAGTGAAGTCAAGCACAAGGGGGATAAAGTCAAAGCCAGATCAGTATCTGATGTTGAGCTGCAGAAGCTAGAGGCTTTGAAACAAACGCCTGATGCAGTCACCACTTATGGAAACCAGGCAGCGGCTGAATTAAGGCTACTGCAAGACACAGTTATTATAACCAGATTGAAAAGGAACATGATTTATAATGCTCAAGATGCTGAAAGAAATAAATCCTCTTCCTCACATTAAACAATAACAATCAGCACCATACAACACATTCCACCCCATTGTTACACCTGATATAGTCCTACCCACAACCTCAAAGCTTTTTGCAAACATTGCTTTGATTTACTTTGTTTTATTCAGATTGTTGTACTTTTCCTTTATCGTAAAAGGGATGTTTAAAATTTTAGAAATGAACATAAAAAAAAAAATTTAACAAATCCAGGTAATATTTGATTTTTTTTCCCTTCATTTGATTGGTTTTCAAATACATTTTTGCAGACTTAATATAATGTCTTCTTTAATAATTTCAAGCATGAATATTAGTTCAACTTAGATATTTTTGCTCTTCCAACATTACAATAATTGGCGTTTTTCAACAGTCTAAACTACTACATCATGTAGCGTATGTGTGCTCTCTTTGGACGTGTTTTTGTCAGGGATATACTCGATAATGTCAAATAACACAGTTAAAACAATAATTATAATATCATCATAGATGATATATAGGCCTATGGCACACTCAGAATATACACCAGTGAATAAACAAGAATAGATGGATAAAGGTAGAGAAGGGTAGTATAGATGCAGCAAAACCTACCTCATATACAGCATCAGCATCATCTCATAAAATCATAATAATGACAGTAAAATGTCTGATTCATGATTGCTGTAAGTTTGCTTTTGACGTGTGTGAAGTAAACATGGCCAAGAAAAGCAAAAAAACACATTCAAAATGATTTATACTGATTTACATATACTTTATTACCACCAAAATAACGAACAAAATAAAAATTACAAACAAAACAAAACATGAGGAACAGAGTTGTCTTAAACTAGTTACTGGCAATAATTAATTATCACGATTTCACCTCGATTTCCTCCATCACTGGGCCTTTCTCTATGTCCTGAGCTGCAAAAAATGTAAATAAAAAAAGCACATTTAGGGTAAGTGATAATGAGTCTTTGATGCTTTTCCTTTGTTTTGTAATTAAAATTGTTATTTTTTACACATTAAGCTATGAAAGACTGTGCTATATTGTCAGTATTGTCATGGCTGAAGGTTTTGACGCTGTAGCTATATTCACCCCACAGGCTTGAGTGTTTTTAATTTGATTTTTTTTTTAACACATCGCTAGCATGTTGCTAACATGATTTAGCATGTTTGTTAGCATGTTGTTAGCATGATTTGGCATGTTGTTAGCATGATTTAACACTTTGCTAACATGTTGCATGATTTAACATGTTGTTAACATGATTTAGCATGTTGCTAGCATGATTTAACATGTTACTAACACAGTAGTGTAGCCCAAAACTTGTGCTGTGCCCCGTCATTTTATTGACGACTGCTTCTTCAACCTAAATGTGTTTATCAAGGGATTCACAGGCCGGTTGTTATTAAAGGATGGGTGGATACCCAGTTTATTTCGACCAGCTTCTTCCTTCTCCAAATCACAACCTGTAAGTATGATTAATAATTGTTGCTGTTATGTTCTCTGTAGCATGCACAATACATATTTAGTTGTGTGTTGTGTTCGCACCGCGCAGCTTGTAGGTCTCCGGCTAACCAGCTAACAGCAATATGTGTTCGCTTGCAATCATCTATAAATGTTTCAAATGTTTGTCGTTGTTATTTCTTGGAGTAATGATAAAGAACAGAGCAATACTTTGGCGTATAACTGCAGTGCTTTATCAATACGTTTCTGCGTTGGGCTGCACATACCATGACTATTTGGGTGTTTACCACCGAGCTGTGGGCTAACATATACACAAAACAACTTATGTCCTCTCGGAGTCTTTATTTTTAGAACAGAGTGGAGCACCATCATTATTATAATACAATGTAAGCGATGCAAGCACTGTATACAACTGACCTTACTATTCAGTTGTAAACAGCTTTCTCTACATTCACTGAATCTTGCTGATTCTGTAAGTTTGTCAAATCTGTTCCCTCTATAATATCATTGTGTTTACTTTGTTTCAAAGGGATACTCTCTCCAGCCTCGCTATTATATTATATTAATAATACTATACAGTAATTATTATTATTATTATTATAGAATGACTGTGGTGGTCTGATGTGGAAATTTGGAAAATTTGGAGTTGCTTTCAACTGTTTTGTGTACAGTCCAATCCAATGCAGACTATTCAGTTAGCATTTGTTCAGATTCTTACAATAGTAGTAATATTCCTTTTTAATGTCATGTCAGCATCTCAGGGTCTCTTTGTAACAAAAATACAAGCTAGAAAAATACAAGAGTTGCATACAATAAAAAAATAATATAAAGAAAAAGCAGCAGTTAATAATATACAAGATGTTCCATTTTATTTCACTTTACAAATTCGCTTCCACAAATTCAGTGGTTCAAATTCAACATAAAATTCAATATTTCAGATCCGGGAACTGCAGGAAAAGCAGTAGAGTGCTGATTCATAATCTCCAATCTGCTGTTAAGCCCATTTCCGTTGGACATTTCCACCGTGACAGTGCAGTTGCTCGTTTTGGAGCTGTTTGGGGGCATTTTGTGTCAGTTACCTCACGATTGTAGCCGGAGGCTTGTCATCATGCTGTTGATTAGTTTTTGAGCGAATTTTGTCACTGTTTTGCGTTGTATTTGCTTGCACAATCTGCTTGACGGTCCTTATTTAAATTTGGAAACCGAATTCATAATTTTTCTCTTCCTTGCGGTTCATCCAGAGGTAGGAGAATAATTTACTATCACTCCTCTTGGTTATATCCAGAGGGTAACTATTTAACACAGTTCAAATGGCTTATAACATTTCTGCTGCATTCCCATTACATTGCAAGCTCTGCCCTAATGAGCTTCTTCCTGATGACAGGCATGATCTCTGCGCAATATGCCTGGGCATCAGCATCTGAAGTAAGCACTTGCGAACCCGTGCCTGCATTGTAGTTTACTGCTGTGGCGAGGGGGGCGTGGTTCAGCGAAGTTTGCAGCGGGAGAGAGAGTCGGGAGACGAGCGGTGAGTGAGTGGGTTAAACGCAAATGATGAACACCTGTTTCTTGTTTCAATAATTGGCATGGAGAGAGTATATAATGCCAGGAGAAACAGGAGTGTGGGAGAGAGAGAAGGACTGCTGACTGACGATCTACGCTGGATCTTGAAGATCTGATTCTGGAGTGAAAAGTGATCTATTTATGTTGTTACTTTGAGTGCTTGTGCACAATGAACTGTGTTAAAGAGTGAATATTGCAATAAAGAATCAGTCAGCAGTCATGCCGACCCCGTCCTCTTCCTTCCTTATCTACGAACTTTGCTACACTGGTGCTGAAACCCGGGAAGGAAGAAGGTGAGCCGCCGCCATGCAGACGCCGTCCTCCACGCCATTTGCGGACGTCATCTCGTCCCTTGCGGTTCTACATCAAGAACAACACCAGGCCCTGCTGGACTTGCACAACGACCAGGAATGGCATTTCCAAGCCATCCTGCAAGCCCAGCAGGAGGACCGCGAGAGGTTCCGGAGCTGGATCGACTGGGAGGTTCGTACGGAGACCACCGTGCAGCCGGCTGTGCCAAGCCACCTGCCACTCAACAAAATGGGGCCACACGATGACCCAGAGGCCTTCCTAGGTCTTTTTGAGAAAACAGCCGAAGCCTGCGGATGGCCCCGGGAGCAGTGGCCCATGAGGTACTGTAGCAATTCATTACTCGACTTCTGAAGAAGAGACAGGTGTCCGTCATTTGCGTTTAACCCACTCACTCACTGCTCGTCTCCCGACTCTCTCTCCCGCTGCAGACTTCACTGAACCACGCCCTCTCGCCACAACCGCCTATGTTGCAGAGACAGTTGCATTTGGTGGGACAACGCTAACGCTAGTGTTTTGCAAGCAGATCTGACTTTGTGGCAAAGAGCGCAAAAGCGACTGCCCTGCACATCCTGTTCAGTCTAGTGTGTTTCTCCGAAGACCTTCACTTAAGGATTCTTTTGCTATGCCTTCATGTAAGGACTAAACAGCAGAATTTTGGAGTGCCCTCAAAGGACCAGTTATGGCTAAAAGGCATTCCAAGACTGCTCACAGGTCTCAATGGCTGAAGCGAAGTCCATTGGAGTGCGGGGTGTACCTAAAGTCAAACAGCTGATTGCTGCACTGGTGGTGTCGCCAGACGAAGCAACATTTTAAATACTTATGCTGCGTTCACACCGAACGCAAATCGCGTGTCAAATTCGCATCTAGTTGAACATTTTGAGTTTACTCGCTTCATTCGCACGTCAAATTCACTTCACAACAGCGTCATGAGAGGGGCTTCTTTCTGCACACTTCTTCTGAATAAACAACTCGTCAGCGGGAAAATAGTTGTAAATTACAGCGAATAAGATCAATTTGCCAGCTTTAGCTAGCTTGTAGAATATATATATATATAGCTCAAATTGAGTAAAGACCAGAATTTTCATTTTTGGGTTGAACTATCCCTTTAATAAATAGGTAAAAAAAAAAGAAAAAGAAAGGAAAAATAAAATAAATAAAAGGGAAAAGGAAAAAAACAAATTTTTTATAAAATAAATGGCAATGGGGGAAAAAATGATGAGGGGAACAAAATAAAAAATATAAGAAATACTAAGGGGGAATTAACAAATAAAATAAATGACAAGGAAGAAAATTAAATGACTAGAAAAAAAATGCTAGAAACAGGCAAGATCCATCTCTTCATTAAATCCAGTAGGGGATATGTTATTTATTTTATTTTCCCCTTATTTTTTATTTTTTGTAATCACCTTCAACCTATTGATTAAGCACAGCTGGTAATTTGTAATTGTGACTATAGTAGATTGGTGTTGCTTTTTGTTCCATGAGCACTGAAGAAAGCATGAGCTGAAACGGCGACTCTTTTTCACTTTACAGATGTTAAATTAAAGTATTTTTAGTGATAGACCCTTGCTTTGGTCTAATTGTATGTTTTTCAGTGGGCAGACAATTTTGGCTATTTGGTTGATCTAGCTTTTTTGATTTCCACACATGAGAACGGACTGGTTATCTTTTCTTTTTGAGCAATATTTTTTTTTTCCTGTGTCATAGTCAAAGGAAATTGAAACCTTAAGTAATTTTGAGCTAAATTGTGTATATGTTAGTTTATACTCTGTACACATCCTTATAATAATGTAATACTGAATTTGCATATTTGCAAGAGGTGGTTGGAGCTGATTTCACTTACTCAGGGTGTGTTTTAGGTACTGCCTGTCCTCTTTTGGAGCTCTATTTAAGCAGCAGCCTGACCAAACACATCTCACTTTTCCAGCTTCAACCAGACCAGCTGCTCTTGAGAAGAAGTTCAGACTGCAGTCATCCATGTAAGTACGCTTTCTCTCACAGGCACTTGATTTAAGATGTAGCTAACAGTTTCTGAAACTGCATGAGATTATCCAACACGATTTTCTGGCACCGCATAGGGTACAAAGGGGCTAAAGGCACAAATTAAAGGAACACTCCACTTTTTTTGAAAATAGGCTTATTTTCCTACTCCTTTAGAGTTAAACAGTTGAGTTCATTTTCCGTCGTTCTTAGTACACAATGTAACTGAAGAAGAGTCAAGTTTTAAATAGGAAAAATATTTAAAGTCTTTTTGAAATTTGTTATTATTAATAGGTTATGTTAAAAAATATTTAAAGGGTTAGTTCTCCCAAAAATGAAAATTCTGTCATTTATTACTCACCCTCATGCCGTTCCACACCCGTAAGACCTTCATTAATCTTCGGAACACAGATTAAGATATTTTAGTTGAAATCCAATGGCTCAGTGAGGCCTCCATAGGGAGCAATGACATTTCCTCTCTCAAGAATTATTAATGTACTAAAAACATATTTAAATCGGTTCATGTGAGTACAGTGGTTCAATATTAACATTATAAAGCGATGAGAATATTTTTGGAGTGGCAAAAAACAAAATAACGACTTATTTAGTGATGGCCAATTTCAAAACACTGCTTCAGGAAGCATCGGATCATAAATGAATCAGTGTGTCGAATCTGCTGTTCGGAGCGCCAAAGTCACGTGATTTCAGCCGTTGGCAGTTTGACACGCGATCTGAATCATGATTCGACACACTGATTCATTTATGCTCCGATGCTTCCTGAAGAAGTGTTTTGAAATTGGCCATCACTAAATAAGTCGTTATTTTGTTTTTTTGGCGCACCAAAAATATTCTAGTCGCTTATTAATATTGAACCACTGTACTCACATGAACCGATTTAAATATGTTTTTAGTACCTTTATGGATCTTCAGAGAGGAAATGTCATTGCTGTCTATGCAGGCCTCACGGAGCCATCGGATTAAACTAAAATATACTAATTTGTGTTCTGAAGATTAACGAAGGTCTTACGGGTGTGGAACGACATGACGGTGAGAAATAAATGACAGAATTTTCATTTTTGGGTGAACTAACCCTTTAAGCCACACACACAAAAATCTCATTCCAAAGTCTTTAAAATCCATTTACTGATATGTAGGCTCTTTTATTTTTGCTTAATGTTTCTATATATTTACTTTATTTTCCATTTGATCTCATTATCTCTTTACCCAAATCACATTTTGTGTTACCATATAAACTATGTTTTGTAAATACAGTAAATGCCGGACAGTCATGGCAATAAAGCTTTATGACTATTTCTGAAGGTGCTCTTGTGGGAAACTTATGGGAATTTAAAATTCTGGTATATACTTATTTATACACATTATGCTATTTAATTGAGCTAGTAAGTAATTGCCTATATGGGTCAATATATAATAATAAATAATAATAATAATAATAATAATAATAATAAAATATTAAGCAAAAAAGACATGATCAGTGAATGGTCTTAAAAGGCTAAAAAAAAAATTCTTCTAAGCCTTTATTATTTTATGTTCTTATGCATTCTTAAAACATTTGTTGATAAACTTCATAAAAATGCTCTCTATAGGCACGATGTAAAATAGGCCTAATAGTATAATATATGTTAATATGATGATTTCTTAATTCCGCACTTTTTTTGGTCATCCTTAATTAAAATATTAATTTATTAACCCCTTAAGTGTCACCGGCAGGCCGCTTGGTGCTCATTTTATTTGCATAAAAATGCATAAAAAGATTCAATAAAATGTCAGTGACACCCGGTGGCTATTTTTGGTACAGCGCCTAAACAAAATCTCCTAAACTTCAAATTTAGAACTCAACTTTATTAGACATAACTTTCATCTGATAGCAAATTTAGAGTACAAAATATTTGATAAAATATAAATTTTCCCAGTATAATTTTCCCATAATAACAAGAACACTAAAAGCCAAATAATTCCACTTACTATTGATTTAAAGAAAACTCAAATGAAATTTAACTGAATATTGTGTATTGGATGCACATTAATGGTGATTTCTGCATATGAAGAGCACCCTAAATGAAAGCAGGAACTTGTGCTATAGATATGCAGTGCCAGGAGATTGGGTCGCAAGCAACTACCACAGGACTACACAACGATAGCCGCTTTTCCACCATTGGGTAAACAGCATGATAACAACACAATGTTATACAAATGTGCCTGTCATTGCCTTTATAACAAGAATTTACAGATGGTATGAAATATAAATATAGCGACAGTGTTACGGAGGATGATCGGATATTTCTACTACTCTATTATTCACTTTATTTCACTCAAATAGCGCACTTGGCCAGCTACAGAACTGATAGCCTGGCAACAGACAAGTGAATCATATGTAAGTATAGTAATGACAAAAGTTTTTGCAACTAATTGCATTTTAATGCATTGTATTTATAGGGCTTGCATTTATGTGGGCTGAAATTCAACAAGGTCGTATATTTAAGCTGTGAATATTTCACATCAAAACATTTCACACACATTTTCATTATTAAAAATCAAATAATCTATAGGTTGTATTTTTAAACAGACGTGAAATCTGTGTATATATATATATACACACACTGCGTTCCAAATTATTATGCAAGTGACATATCAGTAAGATTTCTGTAAAATAAACATTCAGATTTTAGTTTTTCTAAGGAAATGTTTGTTTGTTTATTTATCCATGTCTTTTTAGATAACTGGTATCAATCTAAGACAAAATAATTTGCCAGATCTATGGAAACCCTACTTAGAGGTTGTTCCACATTATTAAGCAAGTCACAGTTCTCATGCAATATGGGGAGGAAGAAAGATCTTTCTGAAGATGAAAAGCATGAAATGGTGCAATGTTGTGCAAAAGGCATGAAAACAACTAATATTGTGTGAAACTGAATGGAGATTATCAAATTATTATAAGATTTGTGAGTGATTTAGAGCACAGCAGAACTCGGTCAGATAAAGGCTTATTAATGAAAGTTCCTGTCAAAAAAATTATTGTATTAAAAGGGCAGCTATAAAAAAAGCCAGTGTTGAGCAGCAAACAGGTATTTGAAGCTGCTGGTGTCTCTGGAGTCTCAAGAAGCTCTCCATGCAGGCTGGCAGTTGTGCGTAAAGATGCATTTTAGACACCACTAACCAAACCTCACAAAGAGAAACATTTACAGTGGGTGTAGAAATACATTTTCAAACAGTTTTATTGCTGTGGTGTTTTTTTGCAGCATGGGATAACGCATTGTACAAATAGTGCATTGTAATATGCACTATCCTCCTTTTTATACCATAGCTGAAAATGGCCAGTTATGAACTCCACATATCTTGCAAAAGTCATTTTAATACCCTCCATCTCACTTCGCATTATTACAGCCCAAATCATCACCCACCAGCTCCTTGCTGACGTCGCAGTCTTGTTGGAACGTGGTGGCCATTCACCAACCATCCAGAAATCTATGCATTTAGACCATCCATTGTAGTACAGCATTAGTCAGTGAATAAAACTATTTAAAAATGAGTCTTCATGTATTTCTAAACCCACTGTAAATGTTTCTCTTTGTGAGGTTTGGTTAGTGATGGCTGAAATGCATCTTTACGCACAACTGCCAGCCTGCATGGAGAGCTTCTTGAGACTCCAGAGACACCAGCAGCTTCAAATACCTGTTTGCTGCTCAACACTGGCTTTTTTATAGCTGCCCTTTTAATACAATTAATTTTTTTTGACAGGAACTTTCCTCAATAAGCCTTTATCTGACCGAGTTCTGCTGTGCTCTAAATCACTCACAAATCTTATGATAATTCAATCTCCATTCAGTTTCACACAATATTAGTTGTTTTCATGCCTTTTGCACAACATTGCACCATTTCATGCTTTTCATCTTCAATAAGATTTCTTCCTCCCCATATTGCATGAGAACTGTGACTTGGAACAACCTTAGTAGGGTTTCCATAGATCTGGCAAATTATTTTGTCTGAGATTGATCCCAGTTATCTAAAAAGACATGGATACATAAACAAACATATATATATATATATATATATATATACACACACACACATACACACACACACACACACACACACATATATATATATATATATATATATATATATATGGTGGCGCATTGCTGCCTCATACATAATATTTTTTCCACTCAATTATGTCAGTGGATTAGTTCACTTTCAAATGAAAATTTCCTGATAAAACGGTTGAAGGTCACAATTACAGTTTCAGTGCAGCTTCAAAGCGTTCTACACGATCGAAGACGGAATTAGAGTCTTATCTAGAGAAACCATTGCTCATTTTCTAAAAGAAATTAAAAATGATATACGTTTTAACCATAAATGCTCGTCCTAACTATCTCTCTTCTTCTTCTCTATTTGAATTCCAGCAGTGTAGACACTGCTAAGTGTATTACTGCCCTCCACAGGTCAAAGTTTGAACTAATTGTTATATACTTGCACTAGATTATTTTCACTTTAACCTGAGGAGGCTAAATTTTGTTATAATATTCTTTCAAGTTAATTTTACTGCACAAATGCAGTTAAAAAAATAAGTGTTTAAAAGATTACATGTATTGGAAAAAATATTAAAAAGAAAATGTTAGCCACATATTGCCAATCTAGAGAAATACAGCCTAAAATAGCCTAAAGTTTGTTGATATTCTTAATGAATATTTCATGAATATTAGCTGGTTATTTAGAATGATTAGAAATAAAATCAATAGGGATTGACTTAATATAGGCCTATGTATTGTTCATGTATACAAACAGTTATTAAATAGATATCGGTCTAACCTTTTTAAATCCCTCATTTGGGGCTAAGCCCCCCTAATATTGAAATAATTGACCCTGCTCCAAACATGTTTTGCACATGTGAAGGATGCTGTTTTGGGACATGAAAGCATTGTTTAACAACATAATAGGCGTAAATATATTTTAACGTCCAAGTGCTAATAGAAACAATTGGATTTGAGCTGAATGAGAATGCAACAGTTTTGGTTTAAATACATTTTTTTAGGCTTTTAAATAAATATTGTTTGTAATGAATGCCACTATAATTTGTTTATGATTATTTTATACATTTTTCAGTCTTGTTTTGTATTGAATACCATTAAGGATTTGTTGTGGAAATAACCTAATAGCATATACATGTTTATAGCTTAATGCTTGTGTAATGTATAGCTTAAGACAGTGACATAAAAGACCAAACTCAGTAAACATCATACTAATAAACCATACTATGTACAGCAAAGCAGATGAGCCCAGAATATGAACACAATTTGTTTAATTAGCCTACGTTATTTGTCTTTCTCTTATAGAAAACCGTTATAAAGAAAAAGCTTAACGTCGCTTAATGTACCCTACTAAGTGATAGGCTGTTAAAAGATCAAATTCTGGATGAACAAATTTTTCTGTGTAGTATGCTTTATTAGTACAGCATTTAATATAAGCTACACATTTTTCTGGACATCGCTCATTGTGTCTACCTTTATACATTGTTTAAATTAATATATTAACTATAGCCTATACATTTCTGAAATTACATAACTTGTACAGTCACTTTTGATAACAGATTACTCCAAATTGTAATGTTGACATGCATTTCCTATAAAGCTGCTCTAAAACTATAGGCCTATGTATTGTGAAAAGCGCTATACAGATAAATGTGAATTGAATTGATAAACTGATCTAGGCTATAGGAGCTCATTTATAGATCAGATAAGGGTATTTTTCGCACACGTCACATACAAAAGATGTCGTTTTAATGACATATCTCATTTTTATGACATCTCGTTTTTACGAGAAAAGATGTAGTTTAACGACATAACTCGTTTTAATGACGCATCTCATTAGTACGACATAATTGAGTGGAAAAAATATTATGTATGTGGCAGCATTGCGTCACCGTAATTATCACATTAAAATATGTCTTATATTGTAATAATACATACTATTGTTTGGTATAAATAAAACATTTAATAACCATGATAATAATTCATATATTATATAATATATTAAATGTATTAATAGAATTGTTATTATTAAAGTGCCTGCGAAAAATTATTTAAACCAAGAAAATTACTTTCTGCTCTTGATTGAAAAAGTTGTATAACTTTAATTGTAAGCATTAATCTGTATTTAATTTTTGCAATGAAGACTATCCAGTGTTATTTTATATTATTTACTTACCTGAATTAAAACCTACTTAACCTGAAAAACTTAGTTTCATAGTTTTCCTGTTGTTTGCAATTTGTTTATTTTATTATTGACGTTTTACTAAGTGTTTTTTTTTTTTAAAGAAAAATAAAACTTTACGTTGAAGAAAAGTAGATTTTTGTTTGTGCTGTCAATTAGTTCTTAGAAAATCGGAATCGGCAAAAAAACATACATTTAAACATACAATTTAAAGGTGCCCTAGAACTTTTTTTCAAAAGATGTAATATAAGTCTAAGGTGTCCCCTGAATGTGTCTGTGAAGTTTCAGCTCAAAATACCCCATAGATTTTTTTTAATTAATTTTGTTCACTTCCTATTTTGGGGCGTAATTAGAAATGAGCCGATTCAGGGTGTGAAAAAAGTTCGAACAGCTAATATAAACCTCAAAATGGATCTTTACAAAGTGTTCGTCATGCAACATGTCTAATCGCGTAAGTACAGTGTTTATTTGGATGTTTACATTTGATTCTGAATGAATTTGATGGTGCTCTGTGGCTAAAGCTAACATTACACACTGTTGGAGAGATTTATAAAGAATGAAGTTGTGTTTATGAATTATACAGACTGCAAGTGTTTAAAAATGAAAATAGTGACTGCTCTTGTCTCCGTCAATACAGTAAGAAACGATGGTAACTTTAACCACATTTAACAGTACATTAGCAACATACTAACGAAACATTTAGAAAGACAATTTACAAATATCACTAAAAATATCATATTATCATGGATCATGTCAGTTCCGATCATGTCAGTTCAGATCATGTCATATCCTTGCTTGCTTACCTAGTCTGTTGATTCAGCTCTGCACAGATCCAGACGTTAATACTGGCTGCCCTTGTGTAATGCCTTTCATAATGTTTGGAACATGAGCTGGCATATGCAAATATTGGGGTCGTACATATTAATGATCCTGACTGTTACGTAACAGTCGGTGTTATGTTGAGATTCGCCTGTTCTTCTGAGGTCTTTTAAACAAATGAGATTTATATAAGAAGGAGGAAACAATGGAGTTTGAGACTCACTGTATGTCATTTCCATGTACTATGCCGAGGTAAATTAAATTTTTGATCTAGGGCACCTTTAAATTATCAAGACATCACTAACAGATTAAGTAAAATATAATGAATATATTGGCTAATATAGTGCATATATGAAGCCAAAGAGTTCATTTCTCTGGCGAACTAACAAGCTGTGGACTATGGCTTTTGTGAGGTAAATGCTACGTGACATTGGCTATTGTTTACAAGCTGTTTTATTGATGTTCCACTGTAGAAACACTGATCGAGCGATTACGATTACAAGAGATAAGACTCAGTAAGTTGTACTGTGTCTTTCAACATACCTTCAAATGTTCATTCATGTTTAGGCTATTCTGTAACTTGTGTTAAAGGTGCCCTAGATTCAAAAATTGAATTTACCTCAGCATAGTTAAATAACAAGAGCTCAGTACATGGAAATGACATACAGTGAGTCTCAAACACCATTGTTTCCTCCTTATATAAATCTCATTTGTTTAAAAGACCTCCGAAGAACAGGTGAATCTCAACATAACACGACTGTTACGTAACAGTTGGGATCATTAATATGTACACCCCCAATATTTGCATATGCCAGCCCATGTTCAAGGGATTACACAAGGGCAGCCAGTATTAACGTCTGGAGCTGCACACAGCCGAATCATCAGACTAGGTAAGCAAGAACAACAGCGAAAAATGGCAGATGGAGCAATAATAACTGACATAATCCATGATAGCATGATATTTTTACTGATATTTGTAAATTGTCTTTCTAAATGTTTCGTTAGCATGTTGCTAATGTACTGTTAAATGAGGTTAAAGTTACCATCACTTCTTACTGTATTCATGGAGACAAGAGCCGTCGCTATTTTCATTTTTAAACACTTGCAGTCTGTATAATGCATAAACACAACTTCATTCTGTATAACTCTCTCCAACAGTGTAGCATTAGCCTTTAGCCACGGATCACAGCCTCAAATTCACTCGGAATAAAACGTTAACATCCAAATAAATACTTTACTCACATAATTCGAAGCATGCATGCAGCATGCATGACGAACATCTTGTAAAGATCCATTTGAGGGTTATATTAGCTGTGTGAACTTTGTAAATGCACTGTAATATAGTCGACAGCTCGTGTGGCAGGAAGCTCGCGTCTTAAAGGGGCGGCGCTGAGTGTAAATCAGTGCATTGTTAATGATGCCCAAATAGGCAGTTAAAAAATTAATTTAAAAAAATCTATGGGGTATTTTGAGCTGAAACTTCACAGACACATTCAGGAGACACCTAGACTTATATTACATCTTGTGAAAGAACGTTCTTGGGCACCTTTAATGAGGAAGAGATGATCACGCTCACTCGCGCTCCGCGCTGCTGGTTGAACTAAAGGGCCTATGCAGAGAACTGTCACGCCACATCAAAGTGCATCAAGATGGCATTTTCTGTTTGAATTTCATGATTTTGTGGACAGAATTTGAAGGATGACACTTTGTTTCTTATCAAAAGTAACAAAATACAGAGCTTATTGTGATTAATAGGAGACCTTAATGTTGCAATCATGGGCGACATTTGACTCTCGAGTTAGGGGGGGCAAGATTTTTTTTTTTTTTTTTTTTTTTGCAGGTAAATGTCTTTTTTTGTACCTGCATCAGCAAATTATTGTAGAAGTTTAAGTTTGCTTGTTCTTTTATTTAATGATATTACTCATTTATTTAATAATTCACTTAATTTTATTATCACGGGAAATGACGCGGACGATATCTGTATCAGTGTCCATCATTTTGCGAGCAACTGGTAATTAAGAAAAATGTCACGTCGCAATTTTAAAAATATAACCATTTTAAACCATGAAGGCGAGCCAGTTGATATCACACAAACAATGTGCAAAACTTTGCGTGAGATTTATGCGGGTTAAGTCTCACTAGAGAACAGTAGCGGCTCCTTGCCATAAATTTAGGTTGGGCAGATTCTGGGTCTTAGCGCTAGTTTATGATAACCATTTTGAAAGCTTTATTCTAATCGCTGAACACATCAGACACACTTTAGGCAGAATTCGAATGTCTTTGCGTTATTCAGCCTGAGGGTGGCGCTCTAATGATGATTGACAGACTTTAGTACACAACACACAGAATCTTAGAATTGTAGTATTTTTGCTTCCGAATTTTGTTTTAGAATAGTTATGTAGGAATTCGAGTGAGGAAAAAAGTCATGTCTATTTTCAGAACAAACAAACAACAGAACCACTATAAAAGCTATTAACATGAGCACGTTTAAATTAAAGATACGCTACTCCACATAGGAAGAACAGACATGTCAAACAGTTACTGACCTGATGCAGACACATATCTGAAGCGGACTGATATCGTCTTGGTCTGGAGCGAGGTGTACGTGAGGTGTGTTTAACGTGGAAATAAGCGGGGCAGCCAGAAATCTGCCACAATGGCTCTCTATGAGAGGGTGCTGCAGTTCCATTTTACACCACAGATTTACATAGGAAAGTTGTGTGGCGCTGTAGAGCTGGGAAGAGCTCTGAGACCGGCTGCCCCGCTTAGTATTATGAATACATGCTTGCCGAATCCATGCGCTACATTTTAATATACCCTGATAACTTTACGACTTAAAATAGTCTAGCAAATCTGAAAAATATTTGTTGCAGAATGCTGAACACATTTATAATTTATTAATAATTCAGTGTACATAGAGGTAGGCCTCTATTTTAGGATGAATATTTTTGGTGAGGCTCTGCCCCACCTGCCCATACAGAGCCGCAGCTGCTACAGAAACTGAAAGTAAAAACTGACTGAGCTTTTGCCATCTGTTGCAGGCGTTAACGGCGCATATCGTCTTAGAGACTGTTAATTTATTTCTTGATATTTCTCTTGAGGTCCATAGTGAGGAAAAAAAATAAAATGGAATTATACGAAAATATCTCGTGTTAAACAAGTTGTTTTTTAAATGAGTATCCAACTAATCTTTTATTATCGTCACTCACAGTCAGCGCATCGGTTGCAGTGATATGCGCCATGATATTGCGAGGCTAATGAATTACAATATTATTTTAATAATAAAAGTAGCATAATAATAAGAATAATAATTTAATAGCCCTGCGTGCCCCGCCAATATAGGCTACGGCACTGTGAAGGGATAAACGGTGTTCAGGCACGGCATCAAAGCGTTAAACTGTTTTATCCAACACTGTCTGAATAGTGGCCGGGTTTTTTTGTGACTGTCTTTGCACGCTCACGGGCAAAAGAGTATCTTTGTAAGGCTCACGCTCAACTGTGCGCGAGACGGAGTGACGGAGCGGTATCCAGGAAATGAAATATACCCGGGCCTTAACCGCTTCAAATTGTAGTGGACGAGCTGACGGCTCACAACGGGAAAAATTATGGGGGGGCAACTACTGATGTGACATTGAATGTTACTGACTGAAAGGGAACTGCACATTTTGCATGATTGCCTATCCAGACACACCTGATTCAATTCATCAGCTCATTAGTAGAGACCTGAAGACCCCAAATGGATGGGTCAGTTAAAAAAAGTAATCTAACATGTACAGTTGTTGTGTCTCCAGAATCTGGGGTGGGAAACACTGCAAGAAAGTATATAGCTAATGCTAATTCTGATCTGTGTTTATTATTTTCAGATCAATTTCATTCAAAGATGCCCTACCCAACAACTCTAGAGCTAATTGGTGGACAAGGAGGTCATCCATTTTCATTTACTGGTGAGAACGACGGTGCCAGTTTAGAGAAGATCTGGGTTTGGGTTGGAGAATGGCAGGTGAAGGCTGTCAAGGTTTGGCTTTCAGATGGGAGAGTTGAAACTTTTGGACATCCAGCTGGAGATCCTCAAGAGTACAAGTTCAAGCCTGGTGAGTGTTTCACCTCACTGTCCTTGTGGGGGAACGGAGCAGGAACACGTCTTGGAGCTATCAAATTCACAACCACTCTTGGGGGATCATTCTTTGCAAAGATGACGAAATGGGGTTTAAAAACAGAATATCCCATTGATGTCGGCTCTGGATATTGTTTGGGAGTTGTAGGAAGAGCTGGTGCTGACATCGACTGCATGGGATTCATGTTTCTCAATGAAGTTCAATCAGTAATTCTCACCGATGTCAACTATCCCACTATCCATCAACTAAAAGAACAGGTGGAAGTAGAATCAATCGAATCCCTCACTTTCAGAAATGACTCCTCCATCACTCAAGAACAAAAAATTGAAACCTCAAAGAAAATAACCAACAAATCTTCATGGTCTGTGAGTGCAAGTTTGACAGCAACATTTAGTGTGGAAGTGAAGGCTGGGATTCCAATGGTTGCAGAAGAAACAGCAGGATTCAGTGTTAGTGTTGGACTTGAAAGCACTTACAGTCAGGAGTACACAGAAGAGAGAACCGAAACTCTGTCTACTAATATCGATGTGCCACCAGGGACGCAGGTGGATGTTTCAATCACCATTGCAAGAGCCAATTTTGACCTGCCTTACACTGGCACAATGCAGATCACCTGCACGAATGGCAGTATGTTAAAGTACAAAACCGAGGGCACCTACAAAGGCGTCAATTACACTGATATCAAAGTGGAGACTAAGGAATCTCCTCTGTAATGTTAAGACAGATTGCACATGTAACACAAGTTCTTTG
This sequence comes from Megalobrama amblycephala, assembly GCF_018812025.1. Lineage (NCBI taxonomy): Eukaryota > Metazoa > Chordata > Actinopteri > Cypriniformes > Xenocyprididae > Megalobrama > Megalobrama amblycephala. Next base: position 32,684,658 of record NC_063063.1, read on the forward strand.
ATTACTTCTAATTTTGTCAATCATGTATCAGTTGTTTTACATTTAGGCCAAATTGTTCAGTGTTATTTGGTGGTTGGGTGTTTCCCCTGTGTGTGTGCGTGTATACACACAACAGTTGCTGTTTTCAAATAGTATATATGAATATTTGTGTATTGGTATCATATAAGATTGATACTTTGTGTAATCACTTTAAAATAAACTCTAGAAACAGCTTCTGTAATAATGTTTTTTAAATGAGATTTAATTAAAAATAAAATGATTAAATAAACCATGTGTTACAAGCAATGTTTCCTGGAAATATTTCCTTGCTGTGCAAAACTTATCTCTGTTGAGTGGACTTTTCGGCCACATGAGCAAAAATATTCCTGGATTCAGACCTGTACATACACACAAAAGGTGGTTACATCATGTAGTTGTAACTTTAATGTGCTATTTCTATTTGATTTGATAATGTAGTGATATAAAGCCACATTTCTGAAAAGAAGCGATTCAGGTTGTCCAAAAATGCAAATTTATCCACTTTGAAACCCGGTTTCAAAAAATAGTGGTTTCATCTTCTGAAAATGTTGGATCTGTCTGGACGAAGTGCGTATACACAGAAACGTGTCTCCGTGTGGACAGGGCCTTAAGTTTTGAGCAATTGGGAGATAAAAACTCAAAATTAAGAGGAAAAAAGTTAGAATTGTGACAGAAATTCACAATTCCAATAAAAAAAGTCAATTATCTTTTTAAGTTTTATAAAACAATCTTCCATAGATATTTGAGGACTTGTGCAGCAAAAAAAGCAGTGTAGCAAATTAGCTCAAAGAAAAAACATTAATAATTAATCATAACTTGTTATGATTAATTATGAATATTTGGATCAGTTAAAGGTTGGGTATGTTTTTTTTTCTCTTCTAACAACACTGTTGGACATTGTTGATATTTGAAATCAACCCAAACAAAACCACTCCTCTCCTCATTGCTCTGCCTCCAAAACTCACACTCCAGTCCTAACCACCCTGCTCCGAGTCGGTGTCGAACCGCAGCCCATCCGCTGCTGGCATGCTGGCTGTTTTTTATTATTTTATATTGAGAAATAGTTTGGGATTAGGAGTCACTTTATAGGTGTGCTATTCAAATTGAAAATATACCAACATTTGTTATGATGACAAAATTATACCCCAATATGAAATTTTTATGAAGACAAAATTCCCATGCCCTTTGCCTCAGTGGAGGTTTAACATGAAATATTTCTCAATTCTCATTGAAAGCAATGCGTACATTGAAAGCGCGTTGCCTTCGGCCTGACCTGGCTGCATATCTTTATTGGTCATTTAATATCAGAGTCTTAATGCATTAAGAGCGTTTTCTTCATAACTGTGTTTTATTTTCAAGGAAAAAGCTTAACGTGTTAATTGTGTTCAAAGTGGGCTGCTTATAAGTTGTGAATTTGCTCCTCCAATATCACTATCGCTGGACAAAGCGGGACATAGGCTACAGGTTTGCTGCCAGTATAGCATTCTCTTAGACATGCGGCAGTATCGGACCCCTCGTGAGTGAGAATGGGGTGAAAACAAGTCAATTATTAGCCTATCATGTTTCACAGACATGGCTCTTGAAAGTGTGGGAGAAACAACAATTTTACAAAAGAAAACTTGTAAATTGACCTTTCTTCGACTTTAATCTGTCCTTTTTTTAATTTTGGTTTATAAAGATGCAAAACGTAATAAAAATCTGACCCATACAGAAATGTAATATATGTCAATATATGTAAATTACATATATAATATCAGTGCCCATGTATGTCTGCTGCATATATGAGAATATATGCAAAACTCATATATGTAAAACACATAGACATATATGAAACATATATTTCAAAATATATCAAAAATGGCCGTTTTCATGTAAGTGCCATATATTTTCGCATATATGCACATATATGTGAAATATATGCAAGACGCATATATGTATACATGCATATATGTATTTATTTCCAGAGTACATACTTTCACTTATATTAGGGATACAAATATGCTTCTTATATGATGACACCATGTACTTTCACTTATATTAGGAATTCAAATATGCTTCTTATATGATGACACCATGTACTTTCACTTATATTAGTGGTACAACTATGTTTTTTTATATATCCTGCACATATATTTATACTCATTCCACAGAACACACAATTCCAGGTCTTTTCAAATACAAACTTTAATGCATTTTGTTCAGAACATACAATTCCAAGTCTTTTCAAATACAAACTTTAATGCATTTTGTACACAAACTTTTCAAGTAAAAACTTCATTTAATTTCAACTTCAGATTTTTTAGACTCACTCGGGAAACACTCATTTTTAATGAACATTTTTCCTGGACATTACCAGTCTTAGTTCTGCCATCTTCCCATTCAGGGCTGCTCCGATCTGGCCAGTCGAAACTGAGTGTCTTGACATAACAGCATCTGAAAAGGTAGACAAAAATCTTTATTGCAGTTTCTTCTAGTGCAACACACTGCAAACAGTGTGTAAGCATGGCGGCCAGTTTTGCACCAATTAAATTTGCAGGCGAGATAGGATCATAGTGCCAAACACCACCACCACCTCTCATCGAAACTAATTTTTTTTTTTTTGCAACGCCGAATGTGAATTTGAACAAATACATTGAAAATTCTGGGATGCATTACCTGCAGCCCCATTAATTATTGTCCATTTTTTTGCAAATATTTCTATGGGTGTGGTTCGGACGCAGGCACAAAGCCAAAAGGGGTGGTGGTAGCACAGCAGTAAAGGAACCTGGCTAGTATGCTAGTAGCCTGGAATTTGGAGTTCGAATCCCGGTCACCACCGTTGTGCCCTTGAGCAAGGCACTTAACCCCAAGTTGTTCTTGAGGAGATTTGACTGAGTCAAGGCTTACAACACTTTACATACAGACCTGTGGCAGATGATGTCAAATAGCAAAATCATAACTTACCCATTATAGCTTTCACTTTTATTTCATCCAGGGCGCTTCTTTTCTCCCCATCTCCCCCCTTTGAAACCTTGGATTCCTCTCCTGAGGAAAAAAGATGTTTTTCAGTATGAAAAATAACCAGTATATAGTTTACGTTTTCATTATCAGCAGAATGACAATCAAAATGGCTGAAAACAGACACATACTGTCGGTCCATTTACATGCACAGCTTAGAGGTGATCTAAGTAACTTTTTTACCTTAACCCTCTGGAGTCTGAGGCTGATTTGGGGCCTGGAGAAGTTTTGACATGCCCTGACATTTGTGCTTTTTTCAGTTGTTCATAAACATATTAATGACACAAGTGTCATTACACTGTATTCAGCACAAACTAGGCTACCATAATATGTGAGGAACATGTGTGTACATGTTTGTGTTTTTGAAGGAATAACGTTTATGCGTGGTTACTGAAAAAACAAAAAACTTAAGTCACTGATATAAGGCCAATAAAAGTATATTAAATCTGTGTTCACAAGACTTTTGGCTCTTTCATTTATAACAATATACTGATTTAGTTTTTGTAAGACACTTTTTGCCAAGAAACATGGTATGCGAGGAGGCGTGAATCTCCATGAATAATGGCTCATTCTCACCTGTGAAGACAAAAGAATTGAATAGTAATGACCTGAAAAGACTTGCATATTAATGAGGCATTTCAGTCAGGTAGGCTGTGAAAAAAAACTTCTGTGATGTCTCAAGCTCATCATGGTATATGAAACATACAGAAAAATTTTATTAAAATATAAAATAATGGTTTTATATTATACTTTAAAATATAATGTATTTCTGTGATGCAAAGAGTCTGAATATAGGCTTTTAGTTTAAAAGCATGCACATTTGGAGAAATATAGGATTCTCATATGTTTATGTCAATTTTCTATACAGAGGAGTTATTTTTTATTTAATATTCATTGTTATCTCTATGAGCGCTGGTGTTTGCAATTCATACTGCAGCCGGAGGGCGCTCTGTGCATTTTAGTCCACAAATTCACCTAAGAAGAAGACGATATTCCATGAATGGTGTTTACCAATTCATACTACAGCCGGAGGGCGCTAAAGAAACAAAAACTCACTTAAAACTTATCAATAGAAGAAAACAAACAGGAATTTACTGAATGTCTTCCAGAGATCGCTAACCATGGCTTTTTCATCCAGATAAACAATTTTCAAGGCAATAAATACACGATTGAGATGATGAATGCATGTGTTGTCTCTGAATTTGCCTGTGAATAGCGCTGGCTCCGTGGGTGTGGCCGCATTAGTGGGTAATGAGCTGAATCACGGACTTCTGACATGGCTCTCTTTTCATACAGATTACATAAACACAGAATGTTTGTTTTCGATTTGACTTGCACGATTTAAAACCTGACATTTCAACGTTTTGTTAGACATAAGTATGAATTTTTTGTGATTAGTATTCACTAAGTTACACTTCATTTTCTGAGAACTATCAGATTGGACTTCGTTCAGAGGGAGATGAGAGATCACGCATCATGTTAGTTTTCTTTATTTTACAAAAAGCACAACATTTTGTTTTTACTCTGAGTGTATACAAATAAAAGGAGATATTCTATAGTTTCAATCGATGTATTACTTATGTCTCTATGACAAAAAATGACAGAGTATTTTAAGTCTGTTTTGCTGCAATGTGAAAAAAAACCTGCAAAACGCGCCGGCGCGTTTTTAGACCTCAGAGTGTTAAAGCTATGGTCTACGATTTCAAAGATTGTTCATTATTAATAACCTCGTTTAGATGCTGGTTATGGTTCTACAGTACAATCCTAACAATATGAAGAGAAAAAAGAATGAAAAAAATCCATTCACTCTATTGGGTGTACACCCGCAGAGAAATTGACCAATGTAAGCTGTCCGGCCGGACAGCTTACATTGGTCAACTGCTCTCATCCAATCCCCCGCTCCGCTTGAAACTCCACGTGGCGCTCGCGTCTCCACCCCACCGCACCCCACCCCACCCCGCCCCCTCCTGCGACATGAAATTTCGCAGGCAAGCAGCTGACAGTCTATGGTAGCTAGCAAAGTAGCATCAGCTCAACAACGGAGAAAAAACAAACCAAAAGCAGCAAGCGGCCCCTGCTTGCCCTTACAGTCACGGCTGACTTTTTGTTGAGCAGGTAAGCATTTATTTATACTTTTATGGTGTGAGGTGTTACATAAATAGCTTTTTATCAGTCTGACAACATGCTCATGCTGCCGGTCGGCATTGGAATGTTAGCCGTTTAGCATCGCCTATAGGGCTGCAACAACGAATCGATAAAATCGATAAAATTCGATAATTAAAAGAGTTGGCAACGAATTTCATTATCGATTCGTTGTGTCGCGCGATTACGCCTATCAATAAGATGCGAAGATGTTTAAAAAAGCGCGTTTAAGCGCGAAGCAGAGCGGAGCAAAAATAAATAAATAGAAGAGCGGAGGTTGAGAAAAGACCATCGGCGAGACCCGTAACGTTGTTCTGAAACACATGGTGGAGGCAGAGAAATCAGTACGACCCAAGTCATCCAAGGTGTGGGAGCATTTAACACTAAATCATTCAAAAAAAGTGTGTTAATTGCAAGATAGGCAAAAGCGTCATGGCACGGCACCTGAGCGCCAACAGCAGAATAAGTCACTACAGAATCCTACCTTTGTTACGTTTTGAAGACAGGAGGAGACACGCTGGCGCGACCAGATATTTAGGTGCTGCGGCATATTAAATATACTGGATAATAGTTTTTCTGCGTGAGAAATACAATGTGGCGGGAGTGCGTGACAAAAGACCGAAATGAGCGTTTGAGTGACTGTCACGCTAAATGTGTGACACTTGTGATCCCTGTATGACTAACGTTATCTATTGTCATTGACTACGTTTACATGGACAGCAGTAATCTAATTACTGACCTTATTCGGATTAAGACAATAATCAAATTAAGGTGTTTACATGAGTTGCCTTTAGAATATTCCTTCTTTCATGTTCTTGTTCTACATGTTATAGAACATAGATCGATTAATGGTGAAACGTCATTACGTCCCCACAGCACAGCACGACTGACGTCCTCTACAGAATTTCATGCATCACCACACAGTTCGTAACATAAACAGTTTTGGGTTTTTTCATTTTTAATCTTACGAAAGCTTCAAGTGCAGTTAGTTATTTGACATGCAATATACGTGCAAATAGATCAGAGCCCCGCACATGAAATGCAAGAAACAATTAAATTGTGCGCACAATTTAATAATTAATTCCCTCGATTTATAAATTATATGCGCATGATATATCGAGGGAAAATTATTAAATCGTTCGCACGATTTAGCCTAGGCTAACATTACTATTTATTCCCTCTCGTGTGAGGGGCTCTGTAAACAGACAACGGTGGATATAAATTCTCCAGCAACAGCCTTCTGTACTTTAATTCGGCAACTTTCATTCATGCCACCGCGATAAACTCAGAGGTACTGGATGAGAGATGAGGTGAGAGGAATTTGATTTTTGGCTTTTCTTTAGAGCTTGCTCTCTCGTTTGTCGTCAAAACGTTGTGTTTACTTCGAGTATAACTTTAGTCGGATTAAGGTAATAAAACATCGCTGTTTACATGGTCCCTTCTTAATCAGAGTATTGTCTTAATTGTATTAATATCGGATTATTGCTGTCCATGTAAACGTAGTCAATGTTGGTCCGCATTCGTTCTTACAGCAGGCTATAAACCTGCCATCGCCAGTGCTCTTAATAATCAAACAACAAAAGACAGAAAATCACTCACTGCTCTTTAGCTTTAATAAGGATCTATTATATATTAATTATATTTATTCCATAAGGAATGTTGTATGCAAGTTGTTGAGCCAGAAGCATGTGGAAATTGTAATATTTGCATTGTAATGCAAAATGTCTGAACAAAAGGAGTGAGTGTAGTGTAAAGAAGTTTTAGAAGTTCAAACAAATCCTGTTAAGTTTTCTGATTTGTATTTTTCTTTATTTAAGAAAAACTATTTTTTGCATAGCTGCATGTGTACGTTTTTTGTGTTACTGTACAGCTCATGGATGTTAAAAGAGCAACCCTTTTGCACGTTCTTAGGATTTTTTGCACTATGAGTTTGCACTGTCAGTTCTGTTTTTTAATAAAAGGTTGTAAACCGATTCATCGATTAATCGTAAAAATAATCGACAGATTAATCGATTATTGAAATAATCGTTAGTTGCAGCCCTAATCGCCTATCACGGGTCAAAGTAATTATATTTCTTGAAGTGCTTGAATATATCTTAGTAGGCCTAGCGGGTTCTGTTCGAGCCTATCGGAATTTGAACAAGATGCGCTGTGTGCTGCTATAACAATTATTCAACCTTAGCAATACTAACTAATAATTATTGTGCAATTAATGTGCGCTAGGTAGCACTTTTGACCAGGGTAAACGAAGCTCAGGAGGGGAAACGTTTGCCAAACGTACCCTCCTAATGCGGCAGCTGTAATACAGTATTATTTATTTTATTTATTTATTATTGTTTGTGTTTCGGGGGGTGGTGGTGGTAGGGGTTTAGAACATTGCATGTGTTATATTCTACTAATGAATATAACAATCTAATCTTGCGTGAGCGTGAACTCAAACGTGTGCCTCTGAGCTATTTTGACATTGCACATGGTAAATCTCTGTTCCGATGTTTACTACCGGTGATCACAGCTTGACAGACTGAGTGACGTTGTTCAGGTCGTTTCCCGGTGGGAGGGATCAGGTAGCACAGAGGGGAGGGGTGTGTGTGTGGAGGGGTGGGATGAGTTTTTTTAAAAATTCCCAACCATCTCAGGCTTTCTCGACCGATTTTCCAAACATCGTAGACTACAGCTTTAACTGAACAGCTTCGGAGTCATTGGAATGGTTATATTACTTATTTCGGGTTGAATGGTGGTTGTTTTGCACCCCCCTGCTGCCCGTGAGCGAAAAATCTGCACTTGCAACTTTGAGCCGCCGGGTCGGGAAGTCTCGCAATGTAAACAATTGCTTTATGCCCAAAAGAAATTGGCTAAAATTCTGTCATTATTGCGCTCCCTCACGCTGTTCGAACTGGAATGAAGAAGACGTTTTAAAGAATGTCCCATCTGCTTTGATGTTGTTGATCTACTAGCCTCTGGTGTCTGAGAATCGCCAACGAGTTTTTACAACAGTGTTGTCAAACATCTATTCCGAAGCTGTGGGGGGAGCTCTAGAGAGAAACATGTGAGCAAAAAGCGAGAATACAGCGAAGAAATCCCGAAACTACTGAGCCCTGCTTTAAATGGTAAATGGACTGCATTTTTATTGCGCTTTTCTACTGAAAGAAACCACATTTGGAAAAAAGATATTTGAAGTGTAATTTAATTGTTTCGTTGGTCTCACGTCCCATTGAATAACACGGGGAAGTGGGGCTTATGAAGTAAACTAGGACCAGACACTGGGGGGCAATCGAGACGTTTTGGCTTCACTTTTTTTTGCTACCACAAAAACCAGGCCAGCAGCATTTGTCCAAATTTAAGTCTTAACCATTCTATTTCATCAGAAAACAATCTGAAAACAGGGCTTTAAGTGTAAAATACCGAACTTGTCATTTAACATAACAAATGTGACTATGGAATAAGCATTTTTAACTACACTCTACACTACTGTACAGACAATACTAACCTCTCAAATTACTTTTGATGAGTGTTTCAATGTCAAACACCCCAAGCAGCAAAATCCTTGCCATTGAAGTCCCACTAGATGCCTGGCAAGCAGAGCGCCACACACTTCGTGATACGTAAACACCTGAACCTGGGACAATTTCTTCCTGTTGAACAAAGTAAAATAGATAGGCTTAAAAGTTTCAATTCAGTATAGTAAACAAAATATCCAGCATTCAAGATTTATGTACAATTGACTGTGTAAATTGGTCCCAATAGTATAATGTCAAGCATTCCTGGTCCCTACTGTCAATGTTGGAGATGTCATATTATCAATAAGTAGTGTGAAAAAGAGCCATTGCCACAAGGTACCTAGGAAATTTGGGAGATTAGATTGGGACAAATTTACAGTAAATTTTATTCGATTATGACCAATTAATATACAGGGTTTCCCCAGGTTTGATCACCCCAAATTTAAGACTTTATTAAGACCATTTTGATGAAAATTAACCTACCTACATCGCACCCATTATGCAGTCGTAAAACACCAGATTAAATCCCAATAATGACTATTACTAACAAACAAATGTTTTAATTAAAATACATTTATTATAAAAAAAACTCATTCAACAATACACTGCAAAGTGATGTTTTTGGTAAATATCAAACATTCATAACAATAAACAGATAAACTAACTTTTCAAATCATCTTAGTAAAGTTTCTCAGCATTCAAATTGCTTCAACCATTGCTTCAGAGGGGTAGACAGATAGGTAAGAGAGATATAGATAGTAGGGGTGTAACGGTTCACAAAATTCACGGTTCGGTTCAATACGATACACTTGTGTCACGGTTCGGTATGTTTTCGATACAGCAAAAAGAAAGAAATGCCAGAGATTTTTATTATTTTTTTAATTAAAACTAACATAATAAAGTATGATATATATTTTTTACTTTGACCAGTGATGGAGCTATAATAGACTCTTCTTAGGAGCATATAAAACAAAACAGCTCCTTGGAAAAAATGAAATGTAGCCTAATATTGCAATAGTTATAAACAAAGTTATATTTTTAGTTCAGATTAACAATTTAATTGTAGCAATTGTATTCATAATGTCAAAATAAAACCAACGTAATGTTACTTGAAAGCATTTTAGCCTACTATTCCTGCCAAACTTCCATGGTTGCAGTTAGTGGTACTACAGTAAATCCATGGTGAATGCTGCTGATCTGTGGACACTGGATAGTTCATTCATGGCACAATTTTTCTTCCTGGCTTCCACGCGCTGTTCGATCCTTTAATAACGGAGAAATGTGAATGTTTCTCACTAGATCTCGCAGCGATGTTATTACTTCTGTGGCGAATTCAAATTATTTCTTTACTGGATCTCTTATTAGCGCTGTGTAGTAACAGTGTCGCTTGATCACGATCGGCTCGCGCTGCACTCGTCCAAACTGATAAACGGTTCTTCAACCACACAATAACGAGCAGTTTCGTTCCGCTTACATTACGTTTGCACATTTGATGTTGGACAATGTTGTGGTCGCGCCGGCGGCTCTTTATGAGCGCGCTTGCCACGTGCAGCGCGCCTACATTTGAAATAATGAAATTTTGGTCGGCAGGTAAAATGGTCCAACGAACTGTTCAGTTTGAAAATGCGTAACAGTTACACAGAACGACACTTCCCCATGATGTCTCTCCTCTTGACTGGTTGATTAGAATGTTGATCCATTGCCGCCGACGCGAAAACTAGGGGTGTCCATGGTTAACCGATTAACCGTTAAAAATTGCGTAACCGAGTGAAACATTTTGAATTTAGTTGTAATACATTTTGCACCACCAGAGACCGCTAGACCAGTTTTCTAATATGAAGCGGGCAAAAAAAAGAGCGCGTCCGAGAGTGGTGTGCACCAAGGCTGTGCACGAGCCAGAAACAAACATAGTATCCGCGCCACTGATCGCAGCACAATAATATCTGTCTGCAGAGCCGCAGAGCCACAGCTTTACCCCAGCAGTTTTACCCCTCGCATGCGCAGTTTTATCGCAGCACTGATCTAAATAATTAGTTGTTACGACGACTTATTCCTCGTTTTAATAAATCGTGGACACGTTGAACTAATTCCCTCCCTCATTTTGATTTAACGAATTACAACATGGCTAAAAACAGTTTGATACTATTAATTAGTGAATGCTAAAGACCTATTTTTTTGTGAATTGGTGAATATTCAGGTGAATTATTTCGTGGCCACGAATTAATAATAATTATTAAACTGTTATTCTTACCTGTGAAGATAGATATTCAGTGAAGGCCGACTATTCTCGTACAGCTTTTTATTCCTTTTTTTGTTTGTTTTTGTGAATTGGTGAATATTCAGGTGAATTTTTTGTGGCCACGAATTAATAATACCTCAGCACGTTTTACAAGACCCTTCTCGATCGCAGTGGCAATGAGCACTTTGATCACTTGATTTAAAAAACAAAACATTTCAGCGCTAGATCGCCTAAAAAAAAAGAATGAAATGAATGCTCTGCTAGTTAACTGGAGATGTTTTGTTTATTTGTATTGGTATTCGTGCCGCGAGATGTTTCAAAAGTGGTGGGAACAAAATCTACCTTAGAAAATAGTGGTGGGGACATGTCCCGCCCGCAAATTATGCCTATCTCGGGGTTGCGGCGCGCACACTACGGTTAAACCGAGTATTAACCGCTAAGGGCCTCGGTTAATGGTTAATGAAAAACTTGAAAACCCAAACTATTGTTAGCGCATACTAGACATTAGACGTTCTCTGACGTTACGCTAAACCCTGTTGAATTTTCACGTTGTTGTTGTTTCCCCCATTTCACCTTGCGTTGCAGTCTGGTTGACTTTGAATAAATAGGCTGGTATAATGAAATTTAAGACCTTCGTTTAAAAAAATTAAAGACTTGGACAACGGAATTTAAGACTTTTTAAGCCCTTAATTTAGGAACATGTCATTTAAGACCTTTTTAAGACTTTTAAGACCCCGCGGCTACCCTGATATAGAAGACAAGGTGATTGCAAGCAGTTCACATATGTTCCAACAGCACTGCATAAAAAAGTACTCACTATTTGAACAGGGTTTGAAGGGCTGGGGAGAGACCCTGGACTGCCGAGGTGCATGGAGCTTCTGTTGAGCATTTCTTTTATCTGAGGTATCTCTGCATCAACAGGAAAAACGGGTGTGAAAGACTGTAGCCAAAAAGTATAAGAATAGAAGTATACTCTTTTGATCCTGTGAGGGAAATTCAGTCTCTGCATTTATCCCATCTATGTATTAGTGAGACAAACTGTTGAAAACATCACGCTTCTTATCAGTCCTTTTAAAATAATGATGTGATGATGTAAGTCCCCATAAACAATTTACACCAGCCAATTTTACTGTGTGGGATGGCAGGCCAGCAGTCTGGTCAATGAATAAGAAACATTGGCAGGTCGAGTTTTATGATCTGACAAAATAAAAGCCCCCGGTATTTAAGTTTTACTGTGTGTGTGTATGTGTGTGTGCAGAATGGAAATATAATACTTTTACCTGTAAAGATGAATTTTTTTATTTCTAGCAATTCTTTATGCACAAGTGAGAGCTCGTTGTCACTATTTTCTGCTTGTTCTTCCAAGGAAATGGAAGCTAGGATTTCAGCCCCTTGATTGTGAATGGCAGCCTGTGGAAACATATAAATTAAATTATTTTAAATTAAACATACAAATTATTGCCTTAGTATATATATATATATATATATATATATATATATATATATATATATATATATATATATATATCATTATGGGGTAAAGAGTTAGTACATTAAACAAAAAACTCACTTTGGTTCCACTGACTGTGGCCACGGCAGTAGGGGGGTCATCCTCATCCTCATCCTCCCACAGACGTTTGGCAACACGGATTCTCTTTCCCACAATGGCGTTGTCTTCGGAATCTTTCTTCGAACGTTTGTCCAACTTTCGCTCCAAAGTATTCATGTCTATTGCAGAGAAATATCAGTCACCATTGCCACTAACACACTGATAGTACCAACAAGGGTCTGAGTTAAAGGGATGCTCCACTTTAAAATGAAAATACTGTCATCATATACTCACTGTCATCATATGTTGTTTTAAACCTGTATGAATTTCTTTCTTCTGCTGAACAGAAAGGAAGATATTTAGAAGAATGTCAGTAACCAGACAGATTCTGGTCTCATTGACTTCCATAGTAGGAAAAAAAAAAATAACGTTATACTATGGAAGTCAATAAAACCAAAAACTGTCTGATGACGTTCTTCTAAATATCTTTCTTTCTGTTATCTGTTTAGCAGAAGAAATTCATACAGGTTTGAAACAACACATGAAATAATGTAATGCCCAATCAATATGATATCATCACATTATTATTAATATCACAAAGTGATCACTCATATCGGTAGAACGCCGTTCATTAACGTTATCCTACATAACCTCGAGGTAGCTTTAGCAAGTCAAAGTAACCTTTTTGCCTCAGAAAAATGAAACACATGTAACATAACGTTAACTAAACACATTCCTTGACAACGTGGTTTCGTAATAAGTTATCTATTTATGTTCATATAGCTTATTACATGGCTTGGTTTAGTATGCGACCTGTTATTTATTGATAACGTTAACAAACCGCTGCGAAGTAACGTTACGCCGTTGCCATGAAAAACAGAGCGTTGGACGCGGAACGGACTATTTTCTTTTGCGGAAGCAATACAACATTTTTTTAAATCAATCATTTTGTGTCAAATTATTTATTTATTTTGTACGTAACGTTAGCCATGTAATAAGAGGGATAATGTAGCCTATAGCGAGGCGGTTATTATTGAGAATACAAGCCTTCAGGCTGATGCAAGACCCCTCTGCATTCAGCCTGTCGGGGTTGTTAACGTCTAACAGTTATACACCGCCTCGTATTACATTATCCCTTACATTATATCCCTGTGTAACTAATACAAAGCAGTAAAAAACGTTAGGGTTGAACTTACTTACCTCCAACTGATTGAACAGTAGCCATATAAATGGGGAATCCACCTTTTGGTCGTTTTCCCACACCCCACTCGACGGCAAATTCGGAGAGGGAGTAAAATCTTTGCGTGGCAGGGGGAGCTGCCACTGGACCTGCCACGGTTATGCGCGCCTGCCTCGGGACCTGCCACGGCTATATGCGCCTGCCACTGGACCTGCCACGGCTATATGCGCCTGCCCGCGACCTGCCACGGTTATGTGCGCCTGCCTCGGGACCTGCCACGGCTATATGCGCCTGCCACTGGACCTGCCACGGTTATATGCGCCTGCCTCGGGACCTGCCACGGCTATATTCACCTGCCCCGCGACCTGCCACAGATATATATGGCAAGCCACAGATATACGCTCCCCTGTCACTCGAACCGTCACAGCTGTATGCATCTGCCTTGCGCCTCTCACTCGTATAGCCTACCACCAACAGGTCCAACAGAACTTTGGACCTGTCACGTGACCCGTTACAGTTATATATATATATTTTTAAGTAACTACTTCGTAATAAAAGATGACTAGGAAAACAAGTTCTTATTTTAAAGGCCTATTTTGTTATTAAAATCTAACAATGTTTAGTCAAGATTTGACAATACATTTCAATGTAAATTATGACATTGTTACCTATTTTGTGAGGCCAGGTTCATTAATCTGAAATACACAATGAATGTAGCTTTGCAACCAAGTTATACAACAGTAACCTATAATAATAATAATAATAATAATAATAATAAAATTACACAAAAATGCAATACATGTATATAAAAGAATGTTTATTAGGGTTTCGGTATTTCACCAACAATTTGTTGTGATAAAACTTCCAAAAAGTGCCCTATTGCAATTTGCATGCATTTCTAAGATTAGAAATAAGTGTTATTTACATACATTTTATAAATATATTGCTATATATGTATAAATATTTACAGTGCTGGTCAAAAGTTTAGACGAATTGCTATTTGTAATGTTTTTGAAATAAGTATTTTATGCCCATTAAGCCTGCATTTATTTAATCAAAAATTCAGAAAAAAACTACTATTGTCAAATATTATTACAACTTAAAATAATGGTTGGAGTAATAATGGGTATATATATACACACACTTTAAAATGTAATTTATTCCAGTGATCAAAGTCAAATTTTCAGTATCATTACTCCAGTCTTCAGTGTCACATGATCCTTCAGAAATCAATATGCTGATTTATTATCAATGTTGGAAAATGTTGTGCTGCTTAATATTTGTTTTATAACCTGTGATACATTTTTCAGGATTCTTTTAATGAATAAAAGTTAAAAATCACAGCATTTATTTAAAACAGAACTCTTTTGTAACTATATATACTACTGTTCAAAAGTTGGGTTCAGTCATTTTTCCTTTTTTTTTTTTTCAAAAGAAAGTAATAATTTTTTTCAGCAAATATGTGTTACATTGAGGAAAAGTGACAGTTACACTTAAATTTAGAAAAAAAAATATATTTTGAATAAATGCTGTTCTTTTTTTAACTTTTTATTGATCATTGAATCCTGAAAAAGTATCACACAAAACAAATAATAATATTAAGCAGCACAACTGTTTCCAATACTGATAATCGCAACAAATCATCATAGAATGATTTCTGAAGGATCTTGTGACACTGAAGACTGGAGTAATGGTTGGTGAAAATTAAGCTTTGATCATGGAACAAATTATATTTTAAAGTATATTAAATTAGAAAACCATTATTTTTAATTGTACTATTTCACAATATTACTGTGCTTTTTGTATTTTTGATCAAATTGGCCTTGCTTTGAGCAGGCTTGGTGATAATAAGAGACTAGTAATGTGTTCAAAAGTTTGACCGGTACTGTATCTAAATCAATATTTCAATAACAATGTTTACATACAGTAGTCAATGTCAATGTCAATATTATTGCTTTTAAAGCACTAGGAGAAATGTGAAAGAATATGGGAACAGGGCTACTAGACAGGGCTATTAGAACTTTGGGCCTAAAGTACAGTTGTTCAGCGGGCCACCCTCTTCATACAGAATTACACTCCTACTGATGAAGTGCCATCAAAACCATGGTGGATTTGAACATTTGACCCTTTAAAAGAGAAATAAGACACGGGTATAAGCTTTTCAGACATGTTTTAAGGATGAATGAAAAAACCACAGTAAAAGAAAGACTTACTCCAAAGCAATGTTTGACTGTAAAGCCATTTCTGCCTGGAACCTGTGAAAGCCCTCAGTCTTTTGCAGCATTAACAGTGTTAGCTTTAAAAAAAAGAAGATGATACAATTATGAAAGATATATGTACAGTGCATTTAATGATACTGTCCCATGTACTGTATCAAAGTGTCTGTATATATACCTCAGGGGTCAAAACTTCAAGAACGTAAGTTGTGTTGTCCAGGGAAACCCTAGGCAGCTGTGTTACTGTGTATATTCTTTCAATTATCCTCTCTGTCTGTAGCAAAACATTTGTTAAATTTGTACATAACATTCGTAATTACATTCATAATTCTCTAATATTTCTGTAGAAAATCTACATTGACAGTATACATTCCAATGAAATATGAGTTGTTAAAATAACGTCTGATATATACTTTCTTATGCATCAGTACAGACTTGTGTTCTTAAGGTACACCACAAATAAACTTATTTTAACTATATAAATTGTTAAACAAGGCAAAAAGTATGAAATACCTGTTCTTCATCAAAAAAACAAAACTTTTTGCTAAGCTTCATTCTCAGCTTTGGAGAAAATGTGGGATGTTGAAATAAAAACATCCTGCTGGATCGGATTGTGCCATTTCTCAAGCCTTCGTGCAATTTCTGGAATGTAACCAAAATTAGACAAATGTAAATATCGGATTATTGCTGTCCATGTAAACGTAGTCAATGTTGGTCCGCATTCGTTCTTACAGCAGGCTATAAACCTGCCATCGCCAGTGCTCTTAATAATCAAACAACAAAAGACAGAAAATCACTCACTGCTCTTTAGCTTTAATAAGGATCTATTATATATTAATTATATTTATTCCATAAGGAATGTTGTATGCAAGTTGTTGAGCCAGAAGCATGTGGAAATTGTAATATTTGCATTGTAATGCAAAATGTCTGAACAAAAGGAGTGAGTGTAGTGTAAAGAAGTTTTAGAAGTTCAAACAAATCCTGTTAAGTTTTCTGATTTGTATTTTTCTTTATTTAAG
Source organism: Megalobrama amblycephala (assembly GCF_018812025.1). Classification (NCBI taxonomy): domain Eukaryota; kingdom Metazoa; phylum Chordata; class Actinopteri; order Cypriniformes; family Xenocyprididae; genus Megalobrama; species Megalobrama amblycephala. Next base: position 32,701,515 of record NC_063063.1, read on the forward strand.
AAAAACTATTTTTTTGCATAGCTGCATGTGTACGTTTTTTGTGTTACTGTACAGCTCATGGATGTTAAAAGAGCAACCCTTTTGCATGTTCTTAGGATTTTTTGCACTATGAGTTTGCACTGTCAGTTCTGTTTTTTAATAAAAGGTTGTAAACCGATTCATCGATTAATCGTAAAAATAATCGACAGATTAATCGATTATTGAAATAATCGTTAGTTGGAGCCCTAATCGCCTATCACGGGTCAAAGTAATTATATTTCTTGAAGTGCTTGAATATATCTTAGTAGGCCTAGCGGGTTCTGTTCGAGCCTATCGGAATTTGAACAAGATGCGCTGTGTGCTGCTATAACAATTATTCAACCTTAGCAATACTAACTAATAATTATTGTGCAATTAATGTGCGCTAGGTAGCACTTTTGACCAGGGTAAACGAGGCTCAGGAGGGGAAACGTTTGCCAAACGTACCCTCCTAATGCGGCAGCTGTAATACAGTATTATTTATTTTATTTATTTATTATTGTTTGTGTTTCGGGGGGTGGTGGTGGTAGGGAGTTTAGAACATTGCATGTGTTATATTCTACTAATAGAATATAACAATCTAATCTTGCGTGAGCGTGAACTCAAACGTGTGCCTCTGAGCTATTTTGACATTGCACATGGTAAATCTCTGTTCCGATGTTTACTACCGGTGATCACAGCTTGACAGACTGAGTGACGTTGTTCAGGTCGTTTCCCGGTGGGAGGGATCAGGTAGCACAGAGGGGAGGGGTGTGTGTGTGGAGGGGTGGGATGAGTTTTTTTAAAAATTCCCAACCATCTCAGGCTTTCTCGACCGATTTTCCAAACATCGTAGACTACAGCTTTAACTGAACAGCTTCGGAGTCATTGGAATGGTTATATTACTTATTTCGGGTTGAATGGTGGTTGTTTTGCACCCCCCTGCTGCCCGTGAGCGAAAAATCTGCACTTGCAACTTTGAGCCGCCGGGTCGGGAAGTCTCGCAATGTAAACAATTGCTTTATGCCCAAAAGAAATTGGCTAAAATTCTGTCATTATTGCGCTCCCTCACGCTGTTCGAACTGGAATGAAGAAGACGTTTTAAAGAATGTCCCATCTGCTTTGATGTTGTTGATCTACTAGCCTCTGGTGTCTGAGAATCGCCAACGAGTTTTTACAACAGTGTTGTCAAACATCTATTCCGAAGCTGTGGGGGGAGCTCTAGAGAGAAACATGTGAGCAAAAAGCGAGAATACAGCGAAGAAATCCTGAAACTACTGAGCCCTGCTTTAAATGGTAAATGGACTGCATTTTTATTGCGCTTTTCTACTGAAAGAAACCACATTTGGAAAAAAGATATTTGAAGTGTAATTTAATTGTTTCGTTGGTCTCACGTCCCATTGAATAACACGGGGAAGTGGGGCTTATGAAGTAAACTAGGACCAGACACTGGGGGGCAATCGAGACGTTTTGGCTTCACTTTTTTTTGCTACCACAAAAACCAGGCCAGCAGCATTTGTCCAAATTTAAGTCTTAACCATTCTATTTCATCAGAAAACAATCTGAAAACAGGGCTTTAAGTGTAAAATACCGAACTTGTCATTTAACATAACAAATGTGACTATGGAATAAGCATTTTTAACTACACTCTACACTACTGTACAGACAATACTAACCTCTCAAATTACTTTTGATGAGTGTTTCAATGTCAAACACCCCAAGCAGCAAAATCCTTGCCATTGAAGTCCCACTAGATGCCTGGCAAGCAGAGCGCCACACACTTCGTGATACGTAAACACCTGAACCTGGGACAATTTCTTCCTGTTGAAACAAAGTAAAATAGATAGGCTTAAAAGTTTCAATTCAGTATAGTAAACAAAATATCCAGCATTCAAGATTTATGTACAATTGACTGTGTAAATTGGTCCCAATAGTATAATGTCAAGCATTCCTGGTCCCTACTGTCAATGTTGGAGATGTCATATTATCAATAAGTAGTGTGAAAAAGAGCCATTGCCACAAGGTACCTAGGAAATTTGGGAGATTAGATTGGGACAAATTTACAGTAAATTTTATTCGATTATGACCAATTAATATACAGGGTTTCCCCAGGTTTGATCACCCCAAATTTAAGACTTTATTAAGACCATTTTGATGAAAATTAACCTACCTACATCGCACCCATTATGCAGTCGTAAAACACCAGATTAAATCCCAATAATGACTATTACTAACAAACAAATGTTTTAATTAAAATACATTTATTATAAAAAAAACTCATTCAACAATACACTGCAAAGTGATGTTTTTGGTAAATATCAAACATTCATAACAATAAACAGATAAACTAACTTTTCAAATCATCTTAGTAAAGTTTCTCAGCATTCAAATTGCTTCAACCATTGCTTCAGAGGGGTAGACAGATAGGTAAGAGAGATATAGATAGTAGGGGTGTAACGGTTCACAAAATTCACGGTTCGGTTCAATACGATACACTTGTGTCACGGTTCGGTATGTTTTCGATACAGCAAAAAGAAAGAAATGCCAGAGATTTTTATTATTTTTTTTAATTAAAACTAACATAATAAAGTATGATATATATTTTTTACTTTGACCAGTGATGGAGCTATAATAGACTCTTCTTAGGAGCATATAAAACAAAACAGCTCCTTGGAAAAAATGAAATGTAGCCTAATATTGCAATAGTTATAAACAAAGTTATATTTTTAGTTCAGATTAACAATTTAATTGTAGCAATTGTATTCATAATGTCAAAATAAAACCAACGTAATGTTACTTGAAAGCATTTTAGCCTACTATTCCTGCCAAACTTCCATGGTTGCAGTTAGTGGTACTACAGTAAATCCATGGTGAATGCTGCTGATCTGTGGACACTGGATAGTTCATTCATGGCACAATTTTTCTTCCTGGCTTCCACGCGCTGTTCGATCCTTTAATAACGGAGAAATGTGAATGTTTCTCACTAGATCTCGCAGCGATGTTATTACTTCTGTGGCGAATTCAAATTATTTCTTTACTGGATCTCTTATTAGCGCTGTGTAGTAACAGTGTCGCTTGATCACGATCGGCTCGCGCTGCACTCGTCCAAACTGATAAACGGTTCTTCAACCACACAATAACGAGCAGTTTCGTTCCGCTTACATTACGTTTGCACATTTGATGTTGGACAATGTTGTGGTCGCGCCGGCGGCTCTTTATGAGCGCGCTTGCCACGTGCAGCGCGCCTACATTTGAAATAATGAAATTTTGGTCGGCAGGTAAAATGGTCCAACGAACTGTTCAGTTTGAAAATGCGTAACAGTTACACAGAACGACACTTCCCCATGATGTCTCTCCTCTTGACTGGTTGATTAGAATGTTGATCCATTGCCGCCGACGCGAAAACTAGGGGTGTCCATGGTTAACCGATTAACCGTTAAAAATTGCGTAACCGAGTGAAACATTTTGAATTTAGTTGTAATACATTTTGCACCACCAGAGACCGCTAGACCAGTTTTCTAATATGAAGCGGGCAAAAAAAAGAGCGCGTCCGAGAGTGGTGTGCACCAAGGCTGTGCACGAGCCAGAAACAAACATAGTATCTGCGCCACTGATCGCAGCACAATAATATCTGTCTGCAGAGCCGCAGAGCACAGCTTTACCCCAGCAGTTTTACCCCTCGCATGCGCAGTTTTATCGCAGCACTGATCTAAATAATTAGTTGTTACGATGACTTATTCCTCGTTTTAATAAATCGTGGACACGTTGAACTAATTCCCTCCCTCATTTTGATTTAACGAATTACAACATGGCTAAAAACAGTTTGATACTATTAATTAGTGAATGCTAAAGACCTATTTTTTTGTGAATTGGTGAATATTCAGGTGAATTATTTCGTGGCCACGAATTAATAATAATTATTAAACTGTTATTCTTACCTGTGAAGATAGATCTTCAGTGAAGGCCGACTATTCTCGTACAGCTTTTTATTCCTTTTTTTGTTTGTTTTTGTGAATTGGTGAATATTCAGGTGAATTTTTTGTGGCCACGAATTAATAATACCTCAGCACGTTTTACAAGACCCTTCTCGATCGCAGTGGCAATGAGCACTTTGATCACTTGATTTAAAAAACAAAACATTTCAGCGCTAGATCGCCTAAAAAAAAAGAATGAAATGAATGCTCTGCTAGTTAACTGGAGATGTTTTGTTTATTTGTATTGGTATTTGTGCCGCAAGATGTTTCAAAAGTGGTGGGAACAAAATCTACCTTAGAAAATAGTGGTGGGGACATGTCCCGCCCGCAAATTATGCCTATCTCGGGGTTGCGGCGCGCACACTACGGTTAACCGAGTATTAACCGCTAAGGGCCTCGGTTAATGGTTAATGAAAAACTTGAAAACCCAAACTATTGTTAGCGCATACTAGACATTAGACGTTCTCTGACGTTACGCTAAACCCTGTTGAATTTTCACGTTGTTGTTGTTTCCCCCATTTCACCTTGCGTTGCAGTCTGGTTGACTTTGAATAAATAGGCTGGTATAATGAAATTTAAGACCTTCGTTTAAAAAAATTAAAGACTTGGACAACGGAATTTAAGACTTTTTAAGCCCTTAATTTAGGAACATGTCATTTAAGACCTTTTTAAGACTTTTAAGACCCCGCGGCTACCCTGATATAGAAGACAAGGTGATTGCAAGCAGTTCACATATGTTCCAACAGCACTGCATAAAAAAGTACTCACTATTTGAACAGGGTTTGAAGGGCTGGGGAGAGACCCTGGACTGCCGAGGTGCATGGAGCTTCTGTTGAGCATTTCTTTTATCTGAGGTATCTCTGCATCAACAGGAAAAACGGGTGTGAAAGACTGTAGTCAAAAAGTATAAGAATAGAAGTATACTCTTTTGATCCTGTGAGGGAAATTCAGTCTCTGCATTTATCCCATCTATGTATTAGTGAGACAAACTGTTGAAAACATCACGCTTCTTATCAGTCCTTTTAAAATAATGATGTGATGATGTAAGTCCCCATAAACAATTTACACCAGCCAATTTTACTGTGTGGGATGGCAGGCCAGCAGTCTGGTCAATGAATAAGAAACATTGGCAGGTCGAGTTTTATGATCTGACAAAATAAAAGCCCCCGGTATTTAAGTTTTACTGTGTGTGTGTATGTGTGTGTGCAGAATGGAAATATAATACTTTTACCTGTAAAGATGAATTTTTTTATTTCTAGCAATTCTTTATGCACAAGTGAGAGCTCGTTGTCACTATTTTCTGCTTGTTCTTCCAAGGAAATGGAAGCTAGGATTTCAGCCCCTTGATTGTGAATGGCAGCCTGTGGAAACATATAAATTAAATTATTTTAAATTAAACATACAAATTATTGCCTTAGTTATATATATATATATATATATATATATATATATATATATATATATATATATATATATCATTATGGGGTAAAGAGTTAGTACATTAAACAAAAAACTCACTTTGGTTCCACTGACTGTGGCCACGGCAGTAGGGGGGTCATCCTCATCCTCATCCTCCCACAGACGTTTGGCAACACGGATTCTCTTTCCCACAATGGCGTTGTCTTCGGAATCTTTCTTCGAACGTTTGTCCAACTTTCGCTCCAAAGTATTCATGTCTATTGCAGAGAAATATCAGTCACCATTGCCACTAACACACTGATAGTACCAACAAGGGTCTGAGTTAAAGGGATGCTCCACTTTAAAATGAAAATACTGTCATCATATACTCACTGTCATCATATGTTGTTTTAAACCTGTATGAATTTCTTTCTTCTGCTGAACAGAAAGGAAGATATTTAGAAGAATGTCAGTAACCAGACAGATTCTGGTCTCATTGACTTCCATAGTAGGAAAAAAAAAAATAACGTTATACTATGGAAGTCAATAAAACCAAAAACTGTCTGATGACGTTCTTCTAAATATCTTTCTTTCTGTTATCTGTTTAGCAGAAGAAATTCATACAGGTTTGAAACAACACATGAAATAATGTAATGCCCAATCAATATGATATCATCACATTATTATTAATATCACAAAGTGATCACTCATATCGGTAGAACGCCGTTCATTAACGTTATCCTACATAACCTCGAGGTAGCTTTAGCAAGTCAAAGTAACCTTTTTGCCTCAGAAAAATGAAACACATGTAACATAACGTTAACTAAACACATTACCTTGACAACGTGGTTTCGTAATAAGTTATCTATTTATGTTCATATAGCTTATTACATGGCTTGGTTTAGTATGCGACCTGTTATTTATTGATAACGTTAACAAACCGCTGCGAAGTAACGTTACGCCGTTGCCATGAAAAACAGAGCGTTGGACGCGGAACGGACTATTTTCTTTTGCGGAAGCAATACAACATTTTTTTAAATCAATATTTTGTGTCAAATTATTTATTTATTTTGTACGTAACGTTAGCCATGTAATAAGAGGGATAATGTAGCCTATAGCGAGGCGGTTATTATTGAGAATACAAGCCTTCAGGCTTGATGCAAGACCCCTCTGCATTCAGCCTGTCGGGGTTGTTAACGTCTAACAGTTATACACCGCCTCGTATTACATTATCCCTTACATTATATCCCTGTGTAACTAATACAAAGCAGTAAAAAACGTTAGGGTTGAACTTACTTACCTCCAACTGATTGAACAGTAGCCATATAAATGGGGAATCCACCTTTTGGTCGTTTTCCCACACCCCACTCGACGGCAAATTCGGAGAGGGAGTAAAATCTTTGCGTGGCAGGGGGAGCTGCCACTGGACCTGCCACGGTTATGCGCGCCTGCCTCGGGACCTGCCACGGCTATATGCGCCTGCCACTGGACCTGCCACGGCTATATGCGCCTGCCCCGCGACCTGCCACGGTTATGTGCGCCTGCCTCGGGACCTGCCACGGCTATATGCGCCTGCTACTGGACCTGCCACGGTTATATGCGCCTGCCTCGGGACCTGCCACGGCTATATTCACCTGCCCCGCGACCTGCCACAGATATATATGGCAAGCCACAGATATACGCGCCCCTGTCACTCGAACCGTCACAGCTGTATGCATCTGCCTTGCGCCTCTCACTCGTATAGCCTACCACCAACAGGTCCAACAGAACTTTGGACCTGTCACGTGACCCGTTACAGTTATATATATATATTTTTAAGTAACTACTTCGTAATAAAAGATGACTAGGAAAACAAGTTCTTATTTTAAAGGCCTATTTTGTTATTAAAATCTAACAATGTTTAGTCAAGATTTGACAATACATTTCAATGTAAATTATGACATTGTTACCTATTTTGTGAGGCCAGGTTCATTAATCTGAAATACACAATGAATGTAGCTTTGCAACCAAGTTATACAACAGTAACCTATAATAATAATAATAATAATAATAATAATAAAATTACACAAAAATGCAATACATGTATATAAAAGAATGTTTATTAGGGTTTCGGTATTTCACCAACAATTTGTTGTGATAAAACTTCCAAAAAGTGCCCTATTGCAATTTGCATGCATTTCTAAGATTAGAAATAAGTGTTATTTACATACATTTTATAAATATATTGCTATATATGTATAAATATTTACAGTGCTGGTCAAAAGTTTAGACGAATTGCTATTTGTAATGTTTTTGAAATAAGTATTTTATGCCCATTAAGCCTGCATTTATTTAATCAAAAATTCAGAAAAAAACTACTATTGTCAAATATTATTACAACTTAAAATAATGGTTGGAGTAATAATGGGTATATATATACACACACTTTAAAATGTAATTTATTCCAGTGATCAAAGTCAAATTTTCAGTATCATTACTCCAGTCTTCAGTGTCACATGATCCTTCAGAAATCAATATGCTGATTTATTATCAATGTTGGAAAATGTTGTGCTGCTTAATATTTGTTTTATAACCTGTGATACATTTTTCAGGATTCTTTTAATGAATAAAAAGTTAAAAATCACAGCATTTATTTAAAACAGAACTCTTTTGTAACTATATATACTACTGTTCAAAAGTTGGGTTCAGTCATTTTTCCTTTTTTTTTTTTTCAAAAGAAAGTAATAATTTTTTTCAGCAAATATGTGTTACATTGAGGAAAAGTGACAGTTACACTTAAATTTAGAAAAAAAAATATATTTTGAATAAATGCTGTTCTTTTTTTAACTTTTTATTGATCATTGAATCCTGAAAAAGTATCACACAAAACAAATAATAATATTAAGCAGCACAACTGTTTCCAATACTGATAATCGCAACAAATCATCATAGAATGATTTCTGAAGGATCTTGTGACACTGAAGACTGGAGTAATGGTTGGTGAAAATTAAGCTTTGATCATGGAACAAATTATATTTTAAAGTATATTAAATTAGAAAACCATTATTTTTAATTGTACTATTTCACAATATTACTGTGCTTTTTGTATTTTTGATCAAATTGGCCTTGCTTTGAGCAGGCTTGGTGATAATAAGAGACTAGTAATGTGTTCAAAAGTTTGACCGGTACTGTATCTAAATCAATATTTCAATAACAATGTTTACATACAGTAGTCAATGTCAATGTCAATATTATTGCTTTTAAAGCACTAGGAGAAATGTGAAAGAATATGGGAACAGGGCTACTAGACAGGGCTATTAGAACTTTGGGCCTAAAGTACAGTTGTTCAGCGGGCCACCCTCTTCATACAGAATTACACTCCTACTGATGAAGTGCCATCAAAACCATGGTGGATTTGAACATTTGACCCTTTAAAAGAGAAATAAGACACGGGTATAAGCTTTTCAGACATGTTTTAAGGATGAATGAAAAAACCACAGTAAAAGAAAGACTTACTCCAAAGCAATGTTTGACTGTAAAGCCATTTCTGCCTGGAACCTGTGAAAGCCCTCAGTCTTTTGCAGCATTAACAGTGTTAGCTTTAAAAAAAAGAAGATGATACAATTATGAAAGATATATGTACAGTGCATTTAATGATACTGTCCCATGTACTGTATCAAAGTGTCTGTATATATACCTCAGGGGTCAAAACTTCAAGAACGTAAGTTGTGTTGTCCAGGGAAACCCTAGGCAGCTGTGTTACTGTGTATATTCTTTCAATTATCCTCTCTGTCTGTAGCAAAACATTTGTTAAATTTGTACATAACATTCGTAATTACATTCATAATTCTCTAATATTTCTGTAGAAAATCTACATTGACAGTATACATTCCAATGAAATATGAGTTGTTAAAATAACGTCTGATATATACTTTCTTATGCATCAGTACAGACTTGTGTTCTTAAGGTACACCACAAATAAACTTATTTTAACTATATAAATTGTTAAACAAGGCAAAAAGTATGAAATACCTGTTCTTCATCAAAAAAACAAAACTTTTTGCTAAGCTTCATTCTCAGCTTTGGAGAAAATGTGGGATGTTGAAATAAAAACATCCTGCTGGATCGGATTGTGCCATTTCTCAAGCCTTCGTGCAATTTCTGGAATGTAACCAAAATTAGACAAATGTAAGAAATGTAAACTTTTCTAGCTATAACAGATTATATTGCTATACAATATGTGAACACATGAAAAACATTGCAAAAGTGAAAAGTCAGTGAGAGACTACCTCTTTGTAAATAACAATGCTAAAAATTATACAGCTAGGATATTAGTAGTAAAATGGTTTGCTTAGTAATTTGTAATATTTACCAAGACTTCCTGATCCTGTATTACAAGGTCAACCAACCAGCCCTTCTTCAATAGTGCCAATGTTCTGTAAAATCAAAGTAGTATTAAAACATATATTGTACTTATTAATGAAAAAGATATCATTTAAGGTATAACATACTTCTCGAAGGTATGGACATGGTTAGTGTCACATCCACAGCTGAATGATGTTTCCTCTGTGATCATTTCAAGGCTGATACCAGCGCAGTCAGAATGCAGCCATTTTTTGCAAAGGTCACATTGAATCCAGTCCAGTGAATGGATTTCTGGGTGCATTACTCTGCATATAGATAAATGATAACAATGAGTGTTACTGCTTAATCAAATTGTAGATCATAAGGAAATTAAATAGTCGTCACATACTTTGATCGATACTTTTGATAAATGCAAACTCCTACATCCTGGGCCATACAGCTGGTCTGTGTTGCACTTTGGACAATTTTGACTTCGGGTGGAAAGTCCTAGGATAAACTTTTGATGTTAAGCTCTGCATACTCTGTAAACTGTAAACCTTTTGAATTTCAAGGGTTACCTCTGGTTGCAGATGTTTCACCAGGCATGAGGCATGGTAAAGACGAAGGTATCCCATCTGTTCAGTGTGCAGAATTTCCTGGCACATTTTAATACTTTTAGCTTCCATCTCTGCCATCTACTCCAAAAATTATTTAACATTTTATATTCATCAAACGTATTATATTAGAGAATATATTAACAACATCAACATAATACAGTTAACTCACTGTGCATACGAAAACACCACAGTTTCTTCCATCATTTTTGTGCCATTGCTGCAGATTTCGCTCAGTCCACCCTTCCAGGGAGTCTAGATGTCTAAACGCATCTCTGGAAAATAAAATGGATGTAAAGCAGACTGTACCCAAGTCATGAAATATTTTGTTAAAAAAAAAAAAAGTGTACAAATATTAAATAAATGATAGATCGTACTTCAGAATGTCCATGTCTGATGGTGAAATGGTAAGGTGGTGCTGTGTGTTATCATAAATTCGTATCTGTTTTTCTGTCTTGTCAAAAACCTGTAAAATAAATTAAATAAGAACCAATTTAAAAACACTCACAAATGTGAAATTTATTTATACTATTTTGGCTTTTCTGTACTATCTCTGTATTATCTAATTTCTCCTGCATGTAATTAACACCACTCAAGTTGTGCTAACCCAAAGAATGAAGTGGCACCCTCTCTCTGGTGTCTGACCACCAATAATTCTTGGTAACAGTATTTTCTGTGCGTCATTCTGAAATAAAAGAAATAGGGAACACATTATCCTGTGTCATTAGATGCATTCCTGGGATGTAGAAACAGGACAGCTTTAATACATTTTGTTTTAGAATTTGTACATTACCTCAAGAATTTTCACATGTGCATCTGAAACTGTTTTTGAAGCAAGCCAATCTCTATACCAAAGAATGAAATTGTCGGTCGTCAAGGCTATAACCTGGGGATTGAACAAAATTACATGTAAATTACATAAAGTAAATTCACTACATCACATTGCTCATAATTCTTGTTTGCATGTTTATAAAAATCACTGTGACAACGTAGTGTAAAAAAAAGTTAAGTTTCTGAAGCAATTACTTACATCCTGGGTCTCTGCTGCAATTTGTGCCACCCGACAATTTACAGCCTTTAAAGCAGAATATGAAGATGCATTGTAGGAAAATGTATTTGATATGTGTATTTCAGTATCTACTGTACATGTCTTAAGAGTTATATATGTTACATATGTGACAAGTAAGTTTATCAAGTACATTAAATTAAATATTACAAACATTATGTGTCACGAATACAGCTCCTCCGGTGCATCCTCCGGACCACCGGAGGGAACCCTCTCCGGAATACTGATTCGCACCCATTTGGACTCCATTTCCCAGAGGCCCGCATTCCTGGGACTGATCACCTCCCACCTGCACCATATCACACTACACTATTTAAGACGCACACACACACACACAGTCGTGAAGTCTTGATTGGCTACTAGTGGTCATTTCCGAGCGTTTATTTGTGGACTGATTTATTGTTACGATCCGGACTGTTTTACTCTGCTGAACCTTGCTGCCTACCCCGAACCTTGCCTGTCTATCGTCTGTGAACTCTTGCCGCCTGCCTCGATCCTTGCCTGTGACCCGACCCTGTATATCGCTGCCAGCCCTGAACTCCTGCCTGTCCCCGTTTACGACTCTGCCTAGCCCAAGTCTGTATTTACCTGTCTTTTACAATAAAGCTGCAAATGGATCCGCTATCTCCAGACTCTTCATCACAGAAGACTTCGCCGCCAACCGATCCAGCAGCTTTGGCCCAGATCTCGACGGAACTAACTGCTCAAGCCAGCCAGCTCGCCATGCACCATCACCAGCTCTCACGCCTCACTTCACTCACCGAAGAGCTGGTGAGGACCCTCCAGAGTCTCCGCCTCAATCCGCCTGAGTCTGCTGCTGCACAGGCCGCCGCACCTGTTGTCCCAACTCCTCCGACACCAGCCGTCTCGAATCCTCGCCTGGCACTCCCCGAAAAGTTCGACGGAACCCCCAGCAAATGTAAGGGATTTTTACTGCAATGCTCCTTGTATGTGAACCAACAACCATCTATGTACCCCACCGATACAAGCCGCATTTCCTTTGTTTGCTCACTGTTAACAGGGAAAGCTCTGGATTGGGCCACCGCCATTTGGCATGACGACGGTTCAGCATTCCCCTCTTTCACAACTTTCTTGCAACGCTTCAGAGACGTGTTTGAACATGCAGAGGGTGGTCGGAGTCCGGGTGATCAACTACTCTCACTGACCCAGGGAAAAACCACCGCCGCCGAGTACGCATTACAATTCCGCACTCTGGCAGCACAGACTAATTGGGTTGAAGATACTTTGAAATTGTTATTCCGCCGGGGCTTAACGATGGACTTACAAGCTGAGTTGGCCTGCAGAGATGAGGGCAGCTCTCTGGACGCTTTCATTGACCTAGCCATACATATAGATAATCTGCTACGCACTCGGCGCTCGAGCCGAGCTCTCCCGATCAGCAACACAACCCCGGAGCCCATGCAACTCGGTTATACCCCCGTACATCCCGATGAAAGAGAGAGAAGACGTCAACTCCATCTATGTTTCTACTGTGGCCAAGCCGGTCATATCAAGAATAACTGCCCGATCCGTCCTCCCGCTACCAAGTCCACAACGGTGAGTCCCCTCTCGCTCCACCAATATTCCTCCAACTGCTTAAAAATACCTGCTCAGATTCTGGTAAATGATCAGCGCATTGCCACACACGCCCTTCTGGACTCTGGGGCAGCAGGGAACTTCATGTCAGACACTTTTGCCAGGGAACACAGCATTCCATTAACTCAATGTCATTTTCCCCTGACAGTGGAGGCGCTAGACGGGAGACCCATTGGGGAGGGGAAAATTACACATCTCACCACCGAAGTCAAACTACAAATCGGCATCTTACATCAAGAACCCATCCGCTTCTACATAATTCATGCACCACAGAGTTCTATTGTCCTTGGTTTACCCTGGCTCCGCTCACATAACCCACATGTGTCATGGAAGGAGGGGGAGATTCTTCACTGGGACGAACGTTGTCACGAGCACTGTCTTCAACAAATTCACCCATTGCCTCTTCGAGCTGTGGAGGTACGTAACGAGACTGCTGAGGAACCAGAAATACCCATTGAATACTCTGACCTGGTCATGGCCTTCAGCAAAGAGAAATCCACTGAACTCCCTCCACACAGACCCGGGGACTGTGCCATCGACCTGATACCGGGCACTACACCTCCCAAAGGTCGAATCTTTCCCCTATCTCAACCTGAAACTATAGCCATGCAAAAGTATATCGAAGAGGAGTTAGCGAAGGGATTTATCCGGCCGTCTACATCACCAGCATCTGCCGGTTTCTTCTTCGTCAAGAAAAAGGACGGGGGTCTCCGCCCTTGCATTGACTATAGGGGCTTGAACGACATCACCGTAAAATTCCGCTACCCACTTCCTTTGGTACCAGCAGCACTCGAGCAACTAAGACAGGCCAAATACTTCACCAAATTGGATCTTCGATGTGCCTATAATCTCATTCGCATCCGGGAGGGGGACGAGTGGAAAACCGCTTTCTCCACAACCACTGGCCACTACGAAACCCTTGTTATGCCGTTCGGGCTGTCCAACAGTCCAGCCGTGTTCCAGTCTTACATCAACGAGGTATTCCGAGACATGCTAAATCGGTGGGTTGTCGTCTACATAGACGACATTCTGATATACTCTGCATCCTACGAAGAACATGTGCAACACGTACGAATGGTGCTTCAAAGACTGCTCGAACACCGACTGTATGCCAAAGCCGAAAAGTGTGAATTTCATCAAACATCCACAACTTTCCTGGGATACATCATCAGCAGAGATGGGGTAGCTATGGATGACAATAAAGTAAGAGCGGTATTGGAATGGCCCAAACCACAGACCCTCAAAGAAATGCAGCGATTCCTGGGCTTCGCCAACTTTTACAGACGATTCATCCGAAACTTCAGCAGTGTAGCGGCACCCCTGACATCCATGACGAAACGCTCCTCCTCTCGTCTTCACTGGTTCCCCGAAGCACATCTGGCATTTCAAGAGTTAAAGAACCGATTCACTTCAGCTCCCATCCTTCATCACCCCGACCCAGAACGGCCATTCATCGTGGAAGTGGACGCGTCTAGCACTGGTATTGGCGCTATTCTCTCACAACGCCAGGGCGAGGCCGAGAAAATGTACCCATGTGCCTTCTACTCACGAAAGTTATCCGCGGCAGAACGGAATTACGACGTTGGGGACCGAGAACTGTTAGCTATGAAAGCCGCCCTCGAGGAATGGCGGCATTGGCTGGAGGGAGCTCAACATCCATTCACCGTGTTCACCGACCACAAGAACCTGGAATATTTACGTTCAGCAAAAAGACTAAATCCACGTCAGGCCCGTTGGGCAATGTTCTTCACTCGATTCGATTTCAAAGTCACCTACAGACCTGGGTCTAAGAATACCAAAGCAGATGCTCTGTCTCGTCAAGCCGAATGCATCGAGCAGAACAAAACCGAAGAACACATCATTCCAGAGTCTCTCCTTCTTGCTCCAGTCCAGTGGGACATTATGACAGAATTGACACAGGCCAATGAACAGGTAGCCCCGCCGAATACTTGTCCACTCGATCGCACCTTTGTACCTGCTCACCTCCGAGACAAAGTGATGCATCAGGTACATGACACGCCCAGTTCTGGTCACCCCGGAATCACCGCCACACTCAACCTGCTGCAGAACCGCTTCTGGTGGGAAACGATGTCACAAGATGTTATTCAATTCATCCATCAATGCACTGCATGCCAGATCTCCAAGACCAATCATCAGCTGCCTGCTGGATTACTTCAACCATTACCCATCCCTCACCGGCCGTGGTCACACATTGCGATAGACTTCATCACGGATCTACCCTCCTCTCAAGGTAACACCACAATACTGACAGTAATAGATCGGTTCTCCAAGGCATGTCGACTGATACCGCTCCCCAAGCTACCCACAGCTTTCGAAACGGCAGAAGCATTATGCAATTATGTATTCAGACTCTATGGCTTACCTGAGGATATTGTGTCCGATAGGGGACCCCAATTCACCTCCCGAGTCTGGGCGGCGTTCTTCAAGCAATTGAATGTTAACATCAGTCTCACGTCAGGCTACCACCCAGAATCCAATGGTCAAACTGAACGTATGAATCAGGAACTTAATCGCTTCCTCCGCACTTATTGTCATCATCAACAAACAGAATGGAGCCGTTACCTCATGTGGGCAGAATATGCGCAGAATTCACTACAAAAACCCTCCACTGGCTTGACGCCATTTCAGTGTGTGCTGGGGTATCAACCACCCTTGTTTCCATGGTCTGGCGAACCCTCAGAGTTACCCGCAATCAACACTTGGATGCAGAGAAGTGAGGAGACGTGGGATGCTGCTCATCAACACCTCCAACGCGCTGTCAGGAGGCAAAGGATTCAGGCGAACCGACGCCGACGACCTCCACCTCAGTATGCTGTGGGACAGTGGGTATGGCTCTCCACCCGGGATCTCCGATTGAGACTTCCATGCAAAAAACTCAGTCCCAGGTATGTCGGGCCCTTTCAAATTACAAAACAAATCACTCCAGTATCATTTCGTTTAGACTTACCCACTAATTACCGTGTTTCTCCCACCTTTCATGTCTCGCTACTGAAACCCTCCGGGGGCCCGGGAGGGGATCCGGAGGAGGCTGAGGAGCCGCAACCCCCACCGCTGTTGATAGAGGGCGAGGAGGCCTATCGTGTCCGAGAACTGCTCGACTCAAGGCGCCGGGGCCAGAGGCTTCAATACCTGGTAGACTGGGAGGGGTACGGTCCAGAGGAGCGATCCTGGGTCAATGCTAATGATGTGCTAGACCCCAACCTCGTGGAAGAGTTCCACCGGACGCATCCAGAGAGACCGGCCCCACGACCTCGTGGTAGACCCCGGCGTCAGCCTCCTCGCGTCTGGAGCCGCTCGCAGGGTGGGGGCTCTGTCACGAATACAGCTCCTCCGGTGCATCCTCCGGACCACCGGAGGGAACCCTCTCCGGAATACTGATTCGCACCCATTTGGACTCCATTTCCCAGAGGCCCGCATTCCTGGGACTGATCACCTCCCACCTGCACCATATCACACCACACTATTTAAGACGCACACACACACACACACAGTCGCGAAGTCTTGATTTGCTACTAGTGGTCATTTCCAAGCGTTTATTTGTGGACTGATTTATTGTTACGATCCGGACTGTTTTACTCTGCTGAACCTTGCTGCCTACCCCGAACCTTGCCTGTCTATCGTCTGTGAACTCTTGCCGCCTGCCTCGATCCTTGCCTGTGACCCGACCCTGTATATCGCTGCCAGCCCTGAACTCCTGCCTGTCCCCGTTTACGACTCTGCCTAGCCCAAGTCTGTATTTACCTGTCTTTTACAATAAAGCTGCAAATGGATCCGCTATCTCCAGACTCTTCATCACATTATGTAAGCACAATTGGTACGTACATTATCGGATAGCCATGGCATCAATTCCGAACTGGTATCTTTTAAGAGATCGGGTGGGCAAATGCTTTTCAGGTCACGTAGTTCCAATGAGGTGTACTGAGAGATTCTTGCAATGACATTGCTGTCTCTCTTCTCAACAGAATAGAGATGTGAGAGTTTGTCCTAATGATTGAAAAATTTTGTTAATATTTTTATATACTTGTTGAAAGTATATATTATTACTCTTCATCTGTGGAAACCAGAACACTTGTTACCTTATTTTTTTCATTAATTGGAAACATTGACACTGAAAACTGGTAACGATCTACAGTAGAACTATCTCCTATTGCTGGGCCCTGAGGACTTCTGGACTCTTGGTCAGTTTTTCTTGTGTGTGTTTCTGTAAGTAATTTAAAATATGTCAGTGTAAGTTATTTTTAGTTAACACAGCTCAAACAGCCTTGTCTGAGAAACCAAGCGTAAGTGTCAAACATTTAATAAATTTCACATTCTTACCTGTTCTGCCACATAACAGTTTTCCATTTAAGCCGATGCGTATGGCCTCTGATGTGTTCTGTTTTTCTATGTCCTTCATGAAGGAGCGATTGAGTTTCTCATTATGCAGGTGAAAATATAGACGCAGTGAAAACATGAAGTGGTTGTCCTTCATTTGGCAGAGTGAATAGCGGCTTGAGGAAAGCTCTCGGTTGATTTGTTCTGCTGCTGCAGAATTAATCAGTGAAGCCAGGTCTGGGACAAGTTTCAAGCTCCGGAGTCTCTCTTCAGGGCGCTTCTGGTTTTTTTGATGAAATCTATCATATAACGAATACCGGTCTGATGTGCTGGTCTCAGGGTGTGGACATGAGAAGTTGTCCATTTCTCTGGGTTTTGCTGCAAGTCTTGGATTACTTCTGAAGTTTTTCATCCACTCAAGATTGACCGTTAGTTTTCCTTCAGCTGCAAGTGTTATGTTGGCGTCTGTTTGTGCACATATCCTTCCATCATTGGGTTGGAAGAATCTCTGCTGTGTTCTATTGTTCACGTGTCTGGCAACGCGTCCAGCAATGTCCGAAATGTAAACAGTGGGAGGGTATTTAAAACTTAGAAGAGCATCCCCGTGGTCCCGTGCAGATTCCTGCCACCATAATGGGGATGCATAATATACAACACCATGTGTGCAGCCCATATGTAACACTCCACCTGTGTTACAATAACAAAAATGACAAATTACATAAATGTTTTCTGCAAAGATATGGGTAATAAAGCAAGAAAAGCAAGAACATTTCCCTACACAAAAGAATGTATATGACATAGAATAACAATATATTACCTCCAGCTTTCTTCAGCTTCACAAACATTTTGGGGTAAATCTCCTTATAAAGGAGAAGTTCCTCCAGCCTGTTTATAAGGTCTGTTTGTGAGCCAGTTGTTGACACTCCAAGGCTGTTGCATGCCTTCAGCAGGTCTTCTCTTTTGTGCTGTAAAGAAATGACTATTATTATTGCTTATGGAAAAAAAGTTTATTGCAATACACGGTGTTACAATACACTACAAAATCAGGTAAGTAAAGTCACGTAAGTATACAAATGTATACAGGTAATATAAAATACAAGATGATGATGAAAAAGACATAGTAAGGATTATCAAAGAATTCACAGGTGACAACATAACATAAAATTGTACTCCATATTTAAAAAACATCAATGGGGGAAATGATACATATATTGTATATAAAAAATGAAGGTAGGTAGGTTTTCAAGGTAAGTATAAATGTAACTGTCTCACGTTATATAAGTGGCCTTAACTTACATCCAAAAATAAGTACAGTGTACTTATTGTGTTCATATTGTATTGCCAAACACTTGTGCTGCTATTGAGGTGTGATATGTGCAAAGTTAGTGACAGGTTTGGTGGTATGGGTAGGTTTAAGGGTGGGTTAAGGTGTAAGGGATGGGTCAACAGTGTAATTATCAATGTACAGTAATTACAAATATTAATTACATGCAGGTATTTATTTTAAATGTTAAAATTTAAAAACATGTACACAATACATGCATTGTATCCAATGATTAATTTAAATGTAATTAAATAGTAGTTAAGGCCACCTAATAATAATATATAAATATAGTACTCAAGTAATATACTTAATATGACCTCAAATAAAATGGTATGCTCTCTCAACGTTTTGAATAATAATACAAATTAGATTAAACTACATTAAGCTCTTTAACTACATTTTTCTATCAACGGGGGTGAAGAGGTAGATGGAAATCACATCAGGTAAGTATAATTCACAGGGCGAACACTTACAGATGATGAAGTAAATTCAGGCAAGTTAATCGCATTACAAAAAATTATTTACAAAGGCAGCTGAGAGTCCAGATTACCTTCAGGAAGGCCTGACACAGAATAAATGTGCATGTTGGTTTTAAGTGCGAGTTCAAAGAAGGTACACATTAGCTGCAAGTGCGTCTAATACTGTGGTGAGTATGAGCGGGTGAATGAAGGTGAGGGAGAGCCTAGTGCACTCGTAATACAGGGCTTGCTAATGCAAATGCTGTGAAACTAATAATTATAAATATCTTACCGATCTTGAGTCTAGTATTTTCAAAATCTTGTCTTCATCAACTTCACGGGTTTCAGGGCGTGCAGAGTTCGCCCTTTCACTTTGAGAGAGACCTTTGTACACTTCGGTTTTGGGAAGATTGTCATTGACTCTGGTGTCCTTCCCAATCCAAGGTGGAAATGCTGAATATGTAAGCGGACTCCTGAAAGGGTTGTTAGATGACTCTGAGAAACATAAGGTTTTAGAGAAACTTCAGTTAATTTAGGCACTTACAGCTAGAAGACTACAAAAAAATATGATTTGACCCTTAATTTTTCAATTGCAACGCAGTATTAAGATACATTATTATCATTAAAGTCATTAGTAGAATTAAAAAGGGTATTTTTGTGGCTACCATCACAAAATCCAGTGGCAATGATCTCCTTTTCTAGGTTCTCCCATCTTGCTGCCACATTAACCTGGGTGTCCTGGGGACCAATGTTTTCTATGTCTGGGCGTCTCATGAGATTGACTGGAAATTATAAGAAATAAGGTGTAGTGACAAGTTGTATGTAAATGTGCATGTTGAATGCATCAATTTTGATTAAAAACGTTTAGAGATGATGTTTTTTGTTCAGATTTTACACTCACCTGGTAAATCGAATGCGACTTTCCAGTTGGTGTCTGCTATGACAATGGATGGGTGGTATCCACAGCGGAAACAAAAGAAATTATATGAGTACTGTCTTAACGCACAGAAATGGTAGAATGCCTTTCTTAGAGTGTTGACTGGCAAGGCAGATCTTGAATGGGATTCGATGGTTCTGAACAGGCGACCCACAGCAATGTGATTCTGTGGAAAGTGAATTATAATAAACATAATCATTTAATCAACCGTTTTTTTTTTTATTTAAATATCTTTAAACATACCTCCAATTTTTTTTAATTTTGTGCATACTTACTGAAATACCAGATGTCAGAAGAGAGCATAAGGGGATTGATAAGAAAACTCTGTTATTGTAGTTGTGAAACCCACTCTCATATT
This sequence comes from Megalobrama amblycephala, assembly GCF_018812025.1. NCBI lineage: Eukaryota > Metazoa > Chordata > Actinopteri > Cypriniformes > Xenocyprididae > Megalobrama > Megalobrama amblycephala. The sequence goes on from NC_063063.1 coordinate 32,721,895, forward strand.
CCTGAAACCGGACCAGGTTTTTGCAGACAGGACACTCCTTGGCACAGACAGAAACACCTAGATGAAAAATAAATTAATTCAGTTTGAAGCCATTTGTTTATGTACATTCTTTATAAGAACAGAATGTTATTCATCTGGTAAACAATTAGAGATCTCATCTTACCTTTAAATTGTTTAAATATTCCGTAAACAGTTGCTTGTCGGGTGATGAGTATTTTGCTTTCAAGATCTGGAGGACATGGTCCAGGACAGTATGGGCACTGTACTTCTAGTGGTTCAAAGTTTTCAGGAATGGGCTTCTCTGTTGTGGTTAAATCCTCTGGAAGGTCCTCTGGGATTCTTTTTGACCTCCAAAAGTAGTTGGTCTGTGTGATGATACCACTACGTGAATGTTCAGAATGATGGTGGATGTCATCAGGGGTACTGATCATCTCTTCTACATCTTCAATTTCCTCATTTGAGGAGTCCACTGCATTTTGTAGAAGCTGGGGATGCTCTTGGAAAAGCCACCACATGGATAAGTATCTGTGGACACAACTTATCCGGTATTTTGTACCTCTGCATCTGCAGTGCCATTTACCAACTTTAGTATCAAAGGTGCAGATTGTTCTTCCAAGCTTACACCAATTGTCCTTTTGGCCTGTATACACAGAAAAGAATATATATCGCTCAGAGAGGCCTTGCTCACCCCAGAAAATAGGAAAGACACAGTCAACATCCTCAGAGCAAGCCTTTTGGTTTAACGCTGTGCATTCCTCTTGTCTTGATTTTGAAAAAAGTCATTTTTCCAGCATCTCCTGCAAGGAATCATTGTGCAGTGCTTCTGGGGGACTATATGATGTTGCTGTCTTGGTCCTTTCTAAATGAAAACATTCTTTTCCAGGGTTTCCTCCATTTGCAGCTATGCTCATGAAATCCATGCATGCTTCCACTTCACAGGCAAAATATTTAATAACTGAAGACTTTTGCACATGTATCGGTAGTCTCAACCCATGGGCTTCTTTTGTTGTCACATATATTCCGTTAATAGAATCGATGCACATCATTGGTTCCTGCCTGCCATGCTGTTGTCTCTCATGTCTTTTGAGGTTGGACGTGTTTGTGAAATGACTCCCACATTTCTTGCAGAAAAGGTTCCCTTTCTGAACTGTATCAACAGTGGTGTCCTAGCAGGTTTCTTCATCATCTGAGTAATGATCATGATACATGGCATTATGACATTTTCAATGTTAGGCTATTTCAGTTACATTGATGTAGTATAACTGTGTAGGATGATTATGTATTATGTGCTGACCTGAGGGTCCTACAGCAAACATCAGACCTGTTGTTGCCACACCACAAAAACAAACAAAAGTAAATGACTGAAGACAAATTAATCATCTAAAAATAAAGAGAAATTTCACAACTAAAAATAAACTTACCATGTTTTTTTAAGTGACTCTTAAAATCAAAAGATCTAAGAATTACTTTGCCACATTTTGAACAGTGCCAGTGGCTCCTTTTTCCACTGTCTCTGTCAGCACAGTGACATGGTATTGAGAACTTCTCTACAAAGGAAGGAAATTATAATATAATAATAATAATAATAATAATATATATATATATATATATATATTATATTATAAATAATTTTAAAAATGCCATGATTTTAAAAAATACTTACCCACACCACCAGCACTATAGTGGATGGCAAAATTTAAGTGTCTTTTGGTTATATGATCCTTGGATGCTGTAACTGATATTCTGCAGTAACAGCAGTCCTGATCTCCTTCGAGACTTAAAAGCTCTTTCTCACTCACAAACTCAAACTTCCTTCCTGAAAATGAAATGTATGAATAACTGGACCAAGGGGAATAGTTTGAGTAAACATATCTATAATGTTTTGTTTTTATTTTTATGACAGACCATTATTCTAAAGTAGGGCTGGGCAACATCCTCCTGAGACCCAGAAAAAAAAGGGTTTTGAATTTAGTATTTTTTCATGTCATTATATTGTTTAGACCATAAGAAACAAATTAAGAAATAACATTTTATTCATATGTTATGCTAAGTTATTTTAAAAAAAATAACATGACATGAAATAACATGTATTACTATAGGCAAAAACAATATTTCTTTTGTTTTTAAATCACGAATCAATTTTTAGGCTTTAGGATTGTTTTTGACCAAACTTTGTATAAAGATCATTTTCAACCAACTATGTTATGAAAGATATAATGGAATTAATTGATATACTATTTTACATTAGGCTATGCAATATGTGGGTAAAATAGTCATACATGGATTTTCCCATTCAATACAATTTATCTACACTATCTAATTTGCATATTAATGTGTTCTTGGAGCAACATGCAATGAAAAATGACATGTAATAATGGGAGTAATAATTGGCAACATTTTCATAATAATATCTAATAATTAATAGGAATATTGATATAATTTATTTCCCTATTCACTTGTATCTCCAAAAATGCCTGATAGACATGATTTAAGTCCTGGTGTCCTCTACAGAGGTAATGTATGAAATCAATGTTTCGTAACAAAGTCATATTTTGATTTATAAACACCATAACATTTTCCTGAGATGTTGATTTATAACAAACAATTTAAAAATTAATCCGATCTAAATGATAATTACAAAATATTATCATATTTCCATAATAGTGCTCATTTTCATTTTCAGTCATATTTAAGACCAAGAAGTTGTTGTTATCATGGTGAAACCTCTAAAAATTTGGTATCTCTGCAAAGCCCTGAATGTGCTCTTTACAGGACATCCGGACTTAAAACTGAGACATGTATGATGTCAGAAATAAATCACTAAAATATAATGTCCACTACAGAGGACACCATTCCTGGTTCGCAGAAGGATATTTCGATATCAATAGCGATATAACTGCTTGAATAACGGTGATATGATTTTTAAACACATTTAAGATATTTCAATATATTTCAGGCGCTGAACGTCTATTCCAGGTGATTTTAACCGGTCGCGTAGATTTGAAGAATGTACAACTTTGAGTAAAACACCGCGCTCATCACTGTCACTTTTTACCCAGCCGTCCAATCACAGTGGAGTAGGGGCGGGACAAATACAACACTGACCAACCGCCACATTCTGCGTGTACAACGTCAACACGACAACAAGCATATAACAGAACAAAATCATTTAAAACAAGAGCAAATACTTTACATTGTATCGACATTTTACAGAAACAAACGCTCCGTAAAAATGAGATACTAATAACACTTGCGCGGATATTACATATTATAACAAGAAAAGCGTCTCAACTGAAAAAAACCCAACAACAATCAAGAAAAAAAACGCTGAGGTGCAAAACTCTCAAGCTAGGCGTTTTCAGATGGCTAAAACCGCTTGTTGGGCACTGTCAAATGTTTATTTGGTGGTGATTTCACATTTCTTGTTTGTATGAAGGCTAAATACATATAAAAGGTGAATATTCATTTATTTGTACCATTTTTATTTCTAAACTTTTTACATCGATTAATAAAAGGATATTTCAGTAGCCTCAGTAGCAAAAGTTAGTAGCCTAGCGTCTATATAATTTATACATAGAGCCTTTCCATGCAAAACATAGCTGTATCAAAAATAGGTGTACTTACGCAGAAATGATGGGTGAAAAATAAGCCTTGAGACCCGTCGTCTTTACTTGTTCGCTCACAACCAATCAGATTGTTCGATGGAACGCAAATCAAATTCAACCAATCAAAAACTTAAATGTAGCATCACTTGGGAGTGAAGGTGGAGGGTCGTCGGTGTTACCTGTATTCATTTGCGGGTGGGGGTCGTATACATTTTCTGCACGTAAATACTCCTGATGTAACTCGTTTAAATCATTGTTTCTTTGCATCAGCTATTGAGTAATTAATAAGAGTTATTTTTTTTAGAGCTAGCATTATGTCTTCAAAATCTCTCTTTTCTAATCATGGTGTCAATCAGATGTTTTCATGCAGACTACCTTTATATAAAAATCTGTTATTACAATTTCACCTTTATTATAACTATTTAATTATAATGTATGTATAATGTAGGCTATAACTATTTAGTTATATTGAATTCGTGTGAACTGCAAAATAAACAAACAAAAAAAATACTTGTTCAGGCAAAGAATAAAATTTAATTTTAATAAATAAATAGAAATTTAAATTTTAATAATCATCATTAATCACCCTAAGTGCCATGCAGTCATCCCTATTGAGCTGTTGAAAACAAAAACAAAAAACAAAAAACAACAACAAAAAAAAAACACCGGTACGATAAATCAAACACAAATAGATTCATATCTAAATTTAGAGTTGAGAAAAAAAAATTAATGATTAATAGAAAATAATAGAATAAAAGAGAAGACAAAACAATATTTTGCACTTGCCAGTTGTTATTTTGCCAGTTTTAATATGTTAAGACAAACAAAACAAACAAATCGATGTAGTGAGGCATTTTCGTCTGACTGTTTCCCTTCAGCATGTCAATCGCAGTGTCTGGTAGCTGTAAACAGTGAGAGATCTTGAGGCGGGCGCGACGCTAGTAGAAGCCACGAGACGCGCTCCATTATGGACAAAAAGCGAATGCAATATAAGTTAAAATGATAAATATTGCAATCCTGCGCTTATTTATGTATCCGTTTGCTTTCATGCATTAATCGGAGTGTTTGGTAGCTGTAAACAGTGAGAGATCTTGAGGCAGGCGCGACGCTAAACTGTGGCAGGCGCGACGCTAGTAGGAGCCACGAGACGCGCTCCATTATGGACAAAAAGAGCGAATGCAATATGAGTTAAGATGATAAATATTGCAATCCTGCGCTTATTTATGTATCCGTTTGCTTTCATGCATTAATCGGAGTGTTTGGTAGCTGTAAACAGTGAGAGATCTTGAGGCAGGCGCGACGCTAAACTGTGGCAGGCGCGACGCTAGTAGGAGCCACGAGACGCGCTCCATTATGGACAAAAAGAGCGAATGCAATATGAGTTAAGATGATAAATATTGCAATCCTGCGCTTATTTATGTATCTATTTGCTTTCATGCATTAATCGGAGTGTTTGGTAGCTGTAAACAGTGAGAGATCTTGAGGCAGACGCGACGCTAAGCTGTGGCAGGCGCGACGCTAGTAGGAGCCACGAGACGCGCTCCATTATGGACAAAAAGAGCGAATGAAATATGAGTTAAGATGACAAATAGTGCAATCCTGCTCTTATTTATCTATCCGTTTGCTTTCATGTGTCAATCGGAGTGTTTGGTAGCTGTAAACGGTGAGAGATCTTGAGGCAGACGCGACGCTTAGTAAGAGCAACGCGACGCACTCCTTTATGGACAAAAAGAGCGAATGAAATATGAGTTAAGATGACAAATAGTGCAATCCTGCTCTTATTTATCTATCCGTTTGCTTTCATGTGTCAATCGGAGTGTTTGGTAGCTGTAAACAGTGAGAGATATTGAGGCAGACGCGACGCTTAGTAAGAGCAACGCGACGCACTCCTTTATGGGCAAAAAGAGCGAATAAAATATAAGTTAAAATGATAAGTAGGTACATAAGAGCAGGATTGTAGGTACATTGGCAGGTCCAGAGGCAGGCGCATATAACGGTGGCAGGTCGCGGGGCAGGCGCGCATAACCGTGGCAGGTCCCGAGGCAGGCGCATATAGCCGTGGCAGGTCCCGAGGCAGGCGCATATAGCCGTGGCAGGTCCCGAGGCAGGCGCATATAGCCGTGGCAGGTCCCGAGGCAGGCGCATATAGCCGTGGCAGGTCCAGTGGCAGGCGCGCATAACCGTGGCAGGTCCAGTGGCAGCTCCCCCTGCCACGCAAAGATTTTACTCCTACTGCAAATTCGTCTTCGTAGGTAATCACGCCGTTTACAAAACTTTCCAGATCAAAATTTCGTATGTATTTAATGTGAACAATACTAAATTTCCCCTCATCAACCCCGGCACACCATTTCACAAGCGCATACATGTCTTACTTCTCCTTGTCGTGTCTTCTTCGTTAACGTTCCTCAGGTTTACTCGGGTGTTGCTATAGTGACAGAACTGGTTACCATCGAAATACTGAAAAAAATCTCAATAAGAAATATGTTAATGTTTTAAAAATCAAAACCAATATGTTATTGGTATTGTTATTGTTTTTATTATTATACAGACGGCATTTTGATTTTAAGTTCATAAATGGACCGCAGTAAAGATAGTTTGCGGTTTGATATTCAGATTTCTTTTGGCTATAAATACGCAGTGCGCTGTCATAGACATGCAAATAATACCGAATATCGTTCTCCATGATTTGTGAATTAAGGTGACGCTGTCCTTTGGGCCGAAATCAGGGTTTTTTTTCGTAGCGACTCTTAATTTTATAATGGCTATAGCTCCAAATGTTGGACACTTAGAGGAATGAAACTGGTGTCATCTTCACCAGCTTGATCTGTGAATTTTTTCACAGCAAAGCTCTTGTCCGTAAACCCCTTGGTAAGTCCGCCAGTAAGGAATGTGAAATAAAAGCGTTCTTCATGTTTAACGTCTATTACCAATGAACACGCAGACTGCTGGAATAAAATAACATTGTTTTAGGTCGAGCTCGATTTGTGAAAACTTTCACAATAGCATTTTATCTCGTGGTCATGTTTCTCTTTGCTCTGCCCCCGTTTTTTGTATAATATGATAAATAAATATATATATATATATATATATATATATATATATATATATATATAAAATATGATATATATATATATATATATATATATATATATATTATATAAATGACCTTGTACAGATAATGTACATCACTATTCTGATCTGTGAAAACTTTCACAGTTCAGTACGGGTCAGCTGACCCTTCCTTGGGTCACTAACATCGCTATTCTGATCTGTGAAAACGTTCACAGTTCAGTACGGGTCAGCTGACCCATCCCAGGGTCACTAGCATCACTTTTCTGATCTGTGAAAACTTTCACAGTTCAGTACGGGTCAGCTGACCCATCCCAGGGTCACTAGCATCACTTTTCTGATCTGTGAAAACTTTCACAGTTCAGTACGGGTCAGCTGACCCTTCCCTGGGTCATGTACATCACTATTCTGACCTGTGAAAACTTTCACAGTTCAGTACGGGTCAGCTGACCCATCCCAGGGTCACTAGCATCACTTTTCTGATCTGTGAAAACTTTCACAGTTCAGTACGGGTCAGCTGACCCTTCCCTGGGTCATGTACATCACTATTCTGACCTTTGAAAACTTTCACAGTTCAGTACGGGTCAGCTGACCCATCCCTGGGTCACTAGCATCACTTTTCTGATCTGTGAAAACTTTCACAGTTCAGTACGGGTCAGCTGACCCATCCCAGGGTCACTAGCATCACTTTTCTGATCTGTGAAAACTTTCACAGTTCAGTACGGGTCAGCTGACCCTTCCCTGGGTCATGTACATCACTATTCTGACCTTTGAAAACTTTTACAGTTCAGTACGGGTCAGCTGACCCTTCCCTGGGTCACTAGCATCACTTTTCTGATCTGTGAAAACTTTCACAGTTCAGTACGGGTCAGCTGACCCATCCCTGGGTCACTAGCATCACTTTTCTGATCTGTGAAAACTTTCACAGTTCAGTACGGGTCAGCTGACCCTTCCCTGGGTCATGTACATCACTATTCTGACCTTTGAAAACTTTCACAGTTCAGTACGGGTCAGCTGACCCTTCCCTGGGTCACTAACATCGCTATTCTGACCTTTGAAAACTTTCACAGTTCAGTACGGGTCAGCTGACCCATCCCTGGGTCACTAGCATCACTTTTCTGATCTGTGAAAATTTTCACAGTTCAGTACGGGTCAGCTGACCCTTCCCTGGGTCATGTACATCACTATTCTGACCTTTGAAAACTTTCACAGTTCAGTACGGGTCAGCTGACCCTTCCCTGGGTCACTAACATCGCTATTCTGACCTTTGAAAACTTTCACAGTTCAGTACGGGTCAGCTGACCCATCCCTGGGTCACTAGCATCACTTTTCTCATCTGTGAAAACTTTCACAGTTCAGTACGGGTCAGCTGACCCTTCCCTGGGTCACTAACATTGCTATTCTGATCTGTGAAAACTTTCACAGTTGAGATTTGGTCAGCTGACCCTTCCCTGGGTCATGTACATCACTATTCTGATCTGTGAAAACTTTTACAGTTGAGTTTTGGTCAGCTGACCCTTCCCTGGGTCATGTACATCACTATTCTGACCTGTGAAAACTTTCACAGTTCAGTACGGGTCAGCTGACCCTTCCCTGGGTCACTAACATCGCTATTCTGATCTGTGAAACCTTTCACAGTTGAGTTTTGGTCAGCTGACCCTTCCCTGGGTCATGTACATCACTATTCTGAACTGTGAAAGTTTTCACAGATCAGAAAAGTAATGCTAGTGACCCAGGGAAGGGTCAGCTGACCCTTACTGAACTGTGAAAGTTTTCTAAGATCAGAAAAGTGATGTTAGTGACCCAGGGAAGGGTCAGCTGACCCGTACTGAACTGTGAAAGTTTTCACAGATCAGAATAGTGATGCTAGTGACCCAGGGAAGGGTCAGCTGACCCGTACTGAACTGTGAAACTTTTCACAGATCAGAAAAGTGATGCTAGTTACCCTGGCATGGGTCAGCTGACCCGTACTGAACTGTGAAAGTTTTCACAGATCAGAAAAGTGATGCTAGTGACCCAGGGATGGGTCAGCTGACCCGTACTGAACTGTGAAAGTTTTCACAGATCAGAAAAGTGATGCTAGTGACCCTGGGATGGGTCAGCTGACCCGTACTGAACTGTGAAAGTTTTCACAGATCAGAAAAGTGATGCTAGTTACCCTGGCATGGGTCAGCTGACCCGTACTGAACTGTGAAAGTTTTCACAGATCAGAAAAGTGATGCTAGTGACCCAGGGATGGGTCAGCTGACCCGTACTGAACTGTGAAAGTTTTCACAGATCAGAATAGTGATGTACATGACCCAGGGATGGGTCAGCTGACCCGTACTGAACTGTGAAAGTTTTCACAGATCAGAAAAGTGATGCTAGTGACCCTGGGATGGGTCAGCTGACCCGTACTGAACTGTGAAAGTTTTCATAGACCAGAAAAGTTATGTACATGACCCAGGGAAGGGTCAGCTGACCAAAACTCAACTGTGAAAGGTTTCACAGATCAGAAAAGTGATGCTAGTGACCCTGGGATGGGTCAGCTGACCCGTACTGAACTGTGAAAGTTTTCACAGGTCAGAATAGTGATGTACATGACCCAGGGAAGGGTCAGCTGACCCGTACTGAACTGTGAAAGTTTTCACAGGTCAGAATAGTGATGTACATGACCCAGGGAAGGGTCAGCTGACCCGTACTGAACTGTGAAAGTTTTCACAGGTCAGAATAGTGATGTACATGACCCAGGGAAGGGTCAGCTGACCCGTACTGAACTGTGAAAATTTTCACAGATCAGAAAAGTAATGCTAGTGACCCAGGGATGGGTCAGCTGACCCGTACTGAACTGTGAACGTTTTCACAGATCAGAAAAGTGATTCTAGTGATCCTGGGATGGGTCAGCTGACCCGTACTGAACTGTGAAAGTTTTCACAGATCAGAAAAGTAATGCTAGTGACCCAGGGAAGGGTCAGCTGACCCGTACTGAACTGTGAAAGTTTTCACAGATCAGAATAGCGATGTACATGACCCTGGGATGGGTCAGCTGACCCGTACTGAACTGTGAAAGTTTTCACAGATCAAAATAGTGATGTTAGTGACCCAGGGAGGGGTCAGCTGACCCGTACTGAACTGTGAAAGTTTTCACAGATCAGAATAGTGATGCTAGTGACCCAGGGAAGGGTCAGCTGACCCGTACTGAACTGTGAAAGTTTTCACAGATGAGAATAGTGATGCTAGTGACCCAGGGAAGGGTCAGCTGCCCAAAACTCAACTGTGAAAGTTTTCACAGATGAGAATAGTGATGTACATTATCTGTACAAGGTCACTTATATAATATATATATATATATATATATATATATATATATATATATATATATATATATATATATCATATTATACAAAAAACGGGGGCAGAGCAAAGAGAAACATGACCACGAGATAAAATGCTATTGTGAAAGTTTTCACAAATCGAGCTCGACCTAAAACAATGTTATTTTATTCCAGCAGTCTGCGTGTTCATTGGTAATAGACGTTAAACATGAAGAACGCCTTTATTTCACATTCCTTACTGGCGGACTTACCAAGGGGTTTACGGACAAGAGCTTTGCTGTGAAAAAATTCACAGATCAAGCTGGTGAAGATGACACCAGTTTCATTCCTCTAAGTGTCCAACATTTGGAGCTATAGCCATTATAAAATTAAGAGTCGCTACGAAAAAAAAACTGATTTCGGCCCAAAGGACAGCGTCACCTTAATTCACGAATAATGGAGAACGATATTCGGTATTATTTGCATGTCTATGACAGCGCACTGCGTATTTATAGCCAAAAGAAATCTGAATATCAAACCGCAAACTATCTTTACTGCGGTCATAAATGGAGTATCGAAAATATCTTACCACGGGTGCAGCAGTTCCTGCGCGAACAGCACGTCGATGGAAAAGGTAAGTGCACTATACTGATAACGTTAGCTAACTTTAAAAGACAATTCCGTGCGTGCATAAGACATAGAATTAGTTACCTTAGGTAATTATCTCTAGCAGCTACCTAACTTGAACTATACTGTCTATGTGAACTAGCAAGCAAGCATGCTTCGATTATTATTATCCGTTTCTGTTAAATTTAGAAAACTTGAGTAATATTGACCTTTTCCGCATTTCATTCATGAGAATTGTTTATGTATAACCATGGGTGGTCCGTGTAAAAGAAAAAAGAAAATCACACTTTTTTTTCGTTTTTCATTTATTTGTTAAAAAAAAAAAATATGAACGAAAAAGTACACGGAACTTTAGGTAGGTTCAGAGCCATAGAAAGATGATTCTGGGTAGGTTTAAGTTTATTGTAGCCATGCAAAGAAAGGAGACATGATTGGCATGTAAGTTAACGTTAATGTTGGAGAACAAATGCTGCTGAATCTAATGATTGGGGGAAAATAACAATTATAAAGTATAAGTTTGTAAGTGTGTGTTTTGTACTGAAGTTTTAGGCAACCTCAAACGGATGTTTTTTAAAAATCCGATTATAAAAATATCTACATATGTGTAAACTGGACCTTAAAGAAAATAATAATAATAAAATCACTTGAGAAATTGCAAAAAAAAAAAAAAAAAAAATCGAAAAAAAATTTACCAAACCCTGAAGAAATTGTCAAGCTTAGTGTTAAAAAACAATTCTCATTTTTTCTTATTTTCTTCTTTCAGGTCAGCGGCATGTTCAGGCTCCCCAAGGAGAAAAAAAGTAAGTCACTTTACATATTAACACAATGAAATTCTGTCTAATTCTACACTGATCTGTGTCAGGATTGCAGGCTACCTACTTCCATTTTTACCATTTTACCTGCACCAACTTTATAAAGTCTAACTTGGTTATAATGTTATATTTGTAGTGTTTTAGCTCTAGCTCATGTTTATTCATTTTAAGTTGATAAGTTATTGTACAAAAAATCATGTATTATCAGAGATTAAGGAAACATGTTGAATTGAATACTGCCTTGAAGAATTGAATACTGCCTTGAAGTAATATTTATTATTTTCATAAATATTGGTTTCCTATTTCAGGTATGTGTTTCTGCTGTTACCCTAAGTGATCCTGCACGCATCTCCTGTGGTCCTGCACTCGACTCCCGTCACTTCCTGCACTCGATCCTTAATCCTGATCCTGCACTCATCTCCTGTGGTCCTGCACTGATTTCACATGGTCCTGATCCTGATCCTGCACTCGTCTCCTGTGGTCCTGATGATTTCCTGGTCCTGATCCTGCCTGCACTTGTCTCCTGTGGTCCTGCACTGAACTCACATGGTCCTGATCCTGATCCTGCACTTGTCTCCTGTGGTCTTGCACTGAACTCACATGGTCCTGATCCTGATCCTGCACTCGTCTCCTGTGGTCCTGCACTGAACTCACATGGTCCTGATCCTGATCCTGCACTCTCCTGTGGTCTTGCACTGAACTCACATGGTCCTGATCCTGATCCTGCACTTGTCTCCTGTGGTCCTGCACTGATTTCACATGGTCCTGATCCTGATCCTGCACTCGATCCGACTGTGGTCCTGCACTGATCACATGGTCCTGATCCTGATCCTGCACTCGTCTCCTGTGGTCCTGCACTGAACTCACATGGTCCTGATCTGATCCTGCACTTGTCTCCTGTGGTCTTGCACAACTCACATGGTCCTGATCCTGATCCTGCACTTGTCTCCTGTGGTCCTGCACTGAACTCACATGGTCCTGATCCTGATCCTGCACTCGACCGACATGATCCTGCACTCGTCTCCTGTGATCCTGCACTGATCACATGGTCCTGATTCCTGCACTCATTCCTGCACTCGTCTCCTGTGGTCCTGCACTATATGGTCGATCCTGTCCTGCACTCGACCGATGTTACTCGTCTCCTGTGATCCTGCAGCTCACATGTCTGATCTATCCTGCACTCGTCTCCTGTGGTCCTGCACTGAACACACATGGTCCTGACTATCCTGCACTCGACCGATATTATCGTCTCCTGTGATCCTGCACTGAACTCACATGGTCCTGATCCTGATCCTGCATCGTCTCCTGTGGTCCTGCATGAACACACATGGTCCTGATCCTGATCCTGCACTCGACCGACATGATCTACTCATCTCCTGTGATCCTGCACTGACTACTGGTCCTGATCCTGATCCTGCACTCGTCTCCTGTGGTCCTGCACATAATGGTCCTGATCCTGATCCTGCACTCGCTTGTGATTGCACTGAACTCACATGTTTATCCCACACGCGTCCCCTGTGATCCTGCACTTGTGTCGCCTGATCTGATTCTGCACTCATTAGTACAATCGGTAAATGTTAATAGCTGTCTCTATAAATACTATAAATATTATATAAAATAATATTATTATATTAAATTCTAAAAAACTACTCCCGGTCAATAATAAGGCTTATTTTTGTTTATTGTGAAATCTCAACAAACCGGAATGTTAATTGTTATGCAAGTTTTACTTTATAATAGTAAGATTAATACACATACTTTATCATTGCTATTTGGTATCGTTGGCTGAAATAAAATAACATTTTAAATTTCTTTGTGTGTTGCAGGTCTGTGAAGAACCTCCACTCTCATTCATACCACCAGTCCACCAAACCTCTACAAACACTTCCTGTGCATATGGGCAGGTACGGCAAACTGCTACTGTCGAGGATACAAGAAAACAGCATGAGTTGCTTCTTCTTGCTTTAAAACTCAAGCATGGACTGACTGATGAAGCTTTAGAAGACACACTTAAAGTTGTTAATGTTATAAGTCAGAGGCATGCTGTGTCATTTGCATCACTTTTGATGACTTGAAAAGAAATATTCAGTTTCACTACATATGTGAGGGATGCACAATTTCTGTAAACATTGAGGGAGAAAAAGTGGTTTGTCCTAACTGTCAATATTCTTGTAGTGTAGCCGATCACATGAAACAGGGGCACTTCTTTATTGTTTTTCCACTAGAATCACAATTAAGGAATATGATGGAACAAGAGGAACTCTTCAGCCAGTTGACTAGGCCTAACAGTGCTGCTCACTCTAGTCCACTGACAGATATCACTGATGGTGAGCTTTACAAGAGGGTTAACAGAAATATTGAAGGCCAATCTGAGCATCACGTCAATCTCACACTAACCTTTAGCTGTGACGGGGTACCTGTGTTTAAGAAATCTTCTTACAGTATTTGGCCACTTCTCTATACAGTCAATGAATTACCACCTGATTTGAGAGCAAAACAAGTGATGTTGGCAGCCTTATGGTTTGGTCCATCAAAGCCAAACTGTAACACATACTTATCACCATTTGTGAAAGAATGCAATCAATTGCTTACTCATGGGTTTGAGTGGATCAGTGTAAATGGTATTCATGGCCGGTCCAAAGTATTTCCCTTGGTTGCAGTATGTGATTCTGTTGCGAGACCGATGATTCAAAATTTTAAGCAATTCAATGGAGAATTTGGATGTTCCTACTGTTTACAAAAAGGTACAGTCGTTGAGAAGGGTCAAGGTCATGTACGGGTCTATCCTTTTGAGTCTGATACTAAAAGCAGAAATCATGGTAGCAGCCTAGATTTTGCTCGAAAGGCTATAGAAAAATCGCACTACTGTGAAAGGAGTGAAAGGACCGTCTATTTTGTCCTTGATCCCATCAGCTGACCTGATACAAGGTTGCGTACCTGACTACATGCACGCCTGTCTTCTTGGTGTTGCAAGATCTATGACTTATATGTGGGTTGGAAGTGACAATCATGAAAATCCATGGTATGTAGGAAGATGTATCCAAGTGATTGATCAAAAACTTCACCTTATTCAACCACCCTCCTGTGTCTCCAGAGTGCCTAGATCACTGCGAGAGAGAAACTATTGGAAGGCGCTGAGTGGTACATGTGGCTTTTCTACTATAGCATCCCAGTGCTTAAAGGGATCTTACCAGAGTGCTATCTAATCCACTGGACACGGTTTGTGAAGGCTTTGGCATTGCTCTTAACTGAAAGTGTCACCTTGCAACAAATTCAGGAAGCAGATATCATGCTTAGGAGATTTGTGATGGAAATGGGGGATCTCTATGGTATACAAAACATGTCCTATAATGTCCATCTCTCTCTTCACCTTGCACAAAGTGTGCGAAACTGGGGTCCTTTATGGGCTCATTCAGCTTTCACATTTGAGTCATATAATCACAGCCTGCTCAAAATGATCAAGAGCACACAAGGGGTCCCTTTGCAGATTGCCAAAACATTTCAGTTACAAAAGGGTCTGCCCATATATGCCAAGAAAACACTGTCAAATGCATCCTCTGAATGCATTTCGGCCTTTGAAGACTTAGTCCTACACACACCCAGAGTGCAATAAGGTGTAAAGAGGTCATTGCACTTGGAGGCAGACATGAGAAAGTAAGACTTGAGCAAGATGACTACCTTGCCCTTCACAATGTAGCTAATCACATAGAGAGAGAACTTCTTGTCAGTTACCGTGACAGGGCAGTAATTAATGGTGAAGTTACGCACTCTAAAAGACATTCGAGAGAGAGAAAGAGAAACTCGCATGTTGTAGTCCTCACAGATAACAGTATTTTCAGTGTTGATAAGTTTGTTGTTGCAGACTTAGTAAGTGGGGAACACTGCTATGCCATAGGACATTATTTTGAAACAAAGCGACACAGTTTTTTTGCTTCATTGTCGAACCCACACCACTTTGTTGCTGTTGGCAAAAAGTTGGGGCATCTGACAGCTGTTCCAGCTGCAGTTATTCAGAGAAAGTGTCTCTTTATGAATCTTCCAAACCTGAAGGTTAATTATGTTTTTATGTTTTTGAATCGTAATGAGTTGACGAATTGATTAAAAAAACGAAAGGGGTCATAGAATGCAAAACATTTTTTACCCATGCAGACCAAATGGTGAAAACACATTATTCTTTATAGAGTTTTCGCTTGTCAATGAAATGCTAAATGATAGTTAAAAAGAATATTGTCTAACTCTGAATACCTTGACATGAATTGTTTGTACTTGTCAAAATGTCATGTAATGAAATGCCAGTTAATAATAGAAATGTTGTATTTACTTGTCTGAATAGTTTGAAAAGATGATACTTAATGTCTGAATACCTCAAACACCAATATTTAAAATAATCAAAATGTACTGTTTTATATATTATATCTGAATGTCTATAGTTGGAGATATTGTGTCTGTATTGTGTGAATACCAAATATAGTATTTTTAGTACAATAATTCAGTGTTTTCTTTGTCATTTTTGACAAATACATCCACAAAGTACCATAACCATATGCCACCACTTTAAAAATGCATCAGTATCACATGCATGTATGTTTACATACATATTTGTTTTCCACATATTTAAAATGTATGTAACATATTTATACTTAATGTTGTCCATATATGCAAGAAACCAATACTATACTGTAATATATGCAGATATATGGTATCATATATGGATGAACTCAAATATTTTCTTCACATGTTTGGACACATAAATGTTCATATGTGGCGGGCTTATATTGTGTTCTCAGATAAGTCAAATATATGTAGAGCTATATGTTGCAGGCATATATTGTGTTCTCAGATAAGTCAAATATATGTATAGATATATGTTGAACATATATTGTGTTCTCAGATAAGTCAAATATATGTATACATATATGTTGCAGACATATATTGTGTTCTCAGATAAGTCAAATATATGTATACATATATGTTGCAGGCATATATTGTGTTCTCAGATAAGTCAAATATATGTATACATATATGTTGCAGGCATATATTGTGTTCTCAGATAAGTTAAATATATGTATAGATATATGTTGAACATATATTGTGTTCTCAGATAAGTCAAATATATGTAGAGATATATGTTGCAGGCATATATTGTGTTCTCAGATAAGTCAAATATATGTATAGATATATGTTGCAGGCATATATTGTGTTCTCAGATAAGTCAAATATATGTATAGATATATGTTGAACATATATTGTGTTCTCAGATAAGTCAAATACATGTATACATATAGTGAACATATATTGTGTTCTCAGATAAGTCAAATATATGTATAGATATATGTGTTCTCAGATAAGTCAAATATATGTATAGATATATGTTGAACATATATTGTGTTCTCAGATAAGTCAAATATAGTAGAGATATATGTTGCAGACATATATTGTGTTCTCAGATAAGTCAAATATATGTATAGATATATGTTGAACATATATTGTGTTCTCAGATAAGTCAAATATATGTATAGATATATGTTGCAGACATATATTGTGTTCTCAGATACGTCAAATATATGTATAGATATATGTTGAACATATATTGTGTTCTCAGATAAGTCAAATGTATGTATACATATATGTTGCAGACATATATTGTGTTCTCAGATACGTCAAATATATGTATAGATATATGTTGAACATATATTGTGTTCTCAGATAAGTCAAATATATGTATACATATATGTTGCAGACATATATTGTGTTCTCAGATACGTCAAATATATGTATAGATATATGTTGAACATATATTGTGTTCTCAGATAAGTCAAATATATGTATACATATATGTTGCAGACATATATTGTGTTCTCAGATAAGTCAAATATATGTATAGATATATGTTGAACATATATTGTGTTCTCAGATAAGTCAAATATATGTATACATATATGTTGCAGACATATATTGTGTTCTCAGATACGTCAAATATATGTATACATATATGTTGAACATATATTGTGTTCTCAGATACGTCAAATATATGTATACATATATGTTGCAGACATATATTGTGTTCTCAGATAAGTCAAATATATGTATAGATATATGTTGAACATATATTGTGTTCTCAGATAAGTCAAATATATGTAGAGATATATGTTGCAGGCATATATTGTGTTCTCAGATACGTCAAATATATGTATACATATATGTTGCAGGCATATATTGTGTTCTCAGATACGTCAAATATATGTATACATATATGTTGCAGGCATATATTGTGTTCTCAGATAAGTCAAATATATGTATAGATATATGTCATGCTATTTAAAATATAAGAACATATATGGCCATATATTACATTTTTGTATAGGGAAAAGAAGTCAATATTTATTTTATGCACATGAAATTTGTGTATTCGGTTTTAATTTAAATTTTGGTATTCACCATAGCATTTAAAAATACAACAACCATTAGTTTTTTGTTTTTCTTGAAATGGTTAAAAAATGAAAAAGGAATGGACGCAAAAGTACATGGACCTTCTAACAGCTTTGAAAATGGATTTTGAAATTTGAACACTGTAACCCGCATTACAAACTGGCAAGACAAAATAGCAAAAATGGCAGAGGTAAGCAATCAAAACTTATTTTAGGTCTTCAGTGTTTGAACTGTGTTAAATAGCTTGTCACCATCTAATTCCAGAAATGACTTCTGCAGTACTTCAAATGTGTACCTGAGTTCAAGAGGGTAGCTTAAATTCAATGCACATATCAGTCCCATTATCAGGCCTGCAGCAACATGCTCATGTAGGGCAGCTGTGTTCTTCTCTAGGAAGCCTTTTAGTTGCATCTTTGCAACCTCTCCTTCACGTCTTTGGTTGTACAGTATTATTTTAGCTAGAGTTGCTCTGCAAAGTTTCCCATAGACTTGAGTTTCAAGTTCTCAAATGCTAAACCAGTTATCTTTTCAAGATGCTGGTGAAGACGTTGTACGTTCTCTGTGAAAGGAAGGGTGGATGGTTCGTTTAAGTGCCCCTCATTCAAGGTGGTCAAAGCTGTGTGAGAAACAAGTGCAGACCACTTTGCATTGTATAGCTTTTTGAATGTCTGGGTTGACTTTATCCACTCAATGTCTTCTGCCATTAAAGCTCTGGAGTGTATAATGTCACATATCTTGTGAAATGAGTAGCCCAACTTCAGAGCAAGGCTTGGAGTCTGGTAGGAGTGTTGGTCCCACTTTATATTAGGTGGCCTTAACTACTATGTACATACATTTAATCCTAAAGGGACCTTCGGGACAAATTTTGGCAAAATCATTTTGTTTTGTTTTTTAAAAAAATAGTCGATGAAGGAGACCAGTCAGACTGGGCTTTAGTATAGCCCTTGGATCAAGACTCTGAAACAGAGGATGTGCAGTGGACACTAATGGGGAAGACTCTGAGGAAGAGGATCCTGCTGATATATCCAAATTATTGTTAATATGTAATTCATTTTTCCAGAAGCTCATTGCTTCTACCTTCAGTTAAACTGCTAACAGTGATTGTAAATTAATTGCCTAAATGATTACATTATTTGCTAACTGCATTCTTTAAATTGTAATGTTGACATGCATTCTCTGTAAAGCTGCTTTGAAACGATATGTATCGTGAAAAGCGCTATACAAATAAATGTGAATTGAATTGAATTGCTGAAGTCACTTACCAATCAAAAAATAGTGAAACTATGTGGACTGCAGCGACTCTTCCTCAGACACCAGGGAGATCACCTGCAGAAATTAACAAATGACCCCTGGACCAATAAGATTTGCATGTTCCTGTGTAGACCACATCAGGTCAGCTTTTGAGCTATTTTTCCTCATGTAATTCAAAAGACACTGACCAATTTAGAGGGGAAAGGAGTGTTTGGGGAGTCCTGGAAAGAGGTGGACTAGGTGGCCCTGACAGATAACATAGTGTCGGCCCGGATCTGGCCCACATCTGGTCCGCGTGTAATCCACAAGTACCAGATCTGGGCCACACTATGTTGCTGTCTGGGGGACTTGAAGGCCTACACTGGTCTGCTCCTGCTGGCAGGTGTGTATTGTTCCCACAACAAGGCCAAAACCAGCTTGTGGAAATGGACACGGGGCGGGCAGTTTTTCAAGCTACAGCATCTCTACGCAAATTCAAAACCTTGACAAGGGTCATCAGGTTTGACAACAGAGACACTAGACCTGTCCACTGGAGAGAGGACAAACTGGCTGCAATTACCTGTTTGTTAACATTAACTTTGAGTTTTTAGGTTAGGTTTATTGTTTATTGCCTACCTGTTAGGTACTATTTACTTTTTTGAGTTATTGAAAATTGATGTTTTTTTGTTTGAAATAACTCATAAATCAATAAGTCTTCTCCTTTGTCTTTTCCTTATAGCATGGTCATATTTGTCTGTTTTTTTTTTTTTTTGGCATCTTTGTAAATTCTCACCAAACATATTAAAAAAAAAAAAAAAAAAATTAAAAATTTTAACTTATGATAAAATCTAAAACTTAAGAGGTTAAGTTTGTTACAGCAATGCTTTAAAGATTTGAACTTAGTGGAATTACATATATATTATATATATTTTACTGAAATATAAAATATTAGATATATTAAAATATTAAATATAACAAAAATAAGCATATTTTACATAAAAATATGGTACTCTTAGAGGTAAATAAATTCAAAAATACCTCAAATCACAAACAAATTGCATAAATTGATAGTTTTTATTTTATCAAAGACAGTGATATGAAATTTATAAAATAAAATAAAAATTGTGAGATCACAACTGAGACCTTCGTGCCCAAATTTATCCATGAAGGACCAATAAAGAGCTGCTATATGAAGGATGCTTGAGGGTTAATATCCATAATTAACACATTATAAAGTCAAATTGTTGAATACCGAAGGCGTAGGATGTAGCGTGTTTTGAACTGCGTGAGTTTTACACTTTCTTCGTAAAGCCGGTTCACACTGTGAGATTTTGGACACGATTTGGTCTTCTGAGACAAATTTTGCAAATCCTAAAAGATTCCTATAATCCTAGCCTAAAATCTGTAGTCTTTGATTGCTAGTCTGACATGTTCACTGACAGCCAATTAATGACCGTTTCCTTTTTTCTTTTTTTTTACGTTCTTTGTAATGTTTGCCAGTGCCAAAACCTGAGCAACATCCACATTTCTTTTCTCAATGATTAAGTGGCGTGTGAATTCACTGTGGTTTTCCACAACTGCAACAATAATTCTTCCTCTGCTTACCGAAGAGTATATATTTGAAAGGGGTGGTATAATGCCAATTTTGTAAAATAAGTCTCTGATGTCCCCAGAGTGTGTATTTTTTTTAGCTCTAAATACCCTACAGATAATTTTGTATAGCATGTTAAAGGGTTAGTTCACCCAAAAATTAAAATTCTGTCATTTATTACTCACCCTCATGTCGTTCCACACCCGTAAGACCTTCATTAATATTAAGATATTTCTGATGAAATCCGATGGCTCAGTGAGGCCTCCATAGGGAGCAATGACATTTCCTCTCTCAAGATCCATAAAGGTACTAAAGACATATTTAAATCAGTTCATGTGAGTACAGTGGTTCAATATTAATATTATAAAGTGACGAGAATATTTTTTGAGCGCCAATAAAACAAAATAACGACTTATTTAGTGATGGCCGATTTCAAAACAATGCTTCATGAAGCGTCGGAGCACAGATGAATCAGTGTCTCGAATCAGCTGTTCGGAGCGCCAAAGTCACGTGATTTTAGCAGTTTGACACGCGATCTGAATCATGATTCGATACGCTGATTCATTATGCTCTGATTACCACCTAGCCATATTAAACAAAAATCACTTTTGCTTACTTCATTTCGATCGAGTCCAGCGGCTGTCATCCATCTGCCACATGGTTATCTGCTTGGGTTTCCTCTGATTCCACAGGTCGCTTTGTCTGAGAAGTTTGCTTCCACTTAGGAGTGGATAGTAGACTTTCTTTTGTAATCTAAAATATTATTACACGAGTTGCAAAACAATTTACACCCACTCTCGTGCAATATATCGGGATATTACTTAGCACGATCATTGGCACTTATGTGTGAGGGCAGGTAAGACGATTTCACCATGTTTCTGACAGAATGCTCACAGACATCACATGTGCAACATTTTTAAACACTTAAAAATGCATTGCAACTTAGACCTTTTTTGTGACTATTTTTGTGATTATTTTGCAGTTAAATGAGAAATTATGCAGGAACACCAAAAATGTGACATTTTGTATTCAGAGATTGCAGAATCACGGAAAACTGGAGGAACTGAATGATAATTTAAAACATTAAAGGGGAAACAAACCAATTATCATCTAGATACTGTCAAAGGCGTCCGCCTTCGGTGATATCTCTGACTATCGTCGATACACAATACTATTGTCTATTGCCACAACCCTACTTACTATGTATAAAAGTACAATTCCCATAGCCAAAATTATGTACAACACTCCTCACGTTCATTTAAGCCATTAAATGAACTTTCGTGTTCAACTTCCTAATCCAATATTGTTTTTTTACACAGCCTATATTTGGCCGTCCATGTCGGGTTGTGCTCAAGACCCTGAATATAAAGGCTTTGAAGCCCATGTAGGAGAAAATGATCATTTAGAGTTTGCCGTGTAAATTGGCACATATCCTTATAAATCGTTCTCTGGAGCATCCCCTTGCCTGCAGCGTATTAAAGGTTTGTGTAGTCTCCTGGAAATCTGTTGTCTGGGTAAACATCTGTGCAAATCTAAACAACTAGGCTCTCACAATCCCCTGAAAAGTATGCAGGGATTATAACTTTTATGATGTAACTTTTGGGTGTCTCCTTGAAAAATACCTTCAGGTCTAGGTGTGGTACGGAAATTCAGGCTCTTATAGAAAGTAAATGGCCTTGTCATCAGTGGAAGACTTGAGTTTGATGGATCTGTGATGGGAATTTAGACCCTGAATGAATGTTTGAAAGCATTTGTTGCCATACTGCCACACACCCCAAATTTCATCCAGATATCTCTAGTAACAGAACGGAATCTCATTGCACTTGGGGAAAACTGTCTTCCCATTGTGCCATGTAAATATTTGCGTATGCTGGTGCGAATTTTTTCCCCATTTGCAGTTCCTTTTACTTGTAAATAAAATTCGCCCCCAAATTCAAAATCATTACAAGTGAGGCTCAGTTCCAAGAGTTTCAGGATTGCCTCGTCTGGTCGAGACGTAACGTTACACAGCAAAATCTCCAGAGTTAAATCAGCTCTGCTCAGAGTGCATATGGTCCCATATAAAATGATTACACAATATAAATTTCCCAATGCTATAACATGAAAACATTTACATGTACTTCCTCGTAAACATAATATATTACCAATCAAAAATAATCGAACTCTACTTACAGGCAGTGCCTCGTTAAACGTTGTTAATCTGATGGATTGACACGGTAAATTAAAGTGCGCTACCATGTGCTTTGCACGTTGTTCTTTTAGAACTCCTGAAACTGAATAAAACATACTCAATCTGCAGAATATAAAACTACTAGCCTGGATGCCAGCCGAACTTAGCCCCGCCCACAACATTTTGAGGTCGGGGAGTTTGGTCTGGACTTGATCCATAGAGGAGTAATTATGCCCGAACAGAAACTGTTCGGACCAATCACATTGTCAGGGCGATGATTGACAGATTATCACCAGAAACGTAATCAGCCACGTCATCAAAGAACGCTTGGGGAGTTTGATTGACAAGCGATCTAACCAATCAGAACGCCGCATCTGCCATTTTGTCCGACAAAGCAGTCAGGAGTTAGAAGATTAACCTCGGTGGAGTTAAACTTGAAAAATTGTGCATATTGACGTCTTTCCGCGTTTGAAACAACATTCATTCTCATGTTCATTCATGTTTATTTGATGCTATAAATGGACTAGTAGGAAGAGATGATCGGTTTACGAGCCTCTTGAGCTGAGGCGCTACAGCAATCTGTCACGATCATGGTCACAACCCATTAAAGAGCCACAAAACGGTTTTTATTGTTTGATTTTTTTAATAACTACACAGTTTGAAAGCTGGGGCTTTGTTTAATATCATAAGTAACCTGCTCTGTCTCGTCTGTCGATGTGTTGTCAGTTTCCTCTTTGCTCCGCGATGTATTTTCCACTGTGTGTGGCGTGACAGCGCCACGGCTTGTCGGACAAAGCAACAGTAAAGGCCCTTTCACACAGGACGCGGCATGCGCTGCGCTCGCCGCTGGGTTCAGCGCAGCCCTTCAGATACAAAGCGATTTGCGCTGCGCTGGCCAGAGCACAGTAGGCGGAGTTTTCCAAACATGCAGCGGGAGTTTTATACATAGTCATTTGATTGTTGTTCCACCTTTCGGTCAGCAGTAAAGTATGTCCCGGGCCGTGCTAAGAAGTGAGCAATAGCAATAGCCCTGCTTGTAAGAAGAAGAAAGAGAGCAGCTCTTGACAGTGTCATGTCTCCATGACACAGCTTTTCTCCCGATGTCACTATACGACCAGCAAACTTGTATTGTATAGCTCTGGAAATTACAGCTGTTCATCCATTTTGCTTTCCGATTGTTTGGATGCCCCGTTGCTATTGGTCGCGCGGGTAATCGTCACAGAGCGCAGCGGCAAAAGTTGAACTATTTTGAACTTTGACCGCGGCGTGCGCTGCGTCTGCGCTTTGGTCGACGCAGTCCTCGCGCAGCGCAAGCAAACAAATGGGTTTCATAGCGCAGCGCATACCGCGTCCCGTGTGAAAGGGCCTTAAGGGGGGCGGGTCTTTGCGAAAGGTCAATTAGTTTACAACAACGATGGCTGTTGTTGAAGAACTGAGATGTGTAGATTCCGCCATCGCGTCCGTTATAGAAGATATCGACAGCGCATTAATTTTAAAAAAGGAACAGAGGACCGCGATCAAGGCATTTGTCGATGGGAAAGATGTCTTTGCCGTCCTTCCTACGGAATTCGGCAAAAGTTTGATTTATCAGCTGGCCCCGATGGTCGCTAAGAAGAGTTCTGTTGACAACTATGCGTCGCTCAACATACGTCACTTACTCTGTAGCTCTGATTGGTTGTAGGTCTATCCAATTGAGGTCTTTCCTGGATCGGTTGAAATACGCCCCCATAATCAAAGCCCAATGGAGCAGTATCAGACTCATATTCGAACTAGAATGGACTATATGCACGGGTTACTTCCTGGTTGTCGTTAAGCCAGCTCGGGCACTTCCGGTGAACTGTTAGCCGTTCATTCTGTAGTCGTTGTACATCGACACAAAACCATCTATGGCTGACTTTTTAATGTTGTATTTATATTTTAATGCAGTTATTACATTTACCTAATTTGCCAATAAACCAGTTTTATTGATTTGCAATAAAGACGAAGCTATTGGGACTGTTTAAAAATGCCGTGTCTGTAATTAGACACACACACATTTTTTCCCCACACTTTAAATGTTATTTTTAATGCGATGACCACAAACATAATTTGTTCATCCTTCTGAGATTGTTCCCATTGTAAAACCGAACATTTAAAAATGTAGGAAATTTAACATTTGAGAAAAAACACTTATTTAAAAATAAAAAAGACAGTAATTAGCACTTTAACCAGCAGGTGGCGGCAAAGTAGCATTTATTTGTGCACATATCAGCCTTTTCCTCTAAACGTTTTTCACTTCGTTTTTGACTAAATATTAAACATTATAAAATAACTAGGTTTGAAAAAACATTTTGTCAATGTGAAGTATGAAATACTCACAAAATCTTATGAAAAACAATAACTTTTATTGTGAATTAATTACACAGAAAGCGAGCACAGCAGATGTCAGTCAGTGCAGCACTAATGATTTCAGCACACTTGTGAAAACACACATTTTATTCAATTAATCTAACTAAAGTGCACAATAAATATTTAATTTTTGAAGCTTTTTTTCACAGAAAAGTGTGAAAACTAATGGTCGAATTGAATTTAGCCAAGGAGGAACATTGAGGTACGTCTTTATTTATTTATTTTCTAAGCTGTCTTACCTTTGAATAACTAGATTAATGCTATGCCTGACTATTTAAGTGACTATATTCTGATTATAAACTAAGTATTTTGCACTACTGATGCTCAACACACCAGCAAATGACATCTCACCGGAAGTTATCGAGCTGGCTTATATTAATGCGGAAGTTCTAAAGAACGCTCCGTGCATATAGTCCATTGAGTATGACCACGTCAGGGTATAAAACTACCTGCAGGTGGAGCAAAAACACCACAACGAGCAAAGACAGAACAAAAGTTACTGGGCATTCACACCGCCGCCGGCGAGAGCGTCAACATTCGCCTTGGCCGCCCTGTATAGGGTGTCGTTTTGCTATTTACGATGCTAACTAAGCAATCAGTCGTGTCGATCGTCGCGTACCTTGCCGTGAGCAGAAGCCGCGACCAATGACGTGTGATAAGGAACGTGACACTTTCGTCGCCCCCTTTCTCGCCTGAGAAGCCGCGTGAGAAGCTACGTGACGTCTGCGCCGTGACATCTGAAGTAACTTTTGCCAGTTGTTATTTTGTAAATTGTCTGAAGTTCTGTAAATTAGTGTTTTTGGTTTGTTTTGAGAAAAAAGAAAAAAACACATTTCCCAGCAAACATGCCAGTGTGGGCTCACTGCGGGTAAGTGTGGGTTTTCTGTGGGACAGTGTGGGCAAGGGCAAACCCTTTGGGGCCCCATGTGGGCTTTCTGTGGGCAAACCCACAGTGGGCTTGCCCACAGAAAACCCACACGGGCCCCCAGTGGGTTAGCCCATGCGGGGCCCATAGCAGTTTTGCCCATTTGGGCCCCCATGAGGGTTTACTCTGGGCAACCCACTGTGGGCTTGCCCACAGAAAACCCACACGGGCCCCCAGTGGGTTAGCCCATGCGGGGCCCATAGCAGTTTTGCCCATTTGGGCCCCATGAGGGTTTATTTTGGGCAACCCACTGTGGGCTTGCCCACAGAAAACCCACACGGGTCCCCAGTGGGTTAGCCCATGCGGGGCCCATAGCAGTTTTGTCCATTTGGGCCCCCATGAGGGTTTACTCTGGGCAACCCACTGTGGGCTTGCCCACAGAAAACCCACACGGGTCCCCAGTGGGTTAGCCCATGCGGGGCCCATAGCAGTTTTGTCCATTTGGGCCCCCATGAGGGTTTACTCTGGGCAACCCACTGTGGGTTTGCCCACAGAAAACCCACACGGGCCCCCCAATGGGTTATCTCATACAGGGCCTACAGAAGTTTTTCACTGTGCCAACATGAGTGTTTACTGTGGGCAGCCCACCATGTTAACAGCACAGTTAAATCATTGTTAAATCAGGGTTAATCAAACTATTTTTAACGATTCAGTCATATATATGTCATTAGATTCAACAGCCCACACCACTAAAACTGCACACAATCAAGATAGCAAGGCAAGTGCTGTCTTTGCCTGTTGGATTAGCAGCTGTTCCCCTGTTCCTTTAAAAATGTTGTTGCAGTGTTCTGCTAGTATGCAATATTAAAAATAACTGTTTATAATGATTTCTTTCTTTTTTATATATTGGAATTATTGTTCAGGTACATTTGCAAAACAACTTAAAATGTATAATGTGCACATCCTCATGATTACTTAACATTTTCTTTAGGAAAATTGCATCCTATGTTTTGACTTTACTTAAAGCCATCAACAATGCATTTATAGAGGTTAGTAACTATTATCACTCACAATAAGTATTTATAAAAACACAACACAGGTATTAATAACAATATATTCACTTATTGGACAGAAATAAATATATAAATTTAACTATAACTGTTCTTTTAATGCAGTATATGTCTTAATGAGTTTTTAAAATATATTTATAGAATACTTAACATAAATAAAGTATAAATGGAGCTAAAATTCATTATAGGCATAGACTTAATAGAAAGTTTTGCTGTATTAAATAAAATTAACTTATTTGTCACAATAAAACAATGTAAATGGTTGATCAATGATGGATTTGTTTTGTGTATATATATATATATATATATATATATATATATATATATATATATATATATATATATATAACTCGAGTTATTAAAAGAAAAAAACAAAAATGGCTATATATATATATATATATATATATATATATATATATATAATACATCACTGATGAATTTGATATTTTTAGATATTTCTGAAATGGCAAAAAAGGAAAAAAATATATTTTTATTAGTAATACGGAAGATGGCGTCATCACGTGATTAATTCTAACCAATGAGACTGCTGGAACTGCATCGCTAATGAGCTGTCATTCCGGATTCGACTGCACCGCCCAGTTCTGCTTCAAACAGGTAAGGTTTTTAAATTATAAGCTTTTTTTAAATGGTAATTTCTGAGATTTCTGTTAAAATTAGTGTAACAGATGAAAATGCTAATGAATTTATTGACTAAAATTAAATTGCACCAATTTTTAGTGTTTTAATCTGATTGTAACATATGCTGCCGTTTAAATGACTAACGGTTATAACGGTCGACTAGCCCATTTTCTGGTAATCTATACTTTATATATGTAACAGTTACTTTAAAACTGCATAAATTCAATGCCTTGAATTGTTTTACATCCATTTTGGTGTTAATTTGATTTATTATTGTTCTCCTGTTGCTATGTTAGCGAACTACAACCGAGCTAGGCATAAATGAGTCAGTCATGTCCGTTTTATAGTTAAAATAGCGACGTAAACGAGGCCTACATTAAATCTCGTTACATATGATTTTATAACCGTTCATACATCGATAAACCCTGTGCTCTGACAGCAAACCATATTTATTTATATACATGTGCTTTGTATTTTTATATTGCTATCATGTTAACGTGACCTAAAAATAACAAATTGAACGCTTTGTCTCACGCGCAAGTTGGCGCGTGCACGGGGGGAGAGAGAGAGAGCGTGTCTCAATCAGCTCCCTAGTTCAGTAGTTAGGGCACTGATCAGGGAGTCGGCCTCATTCATTTTAATGAAATACTGATTCATGAGCTAGGGAGCTGATGAGCTGATTGAGACGCAGGGAGAGATAAGTCATTGGCCTGTGTATTTCAAATGAAATCAACCATCTGTAATTAATTAATTATGAAAAGATATAATTTCATGGCCTAAAATTTTTAATTCAGTTATATTCACATTAAATATTGATGTATAATGTCTCTTGAATGTATAGGCTACATTTCATCAGCACGTTCATCCATACAGAGCAATATTTAACTGAAATATTAGTTCTTGTTTTTTTTTTTCTCCTTTTCATTGTGTGTAATCAGATCATTGGTTCTGCTCTGTAAGTATTCGACTCACTGTCTGACACATTCGCAGTTTTTGTATTGTTGATTGCACCAAATAACTGTACTTTAATAAACATTTTGCTTGTTATCTGTTAATCTTTTGGGTATCACTGTATCTGACAGTACAGTGGTACCATGTGTCACATTCTCAGATGTCAGTGTACATATTCATGAATAAAAGATTTAAACTGGCTTCATACCATTGAAATGTTGTTTGTCCTCTCTCTTTTCAGTATTCTTTGCCATCTAGTCCTGATTCCTGACTACAGGTCTTCAGGATGACCAGGAACTACAGGACGGTTTGAGCTACACTCTGCAGGACGTTGGTCCTCCATGACCAGGACTGGACACCACTGTCGTAAGTGATCGATCTAGCAGTCATTCTGGATCTCTGAATTGTCATGTTCAGAACATATTGCAGGGGATCTCAGCTCTGGGCCTCGAGGACCACTATCCTGCAGACTTTAGCACCAACCCTGGTCCAACACACCTGAACAAGCCAATCGAGCTCTTTTGGTTTACTGGCTAGAAAGTCACATGTGGTGAGATTGATCAGGTGTGGACATAAACTGTGCAAGACAGTGCACTTCGAGGACCAGAGCTGAGAACTCCTGACATGCTGATTAGTCAATAATCACTGATTAAAAAATTAATACAGTACATTTTAATTTGTATAGATTTATTCAATATTTCTTTCTCTCTTTTGTTAACCACAGCTAAATAAACCTAAGGAGAGCTGCTCAGGCACAGGTCACTGCATCTTTTGCTGTGTAAGTACATTTTTGACTGTCAGACACATTCTCAGTATTTGCATTTATTTTAATAAAAATTACATATTCATGCTGAAAGTTAAAGTCATCAATGATTTCTTACGTTAAAAGTATAGTTCTTCATGTTGTTCCAAACTTGTATTACTTACTTTTTTCTGTGGAATGAAAAGAAGATATTTTGAAGAATGTTTTATCTGTTTTGTCCATACAATGTAAACTGCATTGGATCCCATTGACTTTTTATTGTATTGACAAAAACATGGTCAGTTTTCAAAATATCATCTTCCACAGAAGAAATCATGCAGGTTTGGAATGACACGAGGGTGAGTAGCAAACAGTTTTTTTTCTTTACATCGTGTTGACAATTTTAGTAAATTGTTCTCATGCTCTCAGTTCATCATGCCCTCAATTTATTCACTCTCTGTATCTTTCTCTCTCAACAACAGTCTAAAATTGTTTTTAATATTAATAAACAACACCTGGAACTATTTTTCAGGAACTCAAATTATTCTCAGGATTCTCCAGTCAAAGTGCATTTAGATGTTCTCAAAAGATTGTTCCCTGGGTTGGAAATGTCCTAACCCTTGGGAAAACACAAATGTAATGTATACAAAACTCATGTTTTGTTTTTTGTTTTTTAAATTAATGTTTCAATTGTTGTTGTTTTTTCACTTTAGATAAAAAAGCGCACAAAAAGCGGCCAGGCCACAGCTTCCGAAGTGGAAACTCCTGTCAAATCATGGCTCCATAATGCAAGAGACTGGGATGGTGGAAGGAGCAGAAGAACCAGAAGACTGGAGATCAGGCAAAGATCTACTGGTACCCGAGGAGATTGATCACTCATCTCCATCCACAAATGAATGATTTCTGAATGATCATGTGACACTGACAACTAGATGCAGGCTGCTGAATATTAAGTTTTAACATCACAGGAAAATTTTACTTTGTAAAATATATTAAAACAGTTCAGGGCTCGACATTAAGCCTTTTCCTGTGACGAGTAAATCGGTCATTCACAAACTTTGTTGTAAATACAATTTATTCTGCAGCATCAGTGTTAAGGCCGGCTGTGACATGTATAAATCTCCATATTTATGATATTTTTACCTTTATAAAGCACATTTTCCCCATTATTAAATAAATGCTTCATCTTTCATTTTAAATTCTTAAATTTGATCAATAAATTAAATTAGTGTAATAAGACACTGTTACTAATCAAATTAAATAATTTACACTGAAAAATTACAACTGCATTTAAAAATGTTGTGAGATTAGATCAGGGCTGGGCAAACTCGGTCCTGGAGGGCCGCCGTCCCTGCAGAGTTTTGCTCCAACCCTAATCAAACACACCTGAACCAGCTAATCAAGGTCTTCAGGATTACACACAGGTGAGTGGTTGCAGCTAAACTCTGCAGGACAGTGGCCCTCCAGGACCGAGTTTGCCCAGCCCTGGATTAGATAATAAAAAATGTCGGAAAGAATGATACTTTTAAACATAAAACTAAACTGCCAGTAGGTGGCGGCAGGTCACTGTCTTAATGAGTGAGTCATTGAGTCATTAATTCAAACAATGACATGAAATCAGTGTCACATTTTCAATTGTGATGGAATTCAGCACTCTTGGTCATGTTAGTTCACCCAAAAATGAAAATTCTGTCATTACTTACTCACCCTCATGTCGTTCCACACACGCAAGATCTTCGTTCATCTTCAGAACACAAGATATTTTTGATAAAATCCAATGGCTCGTGAGGAGCCAGAAAGGTAACTGTTACTAAAAACATATTTAAAACAGTTCATGTGACTACAATTGTTCAACCTTAATGTTATGAAGCGAAGAGAATACTTGTGTGCCAAAAAAAACAATATAACGACTTTATACAACAATATCTAGCACTCGTCACTGAACTAAACACTGCTTCATGAAGCTTTGAAGCTTTATGCATCTTTTGTTTCGAATCAGTCGTTCAGACAGAGCGGGTATCAAACTGCCAAAGTCACTTGTACCATTGAAATCTTGAAACACTTATGATGCAATGAAGCCTTGTTTACTGAAATCATGTGACTTTGGCAGTTTGGGATCGTATGATACATGCTCGTTATTTAGTCTTTTTAATGCACAAAAAAGTATTCTTGTCACTTCATAACATTAAGGTTGAACAATTGTAGTCACATGAACTGTTTTAAAAATGTTTTTAGGAACAGTTACCTTTCTGGGCATTTGAAAGTCTAAGTTAACTTGCTCTCAGTGCAGGCCTCACAAGCCATTGGATTTTATCAAAAATATCTTAACTTGTGTTCCGAAGATAAACAAAGGTCTTACGGGTGTGGAACGACATGAGGGTGAGTAATTAATGACAGAATTTTCATTTTGGGGTGAACTAACCCTAAAACTGAGTTTCTTTGAGTGAGCTGGGCACATTTGTTGCGATTTTTTCCTCGAGAGGCTTGTTACCGTCAGTAAAAAATTATATAATATATAATGTACTATCAGTCACCTTTTACACTAAATGAATCCAGAACAATTCTCATGTTTTTGGTGATTCCCTAGTTATTTTTTGTTATTGGCATTTTTATCAGGCTGCTTGTCCAGTCGGGCAAGTACAATTCTCTTTCACTTGCCACTTCAAAAAATCCACTTGTCCTGGACAAGCATTAATGTCGAGCCCTGCAGTTATTTTAAGTTAATATTATTTCAGAATATTACTCTTTTTAATGTTTTTTTTTTAATCAAATAAATGCAGCATTGATGAGCAGAAAGAACTTTTTT
This sequence comes from Megalobrama amblycephala, assembly GCF_018812025.1. Classification (NCBI taxonomy): domain Eukaryota; kingdom Metazoa; phylum Chordata; class Actinopteri; order Cypriniformes; family Xenocyprididae; genus Megalobrama; species Megalobrama amblycephala. Next base: position 32,754,182 of record NC_063063.1, read on the forward strand.
CCAAAGCATTTTAAAAATATTACTGAACTTTTGAATGGTAATGTATTGTGTATATATATATATATATATATATATATATATATATATATATATATATATATATATATATATATATATATATATTTTTTTTTTTTTTTTTTTTTTTTTTTACATGAATGTGAATAAATGAAATTATTTGAAACATATGACTTTCAATGTATTCTTTCAACAAGTGAAATTGTTTTGTGTGTGTGTTGTGGCAAATGCAAAGTAGAACCAAACTAATCTTGTTGTTTGTTAAAGCCAAAGGTATGTTCTTACACATCTGTGCATTGTTCACAGTATGCCCACTCTTTTCCCAGTGTACCCACAGTATACCCACACTTTGCCCACAGTGTGGGCTTGCTGTGGGCCCACAAATGGTTAGTTTTGCTCTGCTTAGTGTGGGGCCAGCCCAATCAGCCCACACTTTGGGCTGTCCCACTGGCGCCCCACCTGGGTCCCATAGTGTGGGACCCACATGTGCCCCGCATTTCACGCCGGTATCTGGGCCCACAGTGGGCTGCCGCAATGGCCCCACACGGGCCCCTAAGGGGCTTGCTGTGGGCCCACTTCTGGCCCCAACAGGGCCCACTCTGCATAGTGTGGGCCAGCCCACAGTCAGCCCACACTTTGGGCTGTCCCACTAGGGCCCCGCACTGGGCCCATAGTGTGGGGCCCACACGTGCCCCGCATTTCACGCCGGTATCTGGGCCCACAGTGGGCTGCCCGCAATGGCCCCACACGGGCCCCAAAGAAGCATGTTTGCTGGGTTAACATTTAAGCACCTCAAAATCACTGAATATTTCTCCATTCCTAATTTTGTTTAAATATGTTGACGAAAACATGACCGACACTAATTAGCCAATCAATAACTGACATTAAAAGATGTGCTATTGCTTAACTTGAAAATGCCTGCGCTTAATGTCAATGACAACCAGAGACAACTAATCAACACATTTCTCCTGTCATAAACACTACTGCTAAGATAATGACATTACTGCATTATCTAAGTAAAACATGTTGTTTCAGAGTTTTGTCCCCCATAGAAATCCTTTATAAAAAAAATGCATGAAGCATTAAAGACAGTTAAATTAAAAGACCAAATTCGAAATTAAAAGATTAATTCAGAGAGCAAGCTATGGCCTATTATCAAACACTTCAATCATGTAATATTTTAATAGAAGTTTTAATTTAAACTATAGCCTATATAATACTGGAAAAAATAAATACACATGCAGAACAAACTGTCATATTAGTTAAGGCAGCATATTAGAATAAATAAAAATAATTATTCATGGGATAAGCATTTCACATATGTAAATGAACAGTAAAACTATATTGTCAGAACATGGTTAAAGAAATTTAATGGTTATACATTCAAAAGTATGGAAACAAATAAGCTTAAAAATAAGGAATATAAGCTTAAAATATTCCTTATCCTGTGGCTCCCTCTATTGGACAACATTTTCAGGTGAACCTCTTTCAGATAAAATGCTGATCGTTAAGAAATTGCGGTTAGCTTCCCAAGCATCAATAACTGTATTTGGCTTCGACAAGTCTGAGACTCCCGGCCTGAGATTGTGTCCCAGACGGCAATAAATCGTTTGTGAATATTTGTAAATATTCATGGCTTAAACAGCTGGAAAATTGACTGCAGTTCTGTGGATGTTTTTTCCCAGGCAGGGTTATAAACTAACAAAAACTAAAACTATTAAAACATTTATGCTAATCGAAATAAACCTGAATATAAAAAAAAAAATATAGGCCTATATATATTAGTAAAACAAACTTAAACTAAACGAAAACTAGAAATGTTGCCTTGTGGATGTCATTTCGTTTTTCCCCTCTGACTTTCAACCGACGAGATCATTATCTTTTCATTAACCGACAAAGTAAATAAAATTAGAATTCAACGAAATTACAATGGATACCTGTCTGTGACCCATTAATAAAATCCCAGGGGTTTAATTCGTTTTAGCCTACATGAAGGAATAGCAGAATAAACAACAGAATGTGAGGATTCATCATCATCATCATCTTCAGGCACCTGCAGCGCTTCTGAATGGAGAAAAACAGGATTAAATCCTAAAGGAATAAATAACCTATGCGCAAATTTATTTTACCTAATAAACATATTAACAAAATATAATTCTTTTTATATTCTTTGTTTTACAGGCATTTTTTTATTTTTATTGTGAGTGTACAAAAATAATAGGTCTATTTAACCCTTCACAGATTCGAAATGTGTTACATAAAGGTGACCATAAATGTCTGAGTATTTTATTTTTTTCCCGCTTTTATAAGAAAATGTAAGTGATCGCGCCGGCGCCTCACACGCACACACATTATTTTTTTTTTTATGACTGAGCACTGTTCTTAATTCACTTGCCCAGCAACATCACCTAAAATATAACTAAAGCTTAAATATAGTAATTCAATTTATTAGACAAATCGAATACAAGCACATGAGAACAAATAAATAAGTCTTCTAATAATAATTAATGCAACACATCTCAAACGAGCGTGTATAACCATGCAATATATATTTGTTTATTTCGTTGTTCTAACCTTAAGGTTGTTTATGCCATTGCAGCACTTTTCCATTATTTTTCTAAGTAAACATGCGCTTAAAATAAATAAATAAAATAAACACGTTTGACCGTCGAGCTCGACTCTGTTGTGTTTTATTTGTTTGGCTGCTTCAAGCCAAGCGCGCACTTGCAGTGTTACCATGGCCACTTATATGTATTTTTGGGCTTGTTATTATTATTTTCCATATTAAGAGGTGAAGGCCTTAGTTCAGCTGGAATGGCCGGTGTGTCCTTTGAACGGAGAAAAGTCAGCTGTTAATTCGGTGCTTGCTCAACAGAGGTGGCCGGAGGAATGGCCAAGCTTCAATCAGGGAGACAGATTTAATGCTTCCTCCAACTTATGAACATTTACACCTTAAAGCTTCCTTTGGGCAAAATAGGAATAAAGCTAAAATATCATTAGTGTTATCCACACATACAAATCCAGACGTTAGTCCACACGTACGTTATCCAGACGTTTATCCACACGTACGTTATCCAGGCGTTTATCCACACGTACGTTATCCAGACGCAAAGTAAAAAAAATATACTTTCTCAACTACGTCGCCGCCATCGCCGCCGCGCACTTTGAGCGTAGCTCCAACACGTGACCGTGACGTCTAATGTCTCATATCTTACGTCTGACGCCTGAATACTATGGGATTTTGGCCAGACGGCTGGCGTGCGTATACACGTTAGTTCTCCTCTCAGTTTGCTTAGCAATCATCAAATTTTGTTGAATTCACCCCTCATAGCCCTGTCAACAACGCTGTACTGTTCGTTCAAACCGCCGCCGGCGGGAGGGTCAAAGTAAATGACAAGTTGCGTCAACCTATCGGAAGCCTCTCAAGCGAGGACATCTACATTCCGATTGGTTGCCACCGAACCGCGTCATGGCTCATTACCATAAAGTTAACCTGATTTCAACTCTCCTCGACGCTCTCGCCGGAGCTCGCCGCCGGGCTCTTATTGAAATTGAATGACTTCCTGTCACTTTGACGCTCTCGCCGCCGGCGGTGTGAACACACAGTATTTGATTTTTATCTTACTATTGAAACTAAAAATCTGCCTTTATTCATTCCTATTATCATGTGGGTCTACATTTATAGTTCAGTCCAAAAAAACACAACCAGCATTCTCTAGAAAAGGCAGTCTGTGTCAGACACCGAGATGAGCAAAGAGAGCAAAAATAAAGGTTGGTGAATGACTTCCTCCAAACTGCGACTGAACTGAGATTATGCCACATATTTGTGCAGTAATATTTAATTTTACTGATTTTATACAGATGAATCCAAATGTATACAAATATATTTGGGGTCATTAACGAAAATCACCACTGGACAGTGATAGTAACATTTAATGCTTTTAAATGCTGAATATATATGTATACAACATGCATACATACATACATATGATAAAATGATTTGCCATATTCTATTCTATTCTGTTCCTGGATCATCTGGGGGAGAGAAACATAATAATCAAAATGTGTCAGGATGTGACCAGGTAAACCAGCATTTTAAATAACTTCTGCTAAAATGAATGGGCAATACATTTTTATTTAATTTGTTTAAAAGGCATTTAACTTCTTTGTTAGAGGTCCTTCATGAAACAGAGAGACTATTAGTTTTCAAGATGGGCTTGTGACACACTACCTCATTCAAAACAACAGGATGGCAGTTCCTGTGGGCCATTTGTCCTGAAATGTAACCTGGCAACATAGTGAATATTACTTATATTCCGTATTATTAGATCCGGTAAGGATAAGACGTAATAAAAGAAAAGAATGAAAGGCTTCCAGTAGGCCATCAATCAAAAAGGACCAAAGAAAACACAATAAATAAGGTAAATTTATTGTAAATCACAATAGAAAAAGCAACCATAAATTAATAGAATTCAATGATGGGCCCACAGTCTAGACAAAATGCTCTGGACTCTCCAAAAACTTGTTTTTTAGAAACATACCTTGTTTCTTGACTTTTTCTGGACACGCCATGACAATCCAACTCCTCCATGATCATATGTGATTTCTTCCCCTTCTTTAATGTCTGTTAGTGCAAATAAATGGAAATGAGGCAGGCCACTAACTTCAATTATCTTCATTTTTGAATTGGGTTATGGATCATCATTGAAAGTCTCCCCAGGGACCCATCCTCATTTGAAGCATCAACCCTGAAGTGCAGTAAATCAATAAACTGCTTTACACATTATGTCTTAATTATAGGGTTGGTCAAAAATATTAATAAATTTCCCAACTAATCATAATCCTCATTTTAACAATAATCCTTAATTCCTGAAATCAATTCATTAATAAAAAAAATCCTAAAATCCTCAGAAAAATATAAAATGTAGATGAACGATGCATATACAGATCCATTCAGAGTTTGTCTATACTTTTCACTGGAGTTCATGAATATTTTTAATTCTCTAATAATTTATGTATTTATAACAGTTCGACCCAACAAATGCAATAATGCAAGCTTACTTTAATCTTTAGTTTTTAGTTGTGTTGATTTTGTTGTTAATTAGATAGAAATTCACTTACAAACCTTGGGCCATTTTTAATATTTAAAATTAATTTGAAGTTTACAGCAATAGCAGAGAGAGAATTTCTTATATATATATATAAGTAAAACGGACATTACAAAAGAAACAATAACATTTTAGAAACAGAAATATTCCCAAATAAATTATAATCCCCAATTTACTGCACATTTTATTGTCCACAGATGACAGTTATACAGGTTTAAGCAGGAAATGAGTACGAAAAAAATGTAAATTTAACATAAAGGTAAACTATCCCTTCAGTATTGCTTGATTTAATATTAGTGAGGAGTTCTTACTTCCTATGTATGATCACAAGTACTCTCCAAAAATCTATGTTGTGGTTCCTAAAAATACATGCATATTCATTGCTTGTTTGTTTTTTAATCAATTTAACTATAGGCTACTCCAAAATGAAGGCTCCTTATATGTTTTTTGAGGCAAATACTCCATGTCCTGCCAAAAACAAATAACTACCTTGTTTCACTTGTTTCAGAATGTTCAGAGAACATTCCATATTAACAATGTTAGCAAAATGGTTGCATTAACGTTAAGGGAACATTTCATTTGATCAAGTTAAACTGAACTTTTGAACATTTAGAGAACATTCAGAAATCACATTTTCATAACTTAATTGAAACCTTAGCAAAACATTTTTGTTAGCTGGGATGGTCATTAAATGGTAAAACATTATTATGCCCCTCTTTACAAGATGTAAAATAAGTCTCTGATGTCCATGCTGGGATTTTCAGCAGGGAATAAGCAGTACATTCCTGGTTTATGCTTTTATAGTGCTGGTCTAGCTAGTGGACCAACATATTTATGATGTTATCAAGAAAACGGAGCTGAAGTTGGTTCACCAGCATGATCTTGCAGGGTTAAATGTGAGTAGGCTAGCTGTCTGTATGCAAGCAGTGTTTTGGAAACAAGCATTGTTTTTGCTTGCATATTTCTATATTTAACACATTATTGATTCAAAGGAAACACAATATAAGGTTAAAACATGATTTATTGATATCACTTTCTAAGGTCTCATTTGGTAATATTGATTAATGTAATAGCTAACATACATACTACTCCCTAAAACATTTTGTAGCCTGTTGCAGTCATACATACAGGGGTTAAATTGGGCCGGGGCCGCCCGGGGCTGAGCCCCGGGACTGCGGCTGCGGGACAAGTGGATTTTTGTATTTGATTTTTGAGAATTTTACTTGCCTGACCAGATAGATAGCTTGATTAAAATGTCAATAACAACCAAAACACGAGAATGATTCATTTAGCTTAATTGGCGATAGTGGTAGTCGATAGTAGCCTAATATATCCTAATGTATATTGGCGGTGATAGCCTATTGCGCTGTTGAGGCGCCCGTAACCGCTTGAGGAGAATTCAAAACAAATGAGCTCTGCTCACACAGAGAAATTCGGTTATAATGTTGCAATAAAAATTCAATATAGCTAGCTATTTACAACATATGATAAAGTATCACAGGACCGAAAGTGATGAATTCCTGAATATCACCTTGATTGAAAATAACACTAATTTCATACAACAGTTCAATAAACAATTAGTTAATATGAATCACTGAATATGATATGAAAATAGTTCCAAACAAAGCAGAACCAGCGCATCTCGCAGCTACGCTCCGCCGTTTCAAATGATTCAGCCCTTTGAACGAATCGGTTGAGTGAAGATTCAATGGCCCAATCATAAACAACTGCTTCATTCTTGAATGATTCAGCTTTTTGAATGAATTGTTTTAATAAATGAATGAGTGGCTCACTCATTAAAACGGTCACTTGCCGCCATCTACTGGCGGTTTAATTTCATGTTTAAAAGTCTAAATTTCCCACCAACATTTCTTATTTGTATTCAAAAATATTTAAAGAATCTCATAACATTATTGAATGCAGTTGTACTTTTTCAGCGTAAATTATTTAATTTGGTAACAGCCCTATAGTGTCTTACTATTTTAATATCAAATGTAAGAATTTGAAATAAAAGATTAACTTAAACTAATTTAATTAGATTGGGGGGGGATTATAAAGGTTAATTATTATTATATTAAGGAATGATTATTATTATTATAATGTAAGAACTATTAATAGAATACCCCCAGGGTAAATAACATAAATATGCAGATTTAAATATATCACTGCTGATAAAACACTGATGAGAATGTTGCTTGTTTCAGAATAAATTATATTTTTTTTCCAGACAAGCTACTTTTTTACTCTGACAAGTAAATGACCATTTTAGTTGTCCAAAGGACAAGCACAAAACAAGGCTTAATGTTGAACTCTGTATTTTGTATTTATATTCTGTCCTTTAAAGGTGCCCTCGAATGAAAAATTGAATTTACCTCGGCATAGTTGAATAACAAGAGTTCAGTACATGGAAATGATACAGTGAGTCTCAAACTCCATTGTTTCCTCCTTCTTATATAAATCTCATTTGTTCAAAAGACCTCCACAGAACAGGCGAATCTCAACATAACACCGACTGTTACGTAACAGTCGGGGTGTACGCCCCAATATTTGCATATGCCAGCCCATGTTCCCAACATTATGAAAGGCATTAGACAAGGGCAGCCAGTATTAACGTCTGGATGTGCACAACCAAATCATCAGACTAGGTAAGCAAGCAAGAACAACAGCGAAAAATGGCAGATGGAGCAATAATAACTGACATGATCCATGATAACATGATATTTTTAGTGATATTTGTAAATTGTCTTTCTAAATGTTTCGTTAGCATGTTGCTAATGTACTGTTAAATGTGGTTAAAGTTACCATCGTTTCTTACTGTATTCATGGAGACAAGAGAGCCGTTGCTATTTTCATTTTTAAACACTTGCAGTCTGTATAATGCATAAACACAACTTCATTCTTTATAAATCTCTCCAACAGTGTAGCATTAGCCGTTAGCCACGGAGCACCATCAAATTCATTCAGAATCAAATGTAAACATCCAAATAAATACCATACTTACGTGATTAGACATGTTGCATGACGAACACTTTGTAAAGATCCATTTTGAGGGTTATATTAGCTGTGTAAACTTTGTTAAGGCACTGATTAAGGCAAGCACAAGCTCTGTGGGCGGAGAGCACGGGATTTAAAGGGGCCGCAGCATAAAATCGGCGCGTTTATAATGATGCCCCAAAATAGGCAGTTAAAAAAATTAATAAAAAAAAATCTATGGTGTTTTTTGAGCTGAAACTTCACAGACACATTCAGGGGACACCTTAGACTTATATTACATCTTTTAAAAACATAATCTAGGGCACCTTTAATGGTAGCATCACTCTTATATTTGATACTGACACAAAGGAGAAGGCACAGGCCTACAGAAATATTTTATTGTCATCAGATGTAGCTTTGCTCACCACCAGCATCTATAGAATGATTTTGATCAGCAACAAATCCCAATTTAACCCCTGCATATATGCTATTTTACAGAATATCCTGTAGACTGATTTTTGGAAAGACAAGCAACAAGAAGAACAGAGCAGAGAGAATGATTATAAAATATACACGGTTAAATTAAATGAAAACTTCAAAATATGATTAAGTAGGACAAGCATCACTCAGAAATTACAGATGAGGATTATATGTAGTGGAGTGTATTGAAGAATCTCCAGCGTTTTCCCCCGTTGAATCATTTCTTGTCATTGGATGTAGGGTTACACTTGGTATCAAGGTATGAAGATGTCAGGTTTTTTGCACAGTAACCTAAAAATGCATACAAACATATGAACAATGTACTTGCCGACGCAGCTTATAAAATATATATAATATTAATGGCTGTTCAAATAAAATCAGTCAAGTGGGGTCTTTGTTCTCTTTCATTTTAAAGAAACACTCCACTTTTTTTTGAAAATAGGCTCATTTTCCAACTCCCCTAGAGTTAAACAGTTGAGTTTTACCGTTTTCGAATCCATTCAGCCGATCTCCGGGTCTGGCGGTACCACTTTTAGCATAGCTTAGCATAGTTCATTGAATCTGATTAGACTGTTAGCATCTCGCTCAAAAATGACCAAAGAGTTTTGATATTTTTCCTATTTAAAACTCTTCTGTAGTTACATCGTGTACTAAGACCGACGGAAAATAAAAGTCATGCTCCCTGTGCAAGCAGGGGGTCACAGCCGCTGCGTAATATCATTGCTCCTGTTGCACCCATGGTACGGCAGCAAAGTTCCTTGATTATTACGCCGGAATGAGAGTATAGTTCCTAGCCATATCGGCCTAGAAAATCACAACTTTTCATTTTCCGTCGGTCTTAGTACACACTGTAACTACAGAAGAGTCGAGTTTTAAATAGGAAAAATATCAAAACTCTTTGGTCATTTTTGAGCGAGTGTTCCTTTAAGGTATCAGCCATTTTACTGAACAGAATCAGGATGTTTATAGTATACTGATATTAACTTACCAGCAGCTCCACAAATGATAGTATTGACTGAATAATGACAAAAATAATTTCAAGTGAACAACAAGAATAACATTTTGTTGTGATGTGCTTTTTTAAGGACTTTTATGGCATTTTCAAATCAGATATTTCTTGATTGTATAACTTACCAGGAGGAGGTGTGGCCGCATGACAAACAGCTTAGGGAAGAAGAAAAAAAGAACATATAAAAGAATGATGCAATTAAATTATGTAATTACCAAACTTGACAAAATCTCTAATTACTCTGTGACTCTGTGCAGATTATTAAAGAATGCAGCCTAACATATCACACAAACATTGAAATACTGTATTAAAAACACACAATTCTATTACACTGCACGGTTCAAGTGACCCAATTCCGATTTTTTCCTCCCATGTGGCACAGATCGGATATGAGTCACGACCGTGTAAGCAGGAAAAAAGCGCATGGATTCCGATTTTCACAGATCGGTTTCAGGCCTCATTCATATGTGGTTATAAATCAGATATGAATCGGATACGGGCGTTTGCGCCTGCAGTGTAAGCGGACAGATCGGATGTTCCCCTGTAAATGCGACTCCTGCGTCATTGAAAAGTGAGGGGTTTTTTAACATTTTGCGGTACAGACATAGCTATAACAAACGGAGCATCTCTAGTTGACTGGCAGATTATTAATTTAATTTGTTTGTGTTAAATAAAAGGCGATCCGACGTTGAAATGTGTTGCTCTTGAAATCACACTGAGTGCTCGTTGCCGCTGTTGTCAGTGACGACGGCTCGTGCACAGACGCGCGCTTCAGTCCCTATTCGTTCCATTGAAACCACAAAATAAAAAGCACACAAACTTGCATACAATCACTGATGAATGCATTTGTTTTAATGACAAAAAACAAAACAAAAAACAATTGTATAGGATGGCGGATTCGAGCCCATGAAGCTGTGAATATCTACCCCTACCCGAGTATTATTCAATTCACACGCTTCCAGCGGAGCTGCGTACGTATACTGTCGTGAAGAATTTGTATTATTTTTATGTAGGGATGTAACTATTGCATTAAAAGGGTTTCTATATGAATTCATGTCAATAAATTAAGCTCAATGTACCATTGAAATTGATCTGTGACGTCATATAGGCTATTTTTGGTACGTTTCGCCAAGTGCAGTGTAAAAAGGAGACATCCGATATAGGTCACTTTTAAAAGAAATGTAAGCACGTCGTCCAAAAAAATCGGATATGGTCAAAAGATCGGATCTGAGCATTACGACTTGCAGTGTAAATGCGGCCTTTGAGATGCAAGAATTGATATGAGAAAACATTAGACAGTTCAATCTACATGTGCTTTAGTTTCACAAAGGTTATATTAGAGCCACTTCCTACCTCTTCCTCCAACATATGCTGCCCCAGAAATTAATCCAGTGTGATTGCATACTTTAAGAAAGAACAGAAAAATTAGCATGCAACAGTATTAACTTCAAATTAATTTGTAAAAGACACTTTAGTGACACTTACTTGCGGAATTCCAGTTTGTGTTCCCCTGTGTTCCCGTGCTGCCAAAAAAGTCTTTTCCAAAAGAAGACATGCTTGCAACTTCAGCTTGTAAAGATAAAACTGACTATGCACTAGAGTGAAAGAGACTGTATTATATACCTGTAAGACATGAAACCAAAAGCAAACTACAGACAGGTCGAGTGAGAATTATAATCCCTCCGCACCTATCTATTGAGCCACTTTCAGAAGCTCTGAAAATATGTTAATATGTTTAAAAATAGTAGTCATTTCTACTGTTTCTTCATTCATCACACTGATTCAGCCAGATGTTCTGCTCAGTGGGAATCAGCAGTCACTGCAAAGACTCAAAGAGTAACTTTAGTTGCTCTTTTGAACCTGTCATTTTATTTCACTTGGCTTCAACATATTTGTTACTTTGTTGTTGGCATATTGTTACTGGCAACAAATTGTATTTGTGACATGCATGTACAAACAATAGTTCTTTCACTGTTGAGATGCAAAAGGGCGTGTCTGCAGACCGTTTACAGTATCAAGCCTTTTTATGTTTTACAGCATTGACTTCCCTAGTGAAAAAAAAGTATACTTTATTGTATTTTAAATATATTTCCTTTTTCTATAGTGCATTGCAAATATACTAACAAAAAATGTACTATTTTTAAATATATAAAAAGTATATTAGCATCATATTTTCACAGTACAACTTTTAACACACTTTAAAATAATTGTACTTTAGTATATTTTCTAAAAATATATTTTTGAAAAATATACTTGAAGTGAAAGTTCTGTTTATTTTTTTAAAAGTGTATTTATTTGCACATTATTTAAAAATATATTTGAGGTGTATTTTTACTGTGTGCTAAAAATGATCATTGTAACAATACACTGAAAGTATACTTTCAAAGTACATTATTAATATCCTGAAGTTGTAATATATTTGAAGTTAAATTTTAGAGTAATCTTTAAGTTTACTTCTTGCATGTATGGAATTCACTTTACTACTTGAACATATTGGTTGCTTTCAGAAGGTATTAAAACAGAAGATAAATGAATTAAAAGCCCATTTAAACATTTTTAAATAAATTGTATGCAGTGTACAAATGACTACTCTTTTAATTGTAATTTAGGTATTTTAATATATTTATACAATGTAACAGAGAGATACAATGTACAATAAAAAAGAATCCATGATAAATTTTAGACCAACAGCAAACAAGAAAATGTGTTCAGAAAGTGGCAGCGACCAGATTGTGATGTCACAAGTGGCAGTAAAACCACTACAGCAAAGTAAACACTGGCTATATTGCATGGCCAAAAATTGAAATTCACTCACACTGCATTAATACATTCGAATAATCAGTTCAAAAGATTGTAACATATCATTACTAGTTTTAGGGAGAAATAAAGCTGAAAAACAACAATTGGCATTGATATCTGTAAAGCTGCAGAAGTAGTTACCCATTAATACGCTTTAGTCTCCTTCAATATTGTTTGGAAGTGGAATGACGTACAGTTTGTCCTTAGATGTAACCATTACACATTTCCGTTTGAGTGATTGAGGATGAACAGCAAATACATAGTTGGTATGAGACACTTCATTTATAAATGTTTGAGGATACATTTAGCTGAACATCTCGATAAAACTTTCCTCCACTCTTGGCAAGCTCTTTTACTAAAACACAGAATCTGTTTGTGGTGGATGCAGAAGATGCCCCATCCTCACACGTGAAGGTCATCAGTGTCATAATTTCACAAAATATTCCATCACTTAATTGTACAACAGAATTATTTCTCTTTTATAGAGCCGTGTTGTTACAGGAATAATAAACAACACTGCTACAAATGAAACGGTCATAAAATAACCCAGAATTAACAGTGTCACCTGTAAAATCTTCAATAGCCATCCTCTGCAGCACAGATGTGGTACCTTTCTTTGGGCAGCCAAAACCTCTGACATTATCTTGAAACTTCTTTGACTTCTTTGTTAAGAAGCCAGACCTACTTTGGAGTTTGTCAAAAAATTTCCGTATGTTGTCATTAGCATTTGCCATTGTAGTGCCTGCTTTTGTTGAGAGAGCCCTCCACCTAAGGAATCTCTTCACTACTTGATCTGACACATGTGTTGTTCCATTGAAAAACTTAAGTAAAGTTCCATTAAATGATTCAAATGGAAATGTGGATGTTGCCCACAGTGGTCCCCAGTTGCGCACACTTGCTGCTAAGTGCATTAACAAATGCACATTGAAAGAAACATTAGTAGCACCACAAAGTTTCTCAAAGTTACGCACAAACTTTCGAAGAGCTTGTTCTGCCAAATCCACATGGCTTGCTTTGATGGCATCCTGAAGAAGAGTGTGCATTGAAAAAACTAACAAAAAAAAAATGACTCCAGTACTTCTTTTTCAAAATACCACTCAAAACAGGCAAAGCATAAAACAACAAAAAAGACCTCCATTCAGATGCTTTCCAGAATTTTCTGTCTTTCACAGATCTTGGAGCCCTTGTGACTTCCAAAGGTGGGTTAATGGCCATCAGTCTCTGGTCTATGTCATTGACCTTTGAGCCCAGGTACCAGTCTTCATTATGGTGCTTACTGTCTAGCCACAGCGATGTAATCTGTTTAGTGACACCAAGGCAGACACTGTGCTGGTACTCTGGAACGAATCCAGTGATCATGTTGAAGCTCTGAAGTTCCATCAAAGGAGATGGTCCTTTTACACCCATTACTGGATTGGCAGGTGTTGCCAGCATAGCATGCTGGAAATGATCTCTTTCTGTCCTTAAAGGTGGCTCTGGTGTTTCCCAGATATATGGGCCACCACCGCAGTGGAGGCAGAAGTCACAGCCATATTTGCCATTGAACTGTTGAACTGCTTTGTGTTTCTCAGGAGCGGGCGTGCAACTGAATCAGAGGAGCAGATGAGGGAATGAACTTTGCTTAAATGCTCTACATTTTCAGAATCCCTCCATTTTATTCCAACCTGTTCTAGTTCCTTGAGCTGTGACACAAAAGCAGTTAAAAATGTCATCATATTTGGCTTGCTGTTACCTACTCATAAGCATGGTATGCATATGTTCCTTTGATGATCTTTTGGTGACAGTTCGATTATTTGACACTGGATTGGCCATATCTGAACATTATTACTTTTAAAAACAGGAATTCCATCACAATTCCACAAGATTGATATGTCATCAGCCCCCATTTGTCCATTCTGCTTGATTTTTTGATATTCTGCACCACATTGAATATCAAAAACAATGCCTGGAATTGATTCCCTTTTATTTAAATGTATCTCCGTTTTTTCCAAAATGTCAACTATTTGGGCTGATAGACTAAGCACAAGAAAGTAAGATCCAGCTCTTAGGTTATTTTCTATTTTAAATTCAGCTTTACAAGAAGAACAGTTTTGTGGTGCTGTCTCAGTAGCTCCCATGTAGCTTTCACAGTTCATACAATAAAAATGTGGCACATACTGGCCAAATTGTCCATATGCTTTATGAAAAAGATACAAGGTTGCCGGTACCAAGCCAGGTAAATGTTCATTGAACATAGTAAGCAGATCCTGAAGAGCTACTCCAGTCAAATTGTGCCTCAGTACATATGACATGAGTAAAAGCAGGCTCTGTCCCTTTGTGAGGGGAGCACCAGGGTATACGGGATCATCATCATGTTGTTTCTGTAATAAAAGATAAGGCTGATCACATTAACAGCTGGAAAACAATATAAAAACAGAAGCAGAAATAACACTAACAGTGCTGTTCATTTAAGACAGCTGGTTTTCACATTCAACATAAATTAACACCATGCATATAGATAACCTATAATTACGTTACAGTACCTTCTTTTGTTTTGAATCTGAATTTCCTTGGCTCCTCTCTGTTTCTGCTCTCTTTTCTTGTTCACTTCCACTATCTTCTTCAAGTTCTTCTTGTTCACTTCCATCTTCTTCCTCTCCTTCCTCATTCCCACTTCCATCATCTTCCTCTCCTTCCTCATTCCCACTTCCATCATCTTCCTCATGTCCACTTCCCTCTGCTTCCTCATTCCCACTTCCATCTTCTTCCTCTCTGTCTTGTCCATTTTCATCATCTTCCTCTCCTTCGTCATTCCCACTTCCATCATCTTCCTCTCCTTCCTCATTCCCACTTCCATCATCTTCCTCTCCTTCCTCATTCCCACTTCCATCATCTTCCTCATGTCCACTTCCCTCTGCTTCCTCTCTGTCTTGTCCATTTTCATCATCTTTCTCTCCTTCCTCATTCTCACTTCCATCATCTTCCTCATGTCCACTTCCCTCTGCTTCCTCATTCCCACTTCCATCTTCTTCCTCTCTGTCTTGTCCATTTTCATCATCTTCCTCTCCTTCGTCATTCCCACTTCCATCATCTTCCTCTCCTTCCTCATTCCCACTTCCATCATCTTCCTCTCCTTCCTCATTCCCACTTCCATCATCTTCCTCATGTCCACTTCCCTCTGCTTCCTCTCTGTCTTGTCCATTTTCATCATCTTTCTCTCCTTCCTCATTTCCACTTCCTTCGTCCTCCCCACCTTCCTCATTTCGTCTTCCATTATCTTCCTTTCTATCCTCTTGTCTATTTCCATCATTTTCCTCTCCTTCCACATTTATATTTCCATCATCTTCCTGTCTGTTCTCTTGTTTACAGTCTTTTTTGCTTAGAAGTTCACTCTTCTCTTCAGTAGGATTTGAAAAATTAATCTGAAACAAATGTACACCAAAAGTAAGTGCAACTTCACAAAATGAGTAAAGAAAAACAGCAGTATTTAGATACAGGTCAACTGTAATGTAATCATAAATGTCATTGTATAAACAGCCTACCAACACATATTTTTATATTGTACATAACATTTTTTTCATTTACATACCTTTTTATAAACTTTTCTTCTGTAAACAGTTGCTCGGGAAATTGGAGATGCATAAATATATCTCTTGTATAACAATTTAGTCTGTTTCTGTGGATACAGTACAAACAAAATTAAGTAACATGAAGTAACTGTTATCCAACAGTAAATTACTTGATATGTTTCATGTTTAACATTGTTGGCGTACAGCTTGATTTAACATTTTAACTCCATGCATATTTTGTCTGGACAAAAGTTTTTTTTTTTTTTTTTTCACAAAAGTTACAAAATAAAAAATAATAATAATATTCATGGGAACCAGGAATAAACTTTTTTCCACTGTAATGGACATTATATTATAGTAAATCTCTCTGAGACCATACATGTCAGTTTTACAGGACAAGAGGATGTACAGTAAAAAGCACATTCAGGGCTTTTCAGATATACTAAATGTTTGGAGGTTTTACAACAAGTGAATAGGGAAAGAAATTATATACAAGTATTCCTATGAAACATTAGGTATTATTATGAAAATGTTTCGAATTATTACTTCCTTTTAAACTTCCATTTTTCATTACATATTGTTCACACATTAATATAAAAATTAGATACAGTAAATATATATATATACAGTACAGTTCAAAAGTTTGGTACCACTAAGATTTTTAATGTTTTTAAAAGAAATTTCATCTGCTCACCAAGGCTACATTTATTTAATTAAAAATACAGTAAAAAACAGTAATATTGTGAAATATTATTACAATTTAAAATAACTGTTTTCTATTTGAATATATTTGACAAAGTAATTTATTCCTGTGATGGCAAAGCTGAATTTTCAGCATCATTACTCCAGTCTTCAGTGTCACATGATCCTTCAGAAATCATTCTAATATGCTGATCTGCTGCTCAAGAAACATTTAATGTGTACAATTGTACAAAATATTTGTGTACAATATTTTTTTTTCAGGATTATTTGATGAATAGAAAGTTCAAAAGAACAGTGTTTATCTGAAATCTAATCTTTTGTAACATTATAAATGTCTTTACTGCCACTTTTGATTGATTTAATGCATCCTTGCTGAATAAAAGTATTCATTTCTTTAATTTCTTTTCAAAAAAATAAAAATAAAAATTCTTACTGACCCCAAACTTTTGAACGGTAGTGTATAATGCTACAGAAACTTTGTATTTCAGATAAATGCTGTTCTTTTGAACTTTCTATTCATCCTGAAAAAAAAGTACACAACTGTTTTCAACATTGAAAATAATCATAAATGTTTCTTGAGCAGCAAATCAGCATATTAGAATGATTTCTGAAGGATCATGTGACACTGAAGACTGGAGTAACGATGCTGAAAATTCAGCTTTGCATCACTGGAATAAATTACTTTGTCAAATATATTTAAATAGTACACAGTTATTTTAAATTGTAATAATATTTCACAATATTACTGTTTTTTTTACTGTATTTTTAATTAAATAAATGTAGCCTTGGTGAGCAGACGAAACTTCTTTTAAAAACATTAAAAATCTTAGTGGTTCCAAACTTTTGGACTGTACTGTATATATATATATATATATATATATATATATATATATATATATATATATATATAAAATTTCATTTCTTTTTTAAAAAAAAACAGCTGTCCTGATGTCCACTAAAAGTTACAGTAAGCATAACATTAAAAAAAATCAATTTGTTTCTTATTTTCAACAATGAAATGAAAAAAAAAAATCGTATGGGTCTCAGTGGGGATATAAGAATATGTAAGATCGATACTGCTATACAACATTTATGTTTTTCTTTACCTGTTTCTGCTGAAATTTTCTGTGTTTTGAGGTTCTTGGCATATCTGGTTCAGTCCCAACGGAATTCAAATGTGTCTTATACGTTCGTTTTGATGCCATGTTGATTTCAGGGTATTGTACTGTATTATACTTGTTTTGAATTTGAGAAAATCGGCGCCAAGGTATGTGACCAATCAAGAGTCCTAGCGTTGCATGCAGCCAATCAGAGCTGCAGATGGTACGTAGTCATTTCACTTGAAGCTCCCGCGCTAACGTGAGGCAGAAGACGTTACGAAGCAGAAGACGTTACGAAGACACAATGCTGTTCCAATTTGCAATTTATTACTTATTTGATAAGTCAATAAAAGTGGAGAGTACATCAATCCTTCTAGCTAATATTGACCAGCTTAGTCAAGTTACGTCAAAACCTGACCTTGATGCAGACGATAATTGGCTAGAAATAAAATGTCCTACAGTTAAAGAACCGGAGAAGACGATGCCTGCTAATGTCCTGCTGTTTGGAGGTAACTTAAGCCTGATTTTTTTATTGCATACACTTTTTAAACTATTTAATTGCGTTATTGTCACTTTATTGGTATACTCTTCTTGTTATATTAGATTCGTTCAAAGACCTCGTCTCAAAGAAAAATTTATTCCTTCTTGTAAATGATATATGGAACAAGGACGGAAGCACGGGTGTTCGCATTAAAAAGAAAATGTTGGACACCAACAACGTGGTGGAGGCTAAAAAAACAAGGCCAGTGAGTGGATGAATACATATTAAGTTATTTATTTAAAATTAATATATCCATACATCTTTTAGAAAGGTCAAATATTTAATTTGATCTTATAAGAAATTGCATAGGGACAGTAATTTATTAATTTTTACTGAATTAAAAATTGGGTCCATAGACAGTATAATAACATATTAGCCTCTCTAATCATCCGCTGAGGAAAAATCTGCTCAATTGTCATCAGTTACTAAACTCTGTAACGTTAATTTAGTCCACAACTGTGCCCATTCGAAGGAAATGGATGGATTATAATGTTTATATTAAATTTATTTTAAAATAAGTAGTACTTTGTTTTTATATACTTTTACTCAAATTGGGGTATTGTAATGTAAACGTTATAGGCCGATAAACACACTATCCCCAGTTACACAGACAAGGCTTAAGCTAGTCATAGACTAACATGCACGTTTGAGCTGTTTTAACTGAAAGAAACCTGCATTGAGATATCTGGAAATATGTAAGTAATATTTTATAATATAATACTTAAAAGTAATGTTTTTCCTTCTATTACCCACGGCACAAAAATAGTCTACTACATGTGACAAATAAATAATGTGTGATTTTTAACAGTATTTTAATTTATTGGAATTTTAATTACAAAGCATACTATTACATTTAATTATATACTAATATTATGCATTGTTATGCATTGTAATATATGCTAAATTAATATAATATACCTGGTTAATATACCTTAATATACCTGGGCAGCCCGCCCATGTAAAGTCTATGTGTGAGAAGGACTGGAAGATGCTAACAACTTTTTATTTATTTCTCCCTTATATTTTCTCAGGCAAAGCAAACCAAAATCAAGGAGGCAGCCAGAGACCAGATGTTACAAAAACTCAAGAATTCCCTTTCTCAGAACAGGGCCCTAGCCACACAAGATCAACATACCAGCTCTGAAGATGAATTTCCACAATGTGTTCATAGTGTAATGCATACTGTTTGAGGATTTTGGCTACATTTTTGTAGTGAATGCTTTATAAACAGGACCAGAAATAATTTTCTTAGAGTAAATGAAGCATTTACATAGCATAGCACATTAATATGTACTATTCTACACCCAAAGAGCTACAATCATATCATTAAGCTATCCTCATCCACCACTACCTACAACCAAGCACCCTCTTTTTTTTTTTTTTTTTTTTTTTTTACCTTATTAACATTTTTTTCCAGGTAAAGAATGCAATGATTAAGAAGGCTGCAAGACCCCTGGCATTCACCTCCGATTATCATGTCAGTTCTGAAGAGGGCACAAACATAGCAAGCCCACACCTTCCAGATCATCACACCAGTTCAGATGATGCTACAAACATACAGTCCTGAAATGGTAAGTCATATTTTTTCATAGGCAAATTCTTTCACTATTAATTTTCACAGATCTTTTTTCATTTTTTTCAAAGTTTCAGGCCAATGACTCGGATGAAGAGTGTGGTTTAACCTCAACTCAGAGAAAGGCAAGTTGACTTTCTTCAAAGGTTTTTTCTCCATTTATGTCACCTGATAGGGTTTCTGAGAGGACAGTCTTTGGACAAGGTCACGGTGAATGAAATCAAGAGCAGACCCTGGCCAGATATAAACACTGATTTGACACTGATTGAAACACTGATTTAAATGACCTTTGAAACTTCAAATAAAGATGGTATTACATTGTTATGCCACAGAAGGTGGCAACGAGTGACTTTTAAAATGTACTTGATAGAGATTTTTTCAAAAACTCTGGACAAAACAAGTCTTCGTTCATTCATGTCAAACTATTTTTTTCACACAATTGATTCATTTAAAGTAATATATTTTTAGAACATTTTAGACATTTACAAATATATTTATAACATTAAATACAACATTTTGCCAGAACCTCAAGTAAAATAATGATGCAGAACCTGCATCATTAAAAATTACTTTTTTATTTCTTTTGTTTTTTTGTTCTTTTTTTGTTGTTGTTTTTATTTTATTTTTTGTATTTCTATTTTAACATGCGTGACTGTAATCAAGGTTCACTGTGCCCATGTTTCAATGTTTGCAGATAAACGATACCAACACTGGACAGAACATGCCCCAAATGGATAAAGAAATCATGGCATCACTTCGTGGTAGTTATTCAGACTGGCATTGGAGAGGGGACATTACAGTACAATGTCCCACAATGGGCATTGATTGCCTGTACTGAAAGGGTTACTTCACCCCAAAATGAAAATTCTGTCATTAATTACTCACCCTCATGTTGTTCTAAACCTGCAAGACTTTTGTTTATCTTTAGAACACAAATGAAGACATTTTTGTTAAAATCTGAGAGATGTCTGTTCCTGCATTGACTGCCTTTGCAACGACCACTTTAATGCTTCAGAAAGGTCATAAAAATATTGTAAAACTAATCCATATAAATCGAGCAGTTTAGTTCAAATTTTCTAAAGACACTCAATCACTTTATATGATGTACAGATTTTATCATGGCATGTTAATATTGATCAGCGAACATAAGCAGAAGCTAAACCAAACCTAAATGACGCACAAGAACAAACTTCTTCTGGAAGCTCAAGCATGCTGCGTAACCAACAAGGTTCATTCTTTGTGTTACGCGGTATGTTCAAGCTTCTGGAAGAGGTTTTGTTCTTACCATTAATCAGGTTTGGTTGAGCTTCTGCTTATGTTCGAGGATCAATGTTAAAGGGGTACTTCACCCCTGGAAAGATGAATGTGTATTTAAAATTGGTCATTTATGTAGTAGAAATGTGAAATTATTTTTGAATTTGGAGCTTTCTAGACTGAGAAAAGGCAGAAAATGTATTTTTGACTAATGTGGATGAAAGACAACAACTCCCAGAATGCACTTGTTTTGCTGCCCTTGCGAGGCCACGCCCAAATCACGCCTATCGGTTACAGGCGGCATTACCAGGAAAATTCAAACAACTAGGCTTGCTTTGTTACATATTAATTCTATAAATCCTGAGTTAGTTCATACATTTACAGTGAAATGGTGCTAAATTGCTTTGTACCTGGATGTACACCCAAAACCAGTAAAGGACAAGTAAGTTTCCATCATTTTCCGATTAAGTTAAAGATTTGGAGCGATGTAAACAGTGGCTGCAGGCCATCAAACACCCGAAGTTTGGAGATGACACCGTTATAGAAAACCTAAAAAACCGCAGAATATGTAGTCTCCATTTCAAGCACGAGGACTACGAACCAAATATCCTTGCAATGAAGAGAACCATTCTGAAGGACACCGCGATCGATATTCACTTTCCCAGAGGACGAACAGCCTGGGCATCTGGTACTAAGCGTATTCGCCTAGAGGTAAGACTCGCTGATACTAGACTGATAACACAGTAGCCTATATGTAGTGTTGTAGGTAGCAGTAAAACTGCAAACTTAGCAAAGTAACGTTAGATAGACAATTACATATAAGTTGACTGTTATCAAAGTAAAGCCACTGTTCTGTAAAACTGAGTTAGTCTATTTATCTATTTATGCTAACGTTACCACAAAAGCCCGTTGCTGTATTGGTTGAGATGACTGCAGAGACCGATACATTTGCGAGATGAACCACTGATGTTGTGCAGACTATAACAAAATATGTTAAGCTTAAAAATATAATTGACACCCACTTTTGATAAAATCTTTGATCTATGTCCGTGAGTAACCTCAAACGCGCATATGTATGGGCGTGGTGAAAAAATGCGGAACTACCTGCTATTACTGGCTGTAGTTTTAAGCCTCTGGCCAAAAAAGCCTCCGATGACGCAAAATGACGATTTTTGCGTCATCGGAGGCTTTTTTACAGAATAAAAATCCATAAATCTCTCATCTCGGGCTGATATGAAGGGGGAAAGCACGGTAATTCGAAAATACTAGTGGTATTCTATTAATACAAAGCTTAATGCTAAATCCTGAAGTAACCCTTTAACATGCAAGTAAAAGCCTCAAATCTGTTTATAAAAAATCATTGTGTCTTCAGAAAATATGAATTAAACCTGAATTATATGATACATTTTAGGATCTCTTTATGAACTTTTTAAAGTATCAAAGTGGTCGTTGCAAAGGCAGTCTCTGGATTTCACCAAAATATCTTAATTTTTTTTATGAAGATGAACAAAAGTCTTACGGATTTGGAATGACATGATGTTGAATAATTAATGAATTTTCAATTTTGGATCTAATCCTTGAATCTTAGTACCATTATCCCTTTATTACTGGCCAGCTTTTACATTTCACCCATCTGCCATGCCAGAGATGCAGAGTTCTTACTAGTCAAACAACACTAACTAGGCTTTTTTCCCCTTATTTTCATGAAGAACTTCCAGAAATGATCAAGTTAGTGAAGGAGTGCATCCAGTGTGTCCGATCACTGATTCCCTCACCTGGTGGCACCCCCTCATCAGCATCCGGTTCAAATACTTAAAATGTTCTTTGTTTTTTCTTTTAGAGTTCTTTTAATTTAGAAACAAGGTTCATTTAGTTATGTTTTATAATCTTAAAACCATGTGAGATTTCAATAAACACAGTTTAAGTTTGAGTTAATACCATGTCTTTGTTTGTTATTGAAGTTATGTTATTTATTGTAATAGCCTTAAAAACAGGTGCATTCAGCATTAAGGCTGAGCAATTTTATAGATTCTGCGATATAAATCGATATTTTTTTTCCCTAAGAAAGTATCGATTTTTAAGCCGGGAGTATCGATACATAAGTCCCATTCAAACCCCCCGTGTTTTCCCCCGTTCACGTTGCAGGAAGAGCGATTTGGTCAGCCAGCCGCTAGTTACCTGTACTACTAACTTTACACCGAGCCGACGTCTACGTCTTCCTGTTTACGCAGTCAGAGCGAGGAGATTCAAGAAAATGGCGGCGAATATAAATCCAGCACCTAATCGTATCGTTGGCTGAATATCGTGATATATATTGTATCGTGAGCTGAATATCATGTATCGTATCGTATCGTGAGATTAGTGTATCGCTACAGCCCTATTCAGCATTGGGTAAAAATGTTCCACAAGAAATTCAGCCTTTAGTATTTAAGTAATTCATTTAAAATACTGTCTTGTGTAATACAATTTAATGTTTAAAGTATATTGTACAGTTAAGTAATAACAGTTTGTTATTAAAGACAAAGTATGCCATTACTAGTATTAGGAATAAGCCAAAGGTATTACAAAGCATATATGTTTTACTCAAGTATAATACACTTATGATTTATTGCTTGTGTGTTTCACTTTTAATACATTTGCAATGTAACATAAATATGGTATACTTATAACACAAATAAAATACACTTATAACAGTATATTTAGAATAATTAAAATACACTGAAAGCACAAATAAACTACACTTATAATAAAGTATACTTAAAACACAAATAAAGTATACTTATAACACAAATAAACTACACTTATAGCAAATAAAGTACACTTATAACACAAAGCATATTTATAACAAGTATAACATACTTAAAGCACAAATAAAGTATGCTTATAACACAAATTAAGTACACTTTTATATCACTAATCAAGCATGTAATTAGTCCCTACACAGACATATACTTAAAGTGTACTAAGTATACTTGAAGTTGTTCCAATTTAGTACACATAAGTATACTAAATATACTTAAAGTTGTATTTTAATACTACTTAATTTCAACTTAAATATACTTAGTACAAAATTAGTTGTTTCAAAATAGCACACTTTAAATGAACTAATCATTAACACACTTGAAATATACTAATAATTAGTCTTGCTGCAAGTATACTTAGTATACCTTTTTCACTAGGGTTCACTTGTTTGCATAGGCGTTGCTTGACATTTGAGTTGACTGGTCTGTGACTCATAACATCTATACTGGAAGACAGTAAGACAGGCATAATTTAGAGGGAAATTAATAGAAATAACCATTCTTTCTAAAGAAATATCAAGTAAACATAGTGTAATACATAAATACTTCTCACCAATAAACAGCAGGAAATGCGATTAAATATGTGCGTTATTTCATTTAACACTGAATCAAACAGGGTTACGTATTTAAGTATTTTAATGAAAACTGAAACTAATTAAAAGCATTTTCATTAACTAAAAGAAAATACCATAGCATACAACTGTGAGATGAAAAATATAAAACAAAACGAAAACCACAGTTCTTGCCTTTGAAACTAACTGGAATAAAAAAACACCAAATTAAAAGGGTTAGTTCACCCAAAACTGAACATTATCCCATTATTTACTCACCCTAAAGCCATACTAGGTGTGTATGACTTTTCTTCTTTTAGCCAAACACAATTGGAGTTATATTAACTCTTTCCCCACCGCTGTTGCTTAAAAAGGTTGCCAACCACCGCCAGCATTTTTTTGTGAATATCTGAACATGCAGTATGGTGAAAGAAAGAACAGACCATATGCTTTTAAATAACAACAACAAAAGTTTTATCCTAGCTTAATGCATTATTTTTATCAACACTTGAATGTGGGTAAGTTTCACAAAAAACAGACTACATCTGGATCAGAATATAGATCAAGTCAATCAACAATTATATTAAAATTAAGAAGTTAAATGTCTTACCCACTACACACACACAAACCTTGAGTTTCCATGTTTTCCTCATGGGGACCAAAATATGTCCCCACAAGGATTTTGGATATCGCCAACTTTGTTGGTACATTTTGTCCCCATAATGTAGGGTTTATGTGGCCACAGACATAAAAAATATAGGCTATTGAAAATAGGAATACTGCTAAAGTTCTGCCAGCAATAATTTTACTGATATTTCCTTTATCCCTAAAACCCAACACAACGCAGTGCCTAAT
This sequence comes from Megalobrama amblycephala, assembly GCF_018812025.1. Lineage (NCBI taxonomy): Eukaryota > Metazoa > Chordata > Actinopteri > Cypriniformes > Xenocyprididae > Megalobrama > Megalobrama amblycephala. Next base: position 32,779,491 of record NC_063063.1, read on the forward strand.
TCAAAATACAAGAGAATACCTGTGAAGTAAAAATTGATGGTGTATAAACAGTAACAGTCGGTTGACCTTTTAAAAAATGATTTGTATGAAACTTGTAAATTGCGATAGACAGCAAATAAAGGAAAACATTTAAAAAGGAATTCACAATTTGGGTAATTGTTTTTCTTGTAGTTTCTGAGCTGTCTGAAACTGTGACGTCTGAAACAAAAGATTGGCTGGATCTCGTAATTCATCTTCTATTGCCTTCAGAAAAATGCAGTATGTAATGTTCTTTTCCATTACAAGAAATGAAAGCTTAAAGTAGCGTGACCTGAATGCTTTTTACCAGTAAATCACATGTCAGGAAGACAAAAGAAGGCTTAAATACCACTCCCTATATTGCAGTTTAAATATTTAAATGTGTCTTTCAATTTTGCATTCTGTGGTTGCTTTCTGTTTCATTTCGAGAGCTTTGAGAACTGCTCTGCCCAAATTTATATATATATATAAAAAAGAAAGGAATTCACATTTGAATTGTTTTTATTGCAAAAATTCCATTCATTCGTTGCTTTAGGAGAGGAAGAATTGTCTAAACTTGTTAAATCATCAAAATCATCCACATGCATGTTAGACCCTATTCCGACTAAGCTATTGAAAGAGATGCTTCCAGAGGTCATAGATCCTCTTCTTAATATCGTTAATTCATCTTTATCACTAGGATACGTACCAAAAACTTTTAAGCTGGCTATTATTAAACCTCTTATTAAAAAAACACAATTTGATCCTAGATACTCACATACTCAGATACAAAATGTATAGTATAATGCAATGTAAGTCGCTTTGGTTAAAAGCGTGTGCTAAATGCATAAATGTAAATGTAGAGAATTAGTCAATTACAGGCTGATCTTGAATCTACCTTTTCTGTCAAAAATACTAGAAAAGGCAGTTTCATCACAACTATGTACCATTTTAGAAAGAAATAGTATCTGTGAAGATTTTCTAGCGGTTGTGGTCTAAGAGAAATAAGGGATGCTGCTCCAGCAAGGACATCATTATCAGGCAAAGGTCCTCAATGTTCATGTCTCAGTGTGTTAAGTGTTACCTAATTTGAAGATGTGTTTTATTAGTATGTGGAGATTACCTCCATTTGCTTTGTACAGATTTGACGGCACACTGCTCCTGCCAGAGGCTTTCGGCTTACGCACCACAAGCTCATCCACCGGTTCAGGAGTTATGCCCTGACAAAACATTAATATATATATATTTTCACTTGAAGATTGTAACTTTATTTGCACTTTACATTTATTTTTATTAATTACTGCTGATTTATTATTTAGTACTGCTTTATTATTATTATTGTTGTTAGATTAAATCTGTTTGAAGGATGAGTTGTTTTCTTTTTTTTATTTTAGCTGGGTGCGGGGCCTATGCCACAACTGCTGCTTGCTTGTGCATGCAAGGGCAGCCGGAACATTCTTGGTGCCAAGCGTACTAAAATGTGCTGTCTGATACAGTAATGCAACCAGATGGTTGCACAAACCTCTCCCAGCAGCACATGAGCATGTATATGCTGTCAGTTCAGGTGGTTTCAAGTATGATCTGAAGAACGTGATAGAAAGACTTTCATGTATTTCACATTTTATTTATCCATTGTGTGCTGTTCATTTAGGAAGTACACTGAACTGTTTAACTGGTACAATGTGATTTTATAACTATATTATATTTTGTAATTAAATTGTATATAATTTAACATGTAATATCACTCCTTTATTTTTAGTCTACAATTATTATGGTATTTTTTTTATTTGCCCTAATTTCTTCATTTTCATGTTTTTATTAAAATAGCAACAAGTCGAATTCACTGTAAAGATTTGCATTTCTCAATTTCATTGAAAATTTAACCATTCTAGTGAAAGTTTGCTGCCATCTGCTGGAAAAAAAAACACTTAAAATAACATGAACTTTCAACTAAAGCCATTAGATTTCACACTAACATACAAAGACATCATTTTTATTTACTTATTTTGTGTGCACATCTATAGTAAGTATGAGCTTTTAATTCAATTTTAAATGCACAAAACAATGGAAAAGGGTTAAAATGACCATTTCTATAATATAAAAGCTATGTTATGTTAATCGTAACTGCAGGTGGTGCTGTTATTACCAAACTATATAGCTTCTTTTAATAAGGACACTGAGATAAGTAATACATTAGAAACAATCTGGTTATCAGAAAACATAGCATTCATTATGAAATCCAGTATGTATTTACTTCAAGCTGATGTGGTTCCTCTTTTGTAAGGACCTATAACACCTGGCCCTGAAGTGTCCAAACACACATACACAGTTAAAGGATTAGTTCACTTTCAAATGAAAATTTCCTGGCGTTAAATCTCACTAAGAAAAATGGAAGTTGCTGCAGTAGAAGGCACTGTATATAATAATTTTTGTATAATTATTATAGAGCATGCAGATGAAACACAATAAATGCTGTCATGTTATCTTGCAGTTATGTTATCTCCAGTTATGCTGTCCCATCACAAAGTCACGTCTTTTTTGATGCACATCATGGAATAAATTTGGTAAAAGTGTTTCCATCGTAGTTTGTGCGCATTTTCGTGTTGCATAAAAAATTAACCGACTTAGTTAAGCACAGTTAGATATGATTTTTTTTTTTGCATTTTTTAAATTTATGCACATCTTGGTGTTTCCATCTAGTGTTTTTTATGCAATGTCCCAAAATGCCCATAAAATAGGTGGACAAAAATATAGCAGGGGCTTCTGTGTACACAATACAAGTTTAAACACGTCTTGCAAAGACTTTCATGCCTAATTGATTGGTAATCAAGGACTGTATTCAGAGACGTAACACAAGGAGGATTGTACGGAAGAGGATTAGGGCCAAGCAATAATAAAAAAATAAAACCATCTTGAGATTAAAGTTGTTAAATTTCGAGAAAAAAGTCGAGATAAAATGTTGAGAATAAAGTCATTAAATTATGAGAAAAAAGTTGTTAAATTACGAGAACAAATTCATTAAATTATGAGAAAAATTTCATAATTTAATGAATTTGTTCTCATAATCTAACAACTTTTTTCTTGTAAATTCAAATGGAATTAAAGCTGCAAGCAGCGATGAAAGGGCCCTCCTCTTTTTCTTCCCCAGAATGGGAAGTGGTAACAGCAGCCCCTTCCCTTCTATTGCAAGGTTCTGTGTAAAGGCTAGCGATTTCCTCTTGTTTTTGAAATCCAGTGGTTTTGCTAAGAAATTAGAAAGCAAGAAACCTCTTCTGAAAAATAGCCGATCTTTTTGGATTTTCTTTTAAAAACACAGTTTAGCCTTTTGCTTTGCACACCTGAAAGATGTGTTTGGTTTGTTAGTTTCCATCATAATTCAATGACTTGGGGCCCTATTAATAGACCTGCCGCAATGCAACGCAAGTGTTTTTTGCTAGTTTCAGCCCGGCGCAGTTATCATTTTCACATCCAGCGCCCACGTTGTTTAAATTAATAATTCATGCGCGCCCATCTGTTTGCCCATGGGCGTGCTGGTCTGAAAACAACTGCACCATTGACCAGCTGAAACCTGGTCTAAAGTATTTGTCATAAAGTCTTTTTTTTTTTTTTTTTTTTTTACACATTTTGCTTGTATCACACACATGGCACAGAAACATGCCAAATATTAAAAGTAACAGGATTACAATCTAAAAGATTATTATTATGTGCATAAAATTAAAAATACCTACATGTCATAATGGATAGTCATTGCATGTATCAGAATTACCTATCTGCAGTAATGACAAATGAAATTGGCAAATTATTTGACCAATCGTGGCAATATACGCATTTATTTAACTATTAGACAGTCAGCTTTTGAAAAATCCCAAGAAATGACATACCCAAACTAAAACAGATACAGTTCATGAACCCTTTGCACTAAAAGCATAAGGTCTCATTTGAAAATAGACACTTTGCAGTTTATTGTAAAGTCATAAGTAATTATCGTCATAATGAAAAAAAAAAATGATATAAATAACTTCAAAGTTTTGTAAAGTTATTAGAAAAGTATTTTTATGAAATATCTTTATGATAATAAAAGTGAAGTTGACCTTGTAGCAATCTAGAAATGACTCTAAAATGCTAACTGATGTTTATTGCTATCTTTTAAGCATCCATTCAGTGTATTGTCTCTATTGTTTTGTGGTGCTAACTGCCCCATTCAGTTTCTGTCACACATTCACACCTCTCCGACCTGCTAATGGCTCTAATTATTCTTTTCTTTTATCTCTATTATCATTACTAACAACTACACATTCAAGGAGATTAAACCCCTCATTTCTCTCATCAAACTTCTCACCTCACCTTCTCTGAAACTGTATCAAATGCCCTTCATGGAAAAAAAATCATTTCAGTGAGAATTACATTTAAAAAATGTTATTCATAATAATAAAAGCTAGGTGGCAGGTGGATCTAGGACTAGCATGTTAGCTTAGCACACCATCAATACATGACAATTTACAAGATTTTTTGCTCCAAACATACTTTATATCACAAGTCGAGTCTTTTAAATAACCTTCTGTGATGTGAAGTGGCTTCGGATCAAAAATCTGACAGAAAATATATTCTTTTATGGTATTCTCCACAATGAGAAAAGCTATCTTGATTAACATTGCATTATAAATATATTGTTATGAAAATACCCGACATGGCATGAAGAACACAAATAAACCATATATCGTCACAATTGTGTATTTATTGTCTTCTAAAGTGTATATCTGGTTGTTTTAGCGATCTATTACACCCAAAACACACCCATGGCTCATTTAGAGACACTTTTTAGACCATGTGCTTGGCATGCTGACCGTTTTTCCACCTTTAAACTAGCAAAAGTAGATTCGGTCGGCGTATTAGGGGCCTGAAAACGCAAACTTTTGAAAACAGGTTTCAAAGTTTATAGTTTTGAGAACGATACCGTTATCGTCTCTGTGTAAACTACAATAGTGCGAATTTGTGAAAACAGTGATATCATGCACATGACATCACTAACTGCTGGCCTGGCAGCATAATACTGTGTTTTTAGTCATTTTCATAGATCTGTGTGAACAGATCGTGTTGACATCTGTACGTGAAAAATAAAAACATTTTCATTTTAGTACAACATGGTCTTTTAAACGTACCCTTAGTTTCTTCAGTTCTTTGTACGGTCTAGTTTGTTTAGTGGAGCAAAAATAGGGTTTTATTTTAGATTAAGTCATGCTTCTCACTCAATGCGAAGAAGAAACTAGTGTCTGCAACGTTTTTACTAGTTAGTGATTATGGGGATGTTGTGTATCAACTCTTACCTTCTTGCTTCTCTTATCTGAGATTTATAACTGATTGTAAATTTTTTAACACACCATGTGATTTAATTAACACACCATGTGATATATACAAACTCAGCTGCCTATATTGGCCAGGACACTCCTGCAAAAGAGATCTTAATCTCAGCGAGTCTTTTGTCCTGGTTAAATAAAGTTCATGTACACCTGGGGTGTTTTTCCCAAAAGCATCGTTAGCCAACTATTTTGAAAAAATCTCCTTTATCGTGCTATCACAGCCACGCATGACAGCCTAGATTTGAAAAACAAATTCAAATTGTGTCAAAACTTTAAAGTAAATTAACCTGGCCCATTTCTGCATTGAGGTAAAACTCAAATCTTTGGAATGCAAGTCGCACAGGTATATCGCCTAATATCAATCAAGATATCTGATGGTCTGTGTGACATTTATCGTACATTGCTGAGTGAACAATGCATCGTGTTTTCTTCTGGAGCATCAGTGAAAGTGAATTGAACCTTTTTTTAATAGTTAAGTTTGAGTCCCTCAGTTGTGAAAAGATGAATCTCAAAATCATTCAGTAACTGCTGGAAAGCGTTCAGATATGCAGAAGCTGCTGTAAAACTGAAGAATCTGCAGGACCTGAAGGATTTTTCTGAAAAACAGAGCTCAGTTTAACTGCTCAGGACAAACAAGAGACTCATGAACAACCATCACAAAACACAACAACAGTCGTGGATCATCAGATAACCACACACAGTATTAAGATCCAAGGGTATGTAAACTTTTGAATGGGGTCATTTTTATAAATTCTGCAATTTTTTGTCTTGTGGACTTTATGTAAACAACTGTTATGTGAAATAGTTTATTAAGGACAGTACTAAATAAAAAATAACATGCAATTTTCATGATCCTTCTTTTGTTAAAATGATTAACATTTTTGCAGATTCTGCAAGGGGTATGTAAACTTTTGAGCTCAACTGTATATAAACTGTCTTGATTTTAATATTAATAATGCGAGGTTCCATTTTTATGCAGATGATACCATTATTTATAGCTTCCTCTAAGAAGCAATGTTTTTTTTACAATCTGCTTTTGACATTATACAACATAGGTTTTGTGCTTTGAAGCTGGTCTTAAATGATAAAAAACAAAAACAAAATGCATGTTATTCTCCAACTCTAAATCTACCTCAGAAAATCCCATTGTTCTTCGGACTTCGCAGGGGAGTCTAATTACATTAGTGTCGGAGAACAAACACATTACGTTTTAGTTTATATATTAACTATCTGAGGCAAAACTTAAGGAAAAAAATAAGTCATGCTTTTCACTCATGTGAAAAAGAAACTAGTGTCTGCTACTTTTTTACTAGTTAGTGATTATGGGGATGTTGTGTATCAACTGACTCTTACCTTCTTGCTTCTCTGAGATTTATAACTGATTGTAAATTTTTTAACACACCATGTGATTTATACAAAAGGGTTTGTTGGCCTTTGCTGAATATATGCATAAACTGGTTTATTTGCCCCCTTATCTTTGTTGTTTAATTCAACAGAATCTGGTAATTGCTCATTGCGTTCTCAACTGAATTACAGTGTTTGTGTGCCTTATGTTAGAACTGAGCTTGGTAAAACTTTCTTCAAATACGCCCTACCTCTGGCTGGAATCTTCTCCAGACTGAGATGAAAAGGTTACCTCGTAACTTTAATAAATAGTGTAAATTAATAGTGTGTAAACGTCTTTAATTTTCATCGGATCATAAATGAATCTGTGTGTCGAATCAGCTGTTCGGAGCGCCAAAGTCACGTGATTTCAGCAGTTTGGCAGTTTGACACGCGATCCGAATCATGATTCGACACGCTGATTCATTTATGATCCGATGCTTCCTGAAGCAGTGTTTTGAAATCGGCCATCACTAAATAAGTCGTTATTTTATTTTTTGGCGCACCAAAAATATTCTCATCACTTTATAATATTAATATTGAACCACTGTACTCACATGAACCGATTTAAATATGTTTTTAGTACCTTTATGGATCTTGAGAGAGGAAATGTCATTGCTCCCTATGGAGGCCTCACGGAGCCATCGGATTTCAATGTTTTTTATGTTCTATAAATGTGTCATAGCCTATTTATGATCCGCACAGTTCAGTTGACAATGCGGTTTGAAGTTATTAAAAATGAAACGGGAATGAATGAGGAAAAATAGCAGAATGTACTTGGTATTAAAAAGAAATAGTAAAAGCACAATAACAAGCTGCAAAAGAGAACAAATCCACTACTAACAGGATGATATCTGTCTCAGAGGCTATTGCAACGTGTGCACGTGATCTTTGTGTTTGTCTGATTCTTAAATGTTTCGCAGTTGTTGAGTATATTCCATCTTCACACAATCTGTCAAAGAAATCACCAAAGAAATGAGATATTTTGGCCAAAAAAACAAAGAAACAGAATGCTCTACAAAACTGCACTCCTCCTGTTCACTAACTGTCTGTTCACCACCTTACCTTGTTGTGCTCGTCTTACTTGCGTTATACTTACCTGTTGTTCGCACTGGCCGTCCTGGTTGTCCTCAGCTCCTGCTCTCCGTCGTCTCTATGCTATTCAGTTACTGGATCTCCTGAAAAAGAAACAAAGACTGCATCACTCACAGAATAGCTACTTCAAGACATTCCCTCTCCCAGCCTGCTTTCACTGCTGTGTTGTTGTTCATCTCAGTTCAATAAACCTGCTGTTGTTTATATCACTTACCTCTGTGTTCCTCGTCTATCTGCTGACATTGGTATTGTTTTTTTTAACTAGTTTTTAAAAACTTACTAAACGCTAAAGAGAAGATAAAATGCTATGTGTTTCAAATGTTTAAACATTTTCATTTTACTCTCAACAAAATACACAAAATCAAGCATTAATTGGGCTATTTTAGTCAATTTTAATAGTATTTCATCTGGACATTATCTTCCTTGATAAGAATAGAAGCAAATGAAATGTTTTTGTTTTCTCTCAGATCCTGATAAACAGATGCTTCTTAAATCTGCCTAAAATCTGTTGTCTTTGATCGCTAGTTTGACATGTTCACCGACAGCCGATTACTGACCGTTGCGATCAAATTTTACTTCCGACGAAATTCTGGCAGTGTCAGAAGATTTGGCGCACAATCCTCCAGTGTGACTTCTCCTACAACAAACGTCAAATTGTCTTTGTCTCCGTTTTTCAAGACAAGCTGTTATCAAAATTAATGATAGAGATGTTGTTGTTAGCCACCATTTCAGTCCCGTGTGTAACGCAGTTCACAGTCATCGAATGTGTATGTTTTGATGATGTAAAACTCTGGACAAGTTTTAATGCGCGCGTCCGTTTTTAATGCCTTTTGTGCAGTCTGACATTAATGACAGCTGAGATCTCACAGTGTGACATGAGGATCATGTTCGTACAGTCTGACAAGTAACCATCTTAAAAGGACTATTATAAATCGCACAGTGTGAACCCGGCTTAATAGTCCTCAAGTTTTTCACAATTCTGCATTTTTTTCACAAAAATAAATAATATTTTCCAACTGAATAATCTCTGTTTTATTTAAAGTTGTAATGCATTGTTTTCATGAGGATACAGATGTTGTGCCTGCACAGTATGTGGTCTGTGTGAAAGCGAAAGCCAATCTGCTATAGCAGATGAGGACCTGGAGGACCTGAGCCTAGACACAAACACAGCGGATCCTTGAACAACAACTGAGCCTGGTTTCTCTCAAGGTTTATTTCTCCATTTTTTTCTATTTTTACCTGATGGAGTTTGGGTTCCTTGCCGCTGTCGCCTCTGGCTTGCTTAGTTGGGGACACTTGATATTCTGTTTTGGAAATTGATAGTGATATTGCTATTTACCAGTTTCAATGTTGTTATTTGCTTGCTTTTACATTAAGGCCATATATCAAGTCATATATAAAGGAGGAGAGCCAGAAGAAGAGGAAGACATTCAGCTTAGTATGCAAGAGATAAAGAGACTGATACGCCTATAACAGGATGATTGCATCATAAAAGGCATTGATCAATCATTGAGTAATATGAAGTTGGAATTCCCCAAAAAGTAGTATAAAAGTATGATGAGTCGAAGGACACCTGATACTCTAACAAGAGGCTTAACAGCTGATTTTAGCTAAAGCTGATTTAAGTTTTATTTTGCATTAACTGCTTTGTATTGTAACCAATAAAAGAGATATTTTATTGTTACAATTGCCTTCCATGAAACTTTACTTATACCTACAAACTGAGCCTCGATAAAGAACAACCACAAGGTAGTCTTGTACATCATTCCTGAAGGACTTCAACCTGCCGGCGGGTGAGTATCTTATGGTTTAGACTATTTGACTAACCTTACCCTACCTGAAATATCCAAGGGTTAAAAGGTGTACCATAAAAGGTCACACCAACTAACAATTCAACAATGTTTTTGATCTGCCAGCATTGACACCATTGTATGCAAACTGAACTGAGATATGACATCACCAGAGCTACTGTATAGATAAAATAACTATTATAATAGTATTATAATACTATTATAATATAATAACGATTTTTACAACGGAATTAATCAAAACTGAATTTACTTAAGCTGGACAATGACACAATTTTGTCCCAAAATTGTTTTCCTGTTATCAGTGTAAAGCTGCTTTGAATCAATTTCTATATGCCTGCGGCATAACGATTGCCAACCCTATGTGTGTGTAGGCTATTAGACCAAAGCAAGGGTCTATCACAAAAATTACTCTAATTTAACATCTGCAAAGTTAAAAAACAGACCTAAGAGCAGACGTTTCAGCTCATGCTTTCTTCAGTGCTCATGGAACAAACTGCAACAACACTCTTCTATAGAAACATTTACAAATTATTACCAGCTGAGCTTAATCTATAGGTGGGAGGTGAATACAAAAAAAGGGAAAGATAAATAAAAGACAAGGGGAAAAAATAAAGAAAAACTAAGAGAAAATGGGGGAAAAAAGAGGGAAAAATTGGGGGAAAGGGGAAATTAATGAATAAAATAAATGACAAGTAAAAAACAAAAACATTACACAGAAAAATTAAATCCAGTAGGGGATATTTGTTATTTATTTTATTTTCCCCCTTTTTGTAATTACCTACCACCTACTGATTAAAGAGTAAATTCACCCAAAAAATAAAATTCCATCATCATTTACTCACCCTCAAGTCATTCCACACCTGTAAGACCTTCATTCATCTTCAGAACACAAATTAAGATATATTTGATGAAATACAATGGCTCAGTGAGGCCCGCATTGCCAGCAAGATAACTTCATTTTTCAATGCTCAGAAAGGTTTAAAACAGTTAATGTGACTACAAAGCAGTTCATGTGAGTTCAGTGGTTCAACCTTAATATTATAAAGTCATGAGATTACTTTTTGTGCAGCAAAAAACAAACAAACAAAATAACGACTTTATTCAACAATATCTAGTGATGGGCGATTTCAAAACACTGTTTCATGAAGCTTCAAAGCTTTACAAATCTTTTGTTTTGAATCAGTGGTTCGGAGTGGCAAAATCACGTGATTTCAGTCAATGAGGCTTTGTTCGCGCGATTTGAACCACTGATTCAATCACATCTGTTAATAAAACATAAAATAAATAATATAATCAAATTAATACAGACCCTTGGTAATTAGCCAATAACTAAAAGCCTACTCCCAACCTTAAATCTTACCCGAAACCTACCCGACATCCTGAATGGCTGTTTCATTGTTGGGTGCGTAACTTGAGGTAGGGGGCATAATTTGTTGGAGCGTAGTTTGTAGTTCTGTGGGATGCAGTCAGACACACTTGGAAGGATCAGCCAAATTTCCATGTGCATCATCAACAAAGTTGTTAAGATTAATCACAACATGGAGATCAGCTTTTGAAATAGTCTATTAATTTCTCAATGTCACAAACCACATATTCAACACACAATAAATCTTCTTCAGTCCCAATTAAATGAAACAACTGTCGGTAGGGGGTGCAGAAGGACGGTTGAGGGAACATCTAGGCCCATTTCTCATGGCCACGTGAATAATGCATAAACAAAGTCAAAAATATAGATATACCACTGATATATATGTATTCAAGAAACAAAACTCATCAAAAGAAATTATAATAATAATATATCTGATTATATTATAAATTAAAGCAATAGATGATTGGTTGTAAAAACGAGGAATATAATAATTTTTCTTTTTTTGGTTACACCAAACATAAAATAATAAAATAATATACAAATATTTAATATGCTATTATTGGTTATATTTTATTCTTGATGTATTTATCTCTTTACCAAATTAATGTTTTGTATATTACGTTATGTTTTGTAAATGCCTGACGATCATGACAATAAGCGTGTTTTTATTTTCAATTATATAGATAGATTACCTCATGCTCATGACAGCATTCAAATGAAGTTTAAATAATTTTTTATCATTAATAGGCTGTTAAAAGAACATTTAAGCTGAAAAAAAAAAAAAGTCTTTAAATCCATTCACCAATATGTAAGCTCTCTTATTTTTGTTTAATGTTTCTATATATTTATTTTATTTTACACTTGATCTCATACCCAAATCACATTCTGTGTTACCATATAAACTATGTTTTGTAAATACAGTAAATGCCAGACAGTCATGGTAATAAAGCTTTATGACTATTTCTGAAGGTGCACTTGAGGGAATTTTATGGGAAGTTAAACTTATGGGAATTTAAACATTTTGGTATATAATTATTTATACACATAATGCTGTTTAATTGCTCTAGTAAATAATAGCCTATAGGGGTTAATACAATAGCAATAATAATAAAATATTAAGTAAAAAAGATATGATCAGTGAATGATCTTAAAAGGCTGTGGGATGGGAGAGATAAAAATGTTTTCTTCTAAGCCTTTATTATTTTATTTTCTTACATTTATTGATAATAAACTTGCACAATGTAATATAGGCCTAATTATATAATATAGGTTAATATAATCATTTCTTAATTCCGCACTTTTTTGTCATCCTTAATTCAAAATAAAATATTAATTTATTAACCCCTTAAAGGGTTAGTTCACCCAAAAATGAAAATTATGTCATTAATGACTCATGTCATTCCAATGTATGTATGTACGGTATACTGTCCATATCCGATTGACAACAGACCCGGTAGAGAAGACAATGTTGAATAAAGTCATAGTTTTTGTTATTTTTGGACCAAAATGTATTTTTGATGCTTCAACAAATTCTAACTAACCCACTGATGTCACATGGACTACTTTGATGATGTTTTTATTACCTTTCTGGACATGGACCAATGGAGGGACAGAAAGCTCTCGGACTAAATCTAAAATATCTTAAACTGTGTTCCGAAGATGAACGGAGGTCTTACGGGTTTGGAACGACATGAGGGTGAGTCATTATTTTTGCGTGAACTAACCCATTAAGTGTCACCAGCGGTGTAATGAATCATCACTCAGGCTGGGATCCATAAGCAGGCTTTTATTGGAAGAGAGCGTAGTACAACAGGCAGGGTCAAACAGGGGCAAGCAGGAATGGTAAGGGACAGGCAGAATCGTAGTCAGGGTACAGACAAGGAATCAGGGCAGGCGGATATCACTCACAGTCCAGGTAACAATAAACAGTCCAAAGGTAGACGGCAGAGAATCGTAAACGAGAAGCAAACAGGATCAGTAACAGGTAGGCAGATAATACAAGAAAATGCTCAGAAATATACACCGTGGCAATACAAGACTTCGCAATTGTGATGGAGTAATAAGAGTCTTAAATAGTCTGGAGGAGGCCAGAGGAGGGAATCATGGAGTTCATCTCTGCGACAGGCGGGCCGCTTGGTGCTTATTTTATTTATTGCCTTTTTTTCATATCACATATTTTAGTAATCAACTGAGTACCATTCTAAAGCTAACAAACTCAAGATTTAGCCTGTGAAAACTGTTTTGAAATCAGATGTTGTGTTACCATGGAATCAGTCATTTAATTTCTTTAAGCCAGCTCCTCTAGTGGGTGGTGTCAGGTTTCATATTACAATATTTATTTTAGCTACTTTATAGTCAGTACCTTTTCTGATCTTGACAAAACACATAGTTGTAAAGGTCTGAGTCTCAGGTTCCATATTTGTTTTGTGATAGAAGTGATATTTAGACAGAAATGTATCAATATGTAACAGGAGAATGCATTAAAAAGTTCAATAGAATGTCGGTGACACCCAATGGCAATTTTTGGTACAGCGCCTAAACAAAATCTCATAGGAACTTACATTTTTGTGATATCAACTTCAAATTTGGAACACAACGTGGTTAGACATATAGCTTTCATTTGATAGCAATTTTAGAGTACAATATATTTGATGAAATATACATTTTCCCAGTATATTTTTCCCATAATGATAAGAACACTAATAGCCAAATAATTTCACTTACTATTGATTTAAAGAAAACTCAAATTAAATTTAACTGAATACAGTGTATCGGATGCACGTAACAGGTGATTTCTGCTTATAAAGAGCACGCCAAATGAAAGCATGAATTTGTGCTATAAATTCGCAGTGCCAGGAGATTTGGTTGCATGCAAGCACCACAGGACTACACAACAATAGCTGCTTTTTCACCATTGGACCAAACCGTTCTCATTGCTTAATTGTTCCATTCCATGCCAGTGTGGATATGGTTTTATTTTCCACTGTGGGACTGGTAACAGTGATCTTTGGAATGTTATTAGTGATGTTACATTCGTGAACGAACTGAAAATTAACTAATCTAATATAACCAAACCCATTACTTGCCCTTTATAGAACTGTTCGGCCTGACAGTGGAAAAGCGATTAATGTTTCCCAACCTTGTTCCTGGAGGCATGCCAGAACATCTTGGTTACGTATGTAACCCTCATTCCCTGAAGGAGGGAACGGAGATGTCACGTCAGTGACTGACGAATTGGAATCTCACCTGAGAGCCCAATTCATCAGTCACTGATGTGACATTGAATGTGACTGACTGAAAGGGAACTGCACATTTTGCATGTTTGCCTATCCAGACACACTTGATTCAACTCATTAGCTTATTAATAGAGACCTGAAGACCAGAAATGGATGGGTCAGTTAAAAAAAGTAATCCAACATGTACAGTTGTTGTGTCTCCAGAATCTGGGGTGGGAAACACTGCAAGAAAGTATATAGCTGATGCTAATTCTGATCTGTGATATTATTTTCAGATCAATTTCATTCAAAGATGTCCTACCCAACAACTCTAGAGCAAATTGGTGGACATGGAGGTGGTCCATTTTCATTAACTGGTGAGAACAACGGTGCCAGTTTAGAGAAGATCTGGGTTTGGGTTGGAGGATGGCAGGTGAAGGCTGTCAGGGTTTGGCTTTCAGATGGGAGAGATCAGACTTTTGGAGAACCAGCTGGAGATCCTCAAGAGTTCAAGTTCCAGCCTGGTGAGTGTTTCACCTCACTGTCCTTGTGGGGGAACAGAGCAGGATCACGTCTTGGAGCTATCAAATTCACAACCAGTCTTGGGAAAGAATTCTTTGCAAAGATGAAAAAACAGGGTTTGAAAACAGAATATCCCATGGATGTCGGCTCTGGATATTGTTTGGGAGTTGTAGGAAGAGCTGGTGCTGACATCGACTGCATGGGATTTATGTTTCTCAATGAAGTTCAATCAGCAGTTCTCACTGATGTCAAATATCCCACTATCAGCCAACAGATACCAGAGGTAGCAATAAAATCAATCGATTCCCTCTCTTACAGTAACGACTCTTCCATCACTCAAAAACAAAAAGTTGAAATCTCAGAGACAATAACCAACAAATCTTCATGGTCTGTGAGTTCAAGTTTAGAAGCAACATTTAGTATGGAAGTGAAGGCTGGGATTCCAGGGATTGCAGAAGTTAAAGGAGGATACAGTGTTAGTGTTGGACTTGAAAGCACTTACAGTCACGAGTATTCAGATGAGAAAGCTGAAACTCTGTCTACTGATGTTGATGTGCCACCAGGGAAGAAGGTGGATGTTGACATCACCATTGGCAGAGCCACTTTTGACATACCTTACACTGGCACAGTGCAGATCACCTGCAAGAATGGCAGTGTGTTACAGTACGAAACCAAGGGCACATACAAAGGCGTCACTTACACTGAAATCAAAGTGGAGACTAAGGAATCTCCTCTGCAATGTTGAGACAGATTGCACATGTAACACAAGTTCTTTACTTCTAATTTTGTCAATCATGTATCAGTTGGGTGTTCAGGGAAAATATATATGTTTGTGTGTGTATATACACACAACATTTGCTGTATTTGCAAATAGTCTTATATAATACCAATACACACATATTCATATAGATTCATATTTTGTGTAATCACTTTAAAATAACCTCTAGAAACAGGTTTTGTAATGTCTTCTAAATGACAATTTATTCAATAAACCCTGTGTTACAAGCAATGTTTCCTTGAATTATTTTCTCTGCTGAAGCAGAAGAAGCAAGAAGAGAGTGAGATCACTGTGAAGCTACCCTTTAACTCTGTGTGGAGGTCCCACCAATGGGCACTTGAGCTTTCAGAGAGAAAGTTTACAAAGTTAGCTAAATGTAATGTAAATGAACAAATAGGAAATGAATTTGGAGTCCATAGATACCAAACATGCTACCCAAGTGATCTTAGTTAACCAACGTATGCAATTCTGAAATATTATTCCTATGGACTAGGTGCACAAGATGGCGCCGGTGAGCTGCGGTGATGCAACTGTGCGCGTGGTTACTTCCACTCGTGCCCTTCTGGTCTTAGCGACGCTTGTATAGAGTACCTCAGGGATGATGCATTTTTGTAGGCAAAACCCAGAAGCGAGTTAGCATTTTAGGACTTCCTGTGGTTAACAAAGCCTCTAAATAATTTCACGTTTTGATCTATGACATAAAACACACCAGTTATTACCCGCTTGTAATTTTTTAAACCTTTATTGTGTTTAAAACGGCGGTTGCTAACAAATTGCTAAAAGGGACTACTTCCTTTGGCGGGGACTTTAGACGTCATCATGACAAACAGGACATTTGGACAGCATTTCTCATGAAAAAGTGGATAAGTATTCATACACAGCGCATATCATAATCAGAGAGCATGTTTTTAAATAAAGTTGTTTTTTAAATACAGTGTGAGAAGCTTGGTGGTGGTGACGTTGATCTGTGACCATGGTGTGCTGTAGTCCGTTTATAGCC
Organism: Megalobrama amblycephala; assembly: GCF_018812025.1. Lineage (NCBI taxonomy): Eukaryota > Metazoa > Chordata > Actinopteri > Cypriniformes > Xenocyprididae > Megalobrama > Megalobrama amblycephala. The sequence goes on from NC_063063.1 coordinate 32,796,018, forward strand.
TACTGTTAGCTTTTTATATCTGACGACTTTATTTAGGCTTCAAAATCTATAAATGTTGTGTTAACTTGTGAAGATTATCTTGATAGACAAAACGTGTAAGTGTCATAACCCTTTGTTAAACACAGAGCTTATTTTCTGTGATTTTCCAAAAGTCTATGGGAAAAATGCATAGGCTTTCAGTTGAGGGAACCTGTGCGCCGCTAACTTCCAGGTTGGCCTACAAAAACACAAAATCCCTGAGGTACTCTATTTGGTGCGGGAAGAAACTTAAACATGAAACTTGGCTAGATATATATTTTTTTAAATAAAGAGAAGATGGTGGTCTATCAGAGACGAAAGGAATCGTTGTATTATTGTGTAATGTTATCTCTGTGTGGAAATTCAATGAGATACACAGAGATACGCGATATTTGACTTCTTTCTCCTGTTGATTATGCGGTTCAGGCTCAGCGGTGATCCACGGATCTCTTTATCCACACAAAATGCTCAAGTATGTAATATATCGCCTGATTTTGTTCTGACAGCTGGGGAACTAACGTTAAATGGCTCAAAAACTGCCTTCTCTTTCTGCGTGGAACAACACTGGACCTTCATGAAGATCTAATGTTTGCTATTGTAAACCAAAGCATCAATCCTCATCAGAGATATAAATAAACTACGGGTAAAAAAGAAAACTTAGGCTACCTATATTAAACTGTTTGTGCTACAGTTAAAAATGTAAATTAATCGCAATCTTTTCACAGCCATTGTTTTTATCTAAAAACATAACTGATGGAAAGAAATCGTAAAGTAGCTATGTGATCATATTGATGGAGCAACTGATGTAGGTAAGTGAAAAAATAATAAAATAAATTTATCACAGGGCAAACGTGAATGTTCACAAGGCATTTTATGCAGACAACTCTAATCGTAGTTGTATATTTACAGGCATTATTGTCATTGTATATGCATATGCACCGTTAATCTATTCTAACCCTTACATTTAAATGCCATTGGCTCAAGTGATTGTACTATATATCTTAGTTGTTTTTAAGTGATATAACAGATTCTATAAACAACTATAAGAGATAATTTTCAGCTTTCCCCGGCACTCTGCACCGGCATAAAGCAAAACCGGAAGTGTATATGTGATCGAAAATCCAAAATGGCGGCCTTGTGCAACTAGTCCATATACAGTTTGAATTGATACATACAAAAGGAACATCTATATCCCCATGATAGAAAAATCATAAGATGAAAACTGGATACAGGTTTATACATTTCTCAATTGGTTATATATATAGAATATATAGGATTAAATGTGCCTCCATCCCCTCAGATGGATGAAATTACTACTCTGACCACCACAGTGCCATGTACTAGAAGACTACACAGAAAACTAGAAGTATCAGTGAAGCAGTCAGTGGCTCTGGAAAAAAAGATAAGGGGGGAAATGGAACTGAGGGGAGTGTAAGTGGAAAAGTAGTGAAATTGAAATAGGGTGCCACCTGATGACCCCGATGAAGTACCTACCCTCCCTTGACATACCTGTCTCCCATAAAGTACCTGCTAGTGTCAAGATCAAGGATTCAATGTTTGGTACGTGTTTGCACATAAAGGATGTTTACATCTTGTTCTGTGTTTAAAAACAGTGCATGTCAACTCTTGTCTTTAAGTTTGCGTTGCCTCTCATATTGAGCTATTTGTGGCTGTAAAAGGCATTCACCGGTTCTAACACTATAGCAACATTAACTCTATGGCAGTTTTTATTTCTTATTTATTAGAATGGGGTAAACAAGGGCGTAATTTCCACTGGGGACAGGGGGGACATGTCCCCCCCCACTTTCAAATTAGTTTATGATTTTTTAACCGTACGCTGTCATGGAGGAGCCGAACACAGAGAGCCTGTCTGTGTCGATGCGCTTGTTCGCATCCAAGAATGTTGCGTGCACACTCTAAAAATAGCTCAGTGACGATTCTAATGAGCAGGTATGGCCGTTGCGGCACAGTCAGCGATGAAACACCAGAAACGGCAACAGATGACTTCATGAAATGAAAGAAAGGAGATGTGAGTTGGTTGACTCAGTAAATTAGCTCAGGTCAGGATAATCATACAGTATTTCTTGTCTACACCTGTTGGTGTTAACCTTGACTGAGCTCAGGGGCGATTCTAGGGTCAGAGCTTTAGGGGTGCTGAGCACCCAATGAGCCCCACTGCCACCACCCACCCTCTTTTCACACAAAAACAAAAAAATATGTCTATTGAAAAATAACTTTATCATTTTAACATTGATTCAACTAACTCCAAAAACCAGATTTTTTTTTTCCTTTTTTTTTTTTAGCCTAGTTATTAATTGAATAACGAGACACAAATTCAGTCGTGTTTGGTCCCATTTATTTTTGATCACAGTGCATACACACAAAACTTTTAGTCCAAAAGTGCGCACATTTGGAGAAATGCACGTTTACCTCAGATTTCATTAGATAGAATAAGCCGGGCAGCACGCCAGGTTTTAATTACCGAGGTCAGAAAATGTATTATGCTAGGGGTGTTCGGGTGTATGCTCCCCCGAGAAAATTTAGATTTCCCTGGTGTACATATGTGCATTTTAAGACGTTTTAAGGCCAACAAATTGGATAACAATAGCTTTAAAACCATGTCAACAAATACATGCATGCACAGTTTTGAGGCAGCTTTAACCGCATATTTGGTAATTTCATGACTTAACTTACAACAGAACAACGACGGTCATTGCTCGCAGTTTCTTTTGCGCTTTATTTAAGCTATAATAAAGTAATTATGCAGCACGCGCCGGCACATTTGCGCATGCAATTCTTGAGTGCGCGCCACGAGCACAGTATAACGGCTGATTGGACAGTCGTGTTCATTTTTCTGAGTTTTACCGACATAGCCTGACAACATCTCATCTGACTGCAGTTCACTGTTGTTCAACTGAAGCTCCCTCGTCGTCACCTGTAGCCTATCTTTTCCGTGCTCGTTTTACTTGCGCCTGGCACTGAGGCGAGGTCGGAACGCGCGTCTGAAAAGTGTCCCGTTTGTTGTGGTCGTAAAGAGACAGTTCTATATAAATGCAGTGTTTTACTTGGCGATGTTTTAAAAAAAGATTTATATTTTTGGTATTTTATATGCTCTGTTGGTGGTTTGAGGAGTAGCATCACCCAGGGGGGATATTTTTTTTTATACTGACTCCAGTAGGCTACTCACCGAATCGGAACAACTCTAGGTAAAAGGAAAGAAGTGTGAGACACAGCTTTGGAGCAACTTAGCTGATTCACAACACTACATAACGGGTTCTCACTCTGCGTGTGTTTCGAGCTGGATGACGGTCGTGCTGAGCGGTGCAGTTACAGAGGAGAAGTAGAAGAAGAGAAGAGGATGACATCATTCGCTAAGGGGGATGTTTTCATTTTCATCCTTAACACATACATTTTAAACCACAAACTACAGAGTATGTTTTGGACATTATTTAACCTTGTAAAAGACGAACAAAAATTTTAAAATAACATTTCTTACTCCAAGTTTTAGGGGTGCTGAGCTCCTTTTTAGGGGTGCTGAAGCACCCCTAAAAAGGGGCTAGCCTCGCCCATGACTGAGCTAATGTTAACATACACCAGTGTGATACATTAACTAGACTGTGGCGGCCTGCTACATTCTAATTTATCCTGCCACAATCTCAAAATGAAACAGAAATTAGGCTTGTCACGATATTTAAATAACGTCTAATAATTGCGCTCTTTTATATGGCAAAAGTGCGAGTAATTGAGCTAAAGAAATAGACTAGCACCAATTAAGTTTTTGTGCACTATAAAAGTCATCTTAAGCCATTCCATAGCTTCATGTGAGGGACAGAAGAATATGTACATCGTTAACTTTTAAGTTCACGGAAACTCGTCTTCCCTCTGCTGCAGCTGTCAATCATTCTCTGTTCAGCACTCAAACAGCGCGTCGCGTTCGGTAACGACAGTCAGCACGGTAAATCTCTCCAATATGATATATTACCATTATAATACTTGATCTGTAGATAAAAGACTGTGGATTGGCATAAACTAACTTGATTTTGCTGGAGTTTATTGCTGTTTCTAAATGATGTCATCAACTGTTGGATGCAGATATACACAGGGATTCTCTTTGTGCCGTGAACATTTATAATGCACAGCGCAACTGCGCGCTCTGACTCGATCAGTGTTGCCAACTATTTTCAATGGAAAGTAGCTAAAACCTGCTTGAAAATTAGCTAGATGTCGCTAGATGACGTAGTGCGTCATTAGCATACGACGTCATGCGTCATTAGCATATTACGTCATCACGTCGTATTTGCATTCTGGCAAATGTTGGCACCTGAGACGTTGAAAAACATATTTAACGGCTCTGGTCTGCACTTCTCCCATAATCCGTGCTACCATACTGTTTTAATATAAGTAGCCTATATAGCAGAATGTACAGTAAAGCTGTATTCAATTACATATTTTGTGCCGAACGGAACAGTCAGTTGGAACTTACTAAATGTTAACCAGCAGTTACTTCCACAGCACGACAACGGCGAGTGGACAACGTCGTTGGACATAATCACTACACATGTAAGCAAATGTGTTGTGATATTATCAGTTATATTTACATGTACAATGATAACTCATAGATACAGTTCGATGCCACAAAATATGTTACTTCACGTGCTGCCTTCACGTGCTATCGAAAAGTTGATAGTATGTTACACTTCGGGGCATTACAGAAAGATCTTAACTTTAGAATTCTATCTGATCTGTTTGGTAACCATGGTAACTTCAGTTAGGACCTCATTGAGGACAAAAGCTATTACAGAATGACATTTCTTAAGTGCATAATCTTATCTATGGATAGGAAACGGGTATTACAGAAGCATCCCATCTCGACAAATAATCCTAAGAGCTGTCTTAACTTTAGGACAACCCCACTGGTGTCCTAACTTTAAACCTTTTTAAAATCCAACAGTAAAAATCACATTTTTTCAAAATGCCGTTACATTTATTAATGCAAGACAAAGAGCAGTGACAGTTAATGGGGTAGAGACTTTTGGAGGACCCAGAGGATGTGTGCGCTTTGATGATAAAATATTTCCTTATTTTCTTGAGTGAGCAAAGGTGAAAATTTGCCGAATAAATCAGGCTTTGACGTTACCTTTTCAACTGAACTTTCAATATCTGCCGTACTAAAATTAAAAGTGTGTAATTGTTTTCCATTTTGATTTTAGGTTTACCTCAGAATTAGTTTGCGGGTCATTGGTTGCTTGGTAACAGATCTGACAGTTGATTACCGTACTCATTGGAGCAGTTAACCCTCTGGAGTCTGAGGCTGATTTGGGGCCTGGAGAAGTTTTGACATGCCCTGACATTTGTGCTTTTTTCAGTTGTTCATAAACATATTAATGGAAAAAGTGTCATTACACTGTATTCAGCACAAACTAGGCTACAATAATGTGTGAGGAACATGTATGTACATGTTTGTATTTTTGAAGGAATAACATTTATGCGTGGTTATTGAAAAAACAAAAAACTTAAGTCACTGAAATAAGGCCAAAAAAGTATAGTAAATCTGTGTTTACAATACTTTAGGGTATTGGAGGTTGTAAACTAGAGTTTTTGCTTCAAAATTATGTAAAAATTATGCTGCCTACTCCTTCATATAAAACAATATATTGATTTAGTTTTTGTAAGACACTTTTTGCCAAGAAACACAGTATGCGTGGAGGCGTGAATCACCACTGAATAATGGGCCATTCTCACCTGAGAAGACAAAAGAATTGGATAGTAATGAGCTGAAATGACTTGCATATTAATGAGGCATTTCAGTCAGGTAGGCTGTGAAAAAAACCTTCTGTGATGTCTCAAGCTCATCATGATATATGAAACATACAGAAAAATATTATTACAATATAAAGTAATGGTTTTATATTATACTTTAAAATATAATGTATTTCTGTGATGCAAAGAGTCTGAATATAGGCTTTTAGTTTAAAAGCATGCACATTTGGAGAAATATTGGATTCTCATATGCTTATGTCAATTTTCTATACAGAGGAGTTATATTTATTTAATATTCATTGTTATTACTATGAGCGCTGGTATTTTCAATACATCCTTGAAGTCGGAGGGCGCTCTCTGTGCATTTTTAGTCCACAAATTCATCTAAAAGAAGAAGAGGCTATTCCATGAATGGAGTTTCCAATTCATACTGCAGCCGGAGGGCGCTAAAGAAACAAAAACTCATCTAAAATTCATCTGTAGAAGAAAAGAAAACAGGAACTAACTGCATGTCTTCTAGAGCTCGCTAACTATGGGCCCTATTTTAACGATCTAAATGCAAAGTGTAAAGCGCACGGCGCAGGTGCACTCAGGGCGTGTCCAAATCCACTTTTGCTATTTTAACGACGGAAAAACGGTCCGTGCGCCGGGGCGCATTTTTGAAATGGGTTGTCCCTATTCTCTTATTAAGTAATGGGCGTAACGTTCAGTAAACCAATCAGAGTGTCATATCCCATTCCCATTAATAGCGAAATGCGCTCGCGCCATGGCGGATTGCTATTTACATGGCGTACACGCGATGAGTCAGTTAATATATATGTGTGTATTGGCACGATTGTTCAATTAATTAGCCAATTTCGTTCATCATTATAAGTAGTAATAGGCTGAATTGAAAATAGGTAGCCTAATTCTAATACACGCAATGACTATTCATCATTACATTTTTATATTTATGTAGCCTACACAATAATATTCTTTTACACTGTAATCCTTTTGTTTTTAATATTTGGCATGTTTGTGTGATGCGCATCCCTGTGTGTAATAAGCAAAGTCAACGCGCACTGTGGACGCACCCAGAGGCGCCGTTTCTACCAACGCGCTCTAACAAAAAAATATTGCGCCATTGACTTTAGACCTTAGACCAGGTTTGAGTTGGTCTATGGCGCAGTCTATTTTCAGCTCCTTAAAATAGCAATGCGCCGGCAATGCGCCTGAACACACCTTTTTTTTAGACCAGCACGCCCATGGGCGCACTAACTGGCGCAAATGCATTTACTAATTTAAGGACGTGGCGCTGAACGGGAAAACGCGAATGGCGCCGGACGCAAACTAGCAAACACACTTGCGCTGCGCCTTGCGTCGGGTGTATTATAGGGCCCTATGACTTTTACATCCAGATAAACACTTTTCAAGACAATAAATACACGATTGAGAGAGGATGAATGCATGTATTGCCTCTGAATTTGCGTCTGAATAGCGCTGGCTCCGTGGGCGTGGCCGCATTAGCAGATAATGAGCTGAATCACGGACTTCTGACGTGGCTCTCTTTTCATACAGATTACATAAACACGGAAGGTTTGTTTTCGATTTGACTTACATGATTTAAAACCTGACATCTCAACGTTTTTTTAGACATAAGTTTAATTTTTCTGTGATTAGTATTCACTAAGTTACATTTCATTTTCTGAGAACTATCAGATTGGACTTCGTTCAGAGGGAGATGAGAGATCACGCATCATGTTAGTTTTCTTTATTTTACAAAAAGCACAACATTGTGTTTTTACTCTGAGTGTACACAAATAAAAGAAGATATTCTCTAGTTTCAATTGATATATTACTTATGTCTCTATGACAAAAAATGACGGAGTATTTTAAGTCTGTTTTGCTGCAATGTGAAAAAAAACCTCCAAAACGCGCCGGCGCGTTTTCAGACCTCAGAGTGTTATATATTTCCTAACTACAGATAAGATGAGATTTTGTAAGATAGGATAGAAATCCTAAATCAAGTAAAGATTTGCTTCTGTAATACGAATTTTTGAAAAATCCTAAATTATCATATCTTAAGTTAAGACCCAAGATAAAAATTTTCTGTAGTGATTAGAAGCTCATCGCATTCAAGTTTCAAAATGCAAGGGCGTTCATGTGCATTTTCTTTTTTACCTAGGAAACTTGTATTTACGATAATTTCAAGAGCACTTGAAGGCAGTATTATTCTCTCACATCATACAAGTCATAACAGTGATATCAGTTTTAGTCATGGATGTTATAAGGATAATCTGCCCTTATAAGATAAACCTTTGGTTGAATTAATTGTGCATTTACAAACTAACTATGTGCATATTTACAAAACTGTGCACATTTACAAACTGTGCATATTTACAAAAAACTGCGAGCATCGTCTCCCGAAAGAACTGTTTACCTCAGCTCCAGGTTGCCTTATCTCAAGGACCGCTTCCCGCTAGCCAACTGGGTTGACTGCAGGCTGAGCGGGCTGGGTTTTAGGCCAGCTTGTGAGATGAGCGCATCGAGAAAGCGTACTTTGATGGCGACACATCCCAGCAAGGCTAGCCAGGGGTGTTTCTGGACCACCATGGTGGACATTGTCTGGCCAGGGGCCTGCGCTATGACTTGCATCATGCGTAGCTCAACCCCGACTCAGAACTACCCATATGCAATGAGTGCTTTGGCCTACCACGGACTTGCCGGGGGCCAAGACCCATGCAGGGCAGAGGTGGTGTGCCCATAGCACTGCCACCCCACCCTAGAGGGTAGTGAGAGAGAAAAAACTTGCAAAGCAGATTATGGCCCTTTTGGTGTTCCATATTTGACGCCAAAAAAGGCTTACAAACCGACAAGTTTTTCCATGCACTTCCGGGCTAAGACGGGGGAGGGCAAGGCGAGTACGCGTCACACGACGCCCCCAGGGGCCCGGGAAAGCATGGTTGTCAAGTCTGAATCTGATTCAGCATGAGCACACCACAACCGTGGGACGCTCAGCCTCATCTTCATGTTCAGAGCCCAACAACACTCTCTCCAAATGTAGCAGTCGACATCTGATCAACTGCTGAAGCCCTGACTAAGACGCTAGGTCCCCCATGAGAAGGACCGGCAATCCATGCAGAAGCTACCAGCCATGTTGAGCAGTGAACTGTACTGGGCGCCGACGTGGCCATGTTGTACTAAACATGAACCACCCACGAACATAGTCACAACATGTTTGTGATGCACTAGAGGCGTGGGGGGCCCACGGAGAATGGCTCGGCGTGTATTGCCCCACTGTGATCCTCTGGTCACCCAGGCTTATTTACCAAAGTATTATTTTTCTGATTCAGAAAAATAAACTAGATCAGGAAATAAGTGAGGGGACTCCACCTCATAAAAAGGCACTCGAGTCTCGACCGTGCATCTAGAGCACCTGACAACACTCTGGGTTGCCATGGCAATGCGCGCTGTCAACTGGCAGCTCGACGGCACACGGCACGCTGAGCGCTCGAGCCCTTACGAGAAAGGCGAGACAAACAACACGCCGACGTGGGCATGCTCTTACAAGAGAACATGAACCACCCACAAACACAGTCTCAGCACACTAAACAGACATGAGAGAAAGTGATTGTGGCCGTCAGCGAGGATAGGAAACGACCGCCTCCAGAAACACACAGACTGAATGATGTCTTGAAAAAGATGCAGTGTCTGTCTGTGAAGCTCTTTTAGAAGCTTTTGTTCTTTGTGCCGAAGCACACAAGCCGCGATGTGACTGCAGGTACACTTTTCACTCCCTGAGTCACATACACAGAGGAAATTTCAGCTCTTTAGTGCTGAGGCACGCAGGGAGCGTGACCAGCGTGTTCAAACAAACACGGGAGGAACCGGCCCAAATCACAAACCAAACAGCGTGGATTTACAGAGGAACAGATGTAGTTCTCCAGGCTCAGGCTCCACTCACTGCTGTGCCGTCACTCCAACACCAAAGGCCGATGAAGAGGCAGTGTGCATTATGCAAATATCGCACACCAATCTCCATTGGCTTGTTTTAGTTCTCTCGAAGCTGATAGGGCTGATAGGGCAATATTTTTTTTACAAACAGTGTGCATATTTACAAAAACTGCACATTTATAAACAGTGTGCATATTTACAAAAAACTGCACATTTACAAACAGTGTGCATTTTTACCAAAAAACTGCACATTTACAAACAGTGTGCATATTTACAAAAACTGCACATTTATAAACAGTGTGCATATTTACAAAAAACTGCACATTTACAAACAGTGTGCATTTTTACAAAAAAACTGCACATTTACAAACAGTGTGCATATTTACAAAAACTGTGCATTTACAAACAGTGTGCATATTTACAAAAAACTGCACATTTACAAACAGTGTGCATATTTACAAAAACTGCGCATTTACAAACAGTGTGCATATTTACAAAAACTGCGCATTTACAGTGTGCATATTTACAAAAACTGCACATTTATAAACAGTGTGCATATTTACAAAAAACTGCACATTTACAAACAGTGTGCATTTTTACAAAAAAACTGCACATTTACAAACAGTGTGCATATTTACAAAAACTGCGCATTTACAAACAGTGTGCATATTTACAAAAACTGCGCATTTACAAACAGTGTGCATATTTACAAAAACTGCACATTTGCAAACAAACTATGCTCATATTTACAAAAAAAACTGCACATTTACAAACAGTGTGCATATTTACAAAAAACTGCACATTTACAAAGTGTGCATTTTTACAAAAAACTGCACATTTACAAACAAACTATGCTCATATTTACAAAAAAAACAGTGCATTCCGATTCCAGATCATTCCATGAAAATGCTGAGACAGAAATCATCATCATCCACAAGATCAATACCATGAGTGCTCTCTTCCTGTGGGGTGACATTGGATGCAGAGGATGAGGTTGAACCTGCTGCAGGACAGGACAGGACTTAAATGAATAAGCAGCTGAAGTGCCAAAGAGCTGCAGCACTTTATCAGGCAGTTTGTGTTCATGGCATGCATCTCCAGCCAACCTCAAACCATACCTAATATACAGAATAGCTGAGTGTCTGCAGGGACATGCGGTTCCTGAGTTTGTTTTTAATGACACTCATTTGACTGAACAGCCTTTCTACCTCAGCATTTGAGTGTGGGAGAGAGAGGACAGAAACTGCAGCAGAAGCCAAGTCTTCATATGGGTTTATGCCTGCTGAATCCCTATTTTTCATAACTTCAGCCCAGAATGCCAAGGTGATTGTTCTTTCCTCCCATTTCTGAAGGTGAATAGACCTCCACTGATTAATAATTTTATCAATTGTAGCCGGGCAATATCCTAGGAGGTTTGCAAATTTTGCCATGTCTGTCAAGCTCTTGTTGTGGTTTAGGGTCTCCCCAACATTGAACAAAGACATGTGCTGCAGTATCTCAATATTATCTGGGAGCCTCGGTCTCAGTTCATTTGCTAAGGAGATGGTGTAGTTCACACATCTTTTTCGCACACATTCCTCGTCCTCGGGAGAGAGGTTCAGCTGTGCTGCCTTGGACTCAAATATGTAACCAAGGTATGGCTTGGGAGAAATGTAAGCATCTATTGGCCCTTTAAGGACATCAATTTTTGTCATTGGGTTGATGACTCTGCTGCAGACAGACTTTATGAGCCTCATTAAACAGTCAAGAAGCTTGAGCGGATCTGACTGTTCCCCCTCAAAAGCCTTAACTGCAGACTGTACCTCACTAAGGATAGATTTTAAAAAAGTGAAATACAGGATGTTCAGTGGGTCACTGTACATGGAATGTAGAATATCTGCCATGTAACAGTGTTCACTTGACATGGTAAGGCTGAAATGCAATTTTAACTCCTCCCACTGATCCAGAATTCTGGACACAGGCTTCTCCCCACAGTTTATTGTCTGATAGACAGCCTTGTACGCCTCTCTGCGCTTTGGAGAAATAGAGAACCAATTATATGTTTCTCTAACAAGAAATTCCACACTACGTGGAAGAGTGTTTTTGGAGGCAGAGCTTACAGCTAACTGTAGTGAGTCACACACACAGCGGATGAGGACTAGATGTTTTAAGCCATTCTCCTCCCTCAGAATTTTGTGCACACCATTATACACTCCTGTCATTACAGATGCGTTATCTGTGCCAATGCCAAGCAATTTCTCCTTCTTGAGGCCACACTTCCCAAGAAAATCTAGAACTGCTCTGGCTATCGATCAAGGTACTTTGAGACACTTACATCAGTGCTTTCATCAAGGAGGAGGCTATATTTGCTGTCACCAATATCAGTCACTAGTCTTTTAACAAAATATGGTGCCAACACCCCATTGATCATTTCGGTACACTTGGTACGGTGCATCCGAAAATGTGTGGCTGCACTGGAATCAGAAAAAGCAGCTTTGCATGCCTTACCAATGTGGTCACATGGGACAGAATGGAACATTGCTCTGCGATAGCCATTGCCATTGTTGCCTCTGCCTGTTTTGAAGAGTCTAAGTTTTTTGGAGCAAATGACAATGTAGATTGTTTTGCTTGATTATAGGGCTTGGACTTCTCATTGTGCTTCTGAGTTGATGCATGCTTTTTAATTGCAGACAACTTGGCACAAAATTCTGTCTTGCAATACAGACAGTAAGCCCTTGTGTCATTGTTCACACCCTTTAAATTCAGGGATTAACTCCCATTCTTTTCTGTACTTTTGGAATATATTTTAGAGTGTGACATGTTTGCTATTTTGTTTGTAATGTAGTGTGTGTATTTGTATTGTGTATATATGAACTTTTTATATTTATATTATGTGTATGTCTATTTAAGTTGTATTTATATGGTATTGTGTATATATGAAGTTTTTATATTATGTGTATATGTTTAATAAATTTGTATTTATATTTGTATTGTGTTTATACGTTTTTGTATGTGTATATGAGTTCAATGAAGTTTATTGTTGTGTTTGAATAAGTACAATGTACGGTCTCTAAATAAACAATCTGAAGTCAAGAGAGTTCAGAAACTGGAATGAACTAAAGCCCTTTGATAAGGAGTAATATACGCGAGCGCATGACAAGAATAAACGGTGAAATTAAATGGTTTGAATTTAAAACAAAGGAAAAGCTGATAAGTGATCACTGATTGGTGCATGGCAACACAGCGTGCACATGCGCAGCTCATTCACGTCTTTGTCAGCTGCAGTGCGGTCAACGGAATGCTGCTGCTCTGCTCTCAGCCGCTCACACACTGAGAGATGTGTGACTGCGGCGGGGGAAACAAGACATCACGTTTTCAGGATAGTACTGGCGACATTTGGAAAGTGGCTAAGGGTTGTCCAAAAAGTCGCTAGATTTGTCGGTAGTCGCTTTTTTGGAAAAAAGTCATCAAAGGGGTCTGAAAAGTCGTTAAATCTAACGACAAAGTCGCTAAGTTGGCAACACTGGACTCGATATTGCTTCAAGCATATCTGTAACGAGGCAGCAGACTCGGGGAGATCCATGTGCAGCTTTAATAACAATCGTAGTCGTACAGGCAATGGTCAGACAATAGCAACAGGTGTAACGTAGGCAAGACAGGAATCAATAACAATACCAGGCAGATAGTCAGGGCAGGCGGCAGGCTGAACAGGGTAATCCGTGAGACAGGCAGTAATAAACTAGGCAGGCGGCAGACAGGAATCAGAGTGAGTAGGCAGTCCAAGGTCAAACACAGGATATCAATAGACAGGGGTAAACGCTTAGAATTGTATGCACGGCAAAACAAGACTTCGCGAAGCATGATGGGGTAATGGAGTCTTAAATAGTCCAGATAATGCACAACAGGTGGTGGGTAATCAGCCCAGGTACGTGGTGTGGGATTTGTAGTTCAGAGAACAGTCAGTATTCCGGTGACGGCGCCCTCAGGTGGCGATCAGAGGGAGCCACAGAGACCGTTTCTGTGACAGAGCCCCCTCCCTGCGAGCGGCTCCTGAAGCGAGGAGCCTGGCGACGCCGAGGTCTTCCACGAGGTCGGGGGGCCGGACGCTCCGGATGGGTCCTGTGGAAATCCGTGATGAGATTTGGATCGAGTATGTCGTCAGCATTGACCCAGGACCTCTCTTCCGGGCCAAACCCCTCCCAATCGACCAGATACTGCAGAACACGACCCCGGCGTCTGGAATCTAGGAGTTCGTTGACTTGATAGGCCTCCTCGCCCTCAACGATGATAGGAGGGGGTCTCTGGTCACCGGTCCCCTCTAGGTTCTCACCTCCTCTCGAACCACCTGCGGGCTTGAGCAAAGAAACATGGAAGGTGGGTGAGATACGATATTCAGGTGGTAAGTCTAAACGGTAAGAAACTGGAGTAATTTGTCTTGAGATTTTGAATGGACCCACGTACCTGGGACTAAGTTTTTTGCAGGGTAGACGGAGACGAAGATCCCGGGTTGAGAGCCAAACTATCTGGCCAGGTCTGTAGTCAGGTGGCGGTCGGCGACCACGATCGGCCTGTTCCTTGGTTCGCCGTACTGCCCTCTGCAGGTGAACGTGAGCCTCATTCCAGACCTCCTCGCTACGTTGTAGCCAATGATCCACAGCAGGTAAGTCAGTGGGTTCCCCGTTCCATGGGAAGAAAGGAGGTTGAAAGCCTAGGATGCACTTGAATGGGGTGACGCCTGTGGCAGGTTTGTGAAGTGAGTTTTGAGCGTATTCGGCCCAGAACAGGTATCTACTCCAATCCGACTGGTTCTGGTGACAGTAGGAGCGTAAATACCGAATGAGTTCTTGATTGAGCCTCTCAGCTTGCCCGTTGGACTGTGGATGGTACCCAGAGGTGAGGCTGATATTGACGTTGAGCCTCTGGAAGAATGAGGACCAGAGTCTGGAGGTGAACTGAGGTCCGCGGTCAGAAACTATATCCTCGGGCAGGCCGTAGAAACGAAAGACATAATTACAGAGGAGTTCAGCGGTTTCCATGGCAGTGGGCAGTTTGGACAGGGGAATGAAACGGCAGGCCTTGGAAAAGCGATCGATCACAGTGAGTATGGTGGTATGTCCCTGGGAATTGGGTAGGTCTGTGATGAAGTCTATGGCAATGTGTGACCACGGGCGCTGTGGAATCGGTAGAGGCTGAAGAAGGCCTGCTGGCGAGTGCCGGAGGGTTTTCGTGGTCTGACAGGTGGTGCAGTTCTGAATGTAAGTGATGACGTCAGAAGACAGGGTTGGCCACCAGAAACGGTTGGTTACAAGTTGTGTGGTCGCGGTTATGCCTGGATGTCCTGCACTGGGTGAGTTATGAACCTCCTGAATCACTCGCTGACGGAGAGCAGCAGGAACATAAGTGAGTGAAGCTGGGCACCCTGCCGGAGAAGGCTCCTCCTGTTGAGCCTCATTTATCTCGGACATGATGTCCCACAGTACAGGTGCGAGCACAATTGTAGAGGGCAGAATGGGTTCACATGATGGTGGAGTGAGACTGGATTCAAATTGCCGTGACAGAGCGTCAGCCTTTGTGTTCTTGGTGCCAGGTCGGTAAGTAACATTGAATTGAAATCGAGTGAAAAACAGGGCCCATCTGGCTTGACGATGATTGAGGCGCTTGGCGGACCTTAGGTACTCCAAGTTGCGGTGGTCTGTCAGGACGGTAAAGGGATGCTTACTTCCCTCCAGCCAGTGCCGCCAGTGCTCCATGGCCGCCTTCATGGCCAACAATTCACGGTTCCCGACATCGTAATTCTGTTCTGGAGGGGTAAGTTTACGTGAGTAGAAAGCACAGGGAAATAACTTGGGGGGACTGCCTTGTCTCTGTGATAGTATAGCTCCAATACCAGTGCTAGAAGCATCCACCTCCACAATGAATTCCTTTTCAGGATCTGGGTGATGCAGAATGGGCGCAGAGGTAAACAGTTCTTTTAACCTTTGGAACGCCTCAGATGCGGCTTGTGTCCATTCCAGTCTGATACGAGTTCTCTTTAGCATAGACGTGAGAGGGGCTGCTACTAGGCTGAAATTTCGGATGAATCTTCTATAGAAATTAGCGAAACCCAGGAAACGCTGCAGTTCCTTCACTGTAGTGGGCAACGGCCACTTCAACACTGCCTGAACTTTGACATCGTCCATAGCAACTCCCTCTGCACTGATGATATATCCCAGAAAGGACGTGGATGTCTGGTGGAATTCACATTTTTCCAGTTTAACATAGAGTTGATGATCCATGAGACGCTGGAGCACAGCTCGTACCTGCTGGACGTGTTCAGAGTAGGAGTTTGAGTATACGAGAATGTCGTCCATGTAGACGATTACCCATCTGTTCAGCATGTCACGGAAGACCTCATTGATGAAAGCCTGGAAGATAGAGGGACTGTTGACCAGCCCGAAGGGCATAACCCGGTACTCGTAGTGCCCAGTGGTGGTGGAAAAGGCGGTCTTCCATTCGTCCCCTTTGCGTATGCGGATGAGATTATAAGCGCTGCGTAGATCGAGCTTGGTGAAATAGCGTGCAGAACGCAGTTGTTCCAAAGCAGCAGGAACTAAAGGCAGAGGATAGCGGAACTTCACAGTGATGTCGTTGAGCCCACGATAATCAATGCACGGCCTTAGAGCTCCATCTTTTTTCTTTACGAAGAAGAACCCTGCTGAAGCGGGTGATGTGGATGGCTGTATGAACCCCTTGGCTAATTCCTCCTCAATGTATTTTTTCATGGCCTCTGATTCAGGTTGTGAGAGCGGGAATATGCGTCCCCTGGGGGGTGTAGCGCCTGGCAGCAGGTCGATAGCACAGTCATTATCACGGTGAGGAGGAAGTTGGGCAGCCCTGGTCTTACTACAAACTTCAATGAGATCATGGTACTCGGCAGGTAACTTGTTCTGGGACGGCGCAGGTGAGTTGGTTTCAGGACGGCTGGGTGCTTGGATACAGGTCTGGAGGCAGGTAGTTGACCACTGAGTGATTTGATTGTCGGCCCATGAGATTTGTGGGTTGTGTTCTCTGAGCCATGGAGAACCAAGGATGAGAGGATGCTGAGGTGAGTTTATTAGGAAGAAACGAAGTAATTCTTTATGCAGAGATCCGATTTGCAGTGAGATGTCATCAGAGGTATAGCGCACCTTACCAGTCCCTAGGGGGCGCCCATCCAGCGCGGCCACTGACAAAACAGAATCACAGGGGATTAGCAGTATGTTGTGAGCCTGTGCGAAACTTAAGTCCATGAAATTGCCAGCCGCACCAGAATCAATCATGGCCTCAGTCTGGATTATATGCTCGTGATATTTCAAAGTTGCTGCAATTTTGATATTGGATGCATTGGAGGGTGAACTCACCGCAGTGGCGCCGCGACTGGTGGGTCTCGTGGGGCAGGAAGCGCGCATATGGCCGGGCTGACCACAGTAGAGGCAGAGGCGTTGCCGCATCCGTCTCTCTCTCTCCTCCAGCGACAGGTGAGTGGCACCGATCTGCATGGGTTCAGGTTCAGCGACAGGGAATGTTGATGCTGAGGTGGGTGTTTGAACTCTGACGGGTCGTCTAGCTCGGATGAGATTGTCAATGCGTATAGCGAGGTCGATGAATTCATTTAAAGATTTCCCCTCATCTCGGCAAGCCAGTTCAGACTGTAAATCCATATTTAATCCTTTACGGAACAAGAGTTTAAGTGTGTCCTCAACCCACGAGGTTTGCGCAGCCAGGGTGCGAAATGTTAAAGCATACTCAGCGGCAGTTTGTTTACTTTGGCGCAGAGCCAGAAGAAGCTCGCCAGCCTCCTTACCTCCTTCGGCGTGTTCAAACACCTGACGGAAACATTGTAGAAAGGAATCGAGGGAGGCATATGATGGCTGGCCGTTCACCCAAACAGTGGTTGCCCATTCGAGAGCCTTTCCAGTAAGGAGTGAGCATATGAAGGCGATGCGACTCTCATCGGTGGGATAAAGCGTCGGTTGCTGCGACAGGAAGAGTGAACACTGGAGGAGAAAACCCCTGCACCTCGCTGGAGTGCCATCATATTTGTCAGGAAAGGCTAGGCGCGGGCTGCTGGTGGTATTGGGAGCAGTGACCGCTGCAGCAAGCGGCGTGGTTAATGGCGGACTAGACTCGGCGTGCGTCATCCGCATGCTCTGCAGCGTCTTTACCAACTCCTCGGTAACAGAGGTTAAACGTGTGAGTTGCTGCTGGTGGACTGCCAGTACACTGGCCTGGGTGGACAGCTCAGTTGACAACCGATGCATGGCTGCTGGATCGAGATTTGGCGAAGTCTTCTGTAACGAGGCAGCAGACTCGGGGAGATCCATGTGCAGCTTTAATAACAATCGTAGTCGTACAGGCAATGGTCAGACAATAGCAACAGGTGTAACGCAGGCAAGACAGGAATCAATAACAATACCAGGCAGATAGTCAGGGCAGGCGGCAGGCTGAACGGTAATCCGTGAGACAGGCAGTAATAAACTAGGCAGGCGGCAGACAGGAATCAGAGTGAGTAGGCAGTCCAAGGTCAAACACAGGATATCAATAGACAGGGGTAAACGCTTAGAATTGTATGCACGGCAAAACAAGACTTCGCGAAGCATGATGGGGTAATGGAGTCTTAAATAGTCCAGATAATGCACAACAGGTGGTGGGTAATCAGCCCAGGTACGTGGTGTGGGATTTGTAGTTTAGAGAACAGTCAGTATTCCGGTGACGGCGCCCACAGGTGGTGATCAGAGGGAGCCACAGAGACCGTTTCTGTGACAATATCATTCTACACCTGGGATGCGCATTAGGGTTTTTTCTGCTGTTTTGAAGCGTTTCATATTATTATGGTTTTGCACACTGAAAGATTATTAATAGCCTATTTTGTCCTGTTGTATCTATAGCTTGTTGCCCCATTTAAAAGCTGCACAATACATTTAAAATAAATGTCTTTTAATCTTACATTAATATAAATACATATAATTCTATACATAAATATAAATCTATTTTTTTCTTCATTTTATAAGAATACAAATAGAAATTTTAAACTTTTTGTTAACATTTGGATTTTATAAAATTACTGGGTCCTGCTTTATATTAAGTGGCCTTAACTTCTATGTACTTACATTAAAAAATAAGTACAATGTACTTATTGGGTTCATATTGAATTGCAAAACACTTTTGCTGCTATTGAGGTGGGGTACGGGTAAAGTTAGGGAAAGCTTTGGTGGTTTGGGTAGGTTTAAGGGTAGGGGTAAGGTGTAAGGGATGGTTCAACTGTGTAATTGTAAATGTAATTACAGAAATTAATTACAGATGTAATTACATGCAGGTGTTTTTAAAATATAAGTACAATGTAAAAACATGTATGTACACAATAAGTGCATTGTATCAAATGGTTAATTTAAATGTAAGCACATAGTAGTTAAGGCCACTTAATATTGTGGCGAGGGGGGCGTGGTTTAGCGGGGTCTGCAACAGGAGGGAGCGTCTGGGGATGCGCGGTGATTGAACGGGTTTAATGTAAATCACGAACACCTGTTTCTTGTTCCAGTAATTGGCGTGGAGACAGGATAAAACGCCAGGAGAAGCAGGAGTGTGAGAGAGAGAGAGGGACTGCTGACAGTCACGCTGAGTGAGCCGTGCTCGTTTGTTGGAGTGAAGCCCGTCCTTGGATGTGGAATTATTGAGTGTGCGTTGCACCGTCTTTTTGTTTATGTGTTTGATATTTTCTCTGGTGAGAATAAAGACTGTCAGCAGCCAAAGCCGATCCCTGTCCTCTTCCTTCCCACTACACAAGAACCTTTACCACAGGCCACTTAATATAAAGTGGGACCAATTACTGTGTAAAGTTTACTGGTGAATTATATACTTAAATACTTTGTTTATTTATTTATTGGTCAGCTTATGATTATATATTTTTATTCATTTGTTGTTTTCTGGATTGCCAAAGAGTGACCATTAGTTAGCCATTAGCACAAATACAGATGTATGGATACAGGTGTCACAGACACGTCAGGGTCCACCTCCCTGCAGTATCCACGCACGCAATCACCAGCACCATATAACCACCACACTCACACACAGTCTTTGTCCGGTCTCGTTTGCACTACAACCCATGTATGCTTACCTTAAGGACTCCAAACGCCATATTTACCTGCTCCAGTCGTCTCCTCAATTTCCTTCGTCTCCTGTTCTCCTCGTGTGCCTACCTGCCTGTGTGTGTGAGTGTCTCCGCCATCTCCCTCCAACGCAACCATCATCTGCATCTGTAAAACATCATAAGGACAGTATCACTTTCTCTCCATCATTCAAGAACTGCTATTCTGCTCATCATTACCCATTGCTCTGCTGTTTAACCAAATAAACCTACCTGTATTGCTTTTACGCCTGCCTCCGTGTCTCTGTTGTAACAGAAGACCGGACCATAACAACAGTCAACAGCATGAGCACCAACAACCCGTTTCAAGAGCTCGTGGACGCACTGCGCCGAGCACTCACCCCACAACCATCCTCACCGTCATCCACCAACGCTGCCGCTTCCGCACCCACCATCACCACTTCTTCTCCAGCGTTCACCGCCAGTCCCATGGCCAAACCGGCGCCCTACTCTGGATCGGCGGAGGACTGCAGCGGATTTCTTCTCCAATGCGAACTGGTCCTGGAGATGCAGCCGCACCTCTACACCACCGACACGGCTAAAATTGCGTTCATCATTTCGCAACTGCAAGGTAAGGCCTTTCAATGGGCAGTACCTGTATTGCTTTTACGCCTGCCTCCGTGTCTCTGTTGTAACAACAGGCCCCCGCTAATAAATTAATTCAACAAAGGTAACCTCTTTTGCTACATTTTTAATGGTTTAAATGTATACTCTACATGTTTGACCACTTATGAACTATCATTTAGCCTACTATATGTTGTGTATGTGACTAATGTGCCCTACCATCACCAATAAATAAATTACTTTCAGAGCACAAAATTGTTTACAAGACAACAAATTTCTTCATTGATCTAGTCACTTAATTTTGCTCTCAGAATGCACAAGATTTATGAATTTAAATTTAAAATGTAAAAAACGTTCCTAAAAAGAAAAACTGAAATATCACATGGTCGTAAGTATTCAGACCCTTTGCTGTGACACTCATATATTTAACTCAGGTGCTGTCCATTTCTTCTGATCATCCTTGAGATGGTTCTACACCCTCATTTGAGTCCAGCTGTGTTTGATTATACTGATTGGACTTGATTAGGAAAGCCACACACCTGTCTATATAAGACCTTACAGCTCACAGTGCATGTCAGAGCAAATGAGAATCATGAGGTCAAAGGAACTGCCTGAGCTCAGAGACAGAATTGTGGCAAGGCACAGATCTCGCCAAGGTTACAAAAAAATTTCTGCTGCCCTTAAGGTTCCTAAGAGCACAGTGGCCTCCATAATCCTTAAATGGAAGACGTTTGGGATGACCAGAACCCTTCCTAGAGCTGGCTGTCCGGCCAAACTGAGCTATCGGGGGAGAAGAGCCTTGGTGAGAAAGGTAAAGAAGAACCCAAATATCACAGTGGCTGAGCTCCAGAAATGCAGTCGCAAGATGGGAGAAAGTTGTAGAAAGTCAACCATCACTGCAGCCCTCCACCAGTTGGGGCTTAATGGCAGAGTGGCCCGACGGAAGCCTCTCCTCAGTGTAAGACACATGAAAGCCTGCCTGAAGGACTCCAAGATGGTGAGAAATAAGATTCTCTGGTCTGATGAGACCAAGATAGAACTTTTTGGCCTTAATTCTAAGCAGTATGTGTGGAGAAAACCAGGCACTGCTCATCACCTCTCCAATACAGTCCCAACAGTGAAGCATGGTGGTGGCAGTATCATGCTGTGGGGGTGTTTTTCAGCTGCATGGACAGGACGAATGGTTGCAATCGAGGGAAAGATGAATGCGGCCAAGTACAGGAATATCCTGGACGAAAACCTTGAATGAATGAATGAATGAATGAATGAATGAATGAGGCATTTATATAGCCTATATATTAAACCCAATTGAGCATCTCTAGAGAGACCTAAAAATGGCTGTCCACCAACGTTTACCATCCAACCTGACAGAACTGGAGAGGATCTGCAAGGAGGAATGGCAGAGGATCCCCAAATCCAGGTGTGAAAAACTTGTTGCATCTTTCCCAAAAAGACTCATGGCTGTATTAGATCAAAAGGGTGCTTCTACTAAAAACTTAGCAAAGGGTCTGAATACTTAGGACCATGTGATATTTCAGTTGTTCTTTTTTTAATAAATCTGTAAAAAATTTCTGTCAATATGGGGTGCTGTGTGTACATTAATGAGGAAATAAAATGAACTCAAATGATTTTAGCAAATGGCTGCAATATAACAATGAGTGAAAAATTTAAGGGGGTCTGAACACTTTCCATACCCACTGTATATGTTGCACAACTTCTAAACACGATCTCGCTTCTGTTATAGGGACAATCCCTCATTTTGGAAAGATTACTTGCTAGTGTTCAGTTTTTTTACTAGCGTGAAATGTATCTGGGTAATAAGTTGAATACATAGAGTGGGTAGGTATTGCTGAACATGAAATCTTAGCAATTACATTAGGATAAAGAGGTGCGATCGATCTGTAATTAATATGTTGTTAGTTGAAAATATCCACAAAGTTATAGGCTATTGTAGCCTACATAAATATATCCTATCAATTCATAGACACTCCTTTGGCTAAAATGATCCTGAATTGGTCTGGTCTAACTCAGTTACCACTGATTGGGTGAAAACCATTCAAACCTACTGGCTGTGGAAATCATGGGCGTGACTCATTATACTGTAAGCAAAACGCCGTAAAAGACACGCGCTCTAAACAGCTAAAATGGCGTTTTTTACGGCGTCATATGGCAAGATGGATGGCGTAAAAAGCGGCGCTTTTCATGTACACTAAAACGCCGTTAAATACGGCGTCATTGACGGATTTTCGTGTGTTTTTTGCGGCGTTTGGAATCACAACGGCGCAAATACTGTTTAAAATGCCGTATTTGACGGCGTTTGATTGTAAACGTGATTAATCTATAGCGTAATTCTGACCCTTTTGGCTTGCAATAGATTCGCGCCGCAGGACGTCTAAACATTGACTTAACGTAACTCAGACGCCCCAGACGCGTTCGTTGTGAATGCAGCATTAGAGCGCTGTAGCGTTATGGATAGATCTACACGTCTGAGGACGTATGAGGAAGTTTCTCGTTATTATGACATGTTAAGTCATTATTACAAGAAACTTTCTCATTATTATGAGAAACTAAATCATTATTATGTGATAATATATTGCCAACTTTACTGAGTTAAGCACTGACCGTTCTTTATATGTTACTTAAGTCCAAAGTAAACACTCTGAACCGCTCAATGTGCTGTACATATAATGTAGGGCAGGCGCTAAATTATTGCTTGGCCAGATGTGTAGATCTATCCATAATGCCACAGCGCTCTGGCTAATAGTAGTTACTACAGTGTTAATAATGCATTACTCATTTGTTCCTGTGTAGTTATTCATTAATGAAGGATCAGTATTCTAAAGTGTTACCTAAAAGTATTATAAATACAACATTGAAAATGTAATTAGTCATTAGTAATTCATTACTTTTTTGAAGTAACTTACCCTACTCTGGTGTACACCACCCTGTTGAAGAGACACAAATTAGCTCTGCTGCAATTTGTAAAGAGATCATTTACATTTTATCCCAGTTTCATTCAAACTTGAATGATATTCAAGAAGTTGCCTGAACCAGCAAAGCAAAAGCTGAACAAAGTTATAATTACAGAAATTGTGTCTGACTCTAAACTCCTGGAGGAGTTGTGACCACATTAAGGTAAGCTATGTAATCAAAATGATCAAAAGTTTGACGTCTTTGTTATTAATAATTTTGTGCTTTCAGTAACATTAATATTCTTACAAAAAGTTCACTCACCTGGAACACAAGTGGCACTTTTCTGTTAACAACAACAACAGTTTTTCAGATATTAATATTTTGGCCTACAGAATAAATTAAACCACAGTATTATAATATTCTTTTCTCACTTACCTCCATATACTTCAACCTCACACATACTGAGAATTCTACGTTTCCCAGGTAGAACAATGTTGACGTATCGGCCCTTAATAGGCTTAAACTCATACGTTTCTGTGCCTCCATTTGGGATGGACCAAATTGTTGCAGCCCTTTAAATTACAAACACACAAATAAAGAGAAAAGTTAAATAATATCTCTCTCTCCCCTCTGAATAAATAACTAAATAAGAGAAAGAGAGCGCGCACAATCCTTACAGCTGATTGTTGTTGCCGTTGCTATGCAGGCTATTGCCAATACGGATCTGAGCACCTGATATCAACTTTCCACAACATTTACGATTAGCGATGGTAACCTTGTTTATGCTGTAGACACCCATTAAATCCACTCTCCACCAGGGACTATGTTCCATTTTCGTACAAGAGCATGACCCATGTGCATATATTGGATTACTGTTTCCATCTACTGCATGTTTAGCCATATTAAACAAATTAAACATATCTCTAAACCCCAACATTATAACTTTATACAAGGCTATGTTCTCAACATGATTTATCAATTCAAATATTTGACATATTTGAACTCTTTAAGAACTTTCAACATCAAGAAAACTCACTTGCAATGTAATCAGTAACACACAGGCCAGGCAGAAGCGCAAGCAACAAAATCACCAGTACGTTCATCCTGACCTCAGAAATAAAGAATACAGCATGTTATGCCAGCATATGGAGTTTGTCTCATCCTCGTTTCGACAGAGGAACATATTATTATTACTCATTATAAAAGAACCTCATCAGATTTGCATGCCTCTTTTGCAGCTTATCCAGTCAAATATTAGCAATAATAACTTTGTGCCTTGAAAATAGTCATCAACATTTTTTTTAGTATCCAGGTTGATGCTGTCTTTCAAACATTTTTCTTAGGTGGTTCACTTACAGTGAGGACTGAAGCTGATCCTTACCTGTCACCTCCTCAGGTTATGTGTAGTTGAACCTCAGATCAAAAAGAGTGGAATGAGTGGAGTGATCTCTCTCTATATACAGTTTCTTCTGTGCTCTTGTATGTACACATAAGTGTTTGTATGTATGGAGGATGTGTTGCAAAATCAGATTACTGCTTTTGAAATGACTGGGCTGTACTTACTTCTCTTCTAAATGAGTATTGGAAAATAACACCCACTTCTGTTTCAGCAGGTTGCATTCAAGGTAAGAAAATCTTCTTGAAAATCATCTTATCTGCACAAGCAGCTTCTGTTATTGCCACAAACTCTAGTGACATGCACAAAAATAACAACATTGCCAAACATTTGTAGAACCCTAAATATAATTACTCTCAAAGGCTATTTCATTCACATCTGATGCACTGTTGAATATAAATGAAAATGAATAAAATGCATTTTCTCATTTGTTGGGAAGTATGTTATAGCAGTCTGTGCTGCATGTCTGTTATCTTCCAATGTTGTGTGACCAGAGAGCAGCTGACCCAGATGAGAGAGACAGGAATGTCATGGGCCGCTATCTCTACCTGTTTGGGTGTGAGCTGTCAAACCTTACGAAAACGAAGCCTTCAGTATGGCACTGAGACTAATTTCAGCACAATTTTTGACCGTGGTGCACTGATTCATTCAATTATCAGTCAAACACCTAACACTGAACTTACACTTGTCTAAGGCAAGAGTACTTTGGTAGCATATTATATATGATATCTAATCATGTGTCATTTTGATGTCAAGTGTGCTTATACTGACGTTGCTGACATTGTTCAATTGACCCTTCGCAAAGACCCGTTCCCTTTAGTTTCTTTTGCTTTGTCCGACAAGCCATGTTCTCACAGAGTGAAAAATACACTGCGAAACAAAAAAGGACACTGACACCGAGCTGGCAGACTAGACAGAGCAGGTTAATTTTTGTTCAGTATTTTTACACAGCGTACAAGAAGGTTTACTGGTGGATTGATAAAAAGCTAATGTGCTTTTAAAAAAAAAAGTACAATGATAAGGAAACTTGAATATTATATATAGTCATATTTTAAATTAACCTGTTTAATAGTTTCTAATTTTGACTCATACCTCTTCTTAAAAAATGGTTTAAAAGCTTAAATGTGAGGTTTTTATAAATCATATTTATATAAAACTTTGAGCATGCCGAAAATTCAGCATGCTCAAATTTTCCACAGAAACCTACCAGTATCACTCAAATTAGAAAACATTATTTCAAGCTTACCGTTGTGAATCAGGCTAAGGTAAGGAGATACTGTAGCTTTGTCACGGACTGCAGAATTAACTAAACTAGGGCTGTCACGATATTAGATTTTTCACACCACGGTTATTGTGGCCAAAAGATTTCACAATATCAATATATAGCGTTATCTATAGAATCCTTGGGGGGGGGGGGGTAACACATTATGTTACTAATCAAATGAAATCATTATCAACAAAATCCATCTTTGCAATACAGAGGTGACACAGAATGAGAAGTGGCATTAATATATTTACACAGTATTTACAATTTGTCTACATACTACATAAATTTAATTCAATATTTAAATAAGGATTTTTTTCTAATTTTAATTTTTTAATTAAAATGTCCCTTAAATATGAAACTAAACTAAACTGCCAGTAGGTGTCATTCATTCAACCGATTTGTTCAAATGATTGATTTATTCATTCGTTCTAAACGCGGATTCAGTCAGTATAACAAAAACATTTCTGTTGCACGGGGCTCTGTTCTGCAGTTCAAAATTTTGAAATTTTCGTTGGTAAAAATAAAGGGAAAAAAACAATATTAACAATACTGTGTCTAAAATGTAACTCACAGTTCATTTAACAATAAGTTGAAGGAACATTGCATTTGTGCTGATTTGGGGAAAACGGCACTCTTGCTCGTGTGATATCGTAAAACAACTACATCTGATATAATGACAAAAACTCGTCAGGGCAATAAATGCCCATGTATCTTGAATTTTGAGGGCATATAACTGCATGCATAGCTACACCATGCTGAATAAGACGAGTAAAGAAAATGCGGTAGGCTAATCACCCTTTATTTAAATATATGAACACAGAAAACTTCTCGGGTTACTTGTGTAACCCTGGTTCCCTGAATAGGGAACGAGACGTAAGACCAAGTACCTGTCTGTTATCTTGTAGACTGAACTGAGGACCCCGGAGTGGAGCCTACGTCCAGGTTGAAAAACCTAATAAATGTGTGCTGGAATAATCATCCAGCTGAATCACATATGTCATTAATGGATACTCCTGACATTAAGGCCTTTGAGGCCGCCATACCTCTAGTAGAGTGGACACGGACAGCTAATGGAGATGGCTGTCTGGCCGCCTCATAAGCAAGTGAGATAGCCTTGGCCACCCACTTGCTCATTCTCTGCTTAGATGCTGGGCCTCCTTTCTTAGGAGACCCATAACACACAAACAATTGATCTGTTTTGCCCCACAGGGCAGCTCTGTGGACATTGTTTTGCGGTGTGTATTTTGATCTTAACACCTTTTAACCTTATTATTTATTATTCTCAGGTTAGGTAAAGTAAGTCGAGTCTGGCCTAAATTATAAGCATTTTAAATTACTTACAATTTGGTCAGAAGACTCCTCTGTGGTACGTTCTTATTCAAAGTCTTAAAACACTATAAATCAAGCTAAGGTAGGCAACTTTTGTAATCAATTAAATTTCTTTTAATTGGTTACTTTTCTTTTTATAATAAACAAAAATGTAAAGGCAAATAAAACTTAATCATTAAAGGTATAAAATACAGTAATCACTCTTGAGTCAAAGGTGCAGTCAGCTCTGGGCTTCCCATCTTCAGCTTGGGGTTTCTTGTCCTCAGCTCTGGGCTTCTAGCGTCGGGGGTACTGACATATCAGTATCCAAAGAGGCAATCAACTCATCAGTCTTTTATACTCGTGTTGTTTATCACAGACGTTACGTTATCTTCTTGATTGACATACGTTGTAACTTTCCCAAAGTTTCCAGACACTTCTCAAGGCCTCGCAGGTGCAAGCTGTCTGGCTTTTGTGTCCTTGGACTCCAGTAAACTCAGCCAAGATGGCTGATGTCCTTATAAGGTTCCAGCAGTAGAACCACAGTTCTCCATGTCCTTGAGCACAAACACATAGAACCACACACACTTCTGTGTGCTGCAGTCCAGTTCTGCTCCTCATAAACAGGCACACACACATAGCAATAACTGTACATCTCTGGCCATATAGTACAATACATTTCTTAGAAACAAACAAATATAAATAACAATAATATTATAAGCAATGCCTAATACATTGGCCAAATGTGTAGCAACAGACATCCAAAACCTTAACAAGGAGGCAGGGTAATTGCATTTTCTTGATATAATACAACACCCCCTTCATGCAATTATCCTGACTCATTTTTTAACATCATTATTCAAGCATAGTTGTGGCACACAAACGTTGTTCACTTTAAATTTTAACAGTAACATGTACATTTGTTCACAATTCTTAAACATATTAGTTAGTAACACATTCAGGTAACATTCCACCCAGTTTTCTGGTTCCCATAATTTTAATAATCAATTATATTTCTGTACAGAATCATTTAAGGGCAAAACTTTGTGCTCTGCTTGATTTTCAAGTATAAGCCAAATTTGGATCTTACAAAGAATCCATTAATTACTTTGAGCACCCTTCAGGTCCTCCCAAAGGAAGGTGCGGCTCCTCCCCTGGCTTAGACAGTTTGCAGAAGCCAAAGGGGATCTGAGCTTCCAGGCCATGTACCCTGGAAACTTGGGCCGACTGCATTCCCTCGGATCTTTTAAGCACAAAATTAGTATATGGGGTGTTTCTTGCTCCAGCTACAAATTTAAAATACCCCATACATTCAACCAATTCAAACAGTGCACAAGGTTCCTTATCCATCAGTTTGTAAATATCTAATTGCCAAACTCTGGGTGAAATATTTTAAAGCAATTCATTTCATTCAACATTGTTGCACTTATTGTTGCATTTACATATAATACATAGTAAATATTAACATTACAAATAATACATTACAAAAATGGTTTCTCTAGTTCATTCATTATTCATTCAGTACACTCATTATTTTCAAAACAATCCAGTAATTAATCAACATTAGTCTTTCTGATACTTTCTGAATTATGTTCAAACATAAATTATATATTCTATATCAATAAATCATTTTGTTCCAATAAGGTTCCCATTGTCAATTTTGAAAACAAAATGTGTCTCCCAAGCTTAAAATTCACCATCATTTAAGCATTTCATATTTTAAATTCAAAAATTTACTAATGAATCTTATAACCTGTACTACAATCATAGAGTTTCATCTTCAGTTACCATAACACATATTTTAACTTCCTTAATATACTATTTCAAATGTCTTTACACTAATAAACTATACTACTTTCACACATACAAACACAATCTAATTGCTATTACACCAAGTGCCAACAGCCGCTTCCTAAACTATATTTCAAAGTCAACTGAAGCCAATAATGTCTCTAATTCACACAATGGATTTTAAGTATTTAAAGTGTAAATCATACTTTTAATAAAGTAATTTATTATAATAAATCTTTACATAAATCCCCATTATAAGGTTCATCCTTTGGTACATCATTATCTAGTGGCATCTTATACTTTTGTAATCCTCAACACACCCCCCAGAAATTAAATGGTCTTGTCAAGGGTCCTCCCCTAAAGCTCTCCTGAGTTCCAGGATTTCCTAAAGGGTTTCACTGACCCCAGCTAAGGTCTCAGTGCTGCTGGATGCATTGCTGTCGTTACTTGCTATCTTATAACTGAATAAGCATACACAAACTATACAGGACTCCTTATGCTACTTCTGCCCCCTTCTTTCAGGGTTTTCAGATTCACTCAAGGCCGTTCAGTGCTCTTGGTTTATAATGAGAGCTTGTTTGTCCTCCTTATCTGTTCTCTTGCTGTGTTCAAACACCCTGCATCAATCACAGCAAAATGACTTGTCATTTCAAATACTACAATATGTCTACTAGCACATCTTATTTATAATGAGCTCATTTTCTATTATTAATTTAATTATGTTGTATTCTACAATAACATACATAACTAACTATAGTTTTGGCTGTTTTCTCAGTTTCCCAGTTTCTCTCTTTTCAGTCCAAATCTTCTCTTTATCTTCTTTCTACATATTAGAAAATATTGCAATTTAATGTAGTGATGTTTGTGACATGTCTGAAACGTCACTATCATTAAATACGTGGCCAATTAGGTACCGCTCCACTTTTGTATATAAGTTCGTTGTTCATGCCCCCTGGATTGCGTCTTGGTCGAAAGCCCGCCCCTCTTTGTTTCCTTTCACTGTTGTGGATCGCAGAGGTACGTGTTTTAGCAATGTAGCTTTGTTGTTGGATTCGAATGCTATGCCGTGATATCATGCAATCTTTATTTTAGTGCATGCAACGTCAACTGGCGGCCCGCGGGCCAAAACCGGCCCGCCAGAGATTTCCATCCGGCCCCCAGAATAATACTGAATTCAGGAATAGCCTTGTAAGAGGAAAAAGTTTAGGGCTGGTCCGAATACCATTTTTTGAGCTTCGAAGCTTCGGTAGTAATGAACATCGACTCTTCGGAGAGAGGGGCTGAACATATTTTTCTCTCTAATAAAGGCAGGAATCTGTGTCTGTATGTCCGTTTGCATTTTTATTATTTCGAGAACCGTTCATCCAGTCGACTTCACAAGGGAGTGCAGTGTCGCATTTGGTGCAATATAGATGGACACGCAAGACGCGACACATTCAGAATTAATAAACTTTTAGTAAACTACAGTCAGAACAGCGCGAGCGGGAAGCGGCGCACCTCACGCGGGCAGGGCTTGCTCCGAGAACGGACACTGCACTAGTGATATAAAACGCACACACACAGGTCTGTTAAATTAAGCAATACTTTTAAGGTAGTCTAATATTTTTCTGACTAACAAATTGGCACAGTAAGGGTAGATTTAAATAAAGAAAAAACGAAATTTAAATAAAGAAAAACGAAATTTAAATAAAGAAAAACGAAATTAAGTTAAATTAAAAACGAGATTAATTTAGATTGATAATAACGGGTAAAAATGCTAATACATTTTGTTTCTATTATTCTATTTTCCACAATGTCAAAGCAACAAAACACAAGCTCAGACATGCACTTCGGTCCATACAAACTCCGCTGTTCTGCGCTCTAGCCAGAGAACACTCCCGTTGCTGGAACACGCATCGGTTCTATTTCTAGCATGCACACGTTTTCTGCGTGGCTCGAGCGCGCCTGAGACGCTTGTCTCAGTGTGCAAACTCCAACCTGTTAAATATGGGAGCCGAAATAAAAACGCACACGCCACACAGCTGAGACGCTCACGCAGCCAGTGTGTCGCCGGCCTTATTCAAGGGGGAATGAGAACCGTTTCGCGGGGGATCCCAGGTGTGCAAAAAAAAAACAAATTTTCAAATCGAATACCAACCCACCGAACGAATATTCGAATATTCGGGTCCGTTCCATATTTATTTATTTTTAAATCTAACGGGAAAAAAAGCCTTCTGAAAAGTAGCTTGTGCCATAGCCTGCCTTCAGTCAAGAATGACGATAAACGCGTTGCTCTCATTGAACATCTTTTATTGTTTCACGTGCTCATTTTTTCACAAATGTCAAAATTTTCCTTGCCTGGGATTTCGCACAATTGCTTGACAGTGATGGACAGCTTGACAGCCTCACAAATATGAAGCCTAAAATATCGCTATCGCCCCCTGGTGGCTTGCTGCAGTACAGGTAATATGTAAAAAATAACATAAATTAATCAAATAATAACATATTAGGATACAATTCGAATTTTATTTTATATTACGAGTATCTGGCCCTTACAGTGTCTGCAGAGAAAAATTCTGGCCCTTGGACAAATATAGTTGATGACCCCTGTTTTAGTGTGACGTTGGTCCGCCAAGGCTGTGTGTGTGTGTGTGGTGTACTGCTTACCCCCAGGTAAGTTTTAATGTGGTACAGTCGCGGTGTTGTGGGAAGTTTTGTTTGAGTTACCTACAGTTATGCGTTTTAGCGCGGTGTGTTTACAGGGTGTCCACCTGTGCGTCAGGGCAGCACAATAGCCAGGTCGGAGCGCCAGCTGTTGATCGACCTAACTAAAGGAGCTACCATAACTTTATGAGTGTGTGTGTGTGTATGGTTGTGAGTGTCACGTCGTCTAATAAGGTGAGTAACTTGTTCCTCTCTTGCAAATCATTGTATGCTTTAAGTTGAGTGTAATAAACATTTATGTTTAGGGTCCTCGTTAAGGCATTGCATCACGCTTCCTCTCTCGCGCTCTCTCTCTCTCTCTCTCTCCAACCCGCGCTCTGGACCGCGCTGCTGCTTTGGGTCATTGACACCTCTGGTCCAGCGGTTAAGTGGGCTAGACATTTGTTTTCTTTGTTTCTCTTTTTGTGGTTATTATTTTTGGTTCGGCTTATTTTTTTTATTTTTTTTTGTATTACTGTCACCAACTCTCAGTTTGTGATTTTGACTGTGTGATAACAGTCATTATTTATTGAAGTGAGTTACCGCCATGCGGTATTCATGATCTCGAGCAATTTTGAGCCGTGATCAGTTCTGAGTTTCTGATCTTTGTCGTGACAGTATACGTTGTTTTCTGTCTGTAATATTTGTATTTTTTTTATTTTGTACCCTTATATTGTTTGAGTATTGTAAGTTTTTTTTTTTTTTTTGTGTGTGTTTTATATTTGTTACATATATTGATTTTGACTTTGCTTATGTTGGTTTGGTTTATTTTGTATGGTGATTTTGTTTTTCTTTCTCTTTATTTTCCAGGAGCTGAGTATTCCTTGGGAGCGGGCTGGTTGCACAGGCTTCACTTCAACAAGGATTGTCACTTATTGCTGTGTCACTATTTTTGGTTATTATTTGCAGTGAATTTTGTGGATGTGATTCTGATTGGCGGGATTTCTTTTGTGCACTGAGTGCGCCATACTAGCCCGCTTCTCATAAAAGGAAGCCTCAGCCCCTACATCAAGTAATTTCATATTTGTCTTTTTTTTTTCTTTTTCTCATTCGACTAAGACCATTTAAATGCTGTGTTTGGGATTTTAAATTTTGTAAACCCTTTTAACTTTAATAAAGAAAAATAACTGTTTAAACGGAAACTCACGCCTCCTGCCTTTGCTAAGTGGAATGTATTTGCGTGTTCTTTTGGTTATTTCCCCGTTATTTCGGGGTGGCGTAGTCACTACTAAACAGCCACTTGCTACATTAATATAATAGATAGTGAGGCATATATTTTCCTTAGTTTCCATCATCTATTTTTTAAATGACTCTCTCTAAATATTATTGGCCTATATGCTCTGTGCTATCATCATACTTATCCACTGATTAATATTACTCTTTCTAGGTTTCTAAAAACAAAAATGTGCACATAAATGTTTTCTTCTTGAATAATATACTGTCCATATACTTCTGTCAACATACATTTCTTCTCAACCATGAAATATTCCACTAATATTAACATTCATTCTATAAAGTGTTGACATATTTATTGAATTATTTTTGTGTTGTTTATGAATTTATTTAGACAATTTTCATTTCTAACTCTTACTAAAATCACAAGGTAATATTATCCTGTCCATGGACACTCTTACTCTGTTTTATATCACCACTATCTCTTGATTAATTTTCTTATAATCTTCTACTTAATTACTTATTAGTAGTTTTCAAAATATTTGTTTCAATATCACCAAATAAGCATCCTAATCTTAACTGTATTAAGGTTTTTAGGATTTGTCTCTGTCAGATTTTCTAAAATTACATTCTTACACAATTCAGTATATTATTTTTGTCATACATTTTCTTCTTAAACTTTGGCAAGTCTGACCAATGTTGCTATAGGTATGTTTACCTTCTCTTTCCCTTTTCCAAAATTATTCCAGCTTTTAAATAAATATATATACTTTTCCTTCTTATCTACAATATTTTAATTTACAGTAATTTTTCTTTAGGTTTATAAAGTCCCTTTTCGTTTTACAGTGTATAATCACCTTATAGTGTATAAGTACTGCCTTCCTCTACTCATACATTTCTGTCTGAACATTCTCCCCAAAACATCTTGTTGTTTTAGTCATACCAATATCATTGAGGGTTTTCAGCTTTTTATAATATTTACCCCTCATTTACTTCATCTATCTTCCAGTGGACTCTAGTTTACCTACTGGATTCTTCATACCTTGTATACATATATAGATATCCCATAATTCTCAGCTGTTCCATCATATAATATTTTATATTTAATTAAAAATTTTATCTGAGAAATACGTCTCAATGTCTGCTATTACCTGTTTTAAACCAGTTTGGTATTCCTTATTTCATATAACCACTTAATTTCAATGCATTTGGTGACGCTCTTCTTCAGTGTCAATATGTTTTATAACTTGCATTTTCTGCCAAATCCAAATTATCTTCCTTTTATGTAACATTAAATATATTTTTTCACTTTTCTGTAATACAAACTTGTAGATTTTCAACAGTAACATTCTTATATTATTTTTTCTCACATTGGCTCGATTCTTCCAATGTTGTGTTCACATACAACAGAGATATATCTGTTCTTTATTATTTTATAAAGAATTATTATGAATTATTATTTTATAAGTATATGTTTTTATTCTTTTACTTCCAAAAGTTATGGTCAACTGTACAATCAATTGTACAGTAAAATCAACTAAAAGCCACATTCTTGCAACATCTATAGTTTTTTGTTTGTTTGTTTGTTTGTTTTTAAATTAATAATTTATCCCACAAAATTTGTTTCTTATTGGCTGGATGTTTCTACATTTCAGCATTATTTTTGTTCTTTTTGGGCAAAAAATTTGCTCTTGCTCTTTGTGGTCTTTATTTACTTTCATTGTTTCTGATAAGTAAATTCAAAATAACCCCACTCACATCAGAATCTTTTAATAATTTACTGTTCTGTTAATCTTGTGCCAGCTCTTTCCCATGGCACAGGTAAGAATCTGAGGTTCTGAGGTGTTGGTCCTGTTCACTATGACCTCTAAACCCTGCAGTCTGCTGTGAGTTGTCCTGTTGTGCCGAGAGAACTTCTGTCCTGTCCTTCCATGGCTCTCTGCCAGGAGATACAGCTCCTCTCCCCCTTCCTGAAGTTCACCGGCACATAGGAAACTCAGCTCTGCTATACACTTAATTTTTATCCAATTTGTCAAAATTGATAAAGCATAATAATACATTTCATCAAATTCTCCCCTTCTTGGGAAATTAATTTATGCATTCTTTTGCTATATTCTAAATAGCTTTTAGCAATTGTTCCCATTAACCAGTTTTCTGGTTGGAACATTTTGCCATCTTTAAAGCAAGGTTTCAGGCTCTCTAGATTTCTCCCAAATCTCCTGGGACAAAACCAGCAGCCCCTTGCTTCGTATGTCATTCGTAATTGTCAATATGTTATGACTACAGGTACAACGCTAGAAATACCCAGCTGTTTCTGATTCTACACCTTTGTCCCTTCACTTTTGCCTTTACTGGTTAAATCACCATAGGTCCATGCCCCAAATTCTATGCCTATGACAAATGACTTCCACACATTCATCACATTGTATTCCACTGTATCCCGGACCATAGGCAGTCCTAATCATCCATGTGCTCACTTAGCCTCTCGGTCATTATTATGTAGGGTCTGCACAGTCTCAAGGATGAGCAGGTCCCACCATAAACTGTGTTTAAGCCTCAATTCACGGAACTTAGGTTTGTAAATCTTACATCGATTCCGGCCCGGCAGACACTAATGGATCACGAGACTCTTTTTATGACTGTTTCGATAAGTCCCCTAACCTCTCCTCCGCGACTTCAAAGGGGTGCAACACCACGGATCGGGTTTCTAGGGACCAGGTCCAAATTCCAAGCGGTCATAAAAGGAAAATACACGCACACACCCACAGACACACACACACACACGGCTCCCCTACATAGAGACTGTATGCACAAACATTATACCTACAAATATGAATGTATCTGCCATTGTAGTGCTCGCTGCATGTATGTGTTACTAGTGTAGAATTGTAGAATTGACTGTAGTAGGTTAGTTTTCATGTGAAACTGTAGTAATAGAGTGTAAAGGGTATCTTCTTTATATGACGAGAGACACCTGTCGAGTTTGATTTCTCCGTAAAGCTGTGAATCCGAGCTATTCACTGATGTACGTTACATTTCTGTCAAATGCATCGTTCAATGTTTAATAACACTATGAAGAAAATGCATTGATTCAACATACCATAAATTTATTCGGGAGACAGGACAAAGGAATGTGGAAACCCGCCAAATTGCAACGCTAGCATTGGAGGACGTTATCAAGAAGGCGTTCTGGCCTGTTGTCCTTAAAATACCATGACACACGTCTTTTGGTGGCACAAGTTTTTCTGCACGAGTTCCTGCCGTCAAGACGGACTCTCTTCTTTATTTTCCGGTCATATTACAACAGTTAAACCTTCGTTTGAAACTTCGCCGAAACAACCTCCGGACGAAGAAGCAACTGTCAAACCGAGCGCTCCGAAACTCCAAGCACCCTGACTAACCTATGCAAGTATAACGTTTTTACGATTTTAAATACTGAGTTTCCTTGCTGGCTCTTAAAGGTGAACTGTTGCAATTTGACCTGCTTTGATCATCTCTTTCGTTTCTGCCTTTCCTTCTACTTTGTATGTATTTGTGTTTACTTGTGTCCATTTAGCCGTATAACCTGTGTATTACCCGTTTCGTATATTAAACTCATTATATCCATGCTTTTTGTTCACTTGCTCATTTTAGCAACAACCGAGTCACTTTAACGTTCTGATTCTAATATCCTAGCTCTATATTTGGAGTCTATGATAGAAAGTTAGTCTCCCGGCCCGAGAATAACATTTCTGTCGTGATAATCTGTGGATAATTTTCCGTTTCGGTGGACGAACTGATAGTTTTCCACATAATTATTAAACCAGAACTAATCATATATGTGATTGATTATAATTCGTTGTAGTTAATTCACCATATATGTTTAATTCCCCGTTGGGTCGATATATGAACGTCATAAAGCTTTCTGAATTATGATATTCATATTTCATCTATAAATTGATTAATAACTGTACATCGCTACAATTACTTTGAGGATAACTTTTCAGCAGTTTTCCGGCATTATCAGTCATTTAACTATTAGTTCCTCTCTGAACCCTGGTTGTATTTTTAAGTGAATCATCACAGTAAATACTGTATATTCTAATACCTTCTCAACATATTTGTGCAGGTTATTTATTTAGTGAATTAGTTTTACAGGTGTTATTAACCTACCTGTCTCTTTCTAAAAAAAAACTTTTTTTTTTTTCCGATGTTCGTTGACAGTATGCATTTCGTTTTATGATTAAATTATTCTTAGTCCTAATATCTTTCTGACTAGTTATCTTTACTAAAATTATAGTATTCATAATTTTATTGTTAAATATCTTCTATCACATTGTTTTTTCATAGCAATAAACAAATTCCCTTTATATCAGAGGAAATGTTCTAATAATAGTTTTGTCAACTATCCAAACTTTTATAATTCTTTTCAATTTTTTAAATGGTTAATCTCTGTAACTTTATTCAGATAGTTTTTACCTCACTTTGCATTAAGCAATTGGTAATTTATATTTGCTAAATAATAGCTGCAAAATTAAAAACATTAATTTCATTCATTTCATCTTGCATGCAACTTTTATCAGTTGGCTACAGCTTTTTAGCATTTCTATCCTTCTGGTGCATATCTTAATACTTGAATTAAATTATTTCAGTTAATCAATATTCAAACTTTATTTCCCTAATATATACTACAATTGTTTCGTGGTCAGAACAAAAGCAGTCACTATCTCTTCTGAATTTAAAATGACAAATGCTTTTGTTATGTTTGCAAATTTTCAAATTTCATTCTGGTGATCCATTCTTTCTTTCTCTATCTCTCTCTGTTTCTTCTGGCTGCTTCAGTGGATCATCCTTATATCAATTTGGCACAGATTTTACAACAAATTCCTTTCCTGGTGCGACCCAGCACTGAGAATGCACTCATGCAACCCCAGTGACTGTCAGTCTAAAAATCCATTAACCACGTAACCCACTTAATTAATGATTTAAATATATTTTTCCTTGTTATCTATAACCTCCATATTTGCTTCACTCTGTCATATATTGTTATTATACTCTCATATATATACACCTACTCTTCCTTTATACTTCAGTTATATCTTTAACCTTTATACTTCAGTTATATCTTTAACCTTTATAGTTCAGTTATATATTTTAATACCTTTTAATATTGTAATCCTATTTCTAAATATGTCTGTCCTCATTTAGGAATATCTTGTTATCTGTCAAACTTCAATCATATTTTCACTTAGGTGTCAAACTTGTTCATAAATCTTTTATGAGCTTTATTATTGCCACAGATATTACTGTGTTTTCTTTAGAATTGTCTGGTTGGGTAAAAAGGTTAAGTCCTCACAACTTTTCTACATTTTAACTAAATCAGGAATCAGTCCAATTTATTTACCTTTTAATTTGGCATAATCTATTTTTTTCCCATTAAAAATAGTTTTAGACTTTTGCTGGGAGGTCTGGTAAAATTCTCATTCCTCATTTTACAGAGTGACCTTGACACTCCCGTGAGCTCTGCGTTCTGGGCTGTGCCTGGAACTGACTCTCTTATCTCGGCTCGTTTCTCCTGCTTCAAAATTAAATCTTCAGTACACATATTTTTACCAACAATTATACTTTTTAAACAAATCCTTTTTTTTTCTTTTCCTTTTTCTAACTTTTTGTCACTGACAGCTGTTACAACATAAGATATCTATTTTCCTTTTATTACCATTTATTAATTTTTCTTCCTTTGCCATTTTTGTATTTGAGGCACTTTTTAAATCTTCGTCATATGAGCTTCTGACTTTGGTCCCAACTTTTCAGCTTGGAATATCTTTTACAAAGAACTGCTAACTTTTTATTAACAAAAACAATCAAGCATAATGGATTTTCTCTATTGCCAGTTTCTTTTCAAACAGGTATGTCTTTTTTCTATTATTGATATCCTATTGTACTAATATTCAAATCTATTGTCTAATGTTTTATTGTTTAATGTATACATTAGAAAATCTCCTTTAATCGCACTAACACTTCTTTTGCTTAATTCTGTCTAGTTTAATCATCCTCTTTTAAGTGTGAATAGGCTTTGCCATTCGACTATCCTAATTTTAATGTAACCCATTAAACTATATAATTTATATATATTTTGTAATATTTTACAAACTGTGTATTTGTCAAAATCCAAAATGCTAAAAACTCAAACACATCAATCATTAATAATTTTTTTTTTTTTTTTAAATGACAATATTACTAGTTCTAAAACTTTAGTTACTTTTCCACTTATTGTTCCTAGTGCATTAAAATCTGCTTCTCATTTTAGACCCTCGGTTTGAGCAATACGGTTAAGGGTGAACACCGAGCTGACTTTATCTGTCCGTAAGTCAAATTTCTGTTAGGCACAACTTTCTTTGCCCTTTTCTTTTTTTTTTTTTCTTAAGTATCCTACATTATTTCTCACTATATCAGAATATTTGTATTCCATCTTTTTAAATGATGTATTCCATATTTAAAGTGTTACTTTTACGTCAACTGTTACAGTAGTCTAACTTTTTTTAATATAATATATCAGATTCTCTGCTTTCACTATCACCGGTATCAGAGTCGAACTTAAGCTCTGAATACAAGCTCTAACTCCTCTGGCTTTGTCTCACCTTGACTCATAAATCTCTCCCTATTGCAGCCTTCTCATACTGAAGTACGGATGGCTGAGAGGGTCCTGGCACATCATCTTTTCTCATCCTAGATTATTATTATTTTTATTTATTTATTTATTTATTTATTTATTTTTTAGTTCCTTTTGCGTTGGTATTTAACAAGTTTATTGTTGGCAATATATCTTCCATTATCCTCATTGTCTGGAATTTTTAATTATATTCTTTCAATACTACAGTATTGTTACTCCTTTTAAACTTTCTTTAACTTTCTATTAAAAGAAAAATTACCTGACTTATTTTGTAGTCGGTGCCTCCCTTCAGTTATCACAACTATTGTTTTCCAGTCTTTAAGCATGAAATATGAGCTCTTCTCGCTCCTCAGACAGTGCAGTGTGAGAGACAATCTTACACACAGCGCTGTTACATGTTTGAGTCCGAGCTTCTGCTCACAGACTCTTTAACCTGTACACCTATTTTACACTAAAATCATCCCGACTGTTCCGGGAACAATTATCATATTTTCAATTCATGTTTTCTTAAATTACCATGTCACTTAAGATTATTTTCCCAACACATATTGTTACAGATTAAAAGTCTGACTTTTAGCCTGCCTATTTCCACTTCATAAAACTGTCCTCTGTTAGGTGAATTTCTTCCATTTTATTTATAACTATTTTAACAACTATTTGATATTTATTTTCTATCCAGGTCTGGTGGTTTAAATAGTATTCTTTTTGGCACTCTACCACACCTATAAGAATGTAAAACTTTTTCTTTAGATTTATGTATCAACAGTATCTATCACATTTTCCTGTTCTAGGAGCCTCATACTGTAATTTTATCACAGGTACACATTTTCCCCATTTACACTTTTTCTTCTTGCATTGCTGCTAGACCTACCTCAGTCTTTAAGTTTCAACCATTTTGTTCTGTCACAGGAGCCACGTTCCATTTCTAGAACCAGTGTGTCTGCTCGAAAGGCTAATTTTTCTTTCTCATTGTTAAACGCATTGCTGGATTTTCGCTGGGCTCTCCCTGCCATAAGCGAAGCGTCCTTCACTTACAGGTCTTATCTTTAGCCCGTCTCTGCCTCTTTTTCTCTGAGGCTAGCTATGTGAGACTTTCTGTCTCTCCTACAGCTTTCTTAACCTTTACGGCTCCCTGGCTCGTAAAGTTATCTGTTCTACGCGCGTTCAACCCTTTCTGGGCCGTCTATAAATAATCCCTCTAGATTATTTACATTTTTGGGTCTTACAGGTTACCTGGTGATTCATAGCTTTCCAAGTTTTTATATCTACAACTCAAGCGCACGAGTGCGGAAGCGAATGGGAAAGCATTGCTCGATCGACCGTGGCCAGGGGTCGATGGATCAGTGCCCCACGTTGGGCGCCATGTTTTGCGGTGTGTATTTTGATCTTAACACCTTTTAACCTTATTATTTATTATTCTCAGGTTAGGTAAAGTAAGTCGAGTCTGGCCTAAATTATAAGCATTTTAAATTACTTACAATTTGGTCAGAAGACTCCTCTGTGGTACGTTCAAGGTCACACTATAAATCAAGTTAAGGTAGGCAGCTTTTGTAATCAATTAAATTTCTTTTAATTGGTTACTTTTCTTTTATAATAAACAAAAATGTAAAGGCAAATAAAACTTCATCATTAAAGTATAAAATACAGTAATCACTCTTGAGTCAAAGGTGTAGTCAGCTCTGGGCTTCCCATCTTCAGCTTGGGGTTTCTTGTCCTCAGCTCTGGGCTTCTAGTTGTCGGGGGTACTGACATATCAGTATCCAAAGAGGCAATCAGCTCATCAGTCTTTTATACTCATGTTGTTTATCACAGACGTTACGTTATCTTCTTGATTGACGTACGTTGTAACTTTCCCAAAGTTTCCAGACACTTCTCAAGGCCTCGCAGGTGCAAGCTGTCTGGCTTTTGTGTCCTTGGACTCCAGTAAACTCAGCCAAGATGGCTGATGTCCTTATAAGGTTCTAGGAGTAGAGCCACAGTTCTCCATGTCCTTGAGCACACTCACATAGAACCACACACACTTCTGTGTGCTGCAGTCCAGTTCTGCTCCTCATAAACAGGCACACACACATAGCAATAACTGTACATCTCTGGCCATATAGTACAATACATTTCTTAGAAACAAACAAATATAAATAACAATAATATTATAAGCAATGCCTAATATTTAATACATTGGCCAAATGTGTAGCAACAGACATCCAAAACCTTAACAAGGAGGCAGGGTAATTGCATTTTCTTGATATAATACAACAACATATGCATCTAAAGCCCTCACTGGGCAGAGCAGATTGAGTTTCTCCTGATCCGAAGTTGTAAATGGAGGAAGATAGAAGGCCTGAAGTACGATGGGACCTGGGACGTTGGTGGGGACCTACGCATATAGCCTGGTCTAGTGTGCAGGAACGCTTTGACCATTCCAGGTGCGAATTCCAGACACGAAGGAGCAATTGAAAGTGCTTGAAGATCTCCTATTCTTTTAAGAGATTTAATAGCCAGTAGAAATATGGTCTTTAGGGTGAGGAATTTCTCTGAAACTTCCTCTAGTGGTTCGAAGGGAGCCTCAGCTAACCCTTCTAATACAACGGCCAAGTCCCAGGCTGGAGTCCTTGTACATACTGAAAGCCTCAGAGTACCACGGAGGAAGCGTATAAAAAGGGGGGTCTCGACCTACCGAGGAATCCCCCAGTATCTGGTCTCCCAACCTCACCTTCCTTTTTCTTGGAGGCACACTGGAAACCACTGCGCCCTGAAGCACACGAGGTGGCAGGGTTGGCAGAACGGTCTCCTTTATTTTCTTTTAAATTCTTCAGAATTTAATGTATTCAATATTTCATTTAATCCTCAAATTAAATGCAGCCAGATTTTTCTTTTTTTAACAGGCTGAATATATTTAGAATACAAAAAAGAATTATAGCTTGTAATAATTCACAAGGTATTTTAGGGAAAGAGAGAAAGGGAAACTCCCGTCTACTCAGTTCCCTCCAAATATAAATACATATACATATATATATACATACACACACATAATTATAATATACACCCGTCTCTAACCCCTCTGTCAGATCCATTTGTGAACCCCACGAATGGAGCCTCTGCCCTGCCTCAGCAGAAGCGGGACCCGATCCGCAAAGAACAGAGGCTCTCACTCTCCTGTTCGGAAGAGCTGCGCGCTGCGTTTTCTTCTTGTTTAACAGATGTCAGTGTTAAGGTGCAATACTGCCACCTGAGAGCTCAACCAGGTACTGGCACTGGAGTATTTACATGTCATGATATCTTAAGAATCCTATTCATTTTAAATATTGTGGTTATCGCCAATACCGGTATATTGTCACACCCTAAATTAACACGATATCGATATATTTCATGCTTTTGAATATCACGGTTATCGTCAATATAGGTATATTGCGACACCTCTAAACAAAACCCATTAGATTTTAGTCTAATCAAAAATCTTATATTATTTAGTTGAATAAAACTAGACTACAACTAAAACAATTTAGATGACTTAAACTAAATCAAAATTTGCTGTCAAAAGTAACACTGCGCTTCAGTTAATTAAACACTTTTATATGAAACCTTTATACACATTACAATATTTATAGCTAAATAAAATGACATCAAGTCATTTATCCTGAAATGGGCACTTTGCCTTCGCTTGCTCTGTTTAAAACACTCCTCATCATGTGTCCAACAATCTTTGTATGAAAGAGTGGCAGTTTACACCTTTGTATTGTCCTGCACCCCCACCGTGAAGCTACTGAACTATTCATCCCAAACCCCATATCTCTGTTAAAGGTTCATGAAACACCCCTGTTTTACCCTGGTCGTTCACACCTCAAAGCTAAAAAAAACTTTGTAAAAATGGGTGTGTAAAGCTCTGGAAAAGTGGGAGTGTAGAGGGGGAGAAGAGGGGAGAGAACAACCAATGAAGCACCGACATACAACACACTCATTATACAGCATAATGAATATTAATATATGGAACTACAAACAAACTGACAACAAACTACCAAGCACAAGGGAGAAATGCGAAAGAATATTTAATAGGGCTAATAATAGGCTACTTTGATTACGTTTACGAGCACTGCAGTCTCAAAATCAGTCTTTTGTCTATTAGAATAATCGTGTCGTTGCGTTCAGATAGGCTACACCACTGTATCAGTGTCCAGTTTGCACATATAATTCATTTGAAGAAGACTTGATGAAATATGTGTGCATGCACCATGCTGGTTCATGTTTGGTGCAGGAGAATGTGTGAAATATGTCTATAAAAACACGGATACTTTATTCTGTATATGAGCTAGGATCCACGTGGCTAGTGTTGTTAAACACAAAGCGGAGCTTCGCGCTGAAACCGATCATATGCGCGTTCCGAGTGTATATCATAATAACAATCGTACTTTTCATGTGTTCGTATTCAAACTCCAGTTCTGACCGCATCGCGGGCAAAATACAAACAACACTCATGTGCTGCTGTACTGAGGGAAACATACATACGGCTCGCGTGTCCGAACACAGGTGAATGAGCCACACTTTTGTGACATTTGAATTCTCCGCTGTAATGTGATCTCATGCAAACATATTTTCCATTTGTGCTGGTAGATTACAGCAAAACAATCCACATGCACACAAACCTCTGCTCTGGTCGCATCACAGGAAAACACATTGTGTTGTAGCACTGAGGAAATGAACACCTACGATATGTCTCTGAATGACAACAGACCGAGGCGAGACTACAGCAAGATCACTCACACCAAACATACTCACAGAATTATACCTCGAAGATCAGTGTGAAACATTTATTTAGTACTGAAACACAGCACACATTACACTGAAACAATCATAAGCAGTGTGTTTTATAAAGATATTTGAAATGCACTTTACACAATTGTTGTATTTGTTATCCCCCCAACCTCCAATTAATCACACAAACATTTCAACAATCCTTAACTTCATCAAAAGATTTGGTCTTACCAAGGATTGAGAGCGTTGTAAGATGATCAGAGGTTTCAAGGTGGAGTCCACACCAGCTCAGTCAGGGTCCGGTGCTCTTGAGGCTCGATGGAGTAAAGTAATTGCAGGTTCAGATAATAGTCTTATGTAAAAAGTAATTTCACTCTGAGTCTTGTTTAGAAAAGTTTACGAATCGCCAAATACAATCGCTTCGGTTTAATAACAAGATAAAGAATAAAAAATTACAAAGAACATAAAAGCGAGTAAAGTCTTCACCCGAGGTGCGACAATTTTCTGTTGTACAACTTCCAGTATATATAGTCCGATCACA
The DNA here is from genome assembly GCF_018812025.1 of Megalobrama amblycephala. Taxonomy (NCBI): domain Eukaryota; kingdom Metazoa; phylum Chordata; class Actinopteri; order Cypriniformes; family Xenocyprididae; genus Megalobrama; species Megalobrama amblycephala. The sequence goes on from NC_063063.1 coordinate 32,840,903, forward strand.
TCCTCTTTCCTGACATAAAACATATCCTTATTTGTCAAAGTATAAGATACAGAGGTCATCCACGGGTTGCACACGTGCAACACGTCTTAACACATTTTACTAACTTGACCTTCACGACTTTCACACTAGATGTTACTTAAACAATTCTAGTTCTGCAAAAAGGCATATAGCTTGCATTAAAAATACACATATTGGTTAGCTTGTGGTAAAAGCATACATCTTAGTTGACATTAGTTCCTCTTAATACTTCTCCTTTCAGCACCCAAGACGTATATATAGTGGTTAGCTTGCTTCAAAACATTGCCGTTGCTATGCAGGCTATTGCCAATACGGATCTGAGCACCTGACATCCGCTCTCCACAACAGTCTCCGCGATTAGTGATGGTAACCTTGGTTATGCTGTAGACACCCATTAAATCCACTCTCCACCAGGGATTATGCTCCATGTAAGTATGAGTGCATGACCCCTGCAAATAATTTGGATTACTGTTTCCATCTACAGCATGGTGAGATGATCCAAGGACAGTGTTTGTAGAAGACTGGACTGTTTTTGCTCCAAGAACAATATTCCCTGTTTAACATGGAGGAAAACAAACAAATTACACATATTTCTTGTCTTTTGTTGTGCTGAAATAAACCCCACCATTATGGGTAACATTATACGAATCTATGTTATCAACATGATGTATTAAAGGGATAGTTCACCCAAAAATTAAAATTTGATGTTTATCTGCTTACCCAAGGTGTAGGTGACTTTGTTTCTTCAGTAGAACACAAATGATGATTTTTAACTCCAACGGTTGCCGTCTGTCAGCCATATAATGAGGGTCAATGGGAACTTCTTTTATAAGAGTAAATAAAACTTGCATAGACAAATCCAAATGAAACCCTGCGGCTCATGACGACACATTGATGTCCTAAGACACGAAACGATCGGTTTGTGCAAGAAACCGAACAGTATTTATATAATTTTTACCTCTAATACACCACTATGTCCAACTGCGTTCAGCACTCGGTTAGTGAGGTCTGATCGCGCTCTGACAGCGGAAGTGATGTCTCGCTGTCATTGAAGTATATGCGCGAGACATCACTGCCGCTGTCAGAGCGCGATCAGACTCACCAAGCGAATGCTGAACGCAGTTGGACATAGTGGTGTATTAGAGGTAAAAAATTATATAAATACTGTTCGGTTTCGTGTTTTAGGACATCAATGTGTCGTCACGAGCCGCAGGGTTTAATTTGGATTTGTCTAAGCAAGTTTTATTGACTCTTATAAAAGAAGTTCCCATTGACCCATATTATTTGACGGTTGGAGTTAAAAATCATCATTTGTGTTCTACTGAAGAAACAAAGTCACCTACTTCTTGGATGCGCTGGGGGTAAGCAGATAAACATCAAATTTTCATTTTTGGGTGAACTATCCCTTTAATTAAAATGTTTGACATATTTGAACTCTAAGAATATTTGCTATATGTAAGCACTTTGAACATTAACAAAACTCACTTGGAATGTCTTCTGTATTTTCTGCAAAATAAAAAAATATCACATTAATACACTCAGAACCAAATTGAACCACAAACTACAATGAGTCGGTCTAAGTTCGGTCTTTTTCCTCTCACACTACTAGACAACAATCAGACATTGCACAGAGAATGCCGTCATGAGCCTGTATGTGGCCTTCAACACCAAAACACACACGCTATTACACTAATAAAAGTACATGAATTATCCCAAACATACCTGTCCAATCAGTGACACACAGGTTAGGCAGAAGCGCAAGCAACAAAATCACCAGTACGTTCATCCTGACCTCAGAAATAAAGAATACAGCATGTTATGTCAGCATAATGGAGAAATAAGTTTGTCTCATCCTCCTTTTGACAGAGGAACATATTGTTATTCCTCATTATAAAAGAACCTCATCAGATTTGCATGCCTCTTTTGCAGCTTATCCAGCCAAATATTAGCAATAATAACAACTTTATGCCTTAAGAATAGTCACCAACTTTTTTTTTCAGGATCCAGGCTGATGCTGTCTTTCAAACATTTGCACGTTTCACTTACAGTGAGGACTGAAGCATGATCCTTACCTGTCACCTCCTCAGGTTATGTGTAGTTGAACCTCAGATCAAAAAGAGTGGAATGAGTGGAGTGATCTCTCTCTATATACAGTTTCTTCTGTGCTCTTGTATGTACATATAAGTGTTTGTTTGTGTGGAGGATGTGTTGCAAAATCAGGTAACTGCTTTTGAAATGTCTGGGCTGTACTGAATTCTCTTCTAAATGAGTATTGGAAAATAACAACCACTTCTGTTTCAGCAGGTTGCTTTCAAGGTAAGAAAAAAGCTGAATTCATGCTTCATCTTATCTGCACAAGCAGCTTCTGTTATTGCCACAAACTCTAGTGACATGCACAAAAATAACAGCATTGCCAAACATTTGTAGAACCCTAAATATAATTACTCTCAAAGGCTATTTCATTCACATCTACTGCACTGTTGAAATGAATAAAATGTATTTTCTCATTTGTTGGGAAGTATGTTATAGCAGTCTGTGCTGCATGTCTGTTATCTTCCAATGTTGTGTGACCAGAGAGCAGCTGACCCAGATGAGAGAGACAGGAATGTCATGGGCCGCTATCTCTACCTGTTTGGGTGTGAGCTGTCAAACCTTAAGAAGACGACGCCTTCAGTATGGCACTGAGACTAATTTCAGCACAATTTTTCACCTCTTGACCTTAATGCACTGATTCATTCAATTATCAGTCAAACCCCTAACGCTGAACTTACACTTGTCTAAGGCAAGTTTACTTAGGTAGCATATTATATATGATATCTAATCGTGTCATTTTGATGTCAAGTGCACTTATACTGATGTTGCTGACATTGTTCAATTGACCCTTCGCAAAGACCCGTCTCCCCTTTTGTTAATTTTACTTTGTCCAACAAGCCATGTTCTCACAGAGTGAAAAATACACTGCGAAGCAAAGAGGACACGAGCTGGCAGACTAGACAGAGCAGGTTAATTTTGGTATGAAATAGTCTCAAGCTTTCAAATTTTGTCTTTTTTTTTAAAAAAGAAATTCAAACTATAAAAAGCGTTTTGCGGCTCTTTAATGTGTCGTGACAGATCGCTGTAGCATCTCAGTTCAAGCAGTACGTGAACCAATCATTTCTTCTTACTAGCTGTAAACGTGAATTAACATTAGAAGGTATGTTGTTTTAACCACAGAAAGACATCAATACACACCATTTTTAAAGTTCAAGTCCACCGATGTTTATTAACTCTGGTTTGTCAGACAAAATAGCGGATTCAGCTTCATGATTGGTCAGATCAAACTCCCAGCGAAAAGTGAATTGCATTGCAGGAAGTCTCAGAAGTAGAGGACTCTCTATTCAAAGGCGGCGTGTCCAGGAGCGACCGGCAACTGTTGGCACCATGATCCGAGGACCAAATCATCTTTGGTATGTATTAGGCAAGGCAATTTTTTTTGTATAGCACATTTCATACACAATGGTAATTCAAAGTGCTTTACATAAAGAATAATAATAAAAATAGAACATAAGGAATAGAAATAACAGTAAAAACAGAGAATTTTACCGCAATATTTAAAATGCATTAAAAGTCAGAATCAAGATGATACATAAAAGATATAAAATACATTAAAAATGAAATAAAAACAGGAAAAGGAATTTAAAGAATAAAAAGATAATATGTATAAAATAAAGTGCAAACAGTTCGGACATAGCACAGTGCTCAATCAGCAAATGCATAGATAAAAAGATGTGTTTTGAGTCTGGATTTGAATGTGGCTACTGTAGGAGCACACCTGATCTCTTCTGGAAGCTGGTTCCAGCTGCGGCTGGCGTAACAGCTAAAAGCAGACTCTCCCTGCTTTTACATTGACATTGGTATGTATCCGTCATATTATCCAGACAAAATCTGTACATGACAGTTTGTACAAATCCTCCTCTTTTTTTTCGTAGGCACATTGATTCAAACCCCAAATTAATTGCGTGGAGTTTTGTGTTCCATGGCCATTGATGGCTATAGCCGTACTGTTATTTATCTTGAGTGCTGCACAAACAATAGAGCATATTATACAGTACTAAGCTTTTTCTTTTTTTTTAGCAGGGTGTGGCAAGATTTGGTTTGCCTCACAGAGTCAGAGGAGATGGAGGTGGTGAGAACATTGAATTGGCCAGGTACATGATAAACAATTGTGGAAGTGAAGTAGGAAGTTTTAGTGGGCCGAAGTGTCCATAATCAGAGAATTGATGATGCCTGATGTCAATAGGGTTGTGTCAGAGAGTTCTATAAGCAATTTTTCCAGTATATGGAACACTGAATCTCCACAAGTGAAGTCCACCATTTTGTGTACCTTGGGCAGATACGGTGATCAGCAAGAGAATTTTGCCAGCAGCATTTTCACCATACAAATCTCACAGGAAGAAACTGAGGACTATGGTATTGATTATGATGGGCCTGTAGTTGGGGAAGATAATGAGCAAATAAAAGTTACAGAAAGTAATCTCAGATTAAATCCTGACAATGCAACTCATTTACAAGTTGCATGTAACCCATTTACCGATATCTTTTAGTAAGGGATTTTATGCCAGTTTGCGATTACAGAATGTCCTCTTGAATATATGGCATGTTCTTGTATCATTTAAAGAGATTTAAAACTTTATTTTTAATTCATTCAGAATCTTTATTATATTCTAAACTGTTTAAGTAAACACTTTTTGTTTCAGAATATCATTTCCCACATGGAAAGAACCTATATGTGGATATATGCGCATATATGAAACCTATATGCAGTGTATATGCACATATACAGTATGCTGCATATATGCACATATATGATAATATATATGCACATATATGCTGCATATATGCGTATATATACTGCATATATGCTGCATATATACTGCATATATGCTGCATATATGCGTATATATGCCACATATAGGTAAAATTGAGGTGCATATATGTGCATATACAGGAAATATAGGTCTCCTGTATTGCTTCTTCATATCCACATATAAGCCCTATACATACAAGATATGTCTTCTATATAGCTAATGGCAGGATCTGGTCATTTTGTAGGTCATATCTCATTTTTGACTGTCATACATGATGCTTATTCTTATAGGTGAACATATAGGTGCATACGTGCATATATGTACCTATATAGGTATATGTATGCACATATATATGTGTGTACATATGTACATATGTGTGTGTACATATATGTGTATATATGTGTGTACATATATGTACATATATGTGTACATATATATATGTGTGCATATATGTACATATATGTACATATAATATAGGAAAACGGCCAATTTTATATATGTCACATATATTAGAAACCTATATCAAAACCTATATTGAAACATATATGTTTATATAGGTTTTTTCCATGTGGGTTAGTTTTGTTTGAGATTGAGATGTATTTATCGCATGTATTGCCTGAACCCATAAAACTGTACCATTTAAAGAGATTTATAACTAGGGAAAAAAAGACAGATCCTTTCAACGTTTTTAAAAAAAGCAAATCCCAAAGCTTTGGCAACACATATTTGCTTTAGGAAGTTGTGACAACATCTCATTCTCGTCAGTGCTGTGAAGGAAGTGAATGTTTGGGTGCGGTCTCAGTCCTAGATGTGGCAGCGTTTTCAAGCCAGTGGTAATAAATAAAATGTCGCTGTACTGCAGCTCACTGGGTTCATCTGTAGAACAAACAGTGGATAACATTCCCAAACTAAAGGAATATATTTAATTATAAACATGTCACCTAGTGTCCCTTCATAAAAACATATTTTAAGCTTTTACACAACTCTCTGAAATACTTGATTATGATTTGGTCAGTCTGATTACAAAATAAACCTGTGCAGGGTGATCAAGAGACCCAAAAAAAGTTTCTGCAAGTTTCTCAAGCTAAGTAAAACATTTACATTTTTCACCCAAATAGCTACTCTCTAAATGCAGCTAAATGGCACTAAAAGTGGTTCTTTGGCTCATAATCATAGGGGAACCTCTTTTGGTACTATATGGAAGCTATTTTCAAAGAAGCTTTATAGCACATTTGTTAAATGGTGCAATTAGAGGTGCCATGTATTGTTTTTTGAGCTAGTATGGCCAATTATCATGCCAGATACTAACATGGAAAATTAGTCAATATGCTTCCAAATGACACTTTTACTTTTAAGATGAATGATAATTAAACATTTCTCATCAAATCATGACTGTAAAGATTAAAAATCCTGTACTTAATGCTTGCTGAGCAACAAAATACAATACACTTTCAAAACTTTACATTTATTTCTTTCAGCAGAGAATTTTATAAAATAAAATCAGCGCTTATTCAGGTAATAAATATATACAATTACAATATAACACAAAATAATGCAGCAAGCTTGAAATATGTTAATTTTAATGCAAATGTTTGGTTTACATACATTTACTGTAGCCCTGTGATCGGGTGTTTGGGCCTACATTAGTTCTTTACTTTATTAGGAAAATCTGTAGTCTTTTTATCATTAGATTAGTGAGTGAGTGAAATTACTGAAAATTGCTAATGCACAACCACTTGCTAAATGAGTTGTATAGCAGTATCTTTCACTGTCAACAGCGCACTAACATTTATGCAAGTCATTCAGGATTTCAAAAGCAATAGAAACTGGAACTAGAACTGGAAGAGGCCCAGAAAGAGAGAATATTGACTCCTAAAGTCTACTCACAGATTGAGTTGTACACCCTTTTTCCAGTGACAGGAAGTCTGGCTGCATCCTTTGATTAAAAAAACAACACACTCCAAAAAGGTCAGTGTATTTTTCAGTCCTTTAGGAGATTCCAAACACAAAACATACACACAGGAGGAGGCCCAGTGCCGTCAGGATGTCCTCGCTCTCCTCTGTGATAAACTGGCCACAAGTGAGCACAATGTGGTCATACTGCATGGGATGACCCTCCCTGCAGCCTTTAAGCACCATCTATGCCAAGATCACCGCACGATTTAATGGGCATATTCACTCACCGACATATTTTGCAAAATCGCCGTCAAATGGCCAAAAATCTGAGGCAAATCTCATTCACGCGAGTGACAATCAACAATGCGTCGTCGACGGCGTGTAGATATTTGACATGATAAATACCTGTTCAGATTCCCCATCAACTGCCAGCACAAATGCAGGAGTGAAGTCAAGCACAAGGGGGATAAAGTCAAAGCCAGATCAGTATCTGATGTTGAGCTGCAGAAGCTAGAGGTTTTGAAACAAATAGCAGTTTGAAACAAAAGGCCGACCCAACGCCTGATGCATTCACTGCTTATGGAAACCAGGCAGCGGCTGAATTAAGGCTACTGCAAGACACAGTTATTATAACCAGACTGAAAAGGAACATGATTTATGATGCTCAAGATGCTGAAAGAAATAAATCCTCTTCCTCACATTAAACAATAACAATCAGCACCATACAACTCATTCCAACCCATTGTTACACCTTTGCCACTGTTAAAGTCCTACCCACAACCTCAAAGATTTTTGCAAACATTGCTTTGATTTACTTTGTTTTATTTATGATTGTTGTACTTTTCCTTTATCATAAAAGGGATGTTTAGGTTCAGAAATGTTCATTTTAACACAGAAAACAAATATGTTCTGTTTTACACATTAAAGGTGCCCTAGAATTGAAAATTGAATTTACCTTGGAATAGTTGAATAACAAGAGTTCAGTACAAGGAAATGACATACAGTGAGTCTCAAACACCATTGTTTCCTCCTTCTTATGTAAATCTCATGTATTTAAAAGACCTCCAAAGAACAGGCGAATCCCAACATAACACCGACTGTTACGTAACAGTCGGGATCATTAATATGTACGCCCCCAATATTTGCATATGCCAGCCCATGTTCAAGGCATTAGACAAGGGCAGGACGTCTGGATCTGTGCACAGCTGAATCATCAAGCAAGGACAATAGTGAAAAATGGCAGATGGAGCGATAATAACTGACATGATCCATGATAACATGATATTTTTAGTGATATTTGTAAATTGTCTTTCTAAATGTTTCGTTAGCATGTTGCTAATATACTGTTAAATGTGGTTAAAGTTACCATCGTTTCTTACTGTATTCACGGAGACGAGAGCCGTAGCTATTTTCATTTTTAAACACTTGCAGTCTGTATAATTCATAAACACAACTTCATTCTTTATAAATCTCTCCAACAGTGTGTAATGTTAGCTTTAGCCACAGAGCACTATCAAACTCATTCAGAATCAAATGCAAACATCCAAATAAATACTATACTCACATGATCCGATGCATGCATGCATGATGAACATTTTGTAAAGATCCATTTTGAGGGTTATATTAGCTGTGTGAACTTTGTTTATGGTGTTTAAGGCAAGCACGAGCTCTGGGGGTGGAGAGCACGAGAATTTAAAGGGGCCGCAGCCTGAATCGGCGCATATTTAATGATGCCCTAAAATAGGCAGTTAAAAAAATTAATTAAAAAAAATCTATGGGGTATTTTGAGCTGAAACTTCACAGACACATTCAGGGGACACCTTAGACTTATATTACATCTTGTGAAAAGACGTTCTAGGGCACCTTTAAAATATTGTGTGTAGCCTATAGCTGGCCTTAATTTTTTTTTTTTTATTTGTTTTAATTATTGGATTTGAAAATATCCCCTCTTTTGATTTGTTTTCAAATACATTTTTGCAGACTTAATATAATGTCTTTTTTAATAATACCAAGCATAAATATTAGTTCAACTTATATATTTTTGCTCTTCCAACATTATATTAATTGGCATTTTTCAACAGTCTAAACTACTACATCATGTAGCATATGAGTGCTCTCATTGGATGTGTTTCTGTAAAGTCAGGGATATCCTCAATAATGTCAAATAACACAGTTAAAACAATAATTATAATCTCATCATGGATGATATATAGGCCTATGGCATACTCCGAATATATACCAGTGAATAAACGAATAGATGGATAAAGGTAGAGAAGGGTAGTATAGATGCAGCAAAACCCACCTCATATACAGCATCAGCATCATCTCATAAAGTCATAATAATGACAGTAGTTTAAAAGTAAAATGTCTGATTCATGATTGCTCCAAGTTTCCTTTTGACGTGTGTGAAGTAAACATGGCCAAGAAAAGCAAAAAAACACATTCAAAATGTTTTATACTGATTTACATATACTTTATTACCACCAAAATAATGAACAAAATAAAAAATCACAACAAAAAACATGAGGAACAGAGTTGTCTTAAACTAGTTACTGGTAATAATTGATTATCGTGATTTCACCTTGATTTCCTCCACCACTGAGCCTTTCTCTATGTCCTGAGCTGCAAAAAATGATGATTTTCCTTTATTTTGTAATTATAATGGTATTTTTACACATTAAGCTATGAAAGACTGTGCTGTATTATCAGTATAGTCATGGCGGAAGGTTGTGAAGCTGTAGCTATATTCACCCCACAGGCTTGAGTGTGTTTTTAATTTTATTTTAATTTCACAATTAACAAATGTTTCTATTAGGGCTGGGCAATACGGCTGAAAAAAAAAATCACAATAGAAGGTTTCATATCATTCAGTTATCAATAATTATTGAAAAACTGCCACATCACGATGGTGCAGTGCAACTTGTTTGAGTTGCTGCTTTAGCAAGGCATATTATATGATGAGGGTCGTTCATGCCTATTTACATTTTAATGCACAAGTGAAAGTATAACAAGTGTTATCAAACTTTTTTTCTATTGTTATCAATGAATGCCTACTATTGATTAATATCAATGCAGCAAAAATTCATTTATGCAGCATGATAATATCATTTATGCAGCAAAAATTACTATAAGACACATTTAAAAAATCTAGCCAAAGTCTTCCAGATTACTTGAAACTTACAAGCAGGTGTTTGTATGTTGCATACCTCTAATTTAAGGGCCTTGGTGTTCACCTTCAGGTGAGTGATGTTGAGCTTGTCATTTAAGTGGATCATGCTCAGGGCCTGATCACACCACTGAGACATGAGTTTGGACCCGCTTGTGATGACTCAATCCAGGATGTTCATCACATTGGTCATCATTCGAACTATAAAATGATGGTACATAAAAAAAAAAATCAGCATGATAACTTACAAATGCTTAGAAACAACTTGTAAATGCATTTTTGGACAGTGTTTGATAGAGTTCTGACAAGGTAAAAATTACTCATATTTTCCACCATCCACCACCAGATATATCCCCCTCGGGAAAACAGGTCCAAGTCTTTCCTGGTGACTTCAAAAGATGAAGGAATGAGGGCCTGTCTTCCACATTTGTCAGTGAGAGGTTCAGTAGATGGCTGTGTTTGGTCCAATGAACAGATGTTCTGGCTTGTACCAGGAGAACACTGTGATTAAACAGTGTAAAAAAACATTAGAAAATTGTATTAATAAAATATATTTTTAACTGGATCTGACAGGGTTGCCAAGCTGTCTAGGCCCACCCGTAGATCCGCCCCTGGAATTTTTACGGGAATTGTAAATTCACTAATCAGAAATAAACGTTGGAATGCTTGGAAGAAATGGTACAAACTGAAATCATGAAAGAAGTTAAGACTTATAAGTAAAGTATACTTATAAGTATGTTCAGTGTCATAGATGATGAAACCAAAGATCTGAGGAAAAAAGAGCAGGTTTCTGTGGTTTTAAGGGTGTATTCACACCTGTCTTGTTTGGTTCGACTGAATCAAACTCAAGTTCGTTTCCCCCCTTGGTGTGGATCTTTTGGGCAGGTGTGAATACAGCAATTGCACTCGGGTGCGGACCAAACAACCGTACAGAGACCCAGCTGAAGAGGTGGTCTCGGTCCGGTTCCAAACGAACTCTGGTACGGTTCTCTGCTTGAGAATTTCTGTTCAATGAATAGATGACCTTAGCACATGTGTGGTTTTGTTTACAAATTTTGGTTCACTTGTAAAAAGGGCAGTGTGAAAGCGAAACACACCAAAAAAAAAAAATTTGTCCGGTGTGAATACACCCTAAGATACAATTACACTGGCACTATACAGAAAACTGACAGCCTAGATGCAGCATGGTTAACCCTTGTGCATCTAGGCTTTTTCACCTGTGTTAAAGGGTTAGTTCACCCAAAAATGAAAATTCTGTCATTTATTACTCACCCTCATGTCGTTCCACACCTGTAAGACCTTCATTAATCTTCGGAACACAAATTAAGATATTTTAGTTGAAATCGATGGCTCAGTGAGGCCTCCATAGGGAGCAATGACATTTCCTCTCTCAAGATCCATAAAGGTACTAAAAACATATTTAAATCGGTTCATGTGAGTACAGTGGTTCAATATTAATATTATAAAGCGACGAGAATATTTTTGGAGCGCCAAAAAACAAAACAAAATAACGACTTATTTAGTGATGGCCGATTTCAAAACACTGCTTCAGGAAGCATCGGAGCACAATGAATCAGTGTATCGAATCATGATTCAGATCGCGTGTCAAACCACCAAACTGCTGAAATCACGTGACTTTGGCGCTCCGAACCGCTGGTTTAACACGCTGATTCACAACGCTCCGAAGCTTCCTGAAGCAGTGTTTTGAAATCAGCCATCACTATATAAGTCGTTATTTTGTTTTTGGCGCACCAAAAATATTTGCTTTATAATATTAATATTATAATTCCTTTTTGATTATCAAGGTATGTATTATGTTAGGCAGTTTCCATGGTAGAATGATCACTGTTGTTGAGGTTATGGATGAATTTAAAAGAGGTTTTAATGATAATAAAATTAAAAGTAAAAAAAAACAAACAAAAAAAAACCTTGTTAACTGTGTATGTGTGTGTTTAGACACTTCAGTCTCAAACATTATTTCAGGGAAAATTGTTATTAGGGCCAGGTGTTACAGGTCCTTACGAAAGCTAGATGAACCTGGAGGTAAATACATACTGGATTTAAAGGTCCCGTTCTTCGTTATCCCATGTTTCAAACTTTAGTTAGTGTGTAATGTTGTTGTTAGAGTATAAATAAAATCTGTAAAATTTTAAAGCTCAAAGTTCAATGCCAAGCGAGATATTTTATTTAACAGAAGTCGCCTACATCGAACGGCCAGTTTGGACTACATCCCTCTACTTCCTTCTTTAATGACGTCACTAAAACAGTTTTTTGACTAACCTCCGCCCACAGGAATACACAAGAGTTGCGTTTGTAGAGTGTGTTTGTCGCCATGTCGTCGAAACGCTGTTATTTTCATCCCGCAGTCCAATCACCGGGTCTGATTCCGGCTCAAATTGATAGGGTAAAATTAAAGACATGTTTACAATAACACTGAGCGCATGCATCTCCACGTTATGGTAAGAGGCGTGACCTTTCCGGGCAAGATGCGCTAAACTGCTGTCGAATCACAACACAGGAACCGCTGGCACAATCAGAACTCGTTACATATTTCTGAAGGAGGGACTTCATAGAACAAGGAAGTCATCAGCCCGTTTTTATGACAGTGGAAACAGCGGTATACAGATAAGTAAATTATGTGAAAAATACTGTGTTTTTTTACACGCGAAACATGAACACATGTTATATTGCACACTATAATCACAATCAAAGCTTCAAAAAACCACGAAAAACGGGACCTTTAATAATGAATGCTATGTTTTCTGATAACCAGATTATTTCTAATGTATTACTTATCTCAGTGTCCTTATTATAAGAAGCTAATAGTTTAGTAATAACAGCACCACCTCCAGTTACGATTAACATAACATAGCTTTTATATTATAGCAATGGCCATTTTAACCCTTGTGCATTGTTTTGGGCATTTAAAATTAAATTAAAAGCTCATACTTACTATAGATGTACACACAAAATAAGATAAGAATGATGTCTTTGTATGTTAGTATGTAAGTTCTTTTAAGTACCTTGTGAAGTATCTGAAGCCTTCATCAGAAATACACCTCTCCAGCAAGGCTCGAGAGATGGTAAGGCTTGACACCAGTTCTTACAGCTCCTTTATTTTTTCCAGCGCCTCATCAAGAGTACTTAATAACAAAATAAAACTTTTTAAAAAATGTTTTTTAAAACATGACACTTTATAATTAGAGGAAAGTTTCTAATGAAAAAAAGGGTAAATTACTATTACAGGTTTAAGCAGTTATATAATAGTTAAAACATCTCTATAAATTCTTTATTCACCCCAATATTCCCACATAAAAATCTGAATTTGTAATCTGAATTGTAATTGTATATATGTAGCATAGTATATATATAATAAAATTGTATACTTTCTATTCAATTAATAATTATCTACTATTTTATAGTAGTTATTTAGCTAACAACATGCTACTCTCACCCGGGGGAGCGCAGCTGTCGTAATCATGCACCAGCAGCGCCGTATCAACACTCTCTATTTCAACATCTGCTTCCTCCAGCTCACCACAGACACCGTGTCTGGCATGACTTAACATCTCAGCAGTTATTCCAAGAAAACCTGGAAGGCACAGCCTGCGGTGCAAGGTATTTACGACCGGACTCTGGATGGACGCAGACTTCATCCTCTGTGAAGTGCATAGCACACACAAAATTGCTGCCCTTCCTCACTGTAAATGACGCCCCCTCATTTCTTCGTTTAGCCCAAATCCAACGCCTTTTCACATTTTCATCACTCGGAAAGCCGTGAAATGACAAGTAGGGTTGTTTCTTCTTTGAGTTGTAGCACAAAGACACACTACAAGATTGACTACTTTTAGTCTCCGCCATTGTTCTGGAAGCACTTTCACTGGAAAAGAGTTTTCCCTACTTCCAGTCTCAGCCACCATATTGTGAAATAGGCCTATTTGCGGAAACTTCCGGCTTTCCGTGTTTTCCCTGTTATACAGTAGGAGGTGCTATTACATCTTCTGAAAGAGTACAAAATCTCCTGATCAAAACACAAGTGAAGAAGCAGGAACAAACAATATCATATGTGATCATATGCATATGTAAAATACGCTATCAGCAACATTAAACAGCATATAAATCAAAACTCCCTAACATCACTGAATGAAATGCTGATCCAGGACAAGCTATAGGACTGAAGCTTTGGGGGTGTTGATGGACTTGATCTACTCCATCTGTGTTTTGATCATCATTCTGAATCCGATCTGGATGTAGTTTTTGACAAAAATTAGATTTTCTCAGCTTTTTGCTCAAAAGGTTGCTTTTTAAATGAAACTTACCTACATTCAATTGTTGATGAAAAAAGAATGCATAAAACTAGAATAAAATGTTGTTGTTGTTGTTTAAAAGCAGAGGGTCTGCTTTTTCTTTTGATATTTTGCATGTTCATATACTCATACAACAAAATATTCTGGAGGCCATTACATTTTTGCGAAAATTATCAAAAATGCTTGCGGTGGCTGGCAAAAACGAGAGATAAATTATACTGTTCTGCAAATCAAAAATTCCAGTGGGGCTTTGCTGGCATCCATTGGAAAAAGTTTGAGACTTCAGCCAAACAAAATCTTACCGAAAGCTCAATTTTTGAGATATCATCCTCAAATTTGGAAAACAACTTGTTTAGATGTATGGTTAAATGGTCTACTCTTTCACTGATGAGTCACAGTTTGTTTATTGTTCACATTCTGTAGAGCTATCACACAACAACGTACCATGCCATAAAAGCTAGAAAAAATAAATACTGAAAAACTGAAACAAGAAAATAAACCAAACAAACAAACCAACAAACATAACAAATAACAAATAAATCTCATAACAAAACCACATAAATGCAAAAAAAAAAAAAAAAAATGATTGTTACCTTGTTCTCCTAGTTGTAGTAACCTTAAAGGTGCTATAGAGGATGTTTTGTTTTATACATTTTTGCAATATTACTTGAAACTGTCTTTACTAACTGATAGACTATTTATTAGGTGCACTGAAAGGAATAATATTAATATACATCATCTGTGCATGAGGTAGGGCCTTAAAAACATCAGCTAATCATTTGTGTGATCATCGCATAAACGATTGGCCCTCTGGCTTGTCAATCACTGCCATTACGTTCCTTGTGAGAGACGTGCGCGCTCCAGTAACTTTCCACACTCCACAGGTGCCGCATGCAATGTTTTTTTCAGGAGTAGCAACTGCAGATGGTGAGTCCGACATAATGAATCCACTAACACGACACAGCAAATGCCGGTGGTAAACAAACACTCATGTTCCAATACTCCTGCACGAGTTTTGGGAGGCGTTCCCTCGAAATGAGCTGTGAAGGAGGGGGGTTGTTCTTACGCATGCACTCATTTCAAAAACTCACTAACAGTATTTGGATTCTCAGTCGACGAAAACATCCTCTGTAGCACCTTTAAGACCTTTCGGTAAATCAACCGTGCACCAGTGCTTTGGTTAGCGCACCTTGCTTAGCATCTAACACCATAAGGTATACATGTCATATATTCTCTGCACTCGGTGAACACGCTGTCAAAAAAGTCCTCAACCACAACCTATTGCATTTAACAAATTCAAATCATATACACAAACATATAACATACTACAAATAATAACATATCAGGGTTCAACATGGTCAAGGTTTAAAAATTAGTTGTTCAATTGTTTTTAATCTTCAGTGAATTCATGCCGGTGAGGATTGTTGGCAATTGAAACTGTTCATTATCTTAATGATTCCTTTGTAGATAGCTACACCAATATCAGGCTCCGCTTCCTTGCAATGTTCTTAAAGAGAATGAAAATATGGTTGTTGTATGGTTCTAGGTTGAACGTGTGCCTCAAGTTCCTTGAATGCAAAGCCACCATGGAGTACCAGAACCTGTGTGGATACCCTGGCTTTAAAGCTGCACTATGTAACTTTTGACTCTCTAGCAGAGAATAAACAAAACTGCATGCATCTTGAGGAAGAACATTGCAGCGTCAGAATGCCGGCTAAGTATTGGGCAACGCTGTTCATGTGAGCATCATGATGCATGTGTGTGATGATGATGATGCAGGAGCTGGCCAATAATAAGCCGGCATTCTGGCAAAGAACCCAGAAGTGCTGCACTGTGTTTACTACGTGAACAGCGTAGAAGACTGACATGGAAAAGAAGAAATTGTTAAATAAAGTCATTATTTTTGTTATTATTTACTGTTTTATTTACTGTTGATTGTTTTATCTTTTTTTATAAGAAGAAGAAGAAGCATAGCTCTTGCCTTGAAGAAAACAACACTGGGGCAGCGACAAATTTGCACGTAAATGACTACTTTTTGTGCTTGAATTCCAACCTGTGGGCAGTTTTGCTGCATCCTTTTTTGAACATTGTTTTACACTTGTATGTGTAACCCCTCAGGTCCTACTCACCTGGCTCAGAGCTGGACTTGAACCCGGGTCTCTGACATGGGAGGCAGGCGCACTAACATGAAGGATGTAGAGTACAAAGCCATTTTATTTATTGGCAAACAGGATAAAAGGGCTTTGAATAAGTGGGTTGCAGATATTATTACCCATCTGCATCCCACTGCTGACAAAAGAAGTTTTTGGAGAAGATGTGGAGTGCTTATGAATTTGTCTTGACAAAATGTAAACGATTATTTAAAATACATGCATATTTCTTTATCTATGTACAGATATGAAATGAAAGTAAACTTGTATTATAACAACCTCCACAGCACAGCAGCTGGAGAGCCTTACCATGGAGTCTGAGACTATTTGTACTCAACCTTGTTCCTCTGTCTTCCCCACTCTCTCTCCTCCTTTCTCTTCTACTTTTACAGCTATTCTTCTACCACAATCTTCTCCTCCATCTCCACTGCCATGCTCTAATTCTTTGGAACAGAGGAAAAGAAGGACAAACACCTTTACCTCTTCACCCCGTACCACCTCTATCTCTCCATCTCCATCTTCTTCAAACATTTTCCAGACTTTGAGTCAGGAGAGACCACGTGTGAAGAACAGAAGAAAGGGTAACTTTTGTTTGGCATGGTACATCTTAGTCTACACTATTAATAAATTTGCCCCCAGACAAAGATGACTTAAGGTAAATTGGATTTATTCGTATAACCTGGGGCTGGTTAAACATAGCCATTATCTTAAGAGTGTGTCTAAGAAGTAGTCCGACCAACTAAAGTCACTGAAGAAAGACTGTTGCATAAAATAAGCGCAGCTATCTTTAGTAAGACTAAATCTCATGCTTTGTGGGGAAAAAATAAGATGAAAAACTTGGCCAACAGTTTTTTTTCACTGAAAACATTTGCATATTAAAGGAATACAAAGCTGCCAAATTGACTTTAATGAACAAATTTAGTGATTACAATGTGAATAACAAAAAACACAAGGCTTGGACCACAACAACTGAAAAAATTAAAGGATTAGTTCACTTTAAAATTTCCTGATGATTTACTCAACCCCATGTCATCCAAGATGTTCATGTATTTCTGTCTTCAGTTGAAAAGAAATTAATTTATATAGAGAGAAAAATCCTGTATTACAGTTTCAGTGCAGCTTCAAAGAGATTTAAATGATACAAGACGAGGAATAAGGGTCTTATCTAGAATAACCATCACTCATTTTCTAAAAAAAAAAAACCCATAAACACTCATCTTGAACTAGCTCTCTTCATCTTTTCTATTAGAATTCCAGCAGTGTAGACACTGCTAAGTGTATTACTGCCCTCCACAGGTCAAAGTTTGAACTAATTGTTATATACTTGCACAAGCATATATGACAATTTAGTTCAAACCTTGACCTTTTGCAGTATATTTTCCACGTAAAACGCTTTGAAGCTGCACTGAAACTGTAATTTTTACCTTCAACCGTTTAGGCTCCATTGAAGTCCACTATAATGAGAAAAATCCTGGAATGTTTTCATCAAAAACCTTAATTTCTTTTTGAATGAAGAAAGAAAAGCATAAACATCTTGGATGACATGGGGGTGAGGAAATCAGGAAATTTTCATTTGAAAGTGAACTAATCCTTTAAGGCCAGTATCACTGATACTAACACTGCTAACTGATTTCTCTATGATTTCTTAAAAAAAATAATAATTATTGCCATTTAACATTACAGTGTAATTGAAAGCTCTACATTTTAACATTTATTAGGCTATTTAACATTTATTAACTTTTAAATTAGTGAACTTGAAACAATCTTCACATAGACCCATTATAATAAATGTCATTTTGAGGCCTACCTGTGGCAGTAAATATACAAAAACTGAATAAAGTTATCAAACAGTCTGCACTAGATAAATTATAAATGAAATTAAATATATAATAATCATTATCAAAGCTGCAAAAGTTTTTTAGTCAAAAGAAATGAGCAATTTTCTGTTACCTTTGTTCTTTGTTTTGATTTTTTATTGCATTAGTGGCTGCTGTCACTTTAAGATCCGCCAATGCTGCACGACGCGTGTTGATGTGTTGACATTTTCTCACAACTCTTTACTTTTATTTAAGACATATTTAACTGCTCTCATGAGGATAATTGACAAAACAGACATTTTGGCATAACTTTGCCAACTTAATAACTTTGTTATTATTCATTAAGTGTGAAAGAGAATTAAATTCTGCCGCATGTCTTTCTGTGCATTGTGTGTGTGAGAGGACATTCAGAGACAGTGCATCCTTGTTTGTCACGCTTGAATGGTTTAAAGTATTTGCATGAAGAAGAGTGTGATCATATAATGTAACGCTAGCCAAAGGATGACAGAAAAAATGGATGCTGCGTTAAATACGTTATATATTTTTAACAGGATAAACAGATAAAATCAATCGCATGAGTTAACTCTAACAGCACTACTTATAGGATATAACTTATGTGTATATGTGAATACGAGGAAAGACATACATACTGACAATATTTTTGTATTTGACCATAAGCGCAACAACCCAGGAAAAAGAAGCGGCTCATGTGTACACATTGGAAATTAAATCATGCTTAAAACACCGGCCAAAATTCAGACCTTTCTAGCGATTTGCATTTTTATTATAAATTTGTTTGTGTTATTTGTTGTTATTGGGGACATTAGAGATTGATGGTATATAATTAATGAATTTATACACTCTTCAGCAATTTAAAAATGTTTGAAGGAGTTTTTACACTGTACCCAGTTTGGGAAATGCTGTACTAAAGTATTTAACAAAGAGACTATAACTGTGCTGAAAAGTACATATTTGTCACACATACCAGAAACCCTTTTAAATTCCAAAATAATATAACATTAAACACTAACAGATCTCTTCCTATATTAATACACTTAATTTTAACATTTACTCTCCTTTAACAGTGTTGGAAATCTCAGAAGCGAAGACCAGGAGATTTGATGTAAAACTGTAGGAACCTTTTTCCTCGTCGAAGCAGAGACCAGGAGACATTGGGATATCGTTCAAGCAGAAGTTACTCTTTATTGAGAAACACACTGAGTGTCACTGTATTCATCCAAGTTTAACTAAGGCAATGTACATTGTAGTTTATATACATTTTAGAGGACAGTGCTTAGAAATGGAGACAAAGCACCTAACTGACAACCTTAAACAAAGCATGCAAATGAAGCATTCAGGTGTAGGAACCTGCCCCAGACTCTAGAGTGTCGCACATCCTAATCCAATCAGCATACCTATTCAAAGAATGGGACAGGGGCTCCAAGAGCTATTAACGACAAAAGGTGAGAATCTCAGTAATCTGACTCATTAGACATACAATAAAGATAAACATACAATAACAGGAACTGGCAGAAAACTCTTGCTGGAAACTTTGCTTAACAGAATCATTCATCTGATGTCGTCATCTTTACCTTAAAATGCTAAATACAATGTACTTTACATTAGTATTTCATGTGTTATTATGTCAGGATGTATGATCAGCAGGTCTTAAACAGATTAATAAATTTGTAATCCCACCACAGTCAGAAGCAAAGGATGCTGGGAACTAGAAATCTGCTGTAACTCATTCTGTGAATGTGTGTACATACATTCACATTTATATGAGAACATGTATGTGCAATATATGTATACAATACAGGATAACTTTGTGAATATAATTACATGCAATGCTATTTATGTCTTTGTTTATAAAATGTTTTATATGTATCATTATATATAGCCGTACATGGTCATTGCATATAATGCAGCATTTTGAAACATATAAGAACTAGTTTCTCATATATGGAAATGTATTAGGTAATGTATTGCAGTATATTTTCCAAATATTTTTTTGTTTCGTATGGGTGATTACATGGCTAGAGCAAGTGCAAGACTTTTTTTGTATAATTGCACTAATGCATTAGTCAAGACATGCTATGATTAATATTGAAACAAGCAGGTTTTCTTTGTTTGTTTGTTGTCATAGTTAAAAAAAGGCTTTTTTCTGCATCTGTCTTTGTGATATTTCCCCAGGGTATTTTTGCAGGCTTTGCATTGTACTCCTCTGCAAACTGCTCATTGAATTTTGCCATCACATATTTCCAGTATGCTGAGGCATCTATGCTGGGGTCTGGATCAATTCGCCAGTCTGGATAGATTTTGCTGTATTGTTTATATGGATGCCACCGATCATTGGTGTCATTGCACTTAAAACTTTTGTTGCTCTGCACCGATGATGTACAGATGTCGGTCACTAGTTTTTCAGAATCATCAAATCTGTAGTGGCCGAGACCTTCCGGTCTGTGGATTGAGACAAAGTGTTTAGTGTGAGCTTTTCCTCCAGCTTCACATGGTGCTGTACAGAATGGACACTGCTTCCCACAGCCCTGCAGTCGGTTGAACAGCACATCCTGTGGTTTGGTTTGAAGACGATGCATTTTGCTTTGAAAATCTCTCACTTTGAAACTTGCTTTCAGTGATTTATCCATGTCCTTCACAGAATATTGAAGGCATTCAGCAAATTTTTGGGGATTTGCATTGTTCAGTGTGCTGATTTTGTCCACTGCTTCCTTGGGAATAACAAGCCTGCTTTGAAGTTTCTTGCAGATGTGTTGGATAAATCCCTTGATGTCAGTTTTATTTGGGTCTTTCTCTGCTTCTTCAATTTCCTGTCGAATTTCTTTAATGACTGCATCAAGAATCTTTTCCTCCAAGGTGATCATTCTGTTCTCTGCTGAAAAGTCCTGTTTGATTTTGTCCAAAATAAAGTCTTTAACAAATGTTTCATACGACGTAATGAAACGCAAATATGTTTCAAATTTAGATTTTTCAAGACTGACATCTGCAATGTTATCCTTGATCCGAAAATTGCTGAGTTTTCACCAGTCTTCATCTCGTCTGCCATTTCTGTGCCCATGACCTCAGACATATATCTTTCCAAGGCAGGTTTTAGGCAGTTTGTCGTGAATTCATCAGCTTTCTTCTGACACTGGTCTCGTTCACAGTAAAGATCAATGAAGTCAGAGCGGTATGTTTGTTTTAAGTTCTCCAAGGCTGTTTGCGGGTTGTTTTCCTTGATGAACTGATTGTGAATGTCTTGAAAATTTCTGCTTGCATAGCCACATATGTGCAGTTTAAGGGACAGCTCAAAATCTTCCTTTAGCTTAAGATTTTCATGAGCCTGAAGTCTCTCATCAATCATGTTAAGAATTTCCCTGGTGTATGTGTCATCATAATCATCCTTACTTTCCCTCTTTAATTGAACAAATTCCTCACAATCCCTCATAAGGTTGTCTGACATCTCTTGAGCTAACTTTATATGATTTTTGTTCCACATTTGTCCCAACTTGTTCAATAAACTTGTTTTATCTTTGTAGACAATAAATTTTTCACCACCATGACTGTTTAAATCATTCACCTGGGCTAAGCTTTGAGCCATTGAACTTCCTCTAGTATGAAGATTTTTCCTCAAACAATGTAAAACTCTTGTCATGATATCTTGTGGTTTGAGCCCTGTGAATGCCAATGTCCTGACAGTCTCCTGCCACATCTTTTCAAATGCTTCATCCAGCATGGACTCTGACATGTCTGACTTTTTCTCACGACAGTCTTCCAGCAACTTTAGCACTTTGTTCTCCATCGTATCCATGTATGTCTTTTTGATTCCTTCCATCTTCATCATTCCATTTCGACGTGAAACAGCTGCATCCAGTTTGTTTGTGATGGAATTTGAAAGTTCAGTCTTCAAAGACTGGGCAGAGTTTATAAAGTCTTGTCGATAATTTTCCACTAGTTCAACATGACCTTCTCCTTGTTCATAGTATGATTTGATCTTGTCATTCATTTCATCTTGTCCCTTTGAAAGCTCAACTTCTGCTTCATGCAGTAAATGACAACGAACACCTTCAATGGTGCGCTCATGAGAGTTTTCAAATTTTCCATGGTTTAAGATCTTGGTTTCAGCTTCTAATCCCCACGTGTGCATTTGCTTTCTCAGTGTCCATTCCCATCGGTTGTACTCTGTGCACAGTTTCATGTATGCATCAGCCACCAGACTATTTCTGAAACTAAAGATGAATTTCTCATATTTCACAGCAGTCCACAAGTCTTTGGTCCATTTAAGAAACTCATTGATGTTGTAGGACTCGTAAGATTCTAATATCTCCATTATATGCTTTTTGAGAGCATACACAGACTCACTGTAGCCAATACTCACTGGTGCCATTGGGGGGTTTCCATGCCACAATCCAGGGATGTAGAAGTCATCCTTATCAGTGTCATAGTTCATCACATCTGTAAATTTGGTGAATTCAAGTTTGTTTTCCATTTTGGCTGCAGCTTGTGTCATTTCATCCAGTTGTTCCAACAGAAATTTATGGTCTCTCATGTTTGAATCATGAGCCGAGACATCAGCGACATTCTGGTGAACAAACAAACACTTGTGTTTCTTACCTATTTCCTTCATCCTGAGGAAGGCGTGAACAGTGATCTGTAAAATGTCTTTCATCTCTGTTGAATTCTCCATGGCAATGTTGACAATGGTTACATCACTCAGTCCAACAACAAGAGTTGCCAACTCATTGTCATGTTCATGGCTGTTGTCCAGTTTTGCGAGCTCAGGGGATTTCAGTCCTTCAGTGTCAATTATCACTAATATAATCACATTTGAGTTTTGCTGGGCAATCATCTGCTACTTTAATAAGCTGCATAAATGCTCCCCTGGTGCACTTTCCACTGCTTACTGGCAAACTGAACTCCAAACATGGTGTTCAGCAGCGTCGACTTTCCTGAACTCTGGACCCCCAAAACGGTGACAACCATAATCTTGTTTTTGGACTTCACCAGAGTGTTTAATTCTGAAAACACACTAGAAAGCCATTTCACAGGGATATTTGAAGAATCTCCATCCAGTAGTTCAAGTGAAAATCCATCCAATAGTAGTTCAGCACAGAGTCTAGGTAAGTGTTTCCAGCTGTTTTCGGTAAAGTTTATCTTCTGACAGTGACTCATCTTCTACAGCCTCGTAAATCTGGCTCATCTCTCGAATGAAGTGCTCCACTCCTAAAGAACTGTTTGAAATCTTTTTGTCAAGCTCAGCAATTTCCATCTTGTTTCCACAAACATCCTGACATTTCTGTTTGTACAGTTCTCTGAGTTGAGGCAATACTTCATGTGATCGATTCTCTAGAGCGATTCTCAACCATTTTAAGAAGTAGGCTCTTTCTGGTGTTGATATTGTGCTGATAAAGCAGCTCATAGTAACGGATATGTCTTTGCTGTATTGCTCTTTTCTGAGTTTCTTTTTCTGCATCTGAAGGTCTTTTTTGTAGTCAGCAATATCCTTATCCCCAACTTTTTTCAGTCGGTATTCCTCCTTCTCTAACTTAGCCAGCTTCATCAAGATCTCTCCTTGCAAGGCCAGCTCCTCCTTCTTGAAACTGCACTACATCCTTTATTTTTGATGCGATTTCATCTGCACTTGCTTTGGCGCACTGACATTCTTTAGCATCCTCATCCACCAAGATTCCTAGATTTCGTGCTATCTCAGCTAAACGAACAACTGACATTTTGTGTTTGTTGTTCCTAATTGCATCTTGTAACTTGCTCTGAATTTTGACAACAAAGTCTGCATCATTATGCTTGCCTTTAAAGATGAAATTGCTTTTCTTCAGATTGAGCTTGTTGACTGTAGCCTTTATGCTCTCGTCATTGGAGTCCCCCACAAAAAATAGCTCAGGTGTAGATTTCTGACTGGGCACTGAAATGAGCTGTGTATCTAAAAGTTGGGATTCAAAGAACACAAACACAGCAGTTGAAGCCTCACAAAGAAAAGCATACTGTGTTTCAAAGTTCTGGATGTCACCTCTCAAGTTTGCAATCGCTATTGGCTCAGGAAAGACATCAATGTTCTTGTTTCCACATGGAAGATACCAGGCCATCTCAACCAAGCCATTTGATATTTTCTTGTTGACATTTCCACAATCCATGTTGAAGTGCACAAAGGTATCAGTGTATTGCTGTGAATTGCTGAGCAGTTTATTCAGAGTTTCTGATTTGGAAATGTTACACTCACCGAGTCTCACAAAAGACACTAACGGTAGGTTTGACAGAACAATCCTTTCTTCCACAAACCCACTTGGATCTGACAGGGAGTGTGGTCTGTATTTTTTCACGATATCTCTCATTGCCCAAAGCATAAGAGTGATCTGATTGTTATCACAGGTTTGGGAGCAGCAGAGGAACCGCAAACTGGCACATGGACATTTTCATGATCATTTCCTGCTGAAGAAAACTGTCAGAACAAAGGAACACAGCAGTCAAAATGTCTAAAGGGTTTACTGACTGAGGACTGCCTGATTCAGCACTATCCTGATCATCATCCCAATCTGAATCTTCTGACCCATCTGATGAGGAACACTTAACACTCCTCGCTGTCCTTTGTAGCAACATCAGTCTCTTCAACAACAGCCATGGCAGATCTGAAAGGGACTGGACAGGCACATCTGTCACACTGTTCTTGTCGATCTGCAGCACTCTATGTAGAGTGAGTTTCTTGTCATAATACTCTGCCAAACGCCAAATTTTCCAGGAGTTTCTTCATGATCTTCCCTGTAAATTAGAGGAAAATGAGTTACATTTGCTGCCTCTTGCCCAGTCAGCACTGCATGATTTTAACACTCTGAGGTATCGCCGGCGATACCACATCGTTTTTTTTCTTATCAGTGTGAAAGAGACTAAAAATACTCCGTCAATGTTGCATATACAATTAAGAGTTATACACCATTTTAATCTGTGGAATATCTTCTTTTATTTGTATACACTCAGAGTTAAAAACAAAATGTGAAACATGAAAACTAACATGATGCGTGATCTTTCGTCTCCCTCTGAACGAAGTCCAATCTGATAGTTCTCAGAAAATGAACTGTAACTTAGTGAATACTTAATGACAAAAAAATTAGACTTATGTCTAAAGAAATGTTGAAATGCCAGGTTTTAAATCATGTAAGTCAAATCGAAAACAAAAATTCTCTGTTTATGTAATCTGTATGAAAATAGAGCCATGCCAGAAGTCCGTTGATTCAGCTCAATTATCCGCTAATGCGGCCACGCCGACGAAATGAGCGCTATTCAGACGCAAATTCTGAGGCAATACATGTATACATCGTCTCAATTGTGTATTTATTGTCTTGAAAAGTGTTTATCTGTATGTTAAAGTGATCTCTGGAAGCCTCTTTTATTTCCTGGAATGTCACATGATATGCCCTCTTCTTTTACTGAGAGACTTGTGGACTAAAGGTGTACAGAGCGCCCTCCGGCTGCAAGTATGATTTGAAAACACAGTATCCAGCGCTCACAGTGATGACAATAAATACTGAATAAATATTACTCCTCTGTATTGAAATTAATATAAACATATGAGAATCCATCAATATTTCTCCAAATGTGCATGCTTTTAAGCATATTAAGAAATTATGGTCACTATAAGATTTTAAGAGTCAAAATGTGAAAGCTTGAGTCTTAGATCCTTTTAATGATGTATAGTTTGTCAACTGTACATTAACATTTAGGCTATATAATATAACAAATATAATATTTGCCTATATGATGCCATAGAGATAGGAATGTTCAGACGCTTTGCATCACAGAAATACATTATATTTTAAAGTATATTAAAATAGAAAACCATTATTTGGTTAGAGACTTAAGACTTCTTTTTAAAAAAATGTGTTCAATCTTTTGGCTGGTATTGTAATTTAACATAGGCCTATACAAAATTTTGTTCAAAATTCACATCTTGTGCAATAATATGTGCATGCGTGAGATCACAAAAATCATGTTTTTTTTTGTCATGAATGGACATTAATCCTGTTATCAGCATGATCACAGAGGGTTTTTTCACAGCCTACCTTACTGAAAGAGCTCATTAATACGCAGGTCATTAGAGGTCATTATGCGAAATCTTTTGTCTTCTCAGGTGTGAATACCAGCATAATTCATAATGATTCACACCTCCACGCATACTGTGTTTCTTGACCAAAAAGATGTCTTTAGAATCTAAAAATTTAAATCTCTCTATTGTTTTATATGAATGAGTAGGCAGGATAATTTTACATCATTTTGAAGCAAAAACTTTAGTCTACAACCTCCAATACACAGAAGTCGTGATTTAATATACATTTTTTTGGCATGTACATACATGTTCCTCACATATTATTGTAGCGTAGTTTGTGCTGAATACAGTGAAATGACACTTTTGTCATTAATATGTTTATGAACAACTGAAAAAAGCACAAATGTCAGGGCATGTCAAAACTTCTCAGGGCCCCAAAAATCCTCAGACCCCAGAGGGTTAAGAACAACACTTTCCTCAAAATAACCTATATTTGTCTATACTTACTGCACTTCTAAAATTCATTTTACTGTATTAGTGATTTGCAGCTCAATATTTTCAAAAATGAATTGTAATTGCAAATGAAATGAATTTGTGCTTGTATTATTAATTAGCGCTGTCAGCATATTGCAATTATGAGGAAAATAATAATACCCCTGATTTATTCATAAATTCTGCAATAAAAAAGCATCACCTTAAAGAGATATTTCATCCCAAAAATTTACATTTTGTCATCATTTACTCACCTTCAAGCTGTTCCAAACCTTTGAGTTCCTTTCTTCTGTTGAGAATACTATGGAAGTCAATGGGTGCTCTGAACTGTTGGTTACCAATATTTTTTTTTTTACTATTATCTTTTCTGTTGTGCGTGTTCAGCAGAAGATACAGGTTTGGAACAACTTGAAGGTGAGTAAGTGATAACATTTTCAACCCTAAGTTGGACTACAGAAAAATCACGAAATTATCCTAACTGAGAGCAGGCAGCACATAATAAGAAGTATATACACAGGATACATGGGAATATGGGAGTGCTTTAGAAATATTACAGAAACTGAATGAAGTAATCAAATTTAAAATAAAACACTTAATAGACTTCACTGTATGAACTACATATACATTGATCCTTATTGAAAGGGACATAACATGCCTTTTTATTATTTTAATGGGTTGAAACATAATACTGAATGTCCGCTAGCTGATCAGATTAATTCATTGTAATATTAATTCAGCTATATCAAGTTCGATAAACTGATTCGATTAACTGATTCAAATATTTATAATCAATTATAACGCATTATGATTCAATTATTCATATTTCCCTTTTGAGAAAATTCACCACACCAGAGTACCATAAATGTTCCTTTTTCAAAGTTTGCATGCCTATAAATATAAAAGTATTCAAGATCTTAATATCCTTCTAGATTCTCATTCTTAATAAACTTTCCTTTTGAAATCTTATTTTTCCTATATAGTTCAGTCCCATAGATATGGGGATCTCAAAGCAGCTCCATGTTTAAATTGTTAAATTTGACCCATTTTCAGTGATAGAAAAACAAATATGGTTTACCATATATGTAACTTGTTTACCTCTATCAAAAGATTGCATAAAACATAACTCTGAGTACCAAAAATCCACTGAAAATGATTGAAGTAAATTAACTTGCTCTCAAACATGTATTAATAAGAATCTATATTTGAATCAGTTGTAGGGACATTTGTAAGATGGGATTTTGTGCAATTTAACAGCTTCTGAAGCTACCAAGAGTTCAAATATATTGGTATCGTAACTACACGTTACTGCATTGACATCCCTATGGAGATTAAACTAATTAGATTTGTAAAGCTCTGAAGCAGTGTTTTGAAATCACCCATCACTATATTGTTTAAAAGTCGCTATTTAGTTTTTTTGGTGAACAAAAAGTTTTCTCGTCGCTTTATAATATTAACGTTCAACCACTGTACTCACACAAACTGATTTAAATATGTTTTTAGTACATTTATGGATCTTGAGAGAGGAAATGTCATTGCTGTGAATGCAGGCCTCACTGAGCCATCGGATTTAATAAAAAATATCTTAATTTGTGTTCCGAAGATGAATGAAGGTCTTACAGGTGTGGAATGACATGAGGGTGATTAATAAATGATACTATTTTCATTTTTGGGTAAACTAACCCTTGCTGCAAGTTTGCAAGGCTCCAGATTAACATTTGAGGGCAGCATTATCATTCATAATGTCTAATTAATATTAATTTTAGTTAAGTATTAAAGAATTTAAAAGCAAAACGATTTAAAATATATATTAGTGAGTGAAAATACAGCCACCTACTGGTTACAATGGTAATTTAATGTCTTTAAAAACCTTTAAATCCATGGCGAATGTTGTTCATTTGTGGACTAAAAGCCGTCTATAACTTGTTCATTCACGGCACAATGTGTCTCCTGGTTTCCATGTCAGTGCTGTTTGATATTTTTGGTTAATAACAGAGAACTCTGTACCAAATTTGAATGCTTCTCACCAACTTTAGATCTCCCAGTGATATTATTAATTCTGTGGTGAATTCAAATGCTTTCTTTACTGGATCTCCCAGTGCTGTATAGTAACATTGTCACGTGATCAAGATCGGTTCGTCAGGGGCTCTGCACTGATGTTGGTCCAAGCTGATAAACGCTCTGTGAAGCACAAATGAGCAGCACAGTTTCGTTCTGCATTCATTACATTTGCCATTTGATGTTGGGCAACGTTATGGTGGTAGCACCAGCATGAGTGCTAACAAATTTTGATCGCACCAGCAGGAAAAATGGTCTCAAAAGTGTGACACTAACATCATTGCATAGGATTGTATTTCATGAAGTTAAATCCCTACAATGATTACCATCTTGTCCTGATTTCTAATTAATCTTTAAGGAAGATACATCAGAGGTTGGATTATGTGCGGTTCTTTCCCAGCCCTCCCCTGATTCTAAGTTTCTCCCTTGTGCTTTTATCACCATCTAAACCCAGCAAAACGAAATTATGATGTTGGTTAGTGTGAGTTGTTAGTGATTAAATTGGGTTTGAGTGAGTGGCACAATTGATTTGAAGCATCGGGGGTTCCCTTCATGGTCTGGACCACAAATATTTGGAATTTATTCAATCCACCAAACGTCTCAATTCACCCTTTGCCAGGAGTTTGATTGACAAGCGATCTGACCAATCACAACGAACGACATTATGTGTCCCCTGTTGCATCCACCATTTTTTCCAACAAACAAACCAGACATTAGGAGTTAGTAGATTAACATCGGTGGACGCAAACTTCGACAAAATGGTGTGTATCGACATCTTTCCATACCTTCTGATGTTCATTTATGTTTATTTCATGTTATAGCCAGTAGTAAAGATGAGATGATCGGTTCACGTGCCACCTTAAACTGAAGGCACTACAGAAATCTGTCCAACACATTAAAGAGACACAAAATGGTATTTATTGTTTGAATTTCTTTAAAAAAAAATGAAAATTTGAAAGCTGAGACTTGTTTCATACAAATAGTAACCTGCTCTGTCTTGTCTCTTGGCATGTTCGTTTTGCTCTATGATATATTTTTTCACTGCATGAGAACATTGACTACCTTTACATGTGCACCAATAATCAGAATAAGGACTAAGGATTTTAAACATACCTTACAGCACAAATGATAAACTCAAGTACAGTAGGCATGCTGTGCTTTTCAACTTTAATCAAAAGCAAATCACATTTCTATGGATGTATTGGAATGTTATTCAGCACTGAGATGAACATCGCGATGCCGCTGTAACTGGGTTTGCCTACACTGCACTGTTTTCTTCTCTGCATGAAGATATGGAGCAGAGGCTATTCAGTGAAGTTCTGTTGACAGTTTAGAGATTCAGAGTGGAGGGGAAAACTTCAGGATAATGTCACAGGAGTTCATTCATTAAGTTAAAAAAACAAGGCATCCATGTATAGGATCCGAGCACATGGTGAGAGCTGTGAATAATGTGGTGTGATTGACAACACTCAGTTCGACCTTCACAGACTTTGAAAGAGGCTATTGCTTATATCAGTGGTTTTCAATTAACTGACACATTCATTGCAGTTCATGGAGCTGTAACGGTGATCTGAATCAGGTGTGTTAAATAAGGGTGACATACAAAATGTGCACTGGTGGGTCCCCAGGAGGACCAGGATTAAAAACCACTGGCTACGTTTACATGCACCCAAATAATCCATTTGTAATCGGATTGACGGCTCAATCAGATTGAAAAACGTTCATGTAAACACCTTAATCGATCCGATTGAGCTCGATCCGAATGAAATTTCGATCGGATTGGAAGGGGTGGTTTATTCCTTTTCTAATCCGAATCCAACAGCAAAAAAATACCATGTAAACGCTTGAATCCGACTACTTTCTCGATCATATTCAAAAGTCTCTGGAGCACATGCGCAGTGCAATTTTGACACGCATTACGCAGTGCGCAAGTTAGTTGTAAAGATGTATGCCAGCAGGCAGTGGCGTATGTATCCCTTCGTCATAATATTGGATTTTTTTCCGTTTTAAAACAAGAAGGGGAGCCAAGAGTTATGCCGGTGAAAAAGTCTCAACCTCGGTCATTACTGCAGAAAGTGAAAGTAAAAAGTGACGGAGCTGTCTGACGCTGCATTAACGGATCATATTCCCTCAGAGACGAATTTCAACATAAAATGCTGATAACAGTATATAACTGTCTATATTTATTCCATTATTTCTCTTGTGGCCGTACATGGCTAGTGAAACAAATGAGAATAATAGTATTTATTCTATTTATACTATTTGTATTTCGTGTAAACAGGTTTTTTGAGTGTTTGTCAGTGCTTGAAGTAAAGCTGCGCTTAATTTTCATTGATGACAATATATAGCCTACACTGTTAATAATTTTATAGGCCCATAATTCATTGTATAAGACCTAAAAAAATGTTTAAATCATTTTCAAAGATAGCAAATAGCCTAATCTTATATTATCCTCAGGGCACGTTATGCAGTGATGCGCTATGAAATTATTGCGGGACAAATTTATTATAATATTAATTTAATAACGAAAGAAAGAAGTCTAACAATAGTAATGTAACAGGCCTACATTAATTGGAAATGCCAAATCTTCTTAATATTGCCTAGATTTGATGCTTTTGACAATATCTCGTCGATACATGATCGTCTGTTGACGTAACCCCTGCATGTAAACGTAGCCACTGATC
Organism: Megalobrama amblycephala; assembly: GCF_018812025.1. NCBI lineage: Eukaryota > Metazoa > Chordata > Actinopteri > Cypriniformes > Xenocyprididae > Megalobrama > Megalobrama amblycephala. The sequence continues at coordinate 32,872,385 of NC_063063.1, forward strand.
TATACAAAGATTGTAGAAAAAAAGGCTGATCAATTAGACTAATAGACAGAAAGATAATAAGTACAGTGAATACTTCTTGGAGGTTTCAGCACTGTTCCCTTTTATTTTCTATGCGTTATCTGTGTATAAACAAGAGCATGTTGTCATATTTTTTTGTCTTTAAGGGAAAAAGACAAAGATAGACTTAAGTTATTACAGACAATTATCAAAGTGTAAGGACATAGTATCTTTCTCTGTAAAAATATATATTGTTTTTGTTAACAACGACATTCTTAGGAGAAAAGTATTGATGTGCTCTTGATTAAATTATTTATCTCAGTGGTTCTCAAATGTAAGGTTATACTTCTGAAATACAACATACCAAAACAAAAACTAAAAAGATGATAAAAAGCAGTTCGTTTTAAATCCATACTTCATGTTTGTTATTTAATCTGGTTGTCTAATTTAAATTTGTTCAGTGAAACTTGAAAAATTATCTCATTCAAATTTGTCCTTAATTCTTTCCCCAAATCATTTCTCCACTGATTGTTTACTGAATATCTGAACTCTGAATATCACAAGCAGACATGAATATAAATTAATACTACATCTGAAAAGAAACAGATACTTACCCTGGGTTTGAAATGATTTTCTTATGTCTGAAGGGTATGAGGACCAGCCTGAGCTCCTCTCTCTTTTTATCTTTGGACTGTACCAAACAACAGAGGGGAGGGTTGAGTGATCTTAGTTACAAAAAGAGAGAGAAATTAGAAGAACCTAACAAATTTGCCTATTAAAGTGAAGGATTATACAGATCTGGAAAGCTGTCTGATTTCCCATCATCCTTTACTTAGATCTTCAGTTGGGCAATTCAGGCCAAACTATTAAAGTGCCCCTATTATGCCTTTTTTAAATTTCTAATATTGTTTTGGGAGTCTCCTACAACACATTTACATGCATGCAATGTCAAAAAACACTTTCATTTTCTCATAATGTACATTTAATTTCACCTCAGTTCTCAATGATTCGTAAATGACTTGTTTGATGCAGTTCAAAGAATCAGTCTCTTCTAAACCTCTCCTTTCCATCAGCCTACACTGCTCTGATTGCTATCAAAATGGAGGCAGATATGAATGCCTGTTTGCAGTCAGATGTGGGGAATTTCTCTCCACCGGAACTCACTCTGAAGCACCCTCATCATGTTACTGTTAGAACTTTATTTATTGAGGATGACGAGGACAGTCAATGGCACTAAACAGCGTGAGAGACTGACTGCCAGTGCGTGTCTGCTGGCATGGAGCGAGTGGAGAACAGCGAACGTTTTCAGGTCATTCCTATGGAAACTGAGCCTCATGTTTGCATGCAAGTGACTCTAAACTTCCATAGGGGAAAAAATAAATAAAACTTCCATAGGAATGAATTTAAAAACGCTTGGGTTGCTTGATCCAGTGGACACTGACTGACTGACCGACCGTGTCCTTCTGGTTAAGTCATTCAAGTCATTAAGTCATTGCCATGCCCAAAGAGTAGTGTTTTTGTAACATCCTTTCAGTGTTTAAGGGTACTGTACACAATGACGGGCTCCAGTGACGGTTAATGCATTGATCTCTATTAAAGTGAAACATCAGCCTTAGCATTTCCCCCTTATGTCATTGGATCTGCTGGCAGTTCCAGATAGCTCTAATCTTGCGCCATAGCATGTGACAGGAAGACGAATGAGTCATTTTGAGTGGGAGGGGAGGTTAATGTTTTTGATCAAAGATTATGAGCGCACATGAATTTAAAAAAAAAAAAAATGATGAAATGCACCGATAAATTACTTACAATAAATACTATAATATTCCATAAAAAATAAGGATTGTTAATTTTGATTTTATGGCTATTTTAACATCCTATAGCAATACAGATAGAGCTCCACTCTACTGTAATAATAATAACACAGCCAAGCACAAACGTGAATAGCTGTTAATGCATTACTGTAATAAGTTCATGTTTGTAGGGAAGGAAGAGGACAGGGTCGACTTTGACTGCTGACTGAGTTTTTATTTCAATAACAAGATGTCCAACAAAAAGTCTGTGCAACGCACAATAAACAATTTTTTTTTTTTTTTGAATATTTTATATTTTTATTGAACTTTTGCAAAGCTTAAACCAATATGTATAAAAGACCATCAGTACACAAACAAATGATCCTCTCCCCTTCAGAAAAAAAAAAAAAAAGACAAATTTTGGCAATAACTGACAAATCCTTTAGTCCAAGCGAGGTCCAGGAGGCCCACTCTCAGTCTATCAAATTTAGGGGTCCCCAGATATAGGGGATCCATATCCTGTAAAAAAGAAATGGTTTATCATTCATGGCTGTCGAGAAGGCCTCTAGAGCAAATGTTAAAACATAGTAATAGATCAATTTTTGTTAACTGTCATAGCTTATGTCACACTCATCAGTGGTAGCAAAAAGTCACACTCACAGAAGGCAGTATATTCTAGCTTATTTACAATCAGTTTTCCTTTAAGTCATATGATTTGCAGGAATTTACAGAAAACTAGTGACAATGGAAATCTGGAAGGCTGTCCGAAATCAGAACAGGAATAACAAACAATAGATCCGGAAGGCTGTCCAATTTCCCTTCATCCTTAACTTTGGCTGAAGATCAAAGTTAAGGATGAAGACTGAAGATCAAACTTAAAAACAACATTAAGGACAGAAGGCTGTGTAAAGTTGCTATGAATTCAAGAGATCTATCTGGCTAAATAAAACTGAAAACACAATTTTAAAAAATTTAGTCATTTAAGCAGACGTTAAAAATGAGAGGGAGCAAATAAAAAAAACTGTTAAAACATGGTAATAGATACATTTATGTTAATGTCACAGCTTATGACACACATTAAGCATAATATACAAACAAAATCATCATTTATCGGGTACTTTTAATTGAGAAGTGGCTGTCCTAAACCCAAGCTCCTAAACTTCAAATTGTGAAATGATATTGAAATAATATATTTAAAAATATATTTTTGATTTTTTTTTTAAAAAAGTGAAGTTAAAAAAAATATTTAATATTTTATTTTTAAATCATGAAACTTTATGTAAAAACAAGGTATGTTTTAGTCCATTGGCTGAGACTGATTTTATCCACACTTCTACATTTTTGATCAGGAAATATTCCCGTGTTCCTCCCTCTCATAGCCTCTCTTTCACAGTAGATATGTACCATCATTTTGAGTTAAATGTGTTCAAAAGTCTGAAAATCTGTGTGTAACTTTAAGGAACATCACTATCAAACACCTTTTTCTGCAATTAAGGAAACTTTTTTTATTCCATAAAATTTAGTTTTTATGTGTGTACACATGTTCAGAACTGTACTAGGTAACCATGTACCGATTATCATCTTTCAGCTAGGCTCAAACGTAATTTAAAATAATATTATCACTACCGAAACAGTCACTAACAAAACGACATAATTGTTTTTTTTGGATGTTTTAGTTTTTGTGTGTACATATGTTCAGAATTGTGCTAGCTAACCATGTGCTGATTATCATCTTTGACCTAGGCTCAAAAGTTTTTTAAATTATCACTACCGGAACATCACCACATGTTTCGTCATGACTGTTTTGGTAGTGACAAAAAGAAACAATCATTTATTTGGGGGGAAATAAAATTGTAGTACAGTTATGCGAAATCATTAGAATTTTAATATGCAAGTTAAAATTCTGTAACGTTACCAACACATTACCATCACTACTGAAAATGTGCAGCCATGACCGAAACATGGGATGTTTTGTCAAAAATAAAGTATAGTGAATTAGCAACTAAGATGTTATTATAGTGTTTGGTTCAATGTATATTGAAACTAATGAATCCTTAACTTTGGAAATATAAATACAAAAATACAAATCTCATAAATTACACTTGACATATTGTTAAAATTGTAATTTATCTGTGAAATATATATATATATATATATATATATATATATATATATATATATATATATATATATATATATATATATATATATATTTAAGTTATTTAAAAGGTCAATGTAACCTTTCTTATTAAATAATTTATCATTGTGTTTCGGTAGTTACAAATTTGGGGAGAGGAAAAAAATATTCCAAAACTTTCTGAAAATACTATGAGAATTAACTGTACACTTACTAGAAATATGTATCTTGGATATTATACAACTTGCATACCTACAAAATTTGGTGAAAAATACTTTTTTTTCACGGCATAATTGTTACGGAACACAGACTCACAACAACGTAAAAGTGAATGAGGCTTTACTGATCGTAGCAGGGAGAGTACAACAAGCAGGTGAGTAATATAGATTGAGCAGGATGGTAATATTGAATGAGTATACTGACAGTTCTTTGTTTGGTAGATGAATTGGAGGAGATCATGGAGCTGAGCAATTGACCCTGTTGCCGGGAGTTTGATTGAACAAGCGATCTAACCAATCAGAACGCTGAAATATGCTGTTTTGTCCGAACAAAGCAGTCAGGTGTTAGAAGATTAACCTCGGTGGACTTAAACTTGAAAAATGGTGTGTACTGACGTCTTTCCGCGTTTGAAACAACATTCCTTCTGATGTTCATTCATGTTTAAGATATATATATAAAACAAATATATATATCTGCAACAGAAAAAAAATGGAAATATCCGGAGCTCCCGAGCAGAAAAAGCGTGTTTGTTCGTATAATAAAGAATGGGAGAAAAAATATATGTGGTTAAAACCAGCTAAAAAGTGACCCTAAAAAAGCAGAATGCAGTGTCTGCCATCGAAGTTTCACCATCACGCATGGAGGTGAGGGGGATATAAGGAGGCATGGAGATGGGGAAAGTTCACAAGACAAATTCTAACACTAGCATGACAAGTTTTTTCTCTCCACCAAAAGATAGCAACCAAAATAAAATTGCAGCAGCTGAAGTGACAAATGTTGACCATAATGTGCAGCATGGTTTGTCGTATAGTTCAGGAGATGGTACTACTATTCAAGTCAAGTCAAGTCAAATTTATTTATATAGCGCTTTTTACAATTGGTAATTGTTTCAAAGCAGCTTTACATGTTAGAAGCACAGAAAAAAGAGAAGTGGTTATAAATAAGCTGTACAAGCAAGCGTGGTAATATGTAACATATACAAGATAGTGCTACATTAAGCCAATGTCGGCTGACTCCCAGGGGTGGAAAAAAAACCCTAGGAGAAAAACCCAGTGTGTTAACACTGGGAAAAAAGTCCTAGGAGGGAAAAAACCCCTTGGAAGATATATATAATATATGTAAATGGATATGGAGATCAAAATCTGAATTATACATTTTTATTATAGAGATTAAAAATAGATTATATATAAATATATGTAAGCGGATACGGAGATTAAAAATCTGAATTATAGATGCAGCCAGAACTGGATCTGTACTACTGAACTAGCCCCGGTCATTTTCCCCGATTCAGAAATAGCAAAGAAGCTGGTGGAAGAACTAAAAGTGCATCCATTGTTACAGGTGTGCTTGCACCAGCATCTTTAGAAACATGCTTGAAACAGTTAAATACGCCAATGATTGCAGATAGACCGGATTCTCATTCCACCTTTCTCAACTGCATCTGATGTATCAAACCATGGAACAACCAAGTTATTCCCGTTAGCAATTAAGATATTACACACCCGACCTAGGAGTGCAGAACAAACTGTTGGATGATTGCAATGAAAACTCTGATGCGATTTTTAACCAGGTCGTTTCAAGGCTTGAGGAGAGAAACCTGGGGTTAGAACGGATCTCTGCATACTCTGCTGATAACGCTAGCATTAATTAAGGTGTGCATAACTCAGAGTCTAAAAAAACTTGACGGACAGGAATGCCTCAATTATCAAGGCAGACTGGCATGGCCCATATTCTACACAACTGTGGGAGGCATGCCAAAATAGTCACAACCACTTTTCTTCTTCAGCTAAACGTGTGCAAGAATTAAAGGAAGTGCTTGAATTTGTGGACGAGGAGTGCACGGCTCTTTACAAGAACGTGCCGACACAGGTGGCTAAGTTTGTGGCCTGCAGTCAAGCGTCTGCACGACTCCTGGCCAGCTATAAAAAGCTATTTTTTATCTCTTGGAGAAGAGCGCTGTCCATCAAGACTTTGGAAACTGCTTGCAAATGTTGAGGATGGAGAGGATATTCCCTGTGAACTCCAGGCATACCTGATGTTTTTGCAAAATAGCCTCAAAGTTTTTTTCGACGCAGTGTTTAAAGTTGAGGGAGACCAGACAACTGTGTGTGAGCTTTTTGAGTTGATGACCAATCTCAAACTGAAACTCGTGCAAAGGGAAAAGCATCGATTCTTTGGGTTGGAGATCAGTACTCTCCTGCAACAGTTTCCCACCGCACAGGCTGCTCTTATAGAGCAGGACTTTCTTATGTTCTATCAAAGAGCACTTGCTTACCTAAACAAGTGGTTTGATTTTACTGATGACAACTACCTAAAGCACATCTCATGCCTGGATATCAAGAGGGAATTTAAGGCTGATTTATACTTCTGTGTCGAGTGTACGGCGTAGGCTGTTTGCACCACGCATAGCCTACGACGTAGCCTGACGTGCATCCTCTTCAAAAATGTAACAACGCGTCAATTATACGTGGACCACAAGCGCTGTGATTGGTCTGCCTAGAACCCCTCCCTCAGGGTCAAAAAACTGGCGCGGAGCAATAGGAGAAGAGCCAAGCGCTTTTAACTTCCATAGGAATGAAAAACGCTCTGTTTCAGAGGACACATGCAGTCAAACTGCAACAAAAGTCGTTACCTATTTGCCACTTCTCTGTCCATTTCTATTTGTAAGCTTCTCTGACAGCGTACATGACAAGCTGCTTCTTCTTCGGCTTTTGCCTTGATCCTCAACATTACCGCGGACACTGCCTACTAGTGGTCTGCATGCATATCGACGCGGACAATGACGCAGAAGTATAAATGAAAACAGACACATAGCCTACGGCGCAGAGGCTCCGGCGTAGGTCTGACGCAGAAGTATAAATCAGCCTTTAGCTTCCAAGACCTCCATGGAGCAGCCAAAGCATTAAAAATTAGATTTAAACTGACATGAATCAGCTGTATGATGAATTCTACATTCTTTTGCCACGCGTAAAGGAAATCGCAACAACAACAAATCCTGTTGCATCAAAGTGGACAGCTCTGCTGAAGCATGTCAGTGCCCCAAAACATGACAGTTCTGACATCTTTGGCTTTGAGCATTCCTGTCACCATCACGTTCGTGGAGAGGATGTTTTCTCTGATGACCGCTGCGTGGACAGAGACAAGGAACTGAGCAACTCTGGAACTTATAAAAAGTGAACTCCTGGTGAAAGCGAACTACAGCTACACCTGCCAGGAGTTTTACAGACATGTAATGAACAACAAGGCCCTACTCGAAGCTGCCAGATAAGACAAAAAATATAAATTCAAGATGCACTGAATCTGGTAAGAACGCATTTAATCTTTCAGTCTTTCCTAATGGAATTTATGTGCTTATTTGGTAATGTGATTTTTAACGATTATTTGATCATTATTTTCACCTCATTATATTTAGATTGAATAGTCTGTGCTGTTAAAATTAGTTTGTATCATACTGTGCCAAAGTGAGTGACGTTCACAGCGCCGGTCAGTGCCGTCATTAACATTTTATAAAGCCTATTAGCGATTTATAAGCATGTTAACAAATTGCAAAAAGTCAACTAATATGAAATAAACATTTATTCAACTAGTATAATAATAGTAAGTTATCTCTCCCTCGTGTCCCGCATTGTCCCGCAAAATCAGGTCTGCAGACCTGCAATAGAGCAAGAGCCAGGTGGTCACCCTAACCTACATCGGCATCCAAACACGGCTTGCCGTAATTTGAATATAGGCGGCGATTACAATCGAGCTGCTATTAGCTCGATTAGCTGCTATTTCAAAAATGGCGGTCACAAGTTTCTTGTTGGTCACGGTAACCCCACCCCCAGCCCCTGACGCAACGGGTCTTACTTTTAGCCCAGCAATGTTTTGGTGCTACTTATTAACCCACTTTTCATGGTTCAGGAGCTGGTGCTTTGTGTGTCGAAAGATAAAGAACTGATTTGAAACTAGGCTCCGAACCAGCACTCTAACTGCCTCGGTGGAAAAGGGTAACAGAGGATCAGGAGAGACGCAGGAATGCTGGAGCATGGAGGTAAGTAGGTCAGGTGAGTCCTTCTTGAAGTTGAGACCAGACAAAGTGCTGTGGTGAAGTGTGTGCTTATATACTGCAGTGATGATGAGGTGATGATGAACAGGTGTGGGTGATTAGTACTCTGGTGATTGTGACCTCTGTGATTAGGTGGAATGTATTGTCAATAAACAAATCTACATAAAGTAAATATCTGCCACTTTAACTTCCTCTTTGAGCACATGGCTGAAGCCATTTGAAGTGGAGTTGAGGCCTAAGAGTGATGGTAAGTTGACACTTTGTGTTTTCTTTAGTATATATGTATATATATATATATATATATATCTATATGTATATGTATGTGTATATATAGTATATATATATGTATTGTTGTTTGTGCAGGATGATTGACTATTTGTACAGATTGCTTGTTGAGGATTTTAATCTTTATGTCCATGGTTATTGTTTTTGTATTTTATATAATTGGATATTGAATAATGAGGAACTTGTTTGTTGCACATGCAGTAATGTATTAGTGTTTGATGTTTTATATTTGAAACTGATGTCAATGTTGTTGTTCTAGAAACCACACCTTGATCCATACGTTGAGCCATTAATAAAGAAATTAATGGAACTTTCAGTGTCCCACAGTGATTATAACTTTCAGCAGAAACTTTATTACAACATCAGCAACTACCTCAACATGAAAATATAGAATTGAGCAGATAAATCTTAGAGAAAACCTGAATCTTGATTGGATGTTACAGGGACAGATGATCATGTGTGTGCTTATCTGGTGGAGAGAGGCTGAAGAAATGCTGCAATCAAAGGCTCTTAGTGAGTACACTACAGAAATTAATATTAAATCTTAAGTTGTAGTTTATGATTCTTGATGTCTGTTCATTTGCTGCAGAGCTTTTGTGATGGAGTAGGGCCTGCAAGGCAAGGTGACTGCGGGAAAACCTGAAACCAAATAAAATCATTTTGTTACTTTTAATACAGAAATCAAATGACATTGTACTGTTAAAATGACTGCTTTTAAATTATGTTTGTTCATTTTTACAGGATCTGAAATGTCCAGAGACTGGTGTGAGCACTGAGGGTAGAGAGCCATGGATGAAACCCTCCATCACTCCACCTTCCCTTATTGCCTCATTTGGCCCTGATGTTGCTGTGGCCTCTTCATCCTTCAGAGAGCCCAGAGCCAGCTTAGGGATACAAGGAAAAGGCAAAAAGACCTGGAGGACATAATCAGAGAGATGGAGGAGAGGGAAGTGGAGAAAGAGCTGGAAGCAGCTGAGAGGGAGGTGAGACGAATGGAGAGAAATGGAGGAGAAGGAGGAACGAAGAGAGACGAGAACGCGAAGCGAGAGAAAGAGAAGACCGATGGCATCAGGAAGCAAGTGAAAGAAAGGAAAGGAGAGAGAAGGAGACAAAGGAAAGGGAGGAAAGATGCCAGCACCTCCTTGAAATAACTGCAAAAAAAAAAAGTTAAATAAATTACAAGACTAAAGCATCTTCTGACCATTTACGTATTTGGGTTTGTGTAAAGAACAAATATGTTTTAAAATAGAATTAAATTTATTATTAATATAAAATATTATTTATTATAGCTCTATATATAAGAGGCAGAGAAGAATGTCCGAGTGTCTTTGGAAGCTCGGTACACGATTTGGAGGGCTGTGGATTCTCACCTCGAGCAACCTCTTGCGAGGAGCGGCGAGGAAGGATATTTGCGTGGTGGCAGTACGCGAAAGGAAACAAAGACGTGTAGGTGGAAAAAGTTGCCATTGTGCACAGCTAGGTTGAAGATGTGTGGGCAGAGGACCTGTCTGCGCCAGCTGAGGATGTGCGTGCAAGGGAGCTGCGTGTGCAGAGAGAGAGGCTCGTGCCTGACACGGAAAGGGATGTGGACGGCTTTGAACATGGCTCGTCAAGCATCCGGCCTGCCTTAAAGCAGAAGTTTTTACTACTGATTTGGCTCTGCCGATTGCCTGCATCCCAGTATCGGTTTACTGATGTCTTAGTGTGTGCCCTTGTGCATGTGTATGCCCGGTTTTCGTTTTGCAGAGGCTCTGGATCATTGACAGCAGTGACTCAGATTGCCCAGGGTCCTTGAAGAAGCACCTGCCAATGCCTTGACCGTCCTTCCAGGATAAAGTATTAAAGGTTGTTGGTAAATATGCTTTTTTTTTGCAAGTTTGCTGGGAGACACTAGTAACAAAGAAACTATATATTTCACTTTTAAGTAACATCATTCCTTCTTTTTATCATTTCAGAGAAGCCGAAAGAAAAGGGCGGGGTGAGAGCCGTGAGAGAATGACGTGAGGCCAGTGACGTGATTGCTAAGAAACGTGACACTATGCACTGCACCTGAGAGGTGCACTGCACTCACAGAGGAGCTCCAGAAGCAGTGTTACCAGATTGGAAATGTCCAATTATCATACCAGAAGCTCAAAATGATCATATTTGGAAGAAAATTATCGTACACGACTTTTTATTATAGGTAAATGAACTAAATTAACAACTAATGATTTTTACAGCAGAAAGAATCAATACTGAACTAACTTAAAGGGTTAGTTCACCCAAAAATGAAAATTCTGTCATTTATTACTCACCCTCATGCCGTTCCACACCCGTAAGACCTTCGTTAATCTTCAGAACACAAATTAAGATATTTTAGTTGAAATCCGATGGCTCAGTGAGGCCTCCATAGGGAGCAATGACATTTCCTCTCTCAAGATCCATTAATGGTACTTAAAAACATATTTAAATCAGGTTCATGTGAGTACAGTGGTTCAATATTAATATTATAAAGCAACGAAGAATATTTTTGGTGCGCCAAAAAAACAAAAACACGACTTATATAGTGATAGGCCGATTTCAAAACACTGCTTCAGGTAAGAATCTGAGCATTATGAATCAGTGTGTCGAATCAGCAGCTGTTCGGAGCGCCAAAGTCACATGATTTCAGCAGTTAGGGAGGTTCGACACGTGATCTGAATCATGATTCGATACGCTGATTCATAATGCTCCAAGCTTCCTGAAGCAGTGTTTTGAAATCGGCCATCACTAAATAAGTCGTTATTTTGGCGCACTAAAAATATCGTACATCGTACAGAGATCAAAATTATCATACAAATACGATAATTATCGTATGTCTGGCAACACTGTCCAGAAGCACAAAGGGAGTAGCGACAACATTGAAGGATGAGAGAGGACCAGGCCTGGACGGACTTTGTTTAATTATGTTTGTGAAGGACTGCCCACTTTTTACTTTCATTGTGGTTTTTTATTTTATATTATTATTAAAGTCTGTTTGGAGTTCGCCGGTTCCCGCCTCCTTCCCTGATCTATTAACCGTGTTACAATTTTGTTGAATGAATATATGAACAAAAGAAAGAACAGAGCTTTTGCTTCTACAAACAAAACATTTTATTCAAGAAAACATGGATTGCTCGAAAATTCCGCAAGCGTGGCTATAAGGACAGAAAATACTGTCAATGGCAAACGAAAGAGTTTGTAACACTTCACATAAATCTAGCATGGAGGTTACACCAATTATTGGGGTAAAACAGGCCCGTTTCAGAAAGGTAAATGGGACTTGTCTGTGAAACCAGGGGTAATTTACACCTGACATTGAACTTTTATCTGTATCCATACAATCCTTTTATTTATCAATGGAGTTTCCGCAGCTATTTGTTACGCTTGTCTACATTCAACCGAAAGCTAATGCTGACAATGCAAAATGAGTTATTGTTAAAGGTGCCCTAGAACTTTTTTTTAAAAGATGTAATATAAGTCTAAGGTGTCCCCTGAATGTGTCTGTGAAGTTTCAGCTCAAAATACCCCATAGATTTTTTTTAATTAATTTTTTTTAACTGCCTATTTTGGGGCATAATTAGAAATGAGCGGATTCAGGGTGTGTGGCCCTTTAAATCTCGTGCTGTACGCCCCAAGAGCTCGCACTTGCCTTAAACAACATAAAAAAAAGTTCAAACAGCTAATATAACCCTCAAAATGGATCTTTACAAATTGTTCGTCATGCAGCATGTCTAATCGCGTAAGTACAGTGTTTATTTTGATGTTTACATTGATTCTGAATGAATTTGAGGCTGTGCTCCGTGGCTAACGGCTAATGCTACACTGTTGGAGAGATTTATAAAGAATGAAGTTGTGTTTATGAATTATACAGACTGCAAGTGTTTAAAAATGAAAATAGCGACGGCTCTTGTTTCCGTGAATACAGTAATAAACGATGGTAACTTTAACCACATTTAACAGTACATTAGCAACATGCTAACGAAACATTTAGAAAGAGTTTACAAATATCACTAAAAATATCATGTTATCATGAATCATGTCAGTTATTATTGCTCCATCTGCCATTTTTTGCTATTGTCCTTGCTTGCTTACCTTGTCTGTTGATTCAGTTCTGCACATCCAGACGTTCTGCCCTTGTCTAATGCCTTTCATAATGTTGGGAACATGGGCTGGCATATGCAAATATTGGGGTCGTAACTGTTACGTAACATGTTATGTTGAGATTCGCCTGTTCTTCGGAGGTCTTTTAAACAAATGAGATTTATATAAGAAGGAGGAAGCAATGGAGTTTGAGACTCACTGTATGTCATTTCCATGAACTGAACTCTTGTTATTTAACTATGCCGAGGTAAATTCAATTTTTGAATCTAGGGCACTTTCAAAAAAGAAAAAAAAAGTCCCTGTGTGGTTTTTATAAGCATGTAACTTGTTTGATACATCATACGTAATGTTTGGACCTCTGTTATGGATCTGTAAAGGGAGCATAAAAATATTTTGTAAATACATAAGTAAGTATTATACTTAAAGAAGTGGTTGATTATGATTTCACTTTAACTTTAGTGTGTAATGTTGCTGTAAGAGCATGAACAACATCTGCAAAGTTACGACACTCAAAGTTCAAAGCAAAGGGAGATATTTTCTTTTAAAGAATTCGCTGTTTAAGGACTACAACAAACGGCTGGTAGGGACTACAGGCTTCTTCCCAGGTTACTGACATCATTAACCCTATAATTTACATAAACCCCGCCCCGAGAACACGCAACAAAGGGGGTGAGGCCATGTTACTGCATTACAGTACATAACACAAATGGAACACCATGACATAAAAAAAAGATACCAACATAAGTTATAACCATAATTAAACTATACTTGTTCTGTAGGATCTTACAACAGTTCCCACACAAACGATTTATAGATTATCATGACAGAATATGCTAATCAATGACTTTAGATAGTTAACTCCACATCAACTACATAAATTCATCAACTAACCGTTCACAAACGTCCTGTTGCATTCTACATGTTGTCACTTCTTCTTGAGTCTCTCCATCATCAAAACGCTTAACAGTTTCTGACATTTTCAGTGAGACTGCATGAGGTAAACAGCGCTGCTAACAGGAGCTCCTGAAACTCCTCTTCTTGAGAGCAGTGGCTCATTTGCATTTAAAGGGACACACAAAAATGGAGCATTTTTGCTCAACCTAAAAAAATGACAATTTTAACATGCTATCACATACACACTCTGGGGACATCAGAAACTTATTTTACATCTTGTAAAAGTGGCATTATATGACCTCTTTAATCAAATAACTATACAGTCCAAATTATGTTGAGGTGTGGCCACGTGGTACATGACTAAAGAAAAAAAAAAGAATTTAAAATAAAATTTAATTTAATTGTCAAATAAAAAAAGTTGAGCCACGGTGGTGTGAATATAGCTTTGATTTTCTTTGATACATATTTCCTGGTGCCATTTTACACTGCTGAGCTTGAAAAATCTTTCCAAAACAACAAAAAGATGCATGACTTCTTATATGTATCTGTAAGTGTGATGGCAACATTTTTTATTTTATTTTTTTAAAATTACACTGATTACAATTCAATCTTTCTTTTTGTAAACCTCTTGCCACACTCAGAACTTTGTAAATTTAATTTTGGAATGATTAAGCAAATGACGTTTCATGTCTCTTGGATACGTGAAACACATCCTACATCGAGGACACTTGAAAGGCTTCTCTCCGGTGTGAACCCTCGCATGAACCTCAAGACTTCCTTTACTTGCAAAACTCTTTCCACACTGAGGGCAGGTGAAAGGCTTCTCTGCAGTGTGAACCCTCAAGTGGATCTCAAGGGTTGATTTGTGTTTGAAAGGCTTTCCACAGTAATTGCACATGAAAGGCTTCTCTCCGATGTGAGTTATTACATGATTCTTAAGGTGACTCTCGTCTGTGAAACTCATTCCACACTGATGACACATAAAACTGTTTACTCTTGAGTGAATCCTTGTGTGGCGATTAAGGGATATTCCTAATCTGAAACTCTTTCCACACTGATCACATGTGAACGGCTTTTCTCCAGTGTGAACTTCTCATGTGGCCATGAAGGGTTGCTTTTTGTTTAAAACTCTGTCCACATAGAGGGCATGAGAATGGCTTCTCTCCAGTGTGAATGGTCATGTGGCATTTAAGACTTGCCTTTCGAATGAAACTTTGTCCACACTGTTGGCAGGCAAAAGGCATCTCTCCGGTGTGGATTCTCATGTGGATTTTAAGGCTTGCTTTTGTAGTGAAGCTTTTTCCACACTGTTGGCAGGTGAATTGGCTCTCTCCATTGTGAATTCTCATGTGGACTGTCAGGTTTTCATTTTGTCTGAAACGCTTTCCACACTGTTTGCAGGTGAACAAGCTCTCTCTAGTGTGAATTCCCATGTGTCTGTTCAAGGATTGCTTTACGATTGAAACTCTTTCCACACTGTTGGCAGGTGAAAGGCTTCTCTCCAGTGTGAATTATCATGTGGACTTTCAAGGCTTACTTTTTTAATAAAACTCTTTCCACACTGAGAGCAGGAAAAAGGCTTCTCTCCAGTGTGAATTTTCATGTGGGCGCCAAGATTTCTGTTTTGTTTGAAACTCTTTCCACATTGTTGACAGGTGTACGGCCTCTCTCCAGTGTGAACTCTCATGTGGTCTTTCAGGCTTCCCTTTCCATTGAAAGACTTTCCGCACTGTTGGCACGCAAAATATCCCTCTCTAGTGTGAATTCTTATGTGTCTGTTAAGGACTCCTTTTTCATTGAAACTCTTTCCACAATGTTGGCAGATGAAAGGCTTCTCTCCAGTGTGAACTCTCATGTGGATTACAAGGTGTACTTTTTGAGTGAAACTCTTTCCACACTGTTGGCAGGAAAAAGGCTTCTCTCCAGTGTGAATTCTCATGTGGTCTTTAAGACTTCTATTTCGATTGAAACACTTTCCACACTGGTTGCAGGCAAATGGCTTCCCTCTGGTATGAATTTTCATGTGGATTTTAAGACTTCTGTTTCGTTCGAAATTCTTTCCACACTGTTGGCATGTGAAGTGATTTCTAGTTGCTGGCTTTTGAGCGGTTTTTTGAGACAAAGTATTTTTCGTCTGTGAGCATCTAAATGATTTTTCTCCAAACATGAAATCTTGATGTTTCTCATACTGATCTTTATCTTCCATTTCATTCAGTTCTTGGCACTCCTCTTTCAGCAACATCATGTCTAAGTCGAAAACAGGCAAATGACACCAGTTTATTAGACCAAAGTAACAGACATAAAATCAACAACATGAATGCTAGATCCACACACAATAACTCTCATAATCTATTATTAATATTGTTAACTCATAGTTTTCTTTAGGACATTAACCCCAGGTTTTATAGACAAAGCTTAAGATGGTCCCAGAGTATAACTCATCTTTGAGCTGTTTCAACTGAAAGCAGCTTTCACTGACAATATGTCAATGTCATTGTTTTGTCTCAAGATGCACACCAGTAATGTTTTTCCTGAGGCACATTCATGAAAGATACTTAAATATCCTAATTGAACTAAGGCCTAATCCTAGCTTAATCTAAGCCCTGTCTGTGAAACTGGTCCTAAGAGATTTAATCAAAGACTCGATAATTACTTAAAAAGAACTCAAAAAAAAAAAAAAAAAAAAAAAGCACAATATTACATTCATATTTTCCTTTAAACAGTCATATTTTAAAATCTTATTAAAAAGTTATTACAAATCCCAGACTTAATAAAAACCCAGATGGACTATTGATGACTTCTGAGTAGGAAAGAAAACCTGATAGAGATTTTTCTGTTTAGTTGGCTTGAAATTCATTAAAAATACATTTCCCTTTCAATATGGAATCCTATTCTCAAGCAAAGTGGGACGCGCTTTTGGACAGAATGCTGTTGACTGCCTCGTTTACACCGTCAGTGAAATGTGACCCAATTCCGATTTTTTGATCATATGTGACACATAACATGTTCCATGAGCATGTTAAAGGGTTAGTTCACCCAAAAATGAAAATTCTGTCATTTATTACTCACCCTCATGCCGTTCCACACCCGTAAGACCTTCATTAATCTTCGGAACACAAATTAAGATATTTTAGTTCAAATCCGATGGCTCCGTGAGGCCTTCATAGGGAGTAATGTCACTTCCTCTCTCAAGATCGATAAAGGTACTAAAAACATATTTAAATCAGTTCATGTGAGTACAGTGGTTCAATATTAATATTATAAACCGACGAGAATATTTTTGGTGCGGCAAAAAAACAAAATAACGACTTATTTAGTGATGGCCGATTTCAAAACACTACTTCAGGAAGCATCGAAGCGTTATGAATCAGTGTATCGAATCATGAATCGGATCGCGGTTCAAACCCTTAGCTGCGCGTCACCCCACGTCACTCCCGGATAACTGAAAATGGGCAAAGAGGCGGGGAGGTGGTTTGAGCTGATGTGACTGGTTGCTGAAACCACACCCGCCTAGCTCGACGTGACCATGTTAGCAGCAAAGGAGCTATCTATCTAGATACTATCTAAAATATTAATGAAGATAAGTTTTATCATCAGAACGTTCTTAAAGTTTACTGTCAATCTACGGTGTTTCTTTAAGATATAGATCCTCCAACACCAGTAGTGTTGGTTGTGCAAATAACAACATGGAAAATCAAATGGGACTTCATACCTTTATAATGAAATAGAGATCGCGAGATGAATCCAATCCGTGGCACTTGGGTAAAATATGAGTGTCCATTGCAAAACAAAAAAACATTTCACATTTCTTCTGAATGATCTGCTCTCTGTCATCGTTCTTCAAGAAAGGATGCAATCTGAGCAGCGTTTATGTTGTAAAACTGTATACGATCGTATCTAACAAACAAATGAGCCCGTGTCCAAAGTATATTTTTTTCAAAATAGTGCAGCAGTTTTTGTTATAATATCCAAGCAGTGCTGTTGGATTTTGATATCCTCCCGCCATTGTCATTGTAGTAAATCTCACAACCAAAACATTCAGCCAATGCCACGATCCAACAACGTGTGTTCTGTCTCTTCCGCATGCATGCACATCTACACAGACACACATCAGTCTCGAATATTATGCAGCAAGCCATATTTTATAATTGTATAAAATAATCGAGAAAAAAAGCACAAAAACGGCTGAGATGCCAAATTCAGCGGCATCTGAGGTAACATGACGGCTCACAGACAGCAGCGCAATCTACCTGTCACTCAAGTGACCATGCCCTTAATTATGCAGAACTTTAAGGCTTAATATAATTTAAACGGATAAGTTATAAAAAAATTCACCCCCCTCAGAGTTGTCATGAAGGGCAAAAATAGCAGTATAGACCAAAACCAAAATTTGAACCAACTTGTAAACATGTTTTTTTCTGCTATAAACTTGGCCAATTTAACATGGGACTCTATGAGATTCTGCTCTTCCGCATTGGAAGTTACTTCCGCATTGGCTTCACGAGAGAAAGGGGGAGGTTGCCGCTTGGGAACAGCATGAGGGTGAGTAATAAATGACAGAATTTTCATTTTTGGGTGAACTAACCCTTTAACAGGGAAAAAAACGCATGCATTCAGATATTTCGATTCCAGATTTTTAATTTGAATTTAATATTTTGCCACGATTTTATTATTTTAAACTGAGAAATAGGTTTAAAAACCTGTAAAGAACTACTGCTATATGTATTATTTTGTTTGCATGATGGTATCAGGCTGAAAGGTGATGTTATTTGCAGGTGATGATAAAGCATTTATTGTTAATAATAGCCTAATGTTGGTGTTATTTATTGCTATTACTTTTTTGGCTAAGATAAAATATATTTATATGAATAAAAATAATTTTTGTTTTGTTTTTGCACACAAAAATAATTCTCATTACTTCATAAAATCGAGATTTTTATTTTAAGCATTTAAATACACATAAGTACTAGCAAAACAATACATAGTTTGTAAAATAGACACTGATGTCTATGGAAACACCAAATAGTAAATATTACGACATGTTTTAATCATATCAGATACACATTGTGTAAATTACTATAAAGCTTACTCTGTTTTTCTCTAAGTTCACTGACCGCTTTCATGTATTTTGGGAGAAGTGGATCAATTTACGCGTTGTAAATCTGATTGTTGTTTAAACTAACACTTGCTGTATATGCAGTTCATTAAAAAGTTACTGTTCATTATTTGCTCACCAAAGACCCTTTACATGAAGAACAAAGGCAGATGGCGGCATTAAAGGTACAATTTGTAAGATATTCGCAGTAAAATATCCAAAAACTACTAGGCTAGTGTTATATATTTTGTCCAGCTGATTACTAACAATATCTCTAATGTTTTCAACTACTTGTAAATCATGAGAAAATTCCCATTCTAAACAGTGACACGGGGCAGTGCAGTCGCCTGTCAATTGACGTCAGTTACCCTTTGTTACCGCATTTACTGACGTAGAAACCACATGACAACAGCGTCGTGGACAAATGCGGAAGTAGTGTCTAGCGTCCAGCAAACCACTAGCTTGCTTCAAGCAGTTCCTTATTTACTTCTTGCACGTTTTATGGTGGATTGTGTTACTTATTTATGGAACATAATTACTGTTTACCATCTGCCACTGGTTCTGTCGACAAGGACAGCTCCTGTAAACGTAAGCGTACGGGCCAACCAAACGACCTAAGAGAGTTTGGGACAAGAGGAGAGAAAGAGCAAGGATCAATATCGGTGTTGCATTTTCTAGATGGAGAGAGCTTCGCGACAAACTTCACCTAGAAAGAGATGCCGATCTCGCTTGTGTTTTACTCGACAGGTGAGTTGTTTTGATTCGTATCTTTACAGAAAACGTATGCCATTATAACGATCAACACGATTAGTATTATGGAGCATACACACCAAACGCGGGGCATCGGGTCTCTAGACCCGAGCGAGGACGCGTCTGATCCATAGTTTATACATTTATAAAACTTTACCTCATCCGTTAAATCCATGATTTATCTTTCCGTCTGATTGATGGACGTCAGCGGTTGGGTAGAAGACAACAAATCCCATCATTCCACGCACCTTCTTAGCGTCATCAAACCACGCGATTGTTATTGTTTTGGTAGTGCGCCCTCTAGTGGCAGGTCCTACAAATTGTACCTTTAACTCTATCAAGCTGTGTCAGCAGAAGAATTGTTTTATTATAGGCTGCTGTTTTTGACATATGACTCATTTATTGCTTGATTCAATATTCACATTTACACGATTTAAGTTCAGGAAATTTAGTATGATTATATTTCATTAGTAGACTGTGTTTTTGAGGCTTTGAATATTGCTAACTTCTATGTGCATCACACAAAAGAGTATAAATATAACAGCATTTACTGCATTTCTTTCTTTAAAAAAGAAGCATTTATAGACCAGTGTTTTCAATCAGTCAGCAGTTTGATACAATGAGTGCTTTTGAGACGGATGGGGGGGAAAAAAAGGTCTTATAAATCACAAATGTAAAGTTGATCAGTCACATTTAATGGATTGGTTTAATACTCTTGCACAATTGAGTGATAAAAATCAATGGTTTTATTGTTTTCAGTTCAGAAGTAGTTATTAGGTTTAATGTTACATAATTGTTTTGTTTAGGTTTTATCTATATTCTTCCTGCGTTTTAGTCTTGGACTAAGCTTTAAGCCTTGTCTGTGAAACCAGGGGAAAGACTTAATATTTATGATCATGTGATCTGAACATGTCTGACCAGCTCCGTGTTGAATAAAACCACTTTAATTCATTTGATATTCTTCAAAAATATCACTCATTTCTGTAGAGCTGGACATTTTAATAAGGATCAAATGACTGAGTTGAGCTTTGAAAATGAAACCAACCTGTTTGTTCCTCAGTATCTTCTTGTTTCAGACTGAATGTTTCTTCAATCTTCATTTCTTCACTCTCCTCTTTAATAAACGCCATATTTATAATAGTAATAAACCCAAACTAAATCTCTGGGTGTGTCTCAATCAGCTCTAGTTCAGTAGTTCAGTGTACTGGGAAGAGAGTCAGTCAGAGTTAATGGATTTAAATCACCTGATTAGACTAAAAACACGCAAAACTAGAACACAAATCATATTGAACATTTATATTCAGGTATTTAAATGATTTGTAGATGACACTGTTTTGAATCGAGGGCTTTGAATCATTTTCAGACACAACTGGTTCAATAATTAAAGGTTTTCGAGTTTAAACTCAGTTTCTCTCATCACTACTTACAACAACTTTACTGTTACTTTTGCTTTACTTAACGTTACACAAAACAGATAAAGTATTACAATGCTAAATTCAATATAAATTACTAATTTTACATCGTTTCTAAAAAAAATATAGAATTGCCTAGACGAATTGGATTATTTCAAACACTAGATGGATAAAACACAAACCTTCTTCTTCAGTCGAATCACAACAGAGCGCGGCGCAGCCTTATGACGTCATGTCACCGTACCAAAATAAAAGCCCTGTTCACACACTGCTGTCTTAAAATCACAGAAGTGCAATATTAAATACATGTCAGAGAAATTTAGATTTAAATTCTTAGAGAAATGCATATTTAAATACATGTTATCCAGTGATGTGATGAAAATATTAATAACTACAATGGGTGAGAGATGTTGTGTAAAAGGCAAATGTTATAACCATTTGTACCAGATTTATATGACATTGAAAAATGTGATTAATGCCTAAAATAAAATGTTAAATAGAGTGTGTGAGTTCATATATGTCAGTACTAAAATGCATAGTTAGTGCGTTTAACTGTTTCTTGCATATTTTATTTATTTATTTATTTTTGTTCGGCCTGTGACAGTTTTTAAATGTGCTTTAGAAATAAACCGAACTTGAACTTGTTTATATTCAGTGGTCCTAATAAGTTAATTTGATATTAAAATACCTAATATATATATATATATATATATATATATATATATATATATATATATATATATATATATATATATATGTCACCTTTCAAGAAAAAGATAGTGTGTGAGTTGCTGCCTATTAAGTTATTCAAATCACTTAGCAATGAGTGAACACAGACACAATTCAGCTGAAATCTGCAGTTTCTAAAAAAAAAATTAACATTTTAATTCATTCATTAATTATTTTACAGGAAATCTAGAGCTTTAGACCCACATGAAAAGGATAGGATGGGTGAAGATGTTAGATCATGCTGACCTCCAGCCAATTCCCAAAATGTTAAAGGGTTAGTTCACCCAAATGGTACATTTCTGTCATTAAGTACTCACCCCCATGAGCTTTGTTCATCTTCAGAACACAAATTAAGGTATTTTTGATGAAATCCGAGGGTTTCTGAACCACAAATAGTCATTGCACCTTTTGAGGTTTTATCAAGTTGATTTGGGCATTGACACTATTTGCATGTATTGCCTCAGATCATTGTATTGATGTATTGCTTTTATCTGTATGACCATAAATGATAACAGCGTTTTTGTTTTTTAAACAAAGCATTAAGACATGTTAAACTGGGTCCCATAAACACAGTCAAGCCTAGAAAAAACCCACTGAACCACTGACACTGACATTGTTGCAAGCAAACATGGGAGTATAACAAGGTCCATGAACAAGAACTATGGACCATGCTGGCAAGGAGAAGACCCTCCAAAAAATATCAGCAGTAAGACTGCAAAGACCTCCACAGGTTCCAGAAAGTAGCAAAATGACTGCCTTTCTCCATCCACAGCACTGGCTTAGCTGTGATGAGATTGATTTTGCATCTTTCTTGCCTGATGGAGAAAGGGTGTGGCCACAAGATTTATTCTTTTTGAAGTCACATTAAAAGGAAAGATTATAAGGACAAGCTATGTGTAGCTCACAAAAAAAACTGGTTAAAAAGGCAACAGATGAGGAGACTAAAGGAAGAGTTTCTTCCTTGAATAGCATAATAAAAGTGCTTCAGAAGAAATTTATCATTTCAATCCTCTCTTCTTAAAAGTCTGGATGATGTTCCCTGGGAGATCTTTCAGAGAATCCAAAAGAAGAAAAAGTCAGTGTTTTGCGAAAACTTGAAGCAATTTGCAACTATGCTGCACTTCTACTCTCCACAAGCCTATGACTATGTGTGAGAGAAGTTTCTCTCTGCTTTGTCTCATCCTCAGACCATACGAAAATAGTATAGTAGCATCTATGCAGATCCTGAATTTACTGTTGCTTCATTCACAGCTTTAAATAGTCAAGTTGCTGAGCAGAAGAAAGTCGGAAAGGACTCAGTTTGCTCACTGATGATGGATGAAATGTACATTCATAAGCAAATTGAGTTTGGCAGAGTTGACATCGGTGAGATTGAAAATGTTGTGGCAACACAAGCACTGGTCCTCAAGGTTGTTGCAATCAGCGAGTCTTGGAAGATTCCCATTGCTTACTTTCTTATCAACAGCATGACAGGGCCAGAGAGAGCAAACATAATCTGAGAGAGCCTTGTTAGGCTTCATGCAATCAGAGTTAGGGTCGTCTCCTTGACGTGTGATGGACCCTCCCAAAACTTAGCAATGATCAGGGAGCTTGGTGCTAACTTGGGCATCAAGGACATGAGACCTTACTTTCTCCATTCTGAGATCACACACAAAAAGTCCATGTGGATCCATGTCACATGCTCAAGCCTCTGTTGAGAACGCCGGAAGGTGCCAACAGTTGAGGTTCTGGAAAGAGAAGATGCGGATAAGGTGGCGGTCATTGGGAGCCACAAGCTTCAGGAGAAGGAAGGCTGGCGAAATTAAAATGCAGAAAATGAAGGTCAATATCATCACACAAGCTCTTCAGCAGCAGTGTGGCTGATGCCCTTGAGTATTGTGAGGAGGAGCAGAAGTATCCCCAGTTCAGTGGATTTGCAGACACAGTTCAATTCCTGCGCACAATTGATGCGGCCTTTGATGTCCTAAGCAGCCGCAACCCACTTGGCAAAGGACACAAAGCACCCATCAAGCCAACCACTAAACACCATGCTAAGGGTATTTTAGAAGAAACAGAGTCACTTCTCCGTGGACTCAAAATGAAAGGAAGAGACAACTCACTTGTACATGTGCATTGCACACAGAAAAAGACACCATGTATGGTTTCATTGATTGTGGCAGAAGTGTGATGGGCATATACGAAGACTTGGTTCAGCAGCCAGCTGCTGCATGCTGATACCTTCTGACCTACAAATTCAGTTTTTTTTCTCTGCAGTCAGAGCGCGTGGAGGTTACAACAAGCCCAATGTAAGGCAGTTCCGAGGGGCATACAAGCACCTCCTTGTAGGGCACCAGGTGAAAAGGGGCACAGGCAACGGTCTTCTTCGCAACAACACAACCATCCTTGATTCAACAACTGCGACTGTGAACATTGCTCAAAAAAGATAAAAAAGAGAAGGTCACTTGTATGCCTTGCTCACAAGCACTGACCTGAGATGACTTGGTGCATTGTTTCATTACTTTGAAGGACAGAGGTGGCCTACAGAAACCATCTCCAGGCATCACTGCAGTTTTCCAAGCTACAGAAAGATGCTTTCAGCGGCTTCGAAAAACCAATGCGGGAAGGGCTCCACTGAGAAGAGGAATTGTATGTTTGTACCATGTTATATGTTCCCACTCTTGGCCTGCACCTTGTCCTGGTGAGTGGGCTTTTAACCACACTGTTTAAAAAAAAAAATCCTAATTTTACAGAAAGTAACTGATTTTTTTACGATCATTTTCTTTTATTTTAAATTATACTCAAAACTCTGTAAAATTACAAACAAAATTTGTAAATTAACAACTCGGCTGTTATTTTAAGTATTATGACATGAATGAAAAATGACAGTAATTCACATTTTTTTTTTACAGAAAATTTACTGTATTTTTTATACAGTATTTTTTCTGTTTTTCGTAAATTATAAACAAATGTATGTAAAATTACAAAAACAATCAGTAATTAAACAGTAACAAAACAGTTAAATTGTAACGATCACCATCTGTTCCTGTCACTCCCCGGACTACACTTCCCACAATTCTCCCTGTCAGTCACATGTTCACTCACTCCATTAGTGCACACACTCCACACTAATCACCACACCCAGCTGCAGCTTGTTACCTGGACTATAAAAGGACTCTCACTCACACCATCTGATCGCGAAGTCTTGTTTACCCTGTGTGACATTTCTGAGCGTTTCCCTGTGTTTATTGTTACCGATCCTGCCTGTTTCCTGTTTATTGACTCATTGCTGCCTGTCCTGACCCTTGCCTTGTCTGCTGTTCTGTGAATGATATCTGCCTGCCCTCGATCTTCCGCCTGTACCCTGACTACGACTCTGCCTGTTCCCTGCTGTTCCTGTTTGCCCCTGATCGACCCAGCCTGTACGACTATGCTCACTGTAAATAAAACGCTGCATATGCATCCTTGCCTGAGTCTCCCTGCGTTACATAAATGATAAAACGGTCAAATGAATGGCAGCCAAAAACCCAGTAGAATTAAAGTAAAATACCCTAATTTAAATAAACCGAAAATCACTGTAATTTTACAGGTATTTCCTGAATTATAACAATCAAATACCTTCACTTTAAATAAATCATTAAAAATGGTCAATGACTAGCAGCAGCAGCTGCCAAACAACAACCATTAAATTAAAGTAAAATAACCTAATTTGAATAAACTGAAAAGCACTGTTATTTTACAGATATTTCCTGAATTATTACAATCAAATACTTTCACTTTAAAAAAAAATCGTTTAAAAAAAAAAAAAAGTCAATGACTGGCAGTTATGGCTGCCAAACAAAGACGATAAAATTAAAGAAAAATATTCTAATTTAAATAAAGTGCAAAAAAACTTTAACAGAAATTTTCTTTAAATGTTAAAAAACACTGTTATTTTACAAGTATTTACTGATTTGATTCAAATGACTGGCAACAACAGAAGAGGAAACACTAACAGATCTCTCAAGATCTCAGCATCTTCACTTATTACAGACTTCATTTCTTTTATACAAAGGTTCTTATTGAGAATTAACAGAGGTTTAGATGTTAATGTACCGTTATGTAGCTCTCAACCCTGGACTTTTTCATGTTAGTTTTTCTCTGACTGCTTAACTGTGTGTTTCTGATGCATGTTTGTTATAGCAAAAAAATCAGAAGAAACTCTGATTAGATATTGTTTATTGATGATATAGTTATAAAGCCTTAAAGACATAAAGTTGCCTGATTCACTGATATCACATAGTGTCAAAATTCTGAGTATATTAACTGTTAATTTCATATGATTTTCTGTAACCTTGCGATATTGTGGAATCATTATTATAACCTGGTATTCTGATTTTTAAGTTATTATGCAGATAATGTTTTCTTTTTTTTTTTGAGCACAGAGACATCAATAATCAGCATATGAATCTCAACAACGGTGACAATCAATTAAGCTTTTTTTTTTTTTTTTACTTTAGTAGCTTGTTTTGTGATTTATTTTTTTATTGTCACTGTTGTTGAGATTCATACGCTGGTTCTTAATGTTTGTGTGAGTCTGTATGACCTTGACAAAACGTTTTCTACATAAAAACTTAATAAAATAGTTTATAGTATAACAGCACTGCAATAGTATTGGCATGTGAAATTACAACTAATATTAAACAATTTAGTCAGAGACCTGACTTGTATCAGTGAATCATCTGACCACTTTATGATGACTACATCATCACTTAAAAAGTGACCAGCATCATCTGATCAAAGTTTCTCTTGCTTTTTTCTTTTCTACTATAACAAACATGTATCAGAAAACACAGTTAAAGCAGCAGAAGAAACACTAATGTTAGAGTAAGAGCCCAACTAAAACAAACACTGATCACCAGAATTGGTGACTTCAAACTTTATTATTTTCAGTAAAACATCAACATCTAAACCTATTAATTATCAAAAGGAACTTTAGTATAAAAGAAATAAAGTATGGATTGTAATAAGTGAAGATGCTTGAGAAATCTGTTAGTATTTAAAGATCTGTTGGGATTTAAGGGGTTTCTGTTGAGTTTTGTGGGTCACCATTGTGCTGAAGAATAAAGCCTGTGCTTCAGTCCAGGATGAGCCAGAAAACATCGGTGGTATGCTGCATGTTGCTTTATTTCAGAGGCAGTAACTGTGTAGTTGCTGATGCAGTGACAAATAATTACATTAATTCATTTATGTGTGCTTTTTGGTTAAATACAAGAGATTCGCATTTTAGTCACTGTTTTTTTTTTTAAGATTATGTTTTGCAGTGAAGGTGTTTTATTGTAATAATTCAGGGAATACCTATAAAATAAGTGTATTTCTGTAAAAAAAAAAGTGTAATGAAAACTTCTGTTAAAGTTTTTTGCAATTTATTTAAATTACAATATATTGCTTTAATTTAATTTTTTTTTCTTTCATTTTTGGGTGAACTATCCCTTTAAAGCAGTGTTTGTGACAACTAACTTTTAAGAACTTCTTGGCACTTCAAAAATCAGATTTATTTATCACACTCAATCAAAACATTATTCTAAATTGAATTCATAAAGCAATGAAACTAAACAAATCAATGCATGCCATAAAGAGTTCAAACAACGGTGTAAGACTGAATCTATTTAATTTATTTAAAAGTGCAACAAGTAGACAGCCATGCTTCATTCAGTCTTCAGGTTGATATTGCTGCAGAGTCCATGGGAAGGTTAGGCGATGGTGGTGGGGGGGATAAAGAGTGGGAATGTAGGAATGAGGAAGAGTAACAGTGTTATGGCTACAGGTGTTACATAAAGATGAACATTAAACCTCAACATGAGGGTCAGGGCTAGATTTAGGCTTAACAAAAGCAGTGACACTGCCATCTGTAAGCAGTTCACTGCAATTGCATGTGACCTCTAGAACAGTTTGCTACAGTACTTAAAAACATATAATTTCCCCTAGGTGTCATGTCTAATGTAACAGTGCTCAATCATGCCACCATTTAAGCTACAATACTGTTAACAAACTTCCTAGCCTTTGTCAATTTTCACCGGATTCACACCAGCCTTCCACCAGCACCTCTGGGTCACAGCTGACAACATGATCTTCATGCTGGAGTTTAAGCTGGTGCAGGTCCTCCTTCATGACATTCACCAGCTGCACGCTGCTGACCTCCCCCATATCATTTCTGCCACAGTGGATGAGGAGGACATCTGGTGCTGCTCTTCCTCACAGGGAGTAAGAGAAGAAGGGGAGAAGTCCTCTCCACCTCAGTCCACCCCAGCTGAACCTGCAGACATGGACGCCTGGCAGACTGAGTTTACATGGCATGGTTGCTGAAGCTCTCTGGGCACCATGACACAGCTATTACCTATGATCCACACTGTGTCTATGGAAGGAAAATAAATGAGTTTAACAAATGCTTAAGTTAATGAAAATTAAGAATTTAACTATGAAAGTTAGATCAGTTTATTATGTTGACACTGCTGTCACATGAGAACATAGATCAAGCGAGCAACACCTTAAAATAGAGATGGTAGTCTGTTCTATCCCTAACCCTATCTATCTATTTATCTATCTATCTTCATAAATCTAATTTTGACTGTTAAAGGTTAATTTGTACCAATTAAAAAATTTCACTACACCTGCTCAAAAGCATTTTTTTAAATTCATGATTAATATTGCATTGCATAATATGTGCTTATACAAACTGACAACCACAAGTGAATCACATTCATATATTTAATATGGACTAAAATATTTTTTTGTTTGCAATTTCAAGTAGGCTATATTTACATTCTACGAATAACCTGACAATTGAGTCGTTTATACAGGTTTTGTAATGAAAACAATTAAGAAAGCCTTAGAAAACAGTAAAAACATTGAGTTTACATGTGATTCACTTATAATACTTAATTCATTCCAATATCCAAATATGATACTAAATCCCACAGGGAAAAAAAAGGGTTTTTTTATTTGTAACATGCTGTCTTTGAATTATAAAGAAGACAAACATTCATTGAATAAAGGTTTGCCAATACAAACATATTTATAGAAAACAGTTGACAATGAATAAACAGGACCAATAAGAGCAAAACGCATCAAGTATTCAAGAACATCAAGAAGTTAGTCATATAACGAGGGGTTGTGTTAACTAAAGCGTCCGTCATTTAAGGTGAGACACCCCAGGTGAATAGGGTAAAAAAAAAATTAACTAATAGATATCAACATACTTCCCCAGCTGATTGATTACATTAAAAATTGCAAACATTTTTTGTATTACAAGTTTTCTAAAATGTTCTGTTTAAATATGCAAATGAGGCATTGTCTAATTAAATATGCACTAATTTGCATACATTTCTAGAACAAAAATCTGAATATTGGATGAAGTCAGGTTCAAAATAAAATAAAAATCTTGTTTAATTTTTTGGACATATTAAATGAAAAGGTTTTTACAGAAGGAATTTTGGATCTCTCTTTTTTATCACTCCATAAATCAGAATATACTATCAGCAGCCAGAAAAAAAAAAATAATTTTCACCATTTTTTTTTTAGGAATAAAATGTTGTATAAAATCAGGCAAATTATACATCAAGAAATCCCTCTGTAAAAACCTTCAGAATATAGATAGGAATAAAACTGTAAAGTTTGGTGTATATAAGTTCTGCTGAAGTGGAGATTTCTGACTCAGAGCAGGAGAAAAAAAACTCATTTTGAGAAAACGGCCTTTAAAGATATTTACTGTAACTGAAATCTATCGACGCAAATAGATGAAGTGCTATAAAATAAACACTTAAAAGTGTATTTTGGATGTTCTTTCCACCAGTCTGAAAAAACACTTTATGAAAAGCCCAAAAGCACAAAATCTTAAAATTGACAGGTGCCTGAAAAAAAAAACATTGTTTTTGCCTGTAGTGTCTCCCCTTAATGAATCTAAAAACACAGGTGGATGATTAAACATGTTTTCTAACAGAAAAATAAACACAAGCAAGAACAAATTTTTAAACAAAGCACGGCAACTTTTATTTTACAATGATTTTTCCTCTCTGTGTGCGCGAGCATTTGTGTTCGAGAGAGCTCGCGGTGCTCTACCTCCGTGAAGTTGGCACCCCATAAAGCGAAATAATCCCCAAAAATATGTCATTCGTTTGTGCTACGTTTGTGCTGATTTGTGCCGCAAAAACGAACGTTTGTGCTGGTTTGGTGTTTGAGATATTAAGCATTATTTTTTTGGTCGTGTGACGTCATTCTCCACCCCATGTCGTTCAAATCGCTTCAAACCGGTGCCATTCGTTTGTGCTCGATTTGTGCTGGTTTGTGCCGTTAAAACAAACACTGTAACTGTTTTCCTTACACAGATATAACAAATATAATTCGGGAGCTGTGACGTCATTCTCCACCCCACTTTGTCTAAATCGCACGAAACTGGTGTCTTTCGTTTGTGCTCGATTTGTGCTGGTTTGTGCCGTTAAAACAAACACTGTAACTGTTTTCCTTCCACAGATATAACAAATATAATTTGGGAGCTGTGACGTCATTCTCCACCCCATGTCGTTCAAATCGCTTCAAACCGGTACCATTCGTTTGTGCTCGATTTGTGCTGGTTTGTGCCGTTAAAACAAACACCGTATCTAAGACCTCTTCTTAAATATAACGAAAAAATGTTTTATGAACAGTTATGTAGCCTAACTCTCCACACCCCATGCCATCCATGTTGCTCCAACACGGTATTGTTCGTTTGTGCCGGTTTGTGCCGTTAAAAGAATCCCTGTAATTGATTACCCTTTTTTTTATATTATTATAGGCCTAATAAAAAAAATCTCCTCCCCGTCATCTTAAATCGTTCCAAAATGGTGCTGTTCGTTTGTCCAGGTTTGTGCCGTTGAAAAGTACGAAGACCCCTTCTTAAATGGACTAAATTTGTGCCAGATATTGTCACAACCACTTAGGCCTACATGTTACCTGACTACTTCTGGAACCAGGCGTGTTCTATGCTGTGCTATAGTACTGGGAGAGATATTTGAATAAATAATTATAATAAAATACTATACCATTGCATGGTAAATTTTCAAATACATGTTTAACGTCTTTCTGCGCCCTTCAAAAACATTAAACAATGCATAGGAAGGTCTGCATACGGAAAAGATGTATGCACTGAGACTAAAAAAGTCATGTGTGCAGGGTAATTTACAGGTTAATTTAAAATTTGTTTGGCACGTCAGAGAAGGGAATTATTTTATTAATTATTATCAAGAAACTCAGAGGAACGCGTGTATAACATTTGAACACATCGATTCGCATCTTCCGCGGACAAAGATAAAACGCTGCAACTAACAGGCCTCTTGTGGAACTGCTTATGCTCTGGGCTGGGTTTCCCGAAACCTTCTTAACTCTACGTCGTTCTTAAATTATACCTTAAGCTGTACCTTAACGTTAATACGTGTTTCCCGAAACGTTCTTAGTTAAGTATACCTTCTGTAAGTCATACTTTCGTAAGGTTGGTCTGGACCACTCTTAGCTATACCTTATCACTGTTTATAGTCAATACGAATATAATTCTGAAGCTGTAATACACCCAGTGTTCGATTAGGATTATGGCAAAGAATAAAATGCAAAAAAATTCACTGCTAAATTCAAATGTGCTTTAGCGCTGATCCAGAGACAGACGCGCGCTCTGCGCTTGTCATGTAACTTTATCACAACTATTCGGTGTTTTTAACCTCATCGCGCTTTATTTTAGGTTTCAGACATTTAAATACACATTTGAATTAAGTAGGCTACTGCATAAAAAAGACATTTATAGTTTGTTAAATTCAAATTACACTGATGTCTACGGAAGCTGCAACAATAACCCTTTTTTTATATTTGATATGTTTTATTCATATCAGATACACATTGTTTATGAAACAATAAAGTTTACTCCATTCTTCTCCCAGTTCACCGGCCACATACTTTTATGTATTTCGGGGAAGATTTCGTATAGGCTATCCGACAGCTCTAACTGCCGTGCAAACTCATCGCGTGACAAAACACATTCACTTCCACATTTTACAATCGTAAATTCATGATATAGTTAACAAGTTTGTGAATATTTAAAAAAAAAAAAAAAAAAAAAAAAACGATATAAACGAGATACCTACATGTCTGTCAGCTGCATGACGCGTCTCCAAGGAATTCAAACTTTATTCTAAATAAAGGTCGCCTTAAACTCACGCTGATGGGAGCTCCGCGCCCCCAGAATATAGATAAATTACAATATAGATTTAGTTTGCAATTTAGATTACACTCTAAGAAGAAAAGGTTCAAAAATGAACCTTTTGAGGTTCCTGCCGATTGCAACTGTGGGGGAACCTTAAAGGTTCATTTTTGAACCTTTTTAAAAAGGTTCTAATTAGAACCTTCACTTAAAGGTGCATTAAAGCCCCATTAAGGTTCCATTTTGAACCTTTTCCTTTTAGATAGCAATAACATATATTAATAATAATTATTAAAATATAATATAAATTATACATTAACTATATGTCTTATATATAACTTGAATAACTATATCTTAATCCCATTTCAAAACATTGAATACAGAACACAATGATTGTCTATAAAATGTTTAATACATAAATATAAAATGTGAGCACAGGCACCAATGGACAGAGAAAAAAGGAATATTGTTTTTTATCATTCAAATAAATAAATAAATAAAATCAAATAAATAAATTCATTCATTCATTAATCTATACATTTCCATCAACCTTTAACAGAATGTAGCTGAATATCTATCATTTTTATATTATCTTTAATAATTTAATTTTTAATTTATATATAATTTTTAAGATAATGTTTAAACAGGACATTAAACAGGACATTTTTATTTTTCAAATAATGTTAGAGTGTTTCTCGGCTTTGAAGCATATTCAAGGTTGAAGATGAAGTACATTGTCATTAGAATAACATGGTCATATGACCTGGTCATATCGTCTACTTCACAGACCTTCTCCCCTTGCATCATTATTTCTAAAACAGACTGCATCCAAGTGTAACCCGTGCGGCTCGCTTATGCCCAGCGTGATGTGCGGCCAGCGACACCGGGTATTAAAACTTGGTCTGCGTTGTGTTACGTTGTGTGGATGCAGAAACAGACAAGGGACAGCAAGCAGTCGATTCACTGGATCTTTTTACTGAGTAAAAGAGAAAAATAAGCAGCCTCAGATTGAGTGGCCCTTATAACACTCTCTTCCATCGAATCACATTTCAAAAGGGCGGAAGAAAACATGAACATAAGGAAAATAATATAGAAAACATACCTGTTTAACAGAGACAAATAAGCAGCCTCAGATCGAGTGGCCCTTATAACACTCTATAAAACAAATATGGTGCGCCTCCATTACCATGTGCTGGTCTCACATAAAGACAGAAATATACCTCAAAGAATGTAAAATATCAAAAATAATCCCAAGGATAGATAAAACAGTACTTTACATATAAGTTTGGGTTGAAATAAAGATATAAAAGATATAATTAACATTAGGATTAAATAAAATTAACAGGATGACAAAAGAAACCTACCTCTTCCATCGAATCACATTTCAAAAGGGAAGAGGAGGAGACAGGACAGGAAATTAGGTCATACTGTGACCTCGCATCACTTAAAGGAGAAGCGCACCTTTAGATCAGGTATCATAAAACGTATATGAACAATTTTGTGTGAATTACAACAATATTTACTAGTATACTTTGTATACCTGTTACACAAGGCACATCCATTTACAGTATATACAGCACAGGGTTGGGTGTACGTGGTTCCTAAACAAGAAGAGAATAATGTTATATTCAATATAACATGTATGTATTCAATATAAACGTATTAAATGATACATAATTTCCATTATTATTTGCTTTTAAGTCACAATTTGAAACACAATTTTACTCACAACTGAGGGGACATTAAGGGCTGGATATCATGATAATATTTCCTTTGTGGAGTGATGTTTCATAGTCTGTCCTCTCACTCTTTGTCCATGTCATTTAGTCCTCTAAAAGGATTTGGTGATCTCCAAGCATTTGGTTTTCATTTTAAAAACGATGTGTTGCATAAAGCCCCTTAACTGTCATTTCCCTAAGTATAACATAAGGTTTGGAAAACTTCACCTTAAGTGTTACAAGCAGTGAGCAGGTTCAATCCAAGTATTCTAACGAGACACGATCGACTGCTTTATATGATGAACAAATTGTAATTTAGGCGTTTATTCACATAAACATTGATGGAATTACATATGTATTTATATCTCTTATGGTCAACGGATGCGGAAATGTGTGCATCACGTGCAAGAACAAATCTCATTGGTTCTTGTGCTTGCGCGCACATTCGAGCTTCCAAAACAGCCTTATTCAGTCTTTCAATGAATAGACATAAATGATGAGAGAATATTAAAAATATCTTTATTTGTTATCCAAAGATGAATGAATGTCTTATGGGTTTGCAATGACATGAGTGTGAGTGAATGACGGCAGAAATCCCAATTTTGGTATTAACAAATAACGTGTCCATGGCAACAGCAGCATTTCATAATGGCAAAACCTGGATTGCTGTCGTGAAACACTTAACGGTTTCTTTTACCTAAGAAAACAGGTATTATACAACACCCTTAAGTCATTCCCTTAGTTAAGGAGAAATCACACCTTACAGTATTAGTTCACTTTCCAATTAAATTTTCCTGATAATTTACTCTTCTCCATGTCATCCAAGATGTTTATGTATTTCTTTCTTCAGTTGAAAAGACATGAAGGTTTTTGATGAAAACATTCCAGGATTATTCTCCTTGTAGTGGACTTCACTGGACCCCAAATGGTTGAAGGTCAAAATTACAGTTTCAGTGCAGCTTCAAAGAGCTTTAAATGATACCAGATGAGGAATAAGGGTCTTATCTAGCTAAACGATCAGTCATTTTCTAATTTGTTTTTAAAATGTATATGCTTTTATATAAACAATTGATCTCCTTCAAGTGGTTCTGCCACTTCCGTACTCTTCAAACAGCATACCCTATACGTCCTTCGCCTTGCCTATTCAACTTATGGAACGAATGCAGCACCAGTTCCGTTTTTTCCGTAAGTAGAATAGGGAAGGCGTAGGACATACAGCATAAGCTTTTTGAAGAATACGGAAGTGCAGTTTTGGCAGAACCACTTGAAGGAGATCATTTGTTTATAAAAAAGCATATACATTTGTATTTTTTTTAGAAAATGACCAATCTTTTTGCTAGATAAGACCCTTATTCCTCGTCTGGTATCATTTAAAGCTCTTTGAAGCTGCACTGAAACTAATTAATTTTGACCTACAACCGTTTGGGGTCCACTGAAGTCCACTATAAGGAGAAAAATCCTGGAATGTTTTCATCAAAGACCTTAATTTCTTTTCGACTGAAAGAAAGACATGAACATCTTGGATGACATGGGGGTGAGTAAATTATCAGGACAATTTTATTTGAAAGTGGACTAATTTAAGATATTTTAGTTGAAATCCGATGGCTCAGTGAGGCCTGCATAGCCAGCAATGACACTTCCTCTCTCAAGATCCATTAATGTACTAAAAACATATTTAAATCAGTTCATGCGAGTACAGTGGTTCAATATTAATATTATAAAGCCACGAGAATATTTTTGGTGTGCCAGAAAAACAAAATAAGGACTTAAATAGTGATGATTAGTGTGTCGAATCAGCGGTTCGGAGCGCCAAAGTCACATGATTTCAGCAGTTTGGTGGTTTGACGCGCAATCCGAATCATGATTCGACACGCTGATTCATAACACTCTGAAGCTTAAAGGGGGGTATAATGCTATATTCTGACTTATTTACACTGTTAAAGGGTTGGATTCTCATGCTAAACATGGCCAAAGTTTCAAAACACGAGTTGGACAAATGACGGAGTACTGTATTTCTGTGCCAAAAATACTACACCAGCTTCCTGCAGCAGTGTTTTGAATTCGGCCATCACTAAATAAGTTGTTATTTAGTTTTTTTTGGCACACCAAAAATATTCTCGTGGCTTTATAATATTAATATTGAACCACTGTACTCACATGAACCGATTTAAATATGTTTTTAGTACATTAATGGATCTTGAGAGAGGAAATGTCATTGCTGGCTATGAAGGCCTCACTGAGCCAACGGATTTCAACTAAAATATCTTAATTTGCATTTCGAAGATTAATGAAGGTGTTACAGGTGTAGAACGGCATGAGGGTGAGTAATAAATGACATTATTTTCATTTTTGGGTGAACTAACCCTTTAAGGTGCTTTATGCAACCGGGCACAGTTCTTAAGAGACAAGACTGGAAGAGTGTATGTAAGAACATGTCAAAGAGCCCTTCAGTTTATATATATTAGCTATGTAAG
The DNA here is from genome assembly GCF_018812025.1 of Megalobrama amblycephala. Lineage (NCBI taxonomy): Eukaryota > Metazoa > Chordata > Actinopteri > Cypriniformes > Xenocyprididae > Megalobrama > Megalobrama amblycephala. Next base: position 32,908,211 of record NC_063063.1, read on the forward strand.
TGAAAAGGTGTTATTTCATTTGGCATACTTACATCTACAATACTTGCCATATTTTTAGTGTCACAAGTCCTTGGACCCTTGGTAAAATAACCCATTTCCTTACTTTGCTAAACCTGCTACGAATTTAATTTAGTCTTTCAATACCAGTTAAATGTGATCTTTCTTGAATTAGTTTTTAAGCATCTCATGCCATGTGTCACTTACCTGGTTCCTTACCTGTTCGTCTCATAATTGAGATCCCTCACCTTCATCATCCTTTGTCTTCAGTCCAGACCAATCCGCTCACCATCATCTACAAATACAAAGAGACTGTTATCATCCAGCTAAGTTCATTCAACCTGTCATCATTCAATCTACTAACCTGTTTATTCTCCCCATCTCTGCCACCTGCAATAATAAACCTTTGTGAACTGTATTACCTCTGTTGTCTCCTTCTGTCCGTGACACCATGACTCCTTTAAAAATAATATTATTTAAAATACTATAAAAGGTTTTATGAAACTGCAGGGCTCTTTGACACGTTCTTAAATACACTCTTCCAGTCTTGTCACTTAAGACTCGTTTTTGGTAACCAGGGCTAAACTAACCTTGTTGTATTGTTTGCTTGCTTTACCTGAAATTAAAGAAAGGCAATTTTACCCTCCATCTTTCTTTAAAATTATGCACTTACCTGTACTTCACTGTGGGAATTAACATATATATGTGCACATCTGATCAAACAGATTATTTTTAACTCCATTTGCTTTGTGATAAAAAAAAGTAATAAATACATTTTATAAAGAAAAAAAATCTCCACTCTCCTTAAGTTTTTTTGTATTGCTAGTGGGGTAGCTGATAAATTTCTGGTCACCCTGTTTGAGCAATACGTTGTGTTGAGATTGATCCATGTGAAATACCAAATCAAGTACTACAGAAACAAAAAACTGCAGAGAGGTGCATGTTATAATGGTACTACTAACAGCTCAGTAATTTGTAATGATAGCAATATAGTTTAGCTAAAAGTATGTGGAAACCTAACCATCACACCTATACAAGTTGATGGGCATCCCATTCCAAAACGGGAATGCAATATAAGTTTAAAGCAATGTAAGTTGTTTTGGATAACAGTGTCAAATAAATACATACATGTGAGAAAATGCTAGTCACTGAATTCTTCAGTACAACCTATTAAGTAATTAAAAAATGTTAATAATAATTAATAGAGGTGTCCACATACTTTTTTAAAACTTTAAGAGTAGATGTAATAAACTTACACATGAATGGTGTTTGTGGTCTTGGTAGGCATCTCAGTCTTTAGGTTTTCTTCTAATCTTATGAATTTAACTTGATCCTTCAATTTAGGGAATATTTTAGGTATCATAGTTTTCAGTTAGGTTCATTCAAGTGTCCGCATCAATTCCATTGTCTGTTAAAACAACAGGATTCAATAGGAGAATGTCATATCTGCTTAATTGTGAAAATGTCTGTTTTGCTGCAATGGGGAAGTTAAACAGAGTGTGCATTTTTGTGAGATAAACCTTGAAATGTAGGGATGATCACCTGGAAACTGTTGCCATCAACCAGTCAGCCACATGGATTTTCCAGTGAATCAGCTCTGAGCTCATTCTTGCCTCTATATGCAGAGAAATATTGCAATTTAGAAAACAGTGCGTTATAAAATATGAATAAAAATAAACTTTTCATTTTTACTAAACTCTCTCTCTCTCTCTCTCTCTCTCTCTCGGGCGCGCGAGCAAACACACGCGCACACACAGTAAGGATAAAAAAAGGCAAAATATCTTGAAATAGTACATGTGGAAAAGGTGTAGTAAGTGGTACACCCGGAATTATTTCTCCAGGCCGTTAAATTGACAATATTGTGGCCGCATTAACACGACGTGTCTGCTTAGGCCCGTCGTCATTTATTCATTATCACACACCTTAAAGTTATTATGACATTAAATAGGTGTTTCATAGCTTTTCAAAAAGTTAATAGTTTATTTGAAAGGTTATGTTGTCATACCTCAGATTTTTATGTCGTTCCGCTCAGTCCCACTCGGTCCCGCTGCTGCCGCTTCAAAATTTGTAACGGTTTTTTCCACGTGACCACTGACATCATTGCGCGAGAGAGACTTGTGGAGATTCAGTGCATTGCTTTGCGTACCAAAGCCCAGATATAGAAAACATTTAAAGCATTTTGAAGGATTTGCTTATTCATGCTTAAAAACGAAACAATATTAATAATCTCGTTTACTTTTAGTGAAAATAATGTACTTTTGAATTACTAGTTATTTGTCAGTATTCTTATTTTGTAAAAACATTTAGGCACAAGCAATCTCAGCACATAAATGATTAACAACAGCTGTAGTAAAAGCAATAGTAGTAGTAGTAGTAATAGTAGTAATGATAATAATAATAAACTAAATAAAGAAAAAAATAATCTTCCTGATGAAACCTTAGTACACAATACAATTATGAAATGTTTTCTAAAACATGAGCTAATAACAAAGTAGATAAAGTTGGAACAGAAGGAGAGATGAAACACGTAAAATAAATTGCCTGTGCATCACACTTTACTCATGATTTTTGCTCTAAAACTGCATAGTGTCCTTTTCAATTGGGGAATATTTATACGGTTGTCTAAGCGGAAGATATTGAACACAGTCTATTTTTAGGGCTAAGAATTTCACGTCACCTCTCCATTTAACATTGAACAGCTTCTTGTCCATTTATGAATGTAAAACTGAATTTTTATTCTTGGTCTTCTTAGTTTATGCTTTAAAAATGGACAAAAACATGGTGTCTTTCAATGTTATGGTGCAATTTATAGAAATGTGCGGAGAGGTCGGGGGGTACAGATGAAACACTGTATCGACTGTACACTCCAATCATGTTAGAAAAGGTTCATAAACGAACCTTAACTACACACAGGTTCTAATATGAACCCTGTTACCACAACAAAGGTTCTAAAAAGAACTTCCAAATAACCAGTTTACCTGTAAGTTCAACTTTGAACCTTTTTGATAGTTAGAAGTTCATATTTGCACTGTAAAGTTCTTTATTGAACTCCAAAGGTTCGACCTCTTCTAAGAGTGTACTTTTATAACATACGAGTCCTGATAAATGCAATTTCTACTTCTGAAGTGATTATTTTTATAAAGAACACTGATTTCTCACATAAGGCAGTGAAGCAGCGACTGTATAGAGTGAATTATCGATTCTCGAGCCATCGATATCAACCAATTCAGCACCGCCACCATGGACAGCACCTGGTAACGTGGCACTTAAGAAGATATACCTTAAGCAACCTCCTAAGGGATAGTTCGGGGAACACGCCTAGAAACGGTACATCTTCAGTTAAGGTCTACCTTTAGAGTCTTCTTAGCGCGCTAAGAGACAACGTTATCGGGAAACCCAGCCCAGATTATTTCATCATCTAACTGCAATACACCTTTCAAACAAACACAGACTTTAATCACTGTCCATGTAAAGTAGCCTATAGGCGAAGGCAATTTTCTTTAAATAAAACAATAATAATGAGGAAAAAAAACATAAATACACTGTATAAAGTGAATTGCAATTGTTACATTAAATAGAACGAGTTAACGGATAAAATTAGTGTTGTTTATAAATTAATTCATATGATTTTGAGTCCTTGTTTTTCCCTTCTTGACTGGAACCAGTTAATTAGGCCAAGGTGTTTAGATTAGACTACTTTATGTTTAGATGTTTAGATTGACTGTTAGACTATATTTCGATAATAATCAGGCTGCAAATCAAATTGTATGTCATTTATAGCTCATTCACCAAACTGTCGCAATTGTTTGTGCCGATAAAAGTTTAATTTGCTGCCTCGGTTTATAAATATTAGACATTGATTGAATTGAATGACACTGAAATCACTTAGTAGGAGCAATGTGATTTCAAATTAAGTCTCTGTTTGCTTTCCTCCTTTTCAGTGACAAGCGCGTGTCAGAAACGGAAAGTTGTGCAGCATCTGTCCGTGTAATTCGTTCAATTAATTAGCCTACGTCGAAAAAAAATATGCTTTATTTAAATTTGTTTCGAATGTGTGGGCGGCCCCTAAAATACTCATTTTGGCTATATGTGGTCTAAAACAACATTGAGGAAATTTTTATTTATTTGTATTTATTTTATTATTAAAAGGCCTAAGAAAAAAACCTCCATGATGCAACATGTTTCACTCACTATTACAAGAAGATTTTTTATTTTTTATAAATAACATAATTTGTGTTTCATTGGAAAAACCCAAAATATCAGAAAACAATGGAAGGGATCGCGCCGGCGCCTCCGCGGACAGAGAAGTGTGTTGTTGTGCTCTGCACGAGACAGCTACAGTAGCAAGAAATATATGAAACAACCAAATAGAAAAATTGTAACTAATATGCAGAGCTGTAGCCTACATCAGATGAACTGCGTGATGGGACATGCAAGACATGCTGAGTTTGATTTGTGTATGATGATTTGTGTACCGGGAGTAGTATTTTCTATGATGATTCTATATTTCTTTGAAATATGAAACTGTTATTCTTGTTTTTGTTTGTTTCTTTGTTTGTTTTTACATATTATGAGAGAAAAGAGTCCGATGTTTTTTATTCAATCTTTTTTCGTTTTTGGCTAAATATTTTACAAGTGTAAAGTTAGGCTAAAAGTAAACATTTATTTAACCTTTTACTTGAAGACTTAAAATAGATTATTTAGGCTATTAAGCTTTTCTGATTCTTCATTCAGGCTAGTGAGTTAATGCCTATAATTCAATGTCTTACATTTTAAAAACCGAAGCAGCACAAACGAAAATTTCGCCGGCACAAACCAGCACAAACAAATGAGACAATTTTGGCCAAATTTGGAGCATGTGGGGGGGCTGAGTGACCTGAAAATGACCTATACATTTTTTTTTTTTTTTATATTTTAAAAACCAAAGCAGCACAAACGAAACCTGTTACCGGCACAAACGATTTTGAGCGAATTTGGAGCATGTGGGGGGCACCGGTTTTAAGCAAACTGAATGTAAAAAACATTTTTCGTTAGGCCAACTTTATATTTAAGATTATGTCATTGTTGCTTTTGGCACAAACTGAGCACAAACGAACAGCACCATTTTGTAAAGATTTAAGAAGACATGGGGTGGAAATGATTTGGTTTTTATTTTATTTTTTATTTTTAAGTCAAAAAGTCATCATTTAGGGATTCTTTAAACGGCACAAACCGGCACAAATCGAGCACAAACGAACAATACCGGGTTGGAGCAATTTGGATGGCATGGGGTGTGGAAAGTTAGGCTATAGCCTAACTGTTCATAAAACATTTTTTCGTTATATTTAAGAAGAGGTCTTAGATACGGTGTTTGTTTTAACGGCACAAACCAGCACAAATCGAGCACAAACGAACGACACCAGTTTCGTGCGATTTAGACGAAGTGGGGTGGAGAATGACGTCACTGCACCCGAATTAAATTTGTTATATATGTGGAAGGAAAACAGATACAGTGTTTGTTTTAACGGCACAAACCAGCACAAATCGAGCACAAACGAACGACACCAGTTTCGTGCGATTTAGACGAAGTGGGGTGGAGAATGACGTCACTGCTCCCGAATTAAATTTGTTATATATGTGGAAGGAAAACAGATACAGTGTTTGTTTTAACGGCACAAACCAGCACAAATCGAGCACAAACGAACGACACCAGTTTCGTGCGATTTAGACGAAGTGGGGTGGAGAATGACGTCACTGCTCCCGAATTAAATTTGTTATATCTGTGGAAGGAGAACAGATACAGTGTTTGTTTTAACGACACAAACCAGCACAAATCGAGCACAAACGAATGGTACCGGTTTGAAGCGATTTGAACGACATGGGGTGGAGAATGACGTCACAGCTCCCGAATTATACTATTTGTTATATCTGTGGAAGGAGAACAGTTACAGTGTTTGTTTTAACGGCACAAACCAGCACAAATCGAGCACAAACGAACGACACCAGTTTCGTGCGATTTAGACGAAGTGGGTTGGAGAATGACGTCACTGCTCCCGAATTAAATTTGTTATATCTGTGGAAGGAGAACAGATACAGTGTTTGTTTTAACGGCACAAACCAGCACAAATCGAGCACAAACGAATGGTACCGGTTTGAAGCGATTTGAACTACATGGGTGGAGAATGACGTCACAGCTCCCGAATTATACTATTTGTTATATCTGTGGAAGGAGAACAGTTACAGTGTTTGTTTTAACGGCACAAACCAGCACAAATCGAGCACAAACGAACGACACCAGTTTCGTGCGATTTAGACGAAGTGGGGTGGAGAATGACGTCACAGCTCCCGAATTATATTTGTTATATCTGTGGAAGGAAAACAGTTACAGTGTTTGTTTTAACGGCACAAACCAGCACAAATCGAGCACAAACGAACGACACCAGTTTCGTGCGATTTAGACGAAGTGGGGTGGAGAATGACGTCACAGCTCCCGAATTATATTTGTTATATCTGTGGAAGGAAAACAGTTACAGTGTTTGTTTTAACGGCACAAACCAGCACAAATCGAGCACAAACGAATGGCACCGGTTTGAAGCGATTTGAACGACATGGGGTGGAGAATGACGTCACACGACCAAAAAAATAATGCTTAATATCTCAAACACCAAACCAGCACAAACGTTCGTTTTTGCGGCACAAATCAGCACAAACGTAGCACAAACGAATGACATATTTTTGGGGATTATTTCGCTTTATGGGGTGCCAACTTCACGGAGGTCGCAGACCTGAGACAACGGTACTTTTAAATGTGCTAGTTTCCATACAAAATAAGTAGGCTATGTAACATAATTTGGTACTTTAGTTAGTATTAACACAATAACGCAACACATGTAGGCTATACGTTTCTCAACACTGAGAATAAATAAATAAATCTTTTGTAGCATTATACACTACCGTTCAAAAGTTTGGGGTCAGTAAGAACTTTTATTTTATTTTTGGGGGATAGAAATAAAATTAATCAATACTTTTATTCATCAAGGATGAGTTAAACTGATCAAAAGTTACAGTAAAGACATTTGTAATGTTAGAAAATATTCTATTTTAAATAAATGCTGTTCTTTTGAACGTTCTATTCATCGAAGAATTTTGAAAAAAAATTTGTACACAACTGTTTTCAACATTGATAATAATAATGAATGTTTCTTGAGCATCAAATCATATTAGAATGATTTCTGAAGGATCATGTGACACTGAAGACTGGAGTAATGATGCTGAAAATTCAACTTTGATCACAGGAATAAATTACACTTTACTGTATATTGACACAGAACAGCTGTTTTAAATTGTAATAATATTTCACAATATTACTGTTTTTGTTTGTATTTTTAATCAAATAAATGCAGGCTTGGTGAGCAGAAGATACTTCTTTTAAAACATTAAAAAATCTTACTGACCCAAAACTTTTGAACGGTAGTGTGTATTATACAGTATATATTCACAGGAGCGTGTGAATGGGACTTTTATTTTGGTGTGGTGGTATGACGTCATAAGACTGCGCTGCACTCCTGCATCTGTTGTGATTCAGCTGAAGAAAGGTTTGTTTTGTTTTTTATTCAACTTTCAGAAAAACATACAATGACATTTAACATAAAAAACAAACAACCAACCAAACAAAAATCGGGGATACACAAAACAGATCTTACATGATACAGGATAGAGCATGAAAATCTGCAAATGAGATATGTTTTTATACACTTCTTATTTCTATTAATGGAGTTCAATGAGACATAAAATATTTTAAGGTCTTTACAGAAAAAAAATAAATAATGGCGTAATAGACATTACTTTAGTTTTATGTATATGAAACTTCCCAAGAAGATTAATCAATTTTAGTGTGTTATCAATTATAACAGAGCCGGTATTACAGTCCAAGGTTCATCTATTTTAATGATTTTGTAGAATGTATCAAAAAGCATCATAGAAACCTGCTTCCAAAAGTCTTCTGAATATTTACAGTTGCAAAATAAATGCATCTAGAGATTGCTTGTGAAAATTTGATAATTTGATGGGGAGTTTACTACATTTGAAGTCACACAATAGTAAAAATTATAATCCACCACATTTTTCAAAGCAGATCGAGGATATAAAACCATATCGAATTCTGGACCAAACATTGTTTGAGCCAATTGATTTTAAAAATTATATTAAGAGTGCTGAAATCAAGAACGTTAAGTCCACCCTCTGAATATTTTCTAATAATCGTTTTTCTCTTTACACATTCAGTTCTATTTCTCCAAATTTTACTTCATGTAAATTTATTTCCAACTCTTTCATATAAACATTTATTTATTATAATACCAAGATATTTAACTGTTTGTTTTACCTTAATTCCACATACATCTGGAATATTAAAATGATGAATTGTCATAATCTCTGATTTACTCTGATTAACAGAGAGGCCAGAAGCATCTGAAAAAAGTTTAAAAGTCTCTAGTATAATAGGGACCTGTCTTTTATCCTTCAGGAAGATCCATGTATCATTTTCCAGCTGACTGATTAAAATAGTGCAGTCTGTTATTTGGATGCCCTCAATATTCAAACAGTGCACTATATAAAGGTTAAGAAGCTCTGCAACTAACAAAAACAAAGGAGAAATAGGGCATCCTTGCCTGATGCCTCTCCCAATGAAAAAACGTGGAGAAGTTCCATCGGACAAGGATACATTACTATTGAGGTCTTTATACAGGGTCTATACAGTTTTCACAAATCGTCTTAAAGCATCATTCATAAAGGCATGCTCAACTGTATCAAATGCCTTGTAAAAATCTGAAAACTAAATAAGTGCATCATCATTGACCAACTCTGAGTAATCTAAAAGATCTAAAACAAGATGAATATTGTGTCGACCCTTCATGAAGCCAGATTGTGTGGGTGAGATAACTTTGAAGAAAGGTTTGTGTTTTTTTATGCATTTAAAGTGTTTAAATCAATGCAAACTGATTAGTCGTTTTTACAAGCTGTACAATAAATTAACTATTATTGAAAGTCATGTTGCAATGCTTTAACATTAATAAATGTTATTTTTTTGGGAGTAAATCACATCCACTCACGAGTAACAGAAAATGAGCGTCTCATTTCGTAACGTGAATCAGTTTATCATAACCATGAATTCAGGGGGTATTCCAGAAAGCAAAGTTAACTTACCATCACATATACCCTGAACTCTGGGTTGATTAACCCAAAAACGCATTCGGGAGTAAGTTCAGCCAACCCAGAGTATGTTCCCGGTTAACACACAAGACATGTTTGATGCTAATTTGATAGTTTGATGCTAGTCCGATACTAATTATTTAATAAGATATCACATGTATTTAATTATAGAAATTATAACATAGAAAACATCCTGTTAAAAAAGTAGATTCATGTGTCAGATGATAATAAAATAAATACCTATATTAGAATTGAATAAACATTTAAACATTTCCACTTTATAATAGTGCTTTATAATCATGTGTATTTTATATATGTATATGTATATGTGTGTGTGTGTATATATATTTATTTTTTTTATATAATATATATAACAAATTTAGTTATATTAATATATCTATATTAACTTATCTATATTAATTTATAACATTCATCTGAATATCTTTTAAGCAAACTAACCCTGGAAAACATTACCTGCTCCAGAGCAGGTTATGTTCAGAAAGCAAGTTGCTATGGCTACATACCCTGAAAGCTACCTCCGTTTTGGAACAGAAAGTTGACTGATTCAATTGAAACTCAGAGTCAATTGAATCAGTTGCTTCGTAAAGTGATTCACCGCACGCTGACGCCACCAGCTGCTCAAACAGAGTAAATGAACGAGAACAAACACAATGTGTGATGACAACTTTTACAAACCAACTGCTAATGTTTTCATAAGAAGTGTAATCTACTAAATGTGTTGTACAAATAATTGAATGTGAAATATAATTATAATAAATATGAACTTTTTGTATTATTTGTATATATATTTTTTAATCAGATCATTTAAGTGCATTAACTCTCACTCTGACTGACTCTCTCACCAGTGCAGTGAACTACTGAACTAGAGCTGATTGAGACGCACTCAGAGATTTAGACAGAAATATAAATCCAAACTGTTAATTATTAACTATCTGTTATTATTCTCATCTTAAACAGGACAAACACACAGAAAAAACTCCTGGTGAAGCAACTGAGATCCATGTGACATTATTATAAAGATGGTGTTTATTAAAGAGGAGAGTGAAGACATAAAGATTGAAGAAACATTCAGAGTGAAACATGAAGATACTGAAGAACAAACAGGTTGGTTTCATTTTCAAAGCTGAAATCAGTCATTTGATCCACATTAATGTCCAGCTCTACAGAAATGAGTGATCTGTCCATCTGTTTTTATCATCGTTCTGAATCTGATCCAGACGTAGTCTTTCACAAAAATGTTCAAAATTGTTCAAAAAAGTTGCTTTTTATTAATGAAACCCACATTAAAGAGTTGATTAAAAAAATCCATGAAGCTAGAATAATAATAAAAAAAGTTTATGCAATGTATTGTTCTGAATATAAGATGGCGTTTTAAATGATTAGTTCACTTTCAAATGAACATTAGCCCAAGCTTTACTCTCCCTCAAGCCATCCTAGGTGTATATGACTTTCTTCTTTCTGATGGACACAATCGGAGGTATATTAATAAATATCCTGATGCATCTGAGCTTAATAATGGCAGTGAATGGAGGTCACTAGTATGAGCTGAAGAAAGTGCTTCCGTGAAGTAAAATATCTAGCTTCTGCCAGACTGCCCTCATATTCGTTACAAAGAAAGTGTAAAACTTACAAAGAAAGTGTACACAAACCCATTACTTCGCTTCAGAGGGTGTAAAAAAAAAAAAAAGTTTAAACTTTTTTGGTGCCTCATAGGGGTTTAACGATATGCTCAGGACACGATACGGTATGTATCACGATATTTTAAACAAAATGAAACTAACAAATTTCAATAGCTTTCTTTGTTGTACATACAAGATCACATTTCAAGGTTTAATAAAAACCTTCTGTATTCAAATTAACAGCTGAATGGGTCTGTCTGTCACTGAAAAAATTTGTTAAATTTAACATGAATTTAGGATTAAGAATCCTAAGGGACCGTTCACATATCGCATCTAAAAATATTGATGTCTGTCATATTGTGGCATTCTGAGAAGTTGAGAATTTTTCATCTCGATGCGCCTGGAAAATGCACTGCATGCGCGTCGCGACCACGTTGCTTCCATTATGCCGCGCAGCTACATTTGAAATAACTGACTGCACACGGAAAAGACGCAATATGTGAACGGCCCCTAAGACAGAACTTCTTAAAGCAAAGCATCGCAAGCTTCTTTTGCTTTTCTGTGAGCACAGCTGTTGCTGTGGCACTGCGGTGAAAGAAAGCCATGACTTTTCTCACGCGGCCAAGCAATAGACTGACGCGAGAAACATTCACACCTGCTTGCAAGATTCGATGTGTGCACGAAACACTTACTGAACTAGAGAGCTGATTGAGATACACCCTTAATATGCGGTGACAACCCGGCTTCACTCACTGCCACCTCCATGTTGCAGAGTAGATCATGTCGGCAGCTCAACCAATAAGATTGGTTTACGTCATATCGTAAAAGTATCGCCATCACTCTACGATACATATCGTAACATTTTTGCATCACGATAGATCGTAGTGCGATATATCGTTACACCCCTAGTGCCTCATCTTCTGACTCTCAGAATGTTCTATCAGGTGGGACTGCTTCAGATATCGGCAATGCGTTTAAAAATCATACAACCATTATTGAAACTAATTATATCGCGATATATATCAATATTGAATTATTGTCCAGCCCTAGTTGATACACAATCAGATGGCAAGATCAGATCATTTGTAACTTCAAGCAGTTTCTATGCAATTATAGGGTTTAAATCCTGATTGAAATACTTCTCAAATATGTGTTTTCTGCTAAATTATATTTAATAATACTTAAACATAAACTTTTTTTTATATTTTAAATTATATTTTAAATATTAAATTGTGTTATGTATATTGATTGTTTTTCTTTTTTTTTTTTATTCTGCTGCGCTCTCTTGCAGTTGGTTTACATGTCAAATGTTTTGATGTCTGTTGCTTTGTGCCAATAAACTGGGGTTTACTTTTTTGTCTTTTTTCACTTTAGACCTGATGGCACTGAAAGAGGAGAGTGAAGTACTGAATGAAATGGAAGAGAAAGATCAATATAACAATCACTGTGATTTTATTACTGGAGAAAAATCTCTTATTTGCTTACAGACTAAAGAAACTTCATCACAAAAAAAGGGGCAAAAGACAGGGACTAGAAGTAATTTCATCTGCCAACAATGTGGAAAGAGTTTCAAAAAAGAAGGAAACTTGAAATTCCACGTGAAAAATCACACTGAGAAGCATTACACATGCCCTCAGTGTGGAAAGAGTTTCAAACAGAAAGGACACTTTGAAGACCACATAAGAATTCACACTGGAGAGAAGCCTTACTCCTGCCAACAATGTGGAAAAAGTTTCAACCAAATAGGAATCCTGAACAGGCACAGGAGAACTCACAATGGAGAGAAGCCTTACACATGCCTTCAGTGTGGAAAGAGTTTCAATGAACATAAAAAACTTGTAGTCCACATGGGAGTTCACACTGGAGAGAAGCCTTACTCCTGCCAACAGTGTGAAAAGAGTTTCACTAAACATGGAAGCCTTCTAGTCCATATGAGAGTTCACACTGGAGAGAAACCTTACAGGTGCCAACAGTGTGGAAACAGATTCACTTATAAAGGAAGCCTTAATAGGCACATGAGAATTCACAATGGAGAGAAGCCTTTTCACCTGCCAACAGTGTGGAAAATGATTCAACCGATAAAAGAATAAAAGAAACCGTAATGCCCACATGACCATTAAAGGAAGCCTTAATAGGCACATGAGAATTCACAATGAAGAGAAGTCTTACACCTCCAAACAGTATGGAAGGAGTTTCAATCAGAAAAGACACTTTAAAGACCACTTGAGAATTCACTGGTGAGAAGCCATTTATATGTGGCCAGTGTAGAAACCTTAAAGTACCACATGAGTATTCATGTATGAGAGAACTGTTTGTGGAGTCAGTTTCACAGACATGAATCAGCTTAGGAATCATAATAACTCACAGCAGAGAGAAGCCTTTCATGTGTCATCACTGTGAAAAGATTATAATAATAATAATTAAGAAAACCTTGAGGTTCACATAAGTTGTTTTTGGTTCTTCGCTTAAGGGTTAAAAAGGTTCAAAATATTTGAGCACCGGACTTAGCAAACATCCCAAGTGGCATTTAGATGAATATGTAAATATGTGCTTCTAAGTTTTTCAATATTTGTGTAAGCATCTGATCATATCAATGTGGATTTTTACACCAGATCTGCAATTCAACACAACAGTCAAGCCAAGTTCTGCTTATTTATAAAGTAATTTATACAATTGTTTGTTTTGTTTTTTTTAAAAAGCAAGTAGCTTTACAGTATTAAACAGGAAAAAGTGTGTTTCATCAAATAATTTGGAGCCCAAAATAAACACCAACCTATTAATGGGCTGCTTTTTTTCTGAAATGACATGACACGAGTTTGTTCTTTGATTCCTCTTGAAGTATACATTCCTGCAAACTAGTTGCAAATTCTCTTTGCAAGAGTGAAATTGCAAGCACAATAAAGCTCACAAGAATTGAAAAGGGGCTACTTTCCCATAGACTGAAGTGAGACCATGGACGTCTCTCCAGGTGTCGCAGTTTTTCTTGGTACTCTGTGGTGTGACAGATCACTGTAGAGGTTCAGTTCATGCAGAACGCACATGAACCGACCATCTCTTCTGCTTTACTAGTTATGAAATAAAATTAATGGACATCTGAAGGTATGTTGAAAGAAACAGTACAACTTACCAAAATCCAAATCATGTCGCATTTAATTGATCAGTCAGTGTTTCAATTGCAGAAAGGTGTCAATAAAACAGCTTGTTTTAACAAATTTGCTGTCATATTTAGCTTACATAAAAGGCCTATATAAAAAACGAGTAGAAATATAAAAATTTCTCATGTGTAATTTGTTACAAATCAATTTTAACCTTTAATATTATAATGATGTACCAACTGTGGTTCCCTCTATTTTTACAGCATTAGTTGAGAGAGAGAGAGAGAGATTTTTTTTTCTAGAAAATTTGCCATGTAATGTAACTTACCTGATAGGCCCCAAATGAATCAATATTGGAATTGAAGGTAATCAAATCGAAATCAGAACACAAGCTTCTGAATCAAAATCTAATGCATTTGTGTCAATGCCCAGCCCTAGTGTCAATAAATGTTTGTTTTTTAACTTGAAGCAAGTTGAGTGACTGTCCAAAAACACGAGTAGTTTATTCCGAAACAGCAATTTCACTGTTCACACCACAAACTATATTACAAAGTGCAATGGTATCAAAAAATAGAAAAGGATTGTAATATAATTTCTCTTACAGTCTCAAATTCCATCATATCAAGATTCATTACAAAAAACACATTACACAAAAAATGAACCTATCCACCTCTGATGCACAAGACATTGAAGAGATATTTCTAAGCTCAGAAGCACTAAGATTCACTTACAATAATGGTTTGGAAATAACCTTACTCATTACAAAAGTAATTATATTACAGTAATTTAATTACTTTTTGCTGTAACAGTTATATAATGCATTGCTAATACAATTTGGGTAATATTATGCTTGTTACAATTTCAACTTGTTAATCCAACTGAGAGATGTAGTTTGCGTGTACTATGTTACTGATTGGGTGTTTTGAGCCGCCGTTCAGTCTGTATTTCACACAGCGTGATGAGAAACGGCTGCTCCAAAACAATTGCAGAATATGCATATTTAATTTAACGTATTAATAATACAATTATTGAATTATATTTATATATTAAAATTAATTTTAAGTTATCTCCAAGCCCCCATGGAGGATCACTGGCCTACACAGTGATTATGCAGTACATTTTATGCCATTATACTTCTGTGGTTATTTTGGTGAAAGTAACTCAAAAGTAATGTAAAAGTAGTGTAACACATTACAGTTCAGACACAGTAATATTGTAATGTAACTAGTTACTTTCAAATGACAGTAACTAGTGATATATAATGTATTACATTTTGGAAGTAACTTGCCCAACTCTGAAAATAACCAATTTGGGGGAACAAGTTCTTCAGCTCATGCCAGTGAAGCTGATTTATTTAAAATTAGTCTTTATGAAACTGGGAACATCATAACTCAAAAATATTGATGTAACTGATTACCTCAGATTTTTTTTAGTTAGTCTAACTTATTTAGGTTTACAGTGTAAACCTGTCATAAAATGAATTCTGTGCTTGTTTCTAAGTTAGATTGATAAATGAGGCCCAATATGAGTGGAAACAGGGCTTGACATTAACACCCACCAACCCGCCAAATGCGGGTAGATTTCAGCTGTGGCGGGTAAGACAACCACTCCCACTAGCCACTTCGGCGGGTTGAATATAATTTCAGCCTACAGCCAAATGAAAGGTAGCCAAGCTTGTCGTATCACAAAATTACGATTCACTCACAATTCTTTATCGGTTAACTTGCTGTTAGTGAAGGTGGGATAGGCGGAATCACGCTGAATGACACACAACAGAAGCGCGATCAGATCTTCTTGCGCATGAATAGTCAAATACACGCACACACAGATGTCAAAATGGCCATCGTGTGGAGTATCTTGCATGAATACAGTCGGTTATGGCTTAAGTGGATGTAAACGTGGGTAAAAAACTGAATATGTGTCAGTATATTATGTCCATGCATTCAGCAGCCCCCAAATAAATACCTGTCTGTCATTAATGTTAATCAAACAACAAAAAATGTTAAATAAATGTATACATGATAAAAAAAACCCTATGTATCAGCATTAAAAAGATTTTTAAAAAAATTACTATTTGTAATTTGCTTCTTTGTTCTTTTTATATAGCGTAACAAAAATAACTGTACCTACCAGCTGATATACAACGTAGTCTTGATTTGGGTCTTCAATCTGCAAGTTTGAAAGGGTTTTAAATCAAGTAAAATGACTCAAAGTAATTTAAGCATGACAAAGTCAACTTTAATCATATAAAATGTAATTTCCCAACAGCAAAATTGTGGCCAGTGAAAATGCTGAGTGGCTAGTAACTTTGGAAAACCACTAGCCACAGTGGCTGGTGAGCAGAAAAGTTAATGTCAAGCCCTGGTGGGAACACAAAGAAAACTAGCAGGAATGAGGCTGTTCAGGACCAGGAATGAGGAAGCTGCTTTACAGACATGCCTGTTTTGCACACGTCACTCAAACACAGAACCAGGAAACAGGAATCACATGACTTCAGAGAAACTGAAACTGAAGTGTAGTTGAACTGTTGTGTGTTTTTGTCTCTGTATTCAGGCTGTAAAATGGCAGAAGCCAGAATTTCAGTGGATCAGGATGAGTTTAGGTGTCCAGTGTGTCTGGATCTCCTGAAGGATCCTGTGGCCATTCCCTGTGGACACAGTTACTGTAAGATCTGTATTACAGGCTGCTGGGATCAGGAGGATCAGATGAGAGTCTACAGCTGCCCTCAGTGCAGACAGACCTTCAGTCCAAGACCTGCTTTAGCTAAAAACACCATTCTGGCTGAAATGGTGGAGAAACTGAAGAAGATTAAACTTCCTGCTGACTGTTACGCTGGAGCTGGAGATGTGCAGTGTGACGTCTGTACTGGAAGAAAACACAAAGCCGTCAAGTCCTGTCTGGTGTGTCTGGAGTCTTACTGTCAAACTCATTTTGACCGTCATGAGGAATTTCACTCTCGTAAGCCACATAAAGTGACTGAAGCCACTGGACGACTGCAGGAGATGATCTGCCCGAAACACGACAAGATCCTTGAGGTTTTCTGCCGCACCGATCAGGAGTGTATATGCGTGCTGTGTATAATAGATGGACATAAAAACCACGACACTGTATCAGCTGCAGCACAGAGGACAGAGAAACAGGTATGAAGTTTGTATTGGCTTCATACCCATCAAGCTAAACACTTCTCAATAACAAGTCCTGACAAAAGGATGGCGTCGTTCAGATGATTTTCTGAGTAAAATGTGTAAAACTATAAAGTAAAAAGATTAAATAAACATGAAAAGGGTTGAGTCCACTTATTATTCAACATGAGAAAAATTGTGCATCATGCAAAATGTTTACACAATATACATGCTGTATGCTGAGAGATAAATGTTTAATAAGACCTTGAGCAGTACAGATATTTCAAAATATGAACAGAACTATGAATTTCACAGTGATGTATTATGAAAACAATTATTTCTACCTGTAATCATTCATAAACATACATAATAGCATAAATCTATAATAATTGTAACAAAGTTCGTATAAACAAGGAAGGAAGAGGACAGGGTCGGCTTGACTACTGACTGCTTTTTATTATAATGCAAAAATAAACAGTGTGCAGACAGGCACAAAAATGGTCACAAAAATAACATTCACAACAGCAGATGAGCTCCAGTCTGTGTGTGCTTGTGTGGCAGCTAGTAGTCCTTCTCTCTCTCACTCGCTCCTGCTTCTCCTGGCGTTTTATACTCTCTCCACGCCAATTACTGAAACAAGAGACAGGTGTTTGTTATTTACGCTTAACCCAATCAGCCACCGCGCGTCTCCTGCCTCTCTCTCCCGCTGCAGACTTCGCTGAACCACGCCACCCTTGCCACATACCCCCACCGCCCGACTCAGGCTGGGGAGCCGTCCGGCCTGCAGCCCATACCCCCCACCCCATCCCCCCATCCCCCTTTCCGGAGAGGAAATTGGCCACAGCCATCTGAACACCCGGCCTGTGGACCACCTTGAATTTAAAAGGCTGTAAAGCTAGATACCAACGGGTGATCCGCGCGTTGGTATCCTTCATGCTAGGGCTGGGCGATATATCGCATGCGATTGTCACGCGCATTTCGTCAGTAAAGCCGGTTCCCTGATTACCGCTAAATCGCCATCACCTGCTTTCAAATGGAGCGGCATTTAATAGACCGAGCCGTAGTTCACTGATAAGCTACGCAATATCGCGTTCATTATCGCAGATGAATCGCCTTCGATAATGAACGCGATATTGCGTAGCTTATCAGTGAACTACGGCTCTGTTTATTAAATGCCGCTCCATTTGAAAGCAGGTGATGGCGATTTAGCGGTAATCAGGGAACCGGCTTTACTGACGAAATGCGCGTGACAATCGCATGCGATATATCGCCCAGCCCTACTTCATGCGGTGGAGCCACTGCAGAGGAGCGTGGTCCGAACAGAGGGTGAATTCCCGTCCCAGGAGATAATAGCGGAGGGTGAGGATGGCCCACCTGATGGCTCCACAGTACTGTACTTAGTCTCTCTCTTAGAGAGCTTACGACTAATGTACAGCACCGGCCGTTCCTCCCCCTCTATCTCCTGAGACAGGACTGCACCCAGCCCCCTGTCCGATGCGTCAGTCTGCAACACAAAGGGGAGAGAAAAATCAGGAGAGTGAAGCAACGGCCCGCCACACAGAGCAGCCTTTACCTGGGTAAAAGCCTGCTGGCACAGCTCCGTCCACTGGACCGTATCTGGTGCCTCCTTTTTAGTAAGATCAGTCAAGGGGCTGGTGAGGTCCGAATAATTAGGCACAAACCTTCTATAATATCCCACCAGCCCCAAAAACTGTCTCACCTCCTTTTTGGTCTTAGGGAGCGGACAGGTCGCAACTGTTGCAGTCTTATCGATTTGGGGACGCACCTGTCCATGCCCCAAGTAGAAGCCCAGATACTTACTTCCACGCGCCCAATTGCACACTTCTTCGGTTTGGCCGTGAACCCGGCTCCCCTCAGCGACCTTAAGACCGCCCTCAAATGCTGCATATGCCGCTGCCAGTCATTACTAAATATGATGATATCATCTAGATAGGCAGCCGCATATGCAGCATGGGGCCGACAAACCCTGTCCATCAGCCGCTGAAAGGTAGCCGGTGCCCCGAACAGCCCGAACGGAAGTGTAACAAATTGGTGTAATCCGAACGGCGTCGTGAAAGCTGTTTTTTCTCGGGATAATGGAGACAAGGGGATCTGCCAATAACCCTTTGTTAAGTCCAGTGTCGAATAAAAATGAGCCATACCGAGCCAGTCAAGCAATTCGTCAACCCGTGGCATTGGATATGCGTCGAATTTTGACACAGCATTCACCTTGCGATAATCCACACAGAACCGGACCGAGCCGTCCGTTTTGGGAACCAAAACTATCGGGCTCGCCCAGTAACTGTTGGATTCTTCTATTACCCCCATTTCAAGCATCACACCAAATTCTTCCTGAACTACTTTTTTCTTGTGTTCAGGCAAGCGATACGGCCGGCTGCGAACCAACACGCCCGGCTCTGTCTCGATATGGTGCTGAATGAGGTTTGTACGGCCAGGTAGGGGAGAAAACACGTCAGCAAACTCTGCCTGTAATTTGGTTAAATCAATGAGCTGGGAGGGCGAGAGGTGATCTCCCCCTGGGGCCAGTGCGAGAGATTTTTTTATATTCGCCTCTGGCCCAAGATCATCCTCTCCGCTAATCAACATCGCCAGCATCACTGATTCTCCCTCATTCCATTTTTTCAGGAGATTGAGGTGATAAATTTGACGTACTCCTCTCCTATCTGAGCGTATTACCTCATAATCGAGCTCTCCAACTTGCTGTGTGACCTCAAACGGTCCTTGCCACTTTGCAAGTAATTCTGAACTTGATGTTGGGAGTAATACAAGCACTTTATCTCCCGGTGCAAATTTACGCAAATTGGTCCCCCTGTTATACAGCTGGCTCTGTTTGTCCTGGGCCTGTAACAAATTCTCCATAGAGAGCCGCCCCAAAGTGTGGAGTTTTGTTCTCAGGTCCAGCACATACTGAATTTCATTTTTAGATTGAGAAGGTCTGTCCTCCCAAGCCTCTCTTATGACATCTAACACCCCTCTGGGCTGACGACCATAGAGAAGCTCGAAGGGGGAAAACCCCGTGGAGACTTGTGGGACCTCTTGCACAGCGAACAACAGGGGTTCCAACCATCTGTCCCAATTTTTGGCGTCTTCCTGAACGAATTTACGAATCATTGTTTTAAGCATGCGATTAAAACGTTCGACCAGCCCGTCCGTTTGTGGGTGAAAGACGCTGATCTGAATCGATTTAATGCCCAATAATTAGTAAAGTTCGCATAACGTCAGTGACATAAACGCCGTGCCCTGATCAGTGAGGATTTCCTTAGGAATCCCCACTCGGGAGATTAAAGAAAACAGTGTGTCAGCAACAGTCTTAGCGGAAATGTTGCGGAGAGCCACTGCTTCTGGATATTGTGTTGCATAATCCACAATGACTAGTGCAAAACGATGTCCTCTTGCTGATCGCTCTAATGGCCCGATGAGGTCCATGCCAATTCTCTCGAAGGGGACCTGCACTAATGGAAGTGGGCGCAAAGGCGCTTTTGGGGTGGCCGGTGAGTTTACCAACTGACATTCACGACAAGCCGCGCACCACCTGTGCACATTCTCGTGAATGCCCGGCCAAAAAAATCGGGTCATGAGGCGATTTAGTGTCGTCACCTGTCCTAAATGACCAGCCATTGGATTAGAATGAGCCGCCTGAAAAAGCATTTCCCGGCGGCTCCTGGGAACTAATAACTGTGTTGTATCTTCTTTTGTCTGAGCGTCTTAGGTCACTCGATACAACTTATTTTTAATAATTGCAAAATATGGATAGGTAAGTGGTTGTCCAGGATGGAGAGGCTGACCGTCGATGGTACTGACCTGTTCAAACGCACATTTCAGCGTCTCATCCTGAGACTGCTCCAGGGGAAAATCATCACACTCCGAGAGAATAAGTCTCTCGATTTCGCTCTGTTCCCCTGAGGCAGTACCCAGTGGTCCCGGTTCAGTCTCTCCTGCCTGCACAATCGCGTTCCCCTCCAGTGGATTTTTCCCCCAAGAGGCATCCGTACATAAAGCCCCCAATAATTCTGTAAACGCTGATCAATTGGTTCCCAAAATTAACGGATGCCGGAGGTGCGGGTTAACTGCCACCTCCACACTATGCTTTTGACCCCGAAATTGGATGACTGGCACAATAGGATATTCCACCACATCCCCGTACACACACCGCACCTTAACCACGCAGCTATTATCCAATGCCCCGGATTGTATCAGACTTTGATGGATCGAGGTTTGGTTACATCCTAAATCCACCAATGCCTGATAGGTACCCCCCTTAATACTCACAGGTATTTGGTACCACCCAGCCTGACCGGGGGCAGCCTGCAGGACGTCCGGGACCCGGACCATTGTCCCCACCTCCATAACAGGGCACCTGTCCACAAAATGCTCCGGGTCCCCGCAACGCCAGCAGGCCGGCCCAGACCTCCCCGCCGCTCCAGTGGCAGAGAGAGGGTTAAGCGGCTGACGTGGAGAGAGCGGAGAAACAGGAGCGGGGTCCAACCCGGCCGGTGGCAATCCCGCCCCCCTGAGCGGGACTCGTGGCGCCGAATATGGACTCTGGTTATTCCCACCCTGCCCCCGGGCAGACGGGACCTAGGTAGAGGGACAGGTCGAGAGAGAGAAGGAGGTGGAAGAGAAGGAGGGAGAGAAGCAGATGGAAGAGGTTCGCCGACCCCGGGGCAAGCCACCATGTGGTCCTCTGCGAGATGGATGGCCGACTCCAGCGACGTGGGGCGGTGGCACTGGACCCACTCGGCTGTTCTCCTAGGGAGCCGAGTGATAAACTGCTCCAGTACCACGTGATCGATGATGCTCTCCACGTCACTTCCATCGGCCAGCAACCATTTGTGGCAGGAGTCCCGGAGCTGTTGGGCCATCATGAAGGGCCGGCCGGCCGGCCTCGGCCAGCTCCAAGGACCGGAACCGCTGGCGATGTTGTTCGGGGCTCCGGCCGACCCGCTGGATGATGGCCCTCTTGAGATCGTCAAAGACCAGGAGGTTCTGCACTGGAAGCTTCTGCGCCGCTACCTGGGACTCCCCGGAGAGTAGTGGGACAAGGCGCATCGGCCACTGGTCCTGCGGCCATCCACAGACTGCAGCCGTCTTTTCGAAAAGATCTAGGAATGCCTCCGGGTCGTCCACAGGCCCCATTTTGTTGAGAGGGAGGTGGGCGGGCACAGCTTGTTGGACCGTGGCTTCCGGTCGAACCTCCCGGTCAATCCAGCTCCGGAACCTCTCGCGGTCTTCCTGCTGGGCTTGGAGGACGGCCTGGAACCGCCTCTCCTGATCCTGTCGCAAGTCCAGCAGGGCCTGGTGTTGTTCTTGCTGCATGACCACGAGGGATGTAATAATCTCCGCAAATGGCGCAGCAGAGGGCGTTTGCATGGCGGTGGCTTCCGTCTTCCTTCCCGGGTTTCGGCACCAGTGTAACAAAGTTCGTATAAACAAGGAAGGAAGAGGACAGGGTCGGCTTGACTACTGACTGCTTTTTATTATAATGCAAAAATAAACAGTGTGCAGACAGGCACAAAAATGGTCACAAAAATAACATTCACAACAGCAGATGAGCTCCAGTCTGTGTGTGCTTGTGTGGCAGCCAGTAGTCCTTCTCTCTCTCACTCGCTCCTGCTTCTCCTGGCGTTTTATACTCTCTCCACGCCAATTACTGAAACAAGAGACAGGTGTTTGTTATTTACGCTTAACCCAATCAGCCACCGCGCGTCTCCTGCCTCTCTCTCCTGCTGCAGACTTCGCTGAACCACGCCCCCCTTGCCACAATAATAATCTGGATTCATGTCTGTTTACTTGATGATTTCTGTGATGTTTCTCCTGTCATTGGTTTGTCCTTTAGCACCAGCTAAGGGAGACGCAGAGGTGGTTCCAGCAGAGGATCCAGCAGAGAGAGAAAGATCTTCAGCAGCTGAGAGAGGCTGTGGAGTCTCATAAGGTGAGTCTGGAGAAGAAGAGAAGTTTGACAAGTCTCAGTCAGGACTCACTGAAGCCACTGTGTGATTGTGATGTGTGTCCTAACAGCGCTCTGCACAGACAGCAGTGGAGGACAGTGAGAGGATCTTCACTGAGCTCATCCGCTCCATTGAGAGAAGCCGCTCTGAGGCCACACAGCGGATCAGAGATCAGGAAAAGACTGCAGTGAGTCGAGCTGAAGGACGACTGGAGCGACTGGAGCAGGAGATCAATGATCTGAGGAGGAGAGACGCTGAGCTGGAGCAGCTTTCACACACACAGGATCACATCCATTTCCTGCAGGTAACAGAGATCTAGAAGAACAGGATCATAGTGGACTTGAGCAAGAGACTCACAGAGAAACATTTCATGAGAGCAGAATGAGCCGTTGACTGAAGTGTTGATCTGTGTGTTCGGTTATTATATAATCATCAGTCAGACTCTCATCTGATCTTCTTCTTTTGAGAGAGACGCAAATGCAGTTCAGCTCTGGAAATCTCTTAGGAACTGCTTTTCCTGATCAAATCTATTTAACCCTGTCATGTGACTCAATTGATCTGTTACATTTATGTTATTGTCAGATGTTTGATCAAGTGTTTTCCTAGAAAGATCACATACAGTGTAAGTGTCAAACACTAGATCTTACAGCTCTAACATGATATAATGAACATGAGAAGAATGAAGCTGATGCTGTGAAAGTGCTGGATTGAGGAGAGTTACTAAAGATAAACAAGAGCTGCTCAAATCTGACAGTAGTGCAGGTTATTGGCTGAAGTGTGGAGGTGATGAGCTTTGATTTCTGTTTTCTGTAGAGTTTCCAGTCTCTCTCAGCTCCTCCTGAATCTACAGACGTAAATGACGATCCCTTCAGTTCTCTCTGCTCTTTTGATGTTGTGAGAGAATCTGTCCATCAGCTGAGAGACAAACTGGAGGATTTCTGCAAAGAGGAGCTGAAGAAGATCTCTGATAGAGGTAAAGTCTTAGGAACGGATGCAGGATCATTTTCTCTTGACATGATAATCACACTCTTCTTGTCTGTTGATTTCCACAGTCACTTTCACCAACATTGTTCCCAGAACCAGGAACGACTTCCTACAATGTAAGTCACTAAGAAATTAAGCAGAAAAACTCACTGAGTGTGTTCATGTTCTTCCTGTAGAAGGAGAAAGAAAACATGACAGAAGAGTTTTAGAGTTGATCATGTAAATCAGTGTTTCTCAACGGGGCGTTCAGAGAACATCGGGGGATGTTGAGGTGTTTTTGGGAGGTGTTTGTTAAAGGCATGTAAATGCCAAAGATTTACAAGATTTACAAACTTGTAATTACCTGCAAAAGAAAATCGTCTGTAACAATATAACCACATTCTAAGTGCTCAGATCAATTGCGTCAGAAATTTAATGTAGCATCCGTTTACAGTTGATACGTGTCTATTGTAGACAGAATCATTGATTATAATGGGTTGTATGTGCTTTTGTGGTGACACGACATGTAGCGCCGTTCAGGTCAGAGTGTGACCTGCCAGTTTACTCCATTGTGACCAGAATAGACTTTATTTCCACAGCAACAACTATTTACTTCAGTGTTTCTGTCAGCTTTCTGTAGTGCAGCTGCTGAACTTCCAGTGAAAACAACTTCTGTGTTTAGCATTCAGACACAATATAACACATGTCGAAAGTGCCGGTACACAAGGAACGCTAAAGGTAAAGATAGAGAAGTGTGTACTGGCACTGGAAATATGAAATAAAAAAAATTTGAAATGGAATGAACTTCAACAAAGATGTAAATCAGGACACTAAACTGGGGATTTAATATATTCTTCAAAAACAGTAAATCTTCTAAAACTAATGAATAAATATGATTATTTTTCACTGAAAGCAAATTAAAAACATTCAATATTAGATATTAAAAAGACAATATTAGAGGTAAAATCACAGTAGAAAAAAAAGCTCTTCAAGAGTTTCAGAAAAAAAAAAAAAACCTGAAAGCTCTTCTGGGAAAATTACATTATGGATTTATCCTAAACTGGATTTTGTATCAAGTCTCTTGGGGAAACAGATAGAAATTTAAAGAAAGCCCAAAATTGCCAAAATCTACAGCACTGAAAATCACCAACAATACAAGACCTACAATGCTTAAAAACTTGTACATCAAATTATTACATTCATTAATGAATCAATGGACTCCTGTTGAATTAAAGTAAAAAAAAAAAAGAAGAATCACTGACCTCAAACATTTGAATGTTGTAAATATAATAATAGGCCTTTAAATTATTAAAAACACAGAATAATAACCAACATTAATATTCAGGGAAGACTGATTAGACCAGCCCAAAAAAGGTTGAGATCCACTGATGTAAATGATGATTTTCACAGGATATCTGATAAACTGTACTGAGACACTGATGATATATTGAACATGAAGAGTTCAGAAACATCAAAAGATCAGATTGATAATTCCTGATCCTGATGTGTTTTATCTCCATCAGATTCCCATCAGTTCAATCTGGATCTGAACACAGTAAATAAATGCCTCCGTCTGTCTGAGGGGAACAGAGTGATTACATTCACTGATATTTTCAAAGTCCAGCCGTATCCTGATCATCCAGACAGATTTGATTATCTTCAGGTGTTGTGTAGAGAGAGTGTGTGTGGACGCTGTTACTGGGAGATTGAGTGGAGTGGGAATAATGGTGTGTCAATATCAGTGTCATATAAGAGTATCAGCAGGAAGGGACGGGGTAAAGAGTGTTTGTTTGGATCTAATGATCAGTCCTGGAGTTTGATCTGCTCTTCCTCCAGTTGCTCATTCAGACACAATAACATAGAGACTGAACTCCCTGTAAAGCCCATCAGCAGGAGAATAGGAGTGTATGTGGATCACAGTGCAGGAACTCTGTCCTTCTACAGCATCAGGAGAAACACAATGAGCCTCACCCACACAGTCCAGACCACATTCACTCAGCCGCTCTATCCTGGGTTTAGTGTTGGTTATAAAGGATCAGTGAAACTGTGTTGATGAATCAGAATAGACTGTAGAGAGATTCTACCCATAATGCTTTGAGCTCGTGATGAATCAGTAACAGTGAGATGTTACAGAGTCTCTTATTTTCTCTTCATTACATTAATACTACAGCTGAACTTCTGTCACTGAAATAACATGAATAATAAATGTGTGTAATGAATCCTCATATAGACACTGAGATCAAAGTGTGTGACAGAGAGATATGTAATTTGGCAGGGAAACAGTCAATGACTGTAACATCAGATTGATCAGAGATACATCAGAAGAGAGACAGATGGCATCAAATACAGCACTTTACATCAAAGTCGGTATGTATGCCATACTGTACACAGATTACCATGGTAGAGATTGCCACATTACTATAAATCACTATGGTATAGTGATACCATTTACTGTATTGGCAGCAAACTCTTCTAGCAAGAATCCTCACGGCCATTTCATAACTTCATCACACCTTTTGACAACACACTGAATGCCATTACAAAAATTACTTGGCCAAACTTAAATGTGACAAAGTCACTACCAGACCCCTTCAACACACAGAGACCAGAAGTTAACAGATGAATACAATTGGAGTTATATTAATAATCACCCTAATGCTTCTAAGCGTTATAATGGCAGTGCACAGAAACCTGTTTCAACCAGTTTGAAGCTCAAAAAAGTGCATCCATCCACCATAAACGTACTCCACATGGTTTGTGTAAGAAAAATATTCATATTTAACAAGTTCTAAGGTCAGATATCTGGCTTTAAACACTAGAGAATAATGATGAATACTGTCTGTACCTCTCACTGAGAGAAAAGTACAACTTATCAGTATGTTTTGGGAATCTTTCCTGTTTATAGTTAAAGCCTGGGCCAACTTCAGGCTTGAAGAAGCTGTGAATCATGTGGATCTGTGAATGTTTGTTAAGTGTTCAGTACAGGTGCTGATGACAATGTGTGGAAGATTACTAATTTTGTCTTTTTTTCTTAGCCAGTCAGAACCGTTTAATGTAGTTAGTGGACTCTGTTAGAGTATAATTGCTGTTGTATTGAATGTGTACGCAGAGCGGCCGAAGAACTCCTTGTGATGTTTGAAGTTGGCTTCTGCTGATTATACTGCAAACTATTCTTCAGTAAAATTTTCTTCAATTTATTTTTTCAAACTCTGACTCCGGGTCTTCATTCATCATATCTGGTCTTTGGGTCTTTAACTGTAAAATTCCCTACACCACCTTCTGTATTCAACTTATGAAGAAAGTGTAAAACTCTCGCAGTTCAGAAAGCTTATGCTACGTCCTACAACTTACACAATGCAGAAGGTGGTCTGGCAGGATATATATTAATTATATTAATGATAAACGATAAAGGATTAGTTCACTTTAAAATTAAAATGACCTCAAGCTTTACTCACCCTCAAGGCATCCTACTGTAGATGTGTATGACTTTCTTCTTTCTGATAAACACAATTATATATATATACTGCGTAATATCATTGCGCCTGCTGCACTCATGGTACGGCAGCAAAGTTCCTTGATTATTACGCTGGAACGAGAGTATAGTTCCTAGCCATATCGGCCTAGAAAATCACAACTTTTCATTTTCTGTCGGTCTTAGTACACGATGTAACTACAGAAGAGTCAAGTTTTAAATAGGAAAAATATCAACACTTTGGTCATTTTTGAGCGAGACGGTCTAATCGGATTCAATGAACTATGCTAAGCTATGCTATATAATAATATAAATTATTGTCTTGTTTTCAGAAAAACATGTCAAAATTAAGTGAGTTTTTGCTTAAAGGTGCCATAGAAAGACTTATTTTACATCTTGTGAAATGGCCAAAGGTGTGCCCAGAATGTGACTGTGTCTGATTTTTTATTATACCATGTTTAACTGGCTATTTTGGGGTGGGATTAAAAATGCTCTGATTTTGTGTGTTTACACCTTTAAATGCTCGTGCTCCCCGCCCCCAAGCTCTAGACTCCGTTAAACATTGCATAAATAATACTGAAGTTCACACAGCAAATATATCTCAAAATGGATCTTTACAAACTGTTCGTGATGCAGCATATCAGATCACGTAAGTATGGCATGTATTTTGTGGATGTTTGTTAAAATTCAATTCTGGATGAGTTTGATAGTGTGCTGCACAGCTAATGGGGCTAAAGCTACACACTGTTACAGAGACTCCATAAGAATGAAGATGCGTTTATGAATTATGCAGACTGCAAGTGTTTAATAATGAAAATAACGACATGGCTCTGGTCTCTGTGAATACAGTAAGAAACAATGGTAACTTTAACCACATTTAACAGTACATTAGCAACATGCTAACAAAACATTTAGAAAGACAAATTACAAATATCACTAATTATATCATGTATCATGAACAGTTATCCATCTGACATTTTCGCTATTGTCATTGCTTCACAATACCTGCATAATTTCTGATGATTTGGCTGTGCAGCTCCAGACATTAATACTGGCTTGTCTAATGCCTTGAACAACATCACTCGAATGCTAAAGAGTGAAAATAAGTCTTTAAACTGGTTTTAAAAACATCCAGTGATGGAGAGGCCCTGATACACAAAGGTAGACTCTTCCAGAGCTTTGGGGGGCCACAGAGAAAGCACAATCACCTTTTGATTTGCAACGAGAACGAGGGACAGATAAAAGTAACTGATCACAAGATCTTAATGACCTAACAGCTGTGTATGGCTTAATAAGATAAGAATATAATCCGGGGCCAAGTTGTGCAATGCTTTGTATATGAAAAGAAGGATCTTAAAGTTGACTCTAAATTGTATGGGGAGCCAATGCAATGAGGCAAGGACAGGGGAGATATGATCCCTTTTTCTAGTTCCTGTCAGCAATCTGGCTGCCGAGCTCTGAACCATCTGTAACCGAGCCAGTGTAAATTGAGGTAGGCCAACATAAAGAGAGTTGCAGTAGTCCAGTCGAGAAGAAATTAGTTCATGGATCTCAATTTCAAGGTCTTTACTAGAAAGAAAGTGTTTCACTTTTGCTAAGTTGAAAAAGCTATTCTTTACAACTGCATTTATGTGCTTGTCAAATTGGAGAAGAGGGTCAAAATAGACACCAAGATTTTTTCCATGATAGTGCAGATTGTTACTTAAAGAAGTTCCCCAAAAATAAAATTTGATGTTTATCTGTTACCCCCAGTCCAAGATTAGGTGTCTTTGTTTCCTCAACACAAATGGATTTTTAACTGCAACCGCTACCGTGTCAGTGTATAATGTGTCAGCGGGAACTTGCATAAGGAAATAAAACCCAGACAAATAAATTAAACCCTGAGCTCAGCACACATTGATGTCCTAAGACAAGAAACGATCAGTTTGTGTGAGAAACCGAACAGTTTTATATCTTTTTTACCTCTAATACACCACTATGTCCAACGGCATTCATCACTCGATTCGTTTGGTCTGAGTGAGCGGCAGTTGTCTCGCTCTCATTGAAGTAATGCACGAGACATCATCCGTTGTCAGACCGACAGACCAAACGAATCGAGTGATGAATGCTTGGACATTGGTGTATTAGGGTAAAAATGATATAAATACTGTTCGGTTTCTCACACAAACCGATGTTTCTTGTCTTAGAAGTGTCGTCAGATGAGGGTTTAATTTGGACTTGTCTAAGCAAGTTTTATTTACTCTTATTGAAAGTTCCCATTCACTAGTTATTTCTGACAGACGGCAACGGTTGGAGTTAAAAATCATCATTTGTGTTCTATGAAGAAACAAAGTCACCTACATCTTGGATGTGCTGGGGGTAGATAAACATCAAATTTTCATTTTTGGGTGAACTATCCCTTTAAAGAACCTAACTGTTTTTTAACGGTTGTTGGTAGCGCAGGACCCAGTAGAAGCACTTCAGTTTTATTTTTTATTTGTCATCCAGGACTTGACTTCATTGAGGCATGAGAAGAGATGATCTAATGAAAGGTTTTCCTTGTTTGATTGGAAGATATTGTTGGAGGTCGTCAGCATAACAGTGATAATTTATGTTATATTTCTGGAATATTGAGCTTAAAGGGAGCACATAGAAGGAGAATGAAAGAGGGCCAAAAATGGATCCCTGTGGAACACCGCAATAGATAGGCACGGAGGGTGAAGTGAATGACCCAATATTTACAGAGAAAGTCCACCCTTTAAGTATGAGGCGAACCACTGTAAAGCTAGGCCCTGGACTCCAAAAACACACTGAAGACGTTTCAAAAGAATGTCCTGATCAATAGTGTCAAATGTGGCACTCAAATCTAAAAGAATCAGGATAGCAGAAGACCCAGAATCGATAGACAGCAAATATCATTCGTGACCTTCAGCAATGCTGATTCAGTGCTATGTAAGGCTCTAAAACCAGATTGAAATGGGTCTAGAATATTAAAAGTATCCAGGTACGAAGTAAACTGTAAAAGTGCAACTTTCTCCAAAACCTTTGAAATGAAACAAAGTTTGGAGATAGGCCTGTAGTTGTTGTGCACAGCAGGGTCAAGATGAGGTCCTTTCAATAGAGGCTGTACGATAGCATGTCTAAAACTTTCTGTAAATACCCCGTTTATTAAGGAGCTGTTTATTACAGTTAAGAGGGTGGGGCTGATTGTATCTATAACCTCTCTAAACAGACGACCAGGCAAAACATCTGACTGACAGAATGTAAGTTTCATCTGAGAAATTATTTTGAGTAATTGAGATGAAGAGACTGAAAGTTTGTAAAGGTACTGGATGGAAGAACCAATTGAGAGTGGTGTAGCAAAGGTGTACGAATCGTACAGGTATTTAATCAATTTATGGGTGAAATATATGAATATAATAAACCATAAAGCCTTATGACTAATTATGATACATATATCGACCCCAGAGGGAATTATGCACATCAATTACAACGAATTATAATCAATTACATATATGATCAGTTCTAGTTTAATAGTTGTTTGAGAAAATGTTCAAGTTTATCCACCAAACTATCAGTCTCCTCTTAAACTATTATAAAGGAATTTTATTCTCTGGCCACGAGAAAAACTTCCTATCATAGCATCAAAATGTAAAGCAATGTTACGGGCTCGACAACGGAGAAGTGACTTGGTTTTTCTTGAATTAGCAACAGAACAATTGGGCATGAATACAATGTGTTTAATATATGAAATGGATAATACAAAGGTTATACGGCTAAATAGGCACAACGGAATTACATATATACAAAACGAAAGTAAAGGCAGGAAAGGAGAGAGAGGTCAGAACAGTGGCAAATTACAAACAGTTTTTTCAACCTTTGAGAGCCAGCAAAGAAATCAGTTTAAACGAATCTTAACAGGTTACTTGCATGAGTTTGGTCAGATCGAGTGCTGGAGTTTGTAGAGTTTCAGTGCGTTGGCTTGGAGCGATTGGTCCTTTCCGAAAGGCGGGTTTTCCAAAGCAACTTGAGCGTAAGATAACCGGAAAATAAAGAAGAGAGTCCGTCTCCTAGGTGATTGAGGTGACGCAGTCTTGATGACAGAAAACTTGTGCAACAAAGAGACGCGTGTCATTGTGTTTTAAAGACAACAGACCAGACCACCTCCTGGGGAACGTCCGCCAATAATAGCGTTGCAATTTAGGCGGATAAACTTTTCTTTGTCTTGTCTTGCATAATTTATGAGGTATCAGAAACTGTGGGTACTTTCTTCATAGTACCATTAAAAATAGAACAATGCATTTCACCGTAAAGTTACATACATTGAATAAGGGAGAGAAAGAGCTTTACAACGAGGCCAAACTCGACATGTAAGAAAAGCATATAAAAGAAGTTATAGTTTACAGTCAAAAGTAATCGATAGAAATGACACTAGAACAACTACAATCAGTTAAGCTAAGTCTAAACACTAAGAAAACATACATGCACTTGACATACACAACAGGTACATTTATTTGTCATATTTGTATATAGAGTCCTCATGCTTGTGTGTGTGTGTCTCTGTGTGTGCGTGTTAGAATTTGAATGCCATGTCGCCACATGGCTCGCGGTAATTCGATCCGGGTTGACCCTGATTGTTTGAAGTCGCAAGGAAGATGTTCGGGGATCTATCACAAAGCCATAAAACGTGTCCAGGAGGTCTGTAAATGTTCGTCAGGCCGGAGCCAATGCGAGATTTACAAACCAAAGTTCAGTGAGTTAAGGCTTAAACACAGTTTATGGTGCGCCTGCTAAATTCTGATCCACTACAGATACTACAGTGGTCTATGTCAGGTGGAGGGAGGTGTGATCTAATATCCTGTATTTTCTGAATGAAAAATTCTGAAAATTGTGTGCACGTCACAAGATTGACAACAGGAACTGAAAAAGCAACTGGGTTAAGAACCGAATTTATGCCTATTTGCATTTTTTGCAATCATGTTTGAGAAATATTTTGATTTTACCTCATAAACAGATTTTTGATAGGCAACTAAGCAGTCTTTTAAAATTTGGTAGGAGACTTGGAGCACATCCTTTTACGACCTGCGCTCAGCCCTTCTG
The DNA here is from genome assembly GCF_018812025.1 of Megalobrama amblycephala. Taxonomy (NCBI): domain Eukaryota; kingdom Metazoa; phylum Chordata; class Actinopteri; order Cypriniformes; family Xenocyprididae; genus Megalobrama; species Megalobrama amblycephala. Next base: position 32,940,737 of record NC_063063.1, read on the forward strand.
CACTCTTGTCTGCACTCTTGGCTCACTTGATGTCATTTCCATGTACAGAACTGCCAAGGTAAATACGGTTTTTCATTCTATGGCACCTTTAAAACAAGCAAAATAATATGCCAATGAGGTAAGCAAAATAATCTTGTTTCACACCGAAAACAAGATTATAGATTATATATAGATTGTTTTAAGCATAAACTCACTTAATTTTGACTCTTTTTTTTGATAACAAAACAATTTTTACTTGTCTGAAAAATGCTTCTTGATTTAAGATATTTGGACTGGAAAACTATGTGACAAGAGTAGTACATCTGAATCCACAGTATTCATAAAACAGTAGGTGAAAAGTCCCTGGATGACCTACTTCTTCCGGCGTGATTCTGAAGTGTGCATACGATGGATGTTTTACTATCCCATGAGGCGTCCCATTTTTATTCATACTACACACACTCATACTATATAGAATGTCATTTTTTAGCGGTCTCCAAGTAAGTTTCAGTTCAAATGTAATACCTACTATACAGTAGGCTATGTGATTTCATCTACCAATTTCACCATACTAAATTGAGAGATGTAATAAATTGCAAGATAAACACAAACGTATTCCTCTCCTTCATTTGTTAAAGTATTTTTGCATGACATGCCCTCATCATTCTCTAAAGATCCACTAAAATAAACATGGTTTGTGCTGCTGAGCTTATGATTATAAGGATTATGACACCAATAAATAAAGCACTGCAAACGAACAGTGTGAAAAAACAATCTTTTCATTCTTGCAGTCATGTGCTTCTTTATTATTTTTGCAAAGTAATTTCAATTAAGATACTGCAGACCTGCATCAATTCGATTTTTATCATTTGTTTAAATTAATTTGGAATGAATTCTATTAACGTTTATCTAACACACATTTAAAAAGTTTCGTTTTTTTTTTTTGTGTGTGTTGTTTTTCCTATTACGGTTTAATCTCATGTTGTGTTCTGTTGGAGATACGAGATCATCTCCATCTCAAGGTTTTCAGCGTCACATGACACTGTCGTTGATTAACTCTTGTTGATTTCGTGCCAGTCAGATGAAGACAGATTGATCATTAAGGAAGACACAACAAAGATTATGGAATAAAATCTGCTCATTTTTACCATCACTGTATCTCCTCCCTCTGTCTGCTCTTGGTCTGATAGAACGATTGACTGTTATAAAAGAGAAAACATTACAGAGGAAAACCAGTCAAGAACCACGCATGAACTTCTACTCATCTTGATTCATAATGACACATCTGTGTATGTTTTGATGGATATCCACAAAGGCACCTTCCTCTCAGAATACCATCTGTATTCTGTGACAAAGGACAGTCTTGGGTTACAGTGTATCAACATTAATGACCTGCCCGATTTCTATCCTTTGGTGTCATACATTCTTGATGGACACAAAGTCATTCCACTAAAACACAGTATTGTGGCAAAATAAAATCCAATTAAAGCTCATTTATTACTGTAAATAGTTTGCCATTAATATGCGTTACCTGATGCATGTCCCTGCTCTGTTAGTACTGTTTTTTTTCTGAAGCCAGAAAGCTTCTTTCTGTTTGGAAACGGAAATGTAAGTAAAAACACTACACACCACCACACAACTATTCAAAATCAAAAGCAGACATGGGCATTGTAATATTGTACAGTGTGGATCATAATCTTATTTTTTTTGTCATTTAAAGGCCAAACTCCTGAGAACAGCTCACTATCATCTGTGGAAGCCACACCTACCCAATCGCTGCCATCGCTCTCTGTTTCACCCCAAAGTTCATCGTCAAGCTCCTCCAGCAGCCCAGGACATGACACACAGTGGGATGACAACTTTGAAATTCCATGGAGTAAATTTCCTGAGGAAGTGATGCAGGCTTTAGAGAGGGGAAAAAGGCCCTGGCCAAAACAAAGGAGGCAAATGGTCCGGATTGTTGTGACTGAGATGATGGAAAAATGCCCTCATGTAGGTAAAAAGCATTCAACTGACGTTGCAACAAAAATGGTGGCAAAATATCCCAGTTCTCTCCAAGATGTAATAGAGGGCGATATTGTTGGAAAAGGCTACCATTCCCTTGTCAAACAGTTGCAAAACAGAATTGAAAATCTGAGGCGCACTTCAACACCCAAAATAAGAAAAAGAAAACATCAGACTGATGACTCAGACCACACAGACGAGATCCCATTAGAAGAGAGAGCAGCAATGCAGGACACTTATGGATGCATTAAATGGAATGTAAAATTTCTGCCCCTTGAAGAAACTCAACAGAGCCAGCAGCAAAAGATGGAAAAACTCAAGGTGATGTTCCAACACTCTGATGCCAATCCAGAGGAGGTGAAATGTCTAATGAAGTCCACGTTTTACACACAGCGTCAACATGTCAACCAGGTTCAGAGAGAGGAGTGGCCGTTTTGGCATGTGATAGAACTCACTGATGATCCTTCACACGAAATTTGGATTTGAAGGGAAAAAGGCTTCTACTCGGCAACAAGAGCAAGAAGTTCCTTCAGAATTATGCAAGGCTTCAGAGATGCGGGGACTGCAGAGGGCTGTTCAGATGATGTGATAGAGATGATCCTGCTTCTATGTTTTGATGAGAAGGAGGAGTCCATGTTCTTCCATGTAGAAGATACATGTCTGGCAGAAGAGGTCCAACTGGAGCAAGTGCCTCTGACGCCCACTGTTATTGTCTGTGGTAAGTCTGTTTCATATTTTTTTTTAAATTGCACTGTTTATAGAATTTGTCATGTGAGTGCAGCGCTTATTAATATAACCTGTTAAATAATTTGTTCATAGGACAGTCCCGCTATTCCTCCACAAGGTACATGCTGAGTCTGGATCGGAACCTTATCAACACAAACATCTCCTCCTTCATTTCTGCATTGTGCCTCATGATCGGGAGCTACTACTGTTTTAATATTCATTATCCATGTGAGCTGGCTTCAACTCTGGAGTTTCTTCAAAGGTGAGTAAACATGGCTTACTCATTTCTCAGACCTGGGTCTCTGGGACCTGGAGTCCGGCTCCAAGGTCCCGGTTTTAATCCGGACCTTAACTAAGGCTGGGACTCAAGACCGAGAGGCAGACCCAGACTAAGAACCGGACTCAAGCCCATTCTTAGTCTGGGGCTGACTCTCTGCCTTGCCTCTGGATGTGGTTTGAGTCTCGGTCTTGGTCCGGTCTCTGCAGGGCTTGGACTGTTTTTTTATATATATGCGTGTCAAAAGTTTGGAAACTATTTTTGTTTTTGAAAGTCTCTTCTGCTCACCAAGGCTACATTTATGTTATTAAAAATACAAAAAAAGCTGTTATATTGTGAAATATTATTAAAATGTTAAATAACTGTTTTCTATTTTAAAGGGCACCTATTATGCCCCTTTTTACAAGATGTAATATTGGCCTTGGGTGTCCCCAGAATGTATTTGTGAAGTTTCAGCACAAAATACCCCACAGTTAATTTATTATAAACATTTGAAAATGTCATTTTTGGGGCCTGTTTTAAAAAGAGCTGTTTTGGTGTGTACCACCTTAAATATAAATGAGCTGCATATCCCCGCCCTGCCTTTGGATGAGGGCGTAACTTGCATACCTATGGCAATAAACAGTCGGTAGAAGCAGAATGGCTGAGAGTGAGAGACCCGCTGTTTTGTATGGCATTCAGCCGTACATGTTTGAACCGGAATCAGACCCAGATGATGAAGAGACTCCGGCAGAAGAAACACAATTGAGAATGGAGCAGGACGTCTCTGAATGGTTATTTGATACATTTATGTACTTATAGAGTTTTAATCGCGTCCCCTTTGCAATTATGGATGTGCAACACACACACACACTGTGATAACGTTCGCGCATTTTTTTTAAACTATAAACACAAATACTGTGATAACGTTTGCTAAGTAAACATACACAGTTTTTAATACAATATCTTTAAAAAATATATATATACGTGTGGATACACACTATACAAACAAGGTTTAAATTATATACACAGACATTCTACGACGACGACAACAACTTTAGACGCATTTGTTATTGAACTGGCTGACATCGACTGAAATGACTATTTGCTCAAAAAACATTAAATACACTTACTTCTTCTGGAGGTGACGTTGGATCGCGAACAGTAGGCAACGATCCACACTTGAGGATTAACTTTGAAGCAAGACCTGCTTTGAATTGACCCTCGTTCTCAAAACAGTCAGTCAAAAAATGATTCGCGCAAACATAAACGTATTTTGGAATTTTGAGTGGCGCCTTTCCTTCGTAAATAAAATCCATCCACTGCGTTTTCAGTGGCTCTGATGTCGGAAGTAAGTGAAAACTACTATATTCATTATTACATCCCACAACAGAACACTTTCTTAGGATACATTACCGGCTGTCGTTGAAACAATGGAGGATGGTTGACAGATCACCGAGGTCGGGGTCTATGCCAAAACCAGATTGTCAATCAAACCACGTGGGTGGGGCTTAGCGCAATTCTACGTCACAGTGAGAGCAATCTTAGAACAGGGCGTTCTGAGACAGTGCTTATGAATTATTGAGATTGTAAAAAAACCACTGGGTGGATTTTTCTCATTCTAGGGTGGTTTTGCTCACACACTGCCAACACACATTTATGGTCAAACACCATGTAAAAGTGAATTTTGCATAATAGGTGCCCTCTAATATATTTTAAAGTGTAATTTATTCCTGTGATGCAAAGCTGAATTTTGAGCATCACTAAAATGCTCTAAATTCAGAGTTACATGATCCTTTAGGAATCATTCTAATATGATGATTTGATGCTCAAGAAATGTTTGATTATTATCAGTGTTGAAAACATTTTTTTTTAGGATTCTTCGATGAATATAAAGTTCAAAAGAAGAGTATTTACCTGAAATAAAGCTTTTGTAACATTGTACTACCGTTCAAAAGTTTTGGGTCAGTAAGATTTTTTTTTTTTTTTTTTTTTTTTTAGGAAAGAACTTAAATTAATACATATATTCAGCAAGGATGCATTAAATTAATCAATCAAATGACCATATAGACATTTAAAATGTTGCAAAAGCTTTCTTTCAGATAAATGTTCAAGGGCTTGGAACCAGAGGGGCGTAAGTGGCATTTGACAAACTTTACAGGAGAGCCAAAACAAAATTTTGACCACACTTCAATCAACTGTATTTATTAACCTTCAACCACAACATTGCAACCACATACATACTTATGCGAGTAAGTTCTTAAGTGAACATATTATGGCATATTAACACAATGAACATATTATAAAACCTTGCAAAATCTTGAAAATATGGCAAGAACATCAAATACGCCTTTTTGGCACCAAACATTTCCAATTCTTCTAAAGAAAAATAGGGCGTATCTGCTGATCAATGCAGAAATTATTGGTAAAAACATTAGTTAAAAACACTCTAACTTCATAACTTTTCATTTTATTTAAAATACTGTATACATAGTCATTTAATTTCATCATTTCAAACTGTTTAACATTTCATTTCTAACCGTTTAATTTCAGTTCTCATTTATGAGTTCACATTCATGTCAAACAGTTTAACATTTAATTTCAAACAGTTTAATTTCTCTTGTTTATTACACATTTCACTTTTTAGTTCACTTTAGTTGAACGAAAAAGTTCACTCACTGCCCACTGTCAGAGTGTTATAGAACTCTGCATAACAGTGGGGAATACTCCCATTGGTGCACAGGGTGAGTAGGTCTTTTTTCTTTAAGGCACTGATCCCTGGAGGACTTTCATACAATGAGCTGGGGTGTGTGGCTCTGGTGCCTCTTGTTGCCTGTTGTGCCACCGTCAATTTTCGGAAGTTTGGGGCGGTGAAATCATACTTGAAGAAGATTGTGTTTGGTTCATCTTTCGTGTAGCGGAACCATTTAATCTTCTGCCAATGAACTGTTTGTCCCTCCTCATCTTTTGTTCTGTTTTTGAGTATGTGGTTGGAGAGGGACTTGAAGTCCAGAAAGTCAAGAATGAACTCATTGTCAAACACTGTTCTATAAAGACTTTGTTTTTCTGGTATAATCTTCCACTCCTGTTCGCATTTCTCTTTATACAGTGCATACATTTTTGGCAGATTCAGAGATCCTTCCAAGTAGAGCTTGTTTGTATCTTTTCTGGAGTAGTGGGATTCAAGTTTTGGGAAAGAATCGATATGCTCTCGTATTTTATCTTTGCTACTCTCAGGGACTTTGTTTTGAGGTGCATGCCGCCCTTTCTTGCTTGAAGGGGTAATTCCCAATTCACTAGAGGTATGGCCGCCTGCAGACCATGCAAATTTCTCTGACACATCAAGGGTCTTCAAAAAAAAGTCCTTGCATACCCTAATCTGTCTTCTTTCTGAGGTTAAATAATACTCAAATGTATGATTTCTTCTTGAGATTGTTTCCCTGTTTTTTTTCTCTCTTTTGACAACATGATTGACAATGAAGTCTTTCTGCCTCGCTGCATCTCCCATCTCCCAATAATATTCAAATACTTTTTCCCTCACTTCCTCAGGGAAGTTTTCATTGCATTTGTAGCGACAGGAGGCACAGTTCTTCTCCCTCATCCTCCTTCTTGGGACCTGAATGCCATGTGAATTCATGTAGCTTTGGCCAGAATTTCTTAACCTCTTGCGTTTGTTCTTTTTCCAGTTGTCAACATTTCTCTGTCTTTTTCTCCCTCTTTGTGTGTTGGCATCCTCCTCCTGTCCATTGTCTGCCTCTCCCTCCTGAACAACTTCAAGCACAATAACTGTCTCACTCCCTAGAGCTTCTTCTGTCTCTGTGTGTCCCTCATCAATTGCATGATCTCTCGCCCTGTCTGTCTCTCTCCCTCCATCTTGTGCTGTTTCCATGTGCGTGTCTCTCTCTCCAATCTCCTCATCTCTCTCCCTCATCTCATGTGGTTGTGTCCCTAAACGATTAATCATTAATATTTACCATTATCCTATATTGGTAGTACTGTTTATAAAATATGATATATATATATATATATATATATATATATATATATATAGGCCTACTGAGCCTGGGCCTGCAACAGATTCTTGGGCCTGCAACAGATTCTTGATAACAGATAACATACCATTATCCTACATGAACTGAATGATTAAGGGTTAAATTAGGTTATGCTTAATGTTCAAAAAGTGCAAGTCAGAACTCACTTTCTCCATCATGTGCTGTCTCCATGTTTCCCTTAAGCCGATCTCTCTCCCTCACCTCATTCGGCTCTGTCCCTTTATGATTTACATACAGTATGTATTAATATCCTACATGAATTCCCTGAATCTAGTAGTTCAGGGTTAGAGTTAAGTTGACTGTGAATGTTTAAAAGAATATTCGGTAACACTTTATAATAACTGCACACTATTAATCATTAATAGTGATTAATGACAAGGCATAACTAGTACAAGGCATAACTAGTCCTCACTTTAGATGAGCTCACAAAATAGTTCACTGACCACTACTAAATGCTTTATAACTACCTGAATTAACCCTTAATTACAGTAGAAATACATAATAAATCATTATTAACACACCAAGCAACTATTACTATATGTCTGAATAATAAGATGTATGAATGTAAATTTAAATAGTTTATTAATCATTTACTTACAATTTCTAAGGGATCTTATCTGACAACTCCTAAATAATTGGTGTGTAAATAATGCTATACTTCATTTAGAAATGATAAATTGATCATTAATAAAGTATGAAAATACATTATTAAACACATTATAGATATGCTTGTAAATCAAGTATAAAGTGTTACCAAATAGTCTATGCCAGAATATTAGGCTACTTTAAATCACAGTTAGCCAGATTAGACCAAGACAAAGGTATTAGCATGCTAGGCTAGGCTAACAAGGCTAGACTATCAATGCATGTGTCTTACCTCCAACACTCAAGTGAGGAGCAGCATACAAAAACATCTCTTCATCTGTCACTTCTTCACAAGATTCATCCGTTTGCTTCATTATATTCATCAAAATTTGTTCTGCCTCAGACAGTTCCATGTGTGCAGGATGCGTGTCAGCCATTTTAGCTAGTGCTGTTTAGGGGCACCAACCACTTACACCTTTCTGGCTCTGAAAAATAATGTAGGCTCTTGTATTGTTCAGAGCTAGAAGGGCGTAAGTGGACTTGCGCCCTTCTGGCTCCAAACAATGTGTAGGCCATACATGTATTTTTTAGAGCCAGAAGGGTGTAAGTGGACATACGCCCCTCTGGCTCCAAACAATGCTCAAACTTTTGTGTTAGGTCTTTGTTGTTTTGTTGCTTTATTCAATACAGGTTGATTTCTGATGCGTCTTTTTGGCACAACTAGATAGAGCTCATCAAGACCTTTAATTTGATATATAGAACTCATTTTCGCCCAAAATGCCACTTACGCCCCTCTCGTTCCAAGCCCTCGTGTTGTTCTTTTGAACTTTCTATTCATTAAATAATACTGAAATATTGTACACAACTGTTTTCATCATTGATAATAATAAATGTTCTAATATGCAGCAAATCATCATATTAGAATGATTTCTGAAGGATCATGTGACTCTAAAGACTGGAGTAATGATGCTGAAAATTCAGCTTTGAATCACATAAATAAATTGCATTTTAAAATATATTGAAATAAAAAAAGTTATTTTAAATTGTAAAAATATTTCATAATACTGTTTTTGCTGTATTTTGGATCAAATAAATGCAGCCTTTGTGAGCAGAAGAGACTTCATTCAACAAACAATCAAAATGGTACACTTTTCAAACTTTTGACTGGTAGTGTGTATATTGTTTCTTGTAGTCTTTTATTTTTATTTTTATAACTGATCAATTAAAATGCTTAATATGTAGGGCTGCACGATTAATCGCATGAGATTGTCATGCGTGTCTCGTCAGAAAAGGATGGACATTTACCGCTAATCACAGAACTGGTTTTACTGACGAGACACGCATGACAATCTCATGCGATTAATCGTGCAGCCCTACATGCTTTAACCCTTTCGCACGTAAGTTTCAAATATTCTGGCTGACCCCCCAGCGTGAGTTTTTTAAGGCGACCGTTATTTAGAACGTATCACTTTATGGTTTCCATGGTGACGCGTCATTGCTTGTTACGTGACACACCGCAGCGCTGTATGACTGATGATCTGCTTTCATTTAATTTTTCCTTTTTTATTCAAAATATTCACAAATTTGTTAACTATAGCATTAAATATCTAATATTCCGATTGCCAAATATATGCAAGTGGATGTGTTTTGCTGTTTAAACACCTTTATAACGATCGCGTTAGTTGAGCCATATGAGCGATGGGCGCTGCCATGTTAGTTTGCACCGCGCAGAATCGGATCTGTTGGATTTACAACCCGTGAATTTATCCACTTCTCCCGAAATACATGAAAGTAAGTGTGCCGGTGAACTGGGGAAGAATAGAGTAAGCTTTTAAGTTACTTTCACAATGTGTATCTGATATGAATTAAACGTGTTGTCAAGTTATAATGGAAAGGGTTGTTATTTCCGCTTCTATAGACATCATTGTGTATTTTACAAACTCTAAATATATTGTTTTGTTAGTACTCATGTGTATTTAAATGTCTGAAACCTGAAATGAACATTATTTGGTTGAAAACACTGCATATATCACGTAATGCACTGAACGTTCTAACCACACCGGTGTGATCGTACGCTCCTGGGGCCAGCCAAGACTGATCACACCGGTGTGATCGTACGTGTTAAAGGGTTAAAATGCTTTAATTCTACAGGTGTTTTTTCTCAATAAACCCAGAAAAAGGAACCAAAGTAGAGAATAAAAACTCCAAGCGTCGTCTCAACGTGAACCCTCAAGTCCTCACCCTGATACAGGAACTCTTCTTCTTCTTCTTCTTCTTCTTCTTCTAGGATTTTATGGCTGTTGGCAAACCAACTTAAAAGGTGCATTCCCGCCACCTACTGAAATGGAGTGTGAAGCGCATACTGGAAAGGAAGTTTAATCTAGATCTACTCTTTCAAAAAAAAAAAAAAAATATATATATATATATATATATATATATATACATACAAACATAAAAGAGTTTACACAGAAGGGAGTTTTACATTCTATTAAATAATCCTGTTTCCTTTAAAAATATAAATAACTCATGATAAATTCTTGATTGTTTGGTACCTTCTCCTAGGAGAACCTGAAGTGTCAGCTCATTGATATCTATATTTCTTAAGGCGTGTCTTAGCTGGGACCGCTCTCTTTCATAAGCTTCGCATTCTATAAGCACATGTTCTACAGTTTCAGCTAACCCTTTATCACACTTTCCATTCTCATGTTTACCAATTCTTTGTAAGCATTGATTTAATAAACAATGTCCAATACGCATTCTTGTGACTAAAACGTCCTCTTTCCTGTTTCCGAATCTTCTTCTCTCTGAACCAACTTTTTCTTGAATGCAGTAAAAATGTCTACCTTTTGTTCCTTCATTCCATTCCTTCTGCCAAATTTCCTGTATTTGTTTCGCTATTATCACTTTAATTTCTGTTTTACTTAATGCCACTTCAACGTCAATTTGTGAATGATTTAATGCCTGTTTAGCCAGATTGTCAGCCTCCTCGTTTCCTTTCACACCCATGTGCGATGGAACCCATACAAGATTTACCAGAATTCCATACTGTCTTGTTCTGTAGAGACTCTGCATTACTTCGTTTATCATGTCTTGCCTTGCTGATGATGTTCCACTTTCCAAGCTATTTAAAGCTGATAGAGAATCTGTACAAATCACTGCCCTTGTTGGTTGTATTTCTTCTATCCACTGAAGTGCTAGACATATTGCTATTATTTCTGCAGTGAATACCGAAATATGATCTGAAGTTCTTTTTGACATTCTAATGTTAAAAAGTGGAATATATACCGCTACTGCTGTTTTCCCAAATTCTGGGTCTTTTGAACCATCAGTATATATTTGCACTGCATTATAATAAGTTTGATCTATGTATTGCTGTATACCTACATTTTCTAATCTATTTGCGATACAGGAACTCTCCCCTCTCTCTTAAATGTGCACTAACTTTTTCTGGTAGAGAGTCCGCCACCTGCTTGTTTCATGAAGATGCTCTTGCTTTGCGGAAATGTTCCACAGTATGGTATAAAACTTGTCTCTTGGATTTATTCCATTAGAACTGTTTTTATTGCAAAAAATACCTTAACAAACGTGCATTCTTACTGTGAGGGGGCTTTCCTCTCCACAGATCTGACCTGGAGCTTAGCCTTTTGGCATCACCTGATTGTCTCCATGGAGATAGATAAGTTTTATGCCATACTGTGGAACATTCCAGACAAGGTTGTTGTGAATTGGGTTGTTGTTGTGTGCCTGGCACTTAAACTTTGTGACAGAAAAATGTTTAAAGAACCATTACATGTAGCTTCTTTGTATGTTGTATACAAGTACGTTGAAATAAATGCGTTCAGTTGTTTTATGCCATACTGTGGAACATTCCAGACAGGGAGAGTGTGGGTTGTTGTTGTGTGCCTGGCACATAAAATATGTTCCAAACTTTGAAAACATTGTTTGAATAAAAATTCATCCAATTGTTTACAACTATTAACAATGGCTGTTAAATAAATTTCTCAAGTGATATTTTGCTCTTTTGTCTTTTCTCAAGATGTATTTTTGAGATTTCCCACAATAACTTCATTATTAAATCATAAAAATGCAGCATATTATGATTAGATTTTATGTATAATATACAGAATAATATATAATATATTTCCATTTAAAATGCAAAGTTTTACTGTTGTTTTAGAGTTTTGTTTGATATTTCCCTGTTAATTTTATCATTTATTGATGCACAATAAGCAATTATTACATGTAAAAAAATACAGGAAATAGTATATTTATATACAACACAGTTATGCGAGATTAACAATTTTTTTTTTGTAGACTTAACAGTTTTTTAATGTGATTCAGCTGTGATTTCATTTACTGTAAATTAATTTACATATTTTGTCAGTAAAGTTATCTACTGTGCTGCTGTATTTTTTACAGGAATTCTCTGGTAACCACAGCTGCCAGCGTTTTCTTGTAAAAACAACAGGTTTTTTTTTTTTTTACAGTGAAGCCTTAACAGGCCTATGAGAATTCACAATGAAGAGAAGCCTTTACACCTGCCAACAGTGTGGAAGGAGTTTCAATCAGAAAAGACACTTTAAAGACCACTTGAGAATTCACACTAGCGAGAAGCCATTTATATGTGGTCAGTGTGGAAAAACTTTCAGATATAAAGAAACCTTAAAGTACCACATGAGTATTCATGTATGAGAGAACTGTTTGTGGAGTCAGTTTCTCAGACATGAATCAGCTTAGGTATCATATAATAACTCACAGCAGAGAGAAGCCTTTCATGTGCCATCACTGTGGAAAGACTATAATAAATAATAATAATAATAATAATAATTATTATAATAAGGAAAACATTGAGGTTCACATAAGTTGTTTTTGTTTCTTTGCTTAAGGGTAAAAAAGGTTCAAAATATTTGAGCACCGGATTTAGCAAACATCCCAAGTGGCATTTAGATGAATATGTAAATATGTGCTACTAAGTTTTTCAATAATAAAAACCCAATGAGAAAACAACATTTGTGTAAGCATCTGATCTGAAAAATGTGGATTTTTACACCAGCTCTGCAATTCAACACACTCTGAAATTGCAAGCACAATAAAGCTTACAAGAATCGAAAAGGGGCTACTTTCCCATAGACTGAAGTGAGACCATGGACGTCTCCTCCAGGTTTCGCAGTCTTTCTTGGTACTCTGTGATGTGACAGATCACTGTAGAGGTTCAGTTCATGCAGAGCGCACATGAACTGACCATCTCTTCCGCTTTACTAGTTATAACATGAAATAAACATGAATGAACATCTGAAGGTATGTTGAAAGATACAGTACAACTTACCGAAATCCACATCGTCACATTTAATTGATCAGTCAGTGTTTCAATTGCAGAAATGCGTCAATAAAACAGCTTGTTTTAACAAATGTTATATTTGCTGTCACATTTAGCTTATATAAAAGGCCTATATAAAAATGAGTAGAAATATAATTCTATGTTATTATAAAAATGTCCCATGTGTAATTTGTTACGAATCAATCTTAACCTTTAATATTATAATGATGTATCAACTGTGGTTCCCTCTATTGTTTACAACATTAGTTGAGAGAGTTTTTTTTTTCCTAGAAAATTTCCCATGTAATGTAACTTACCTGATAGGCCCCAAATTAATCAATATTGAATTGAAGGTAATCAAATCAAAACGCATTGCAAAAAGAGCTGTATAAATAAAGGTGACATGACAAGTCCAACGTACAGAATACAGCTATTTATCTATAGACAAACAACTTTTTGACATGACCTGCAAATTACCACAATACATAAATAATTAGGCATACCTTTGTGGGAAACAACTGACCTTGTTGAACTGACCTGATTGATCGTACATCATTTAGAGGTCAAAATTATTGTACAAATACGATAATTATTGTACGTCTGGCAAAACTTAAGTTAATTAACCAAATATTTAATGTTAATTGCTCTCAAAGTGTATGAATTAGCCAGAGGTTGCGTTAGACGTTAACATTGTCCGTCATTTTGACGGACAGGGTCATAAAAATTCTGTCATAATCTATTATTACCCGTCATTTTCATTTTCTTTTTTTAATTATAATATATAATTAAAAATGAAATGTATAATAAAATATATAATTAAAATATGAAAATTAAAATGACGGGTAATTCACACATGGATTTCTCTGTACTGTACTATAGGCTACGTGTTGGTAGCCATTAAAGAAAACATAGTTTCATATTTATGTTTAAATAGTCTTATGTTATGTTTTAAATTCATCTATTTGATTATGAAAAGTGAACAGCATGAGTAAGATGCATCATAAGATGCGCAATATATCGGGAGTCATGGAGTGTGTCCGACATGATTTTGACCACTTCATTAAGTTTTGTTTTGTATAAAGCCTTTCTTTTAAAGTGAATTTCGTTTAGTAAAAATTGTATCTTATTTTTAATCAATGTTTCATTAACCAATTGCCTGGATTTAATAAATAAGAAGCAAATATAGCAGAAAATATAATCATGACATGGAAGCGCGGGCTCAATCACTGGCGCGTGAACTGGAACGAGTCTTACAGGCTAAATGAACCGAAACTCAGTGGCTGCTTGCCTCAGAGACCTGAGAAATATATCTATAAAAAGTTTTAAATATCTACTTTAACGAAAACGAAATAATTCAAAATGAAAATAAATAGGCTACTCTGATTATCTAGACTAAAGCCGAGTTCAGACTGCACGATTTTAGCCCCGATTTTGGCTCGCCGACAGGTTTTGAGAAATCGCCAACAAATGCCCGAAATCACAGGCAAATCGGTGCTTGTTCACGCGAGTGACAATCACGCAGTGTGAATGAGTAAAGACGTGATCTGAGAGAATCGCCGACGCCCGTGAGATATTTGGCATGCTAAATATCTGGACCTGTCGGCGATTCAAAATCCTGCTGTGTGAAAAGTGTTCTGACTGAAAACTGCATCGGCGATGAGTTCGGGGAGGAGATATAGACCACAATATCAGCAGGCATGGCTTCATTCACATAAACATTACAATTCTGTCAAACCAAACCAAAACACAAACATTTGCTTGACCATATGCAACAGCAGCACATTGAAAAGTTATGTATTTTGCTACAACTGTCGTTGCAGAACACACAATCCTTGTTCCTTGCGTCTCCCCAAACATTTCCTTCTCCCTATTCTTCTTTTATTTTTGTTGTTTTCGCTGCAAATCGGCGCACAGACAATTAGTATTTCAAGCTTCTAGCGGGCTACTATTTTTAATAATAATTGCCGTGTGTCTCAATCAGCTCCCTAGTTCAGTAGTCAGGACACTGATCAGGGTATCAGCCACATTCACTTTCATTATATACTGACTCACGACCTAGGGAGCTAGGGAGCTGATTGAGACGCAGGCCCAGTCTCACGTGAGAACTCCAGTCTTGAATGCGTGATATCGTGTTGTTTCCTTGTCACGTCTCGCGTGTTGTATGGTTGTGAAACGGAGTTTGTGTGCCAGACAGAGTTGTTGGCGATTCTTCCTATTGTAAAGTCATGCAGTGTGAAACCTTCTGTCGCCGATCCATCGTGCAGTATGAACACTGCAGCGACTGAATGTTGGCCAAGATAGTCATGCAGTGTGAAAAGAACAGTGACCCGACTACTTTGAAAATCGTGCAGTCTGAACTCGGCATAAACCGAATGAAATGTGCATTCTCTCTCTAGGCGCGTCCACTAGAGATGATGAGAGTCAGTAATGTCAACTTCATCTTTGCAGCCTGATACACTGATTCAGAAAACATTACTTTATTAAAAACAATTAAAATGTCTCCTTGCTGTTTTGGTCACATTCATAAGACTAATATCGATTTGTAAATCCCAGTCGATCTTTTGGTAGGCTATATGCTGTTTTCAGTTGATGAATAAACAGTACAGTGCGCCTCCCATCCAATAAATCGCAATAGGCTGAAAGCTTTTTATTGCTTTTGATATGGAACAAAGTCTCATATTTTAAATTCTGTCCATTTCATTACGAAATTCAAGCAATAAATACCGTTTTGACGCTCTTTAATGTGGCGGGATATATCATTGTAGCTTCTGGGTACTCGCCTGTGCGTTATCAAACGCATAGCAAAAGATTGTGCCAGTTTCATTTTTGTTCTGGATCCAGTGCTCTGCTGCTACATTGGAGCGCACTCACCACCAACTGGACAGGGGTGGGAATTACAGTTACAATTTACAATAGATCACCCTCAGGGTAATCTGTCAACGTGACGGACGGCCTTCAGATTTTTCCGTCATTGATAAAAAAAATTCCGTCAATGACGTAAAATTTAACGCGACCTCTGGAATTAGCTAACTCGGTACTTCAAGTTAAGAGCAATTAACATGCATGAGTACTACAAACTCAAAACTTAGTAGTTCTGCTTACTTAAAACTGGGAACATCATAACTCAAAAATATTGATGTAACCGATTACCTCAGATGTTTTTGAGTTAGTTCAACTTATTTAGGTTTACAGTGTAGCCCTCTCGTAAGAGGAATTCTGTGCTCGTTTCTAAGATAGATTGATAAATATGCCCCATATGGAACACCCATGAAAACTAAAAACTTAGAAGGAATGAGGCTCTTCAGGACCAGGAATGAGGAAGCTGCTTTATAGACACACCTGTTTTGCACACATCACTCAAACACAGAACCAGGAAACAGGAATCACATGACTTCAGAGAAACTGAAACTGAAGTGTAGTTGAGCTGTTGTGTGTTTGTGTCTCTGTATTCATGCAGTAAAATGGCAGAAGCCAGATTTTCTCAGGAGGAGTTCATGTGTCCAGTGTGTCTGGATCTCCTGAAGGATCCAGTGGCCATTCCCTGTGGACACAGTTACTGTAAGATCTGCATTACAGGCTCCTGGGATCAGGAGGATCAGATGAGAGTCTACAGCTGTCCTCAGTGCAGACAGACCTTCAGTCCAAGACCTGCTTTAGCTAAAAACACAATGTTGGCTGAAGTGGTGGAGAAACTGAAGAAGATTAAACTTCCTGCTGACTGTTACGCTGGAGCTGGAGATGTGCAGTGTGACGTCTGTACTGGAAGAAAACACAAAGCCGTCAAGTCCTGTCTGGTGTGTCTGGAGTCTTACTGTCAAACTCATTTTGATCGTCATGAGGAATTTCACTCTCGTAAGCCACATAAAGTGACTGAAGCCACTGGATGACTGCAGGAGATGATCTGCCTGAAACACGACAAGATCCTTGAGGTTTTCTGCCGCACTGATCAGAAGTGTATATGTGTGCTGTATATGGATGAACATAAAAACCACGACACTGTATCAGCTGCAGCACAGAGGACAGAGAAACAGGTATGAACTTTGTACCCAGCAAACTAAACATTACTCAATAACAAGTCTTTACAAAAGGAAGCCGTCGTTCAGATGATTTTCTGAGTAAAATGTGTAAAAAGATTAAATAAACATGAAAAATGTTGAGTCCAATTATTATTCAACATGAGATAATCATGCAAAATGTTTACACAATGTACATACTGTATACTGAGAGATAAATGTTTAATAAGATCTTAAGCAGTACAGATATTTTATATGAACAGAACTATTAATTTCACAATGATGTACTATGAAAATGATTATTTCTACCTGTAATCCTTCATAAACATACATAATAGCATAAATCTATAATAATAATAATAATAATAATGCTAGCACGCTCCACTCACATATCACTCACACTAAAACCGCTAAAATGACGTTCGCTCAAATCCTGCTCCGACATGAAATTTCTATGTACTGTACTATTGTCACGGTTGCTGGTTGCAGCACAAACAAATATAATCAGGATCTAGATGCCGCAGCTTTCTTTATTTAAACAAACTCAAAACTCCACCAAACACAAGGAACAGAACAACCAAACTTTTCAATGACGAGGACAGAGAGAAAACTGAAGGAAACACAGGGTTTAAATGTACAGCAAACAAAGGAACTTTACAAGATAATTAATAAGAAACACCTGAACTCAATCTAAGCCTTCTGAAGCAATTAGGAAAATCAAATAAGGTGGCATGTTAAGTCATGTGACATGCATGAGCCAGTGAGGTTTGATGTTATTGACATGTCACCATATTTGATTTGGGTTCTAGAAACTGGCCCTGCGTTCCATTCGGAAGGGCTCATCCCTATGCACTAATCCAGTGGTTCTCAAACTTTTTACACCAAGTACCACCTCAGAAAATATTTCTCTCTCCAAGTACCACCATAATGACCAACATTTAAATACAGTAGCGTAGTATGCCTAACTATTCAGCTAAAGTTCAAAAACGAGGCAGTTTATTCCAAATAAGTATATTTATTATTGTTAAACACTGTAAATGCGCAGTTTGAACATCAACACTGCACTTACATACAGGTAAATAAAAAAAATTTAATTAAAATGTATTGAACCTAAAAGTTAAATAAAAACTGTACTGTACTTTAAATGTTTAAATAAAAATGAACTTAAATAAAGATCAAATAAAAATGTGTTGTACTTAAATGTTAAGTAAACCATTTACTGTACTCGTTAAAAAAACAACACAGGCTGAATGTGTAATTGCAAGTAACAATAACAGCTGTAACATAACTGTACTAAACTGTACTGCTTTGATTACGGGTGTACCACAGGATTAAATGGTGGACTTTGAATGCTTCAGTTCATCACGTTTTTGTAAAAAAAACTGGTTTGTCCTGAAGTGCCGTGTGTTTGGTTGTTAGATGTCGTTTGAGATGCGACGGTTTCATTCATTCATTGTTAAGAACTTTGCCACATAACACACACTGCAGCCTGGGCTCGTTCTCTCTCCCGCTACAAATAAATGTAAATTTGATGTAGTTCGAGTCAAAATTTCTCACTGTTTTGTACCGTTTGCTGCTGCTAGCAGACGCTCCGGTGACATCACTGGCGCTATCAAAGCCACTGTTAGCACCTGTGCTCTGTTCACTTTTGTTCTCTTCAGTTCTTGTGCTTGACACTTTCTCCTCCTGATCCACACTTCTCTTACCCGATTGAAGCCACGATAGCAGTTTCGTTGAATTTATCCACCTCCAACTCTTCCCATCACAGCCAAAATACAGACAAAAACAGGAACAAAAACAGGAACAAAAACAAAGACGTGACGTGACGTGACGTGACGTGACGTGACGTGACGTGAAAACAGATACTGACACTCACCAAAAGCGGGTTACATAAAACAAAGCTAGACAAGAGAACAATGAAACATGAGGGCTATTTATACAAAGGGACTAATGACAAACAAGGAACACCTGTGAACAATGAAGACAAAGGATCAATGGCAAGACAGAACTGAAATCACATGACAATAACAACCAATCAGAACATGACACATGAGACAGGGGAAGCACATGACATGAACACATGAGGGCAATGGAATCACATGATACAAAACATGGCAAAAACAAGGAAAACAAACATGGCAAAGAAACAAAGCATAACTATGAAAATAAACCAAAAACCCTGAACATGAACCAAAACAAAACAAGACATGACAACACCACATAGAGATTGTGTGTACATTTATCCTCAAAATATGACTGTGCCCGTCGTTGTATTTCAAGTTGCATGTATGTATCCCTAGTGTATAAGCTTAGCTATGACTGTAGTTGTGTTAGTTTCATTCTAAACGATAGTATAGGTATAAACTGTATCTCCCCTTTTACGTCTTTGACGTCTGACACGTTTGGTCTCTTTGTAAAGCTCTCTTTATGCCTTATTTGACAATGTATGTCACATTACTGTAAAATTCATTGTTCTATTTTTAATGATACTTTGAAGAAAATGTACTCTGATCTGACACTTCATAAACCATGCAAATGAGGTCATAAATGGAGACAAAGAAAAGTTTGCCCGCCAAAATTTCACCCTCATCATTGGCTGACGTACCCAAGGAGGCATTCTGGTTTGTTGTTCTTAAAACACAATGACACGCATCTCTTCGTCGCACAAGTTTCTCTTTCATCAAGTCTTCGTCATCCTCCATCACCTTGGAGACAGACTCTCTCTAATTTCTTTTCCGGTTATTTTACTCTTAAGTTAAAACCTTGTTTGACAATCTCACCGGAGAAGGCCCTCCTGGAAAAGGACCAATTGCCAAACCAAGCATGCTGAATCTCCTACAGACAGACAGCACCTGAACTTAAGTTGTTACTTGCATCTTTCCATGCGCTTTAAAGAGAAGGAACGCCATTCCAGACCGGAAGTAACATTTCAGATTTTGATTAAAGATTACCGCGTCAAACAATTCTCTTCTGTGTTTTAACTTGCACGGATTAATTGTTCACCACAAGACTAGTAATATGCACTAACAAAGTAAATAGGGTCGATTTTGATTTCATCTGTACTTTAAACTCTGTGTAAACTGAGTTTCCTTGCTGGTTCTCAAAGGTTTTAACTGTTTGTAATTTGCCATTTCTTTGATCACCTCTGTTTTTCTTGATTTTACTTTAGTTTTCTATAGATGTTTAATTTTTATGTATATTTAGCCGTATAACCTTTGTATTTGTAGTTTCATATATTAAATACATTATATTCACGCTCAATTGTTCTGCTGCTCATTCAGAAAACCAAGTCACTTCTATGTTTGATTCTGCAACACTGCTTTATGCTTTAATGCTATAATAGTAAGTTATTCTCGTGGCCAGAGACTAATTTCCTTTTATAATAGTCTATGAGAAAATTGATGGTTTGCTGGACAAACTAGGATAGTCTTTCTCAAACCACTAGTGAACTAGAACTAATCATATTTGTAATTAATTATAATCTGTTGTAATTAATTCACAATATATGTGCATAATTCCCTCTTTGGTCGATCTATATTACAATTAGTCATAACGTGTTATGATATAATTATATATTTTTCACCCATGATTTGAGCTAATTGATTAAATGCGTGTAATTCGCTACACTCCTGTACCCATTCTGACTGTGACGTCAAACAACTTCATGGGGGCCCGAAGTGTCCATTAGTTGTACCCTTCGAAATCCTTCATTCCGCAGGGCCCTTTGAAGTGATTAGTTTGAGCACTTCGGTTTGGATGATATATCCCGTTTGGGAACGCACCGACAGACATCTCTTTTGTGTTCTGCAAGAGAAAATCATACAAGTTTGGAAAGACATGAGTAACAATAAAAGAATTTACATTTCTGGGTGAACTATCCCTATAAAACTAGACTTTGATGAAATAATGCTGGCACTTATGACTGAACCTATAACCTTATCATGAAAGATCTTTAACCCTCAATCTCAGCACTTTACTGATACTGGATTCATATCTGTTGACTTGATGATTTATGTGACGTTTCTCCTGTCATTGGTTTGTCCTTTAGCACCAGCTGAAGGAGACGCAGAGGTGGTTCCAGCAGAGGATCCAGCAGAGAGAGAAAGATCTTCAGCAGCTGAGAAAGGCTGTGGAGTCTCATAAGGTGAGTCTGGAGAAGAAGAGAAGTTTGACAAGTCTCAGTCAGGACTCACTGAAGCCACTGTGTGATTGTGATGTGTGTCCTAACAGCGCTCTGCACAGACAGCAGTGGAGGACAGTGAGAGGATCTTCACTGAGCTCATCCGCTCCATTGAGAGAAGCCGCTCTGAGGCCACACAGCGGATCAGAGATCAGGAAAATACTGCAGTGAGTCGAGCTGAAGGACGACTGGAGCGACTGGAGCAGGAGATCAATGATCTGAGGAGGAGAGACGCTGAGCTGGAGCAGCTTTCACACACACAGGATCACATCCATTTCCTGCAGGTAACAGAGATCTAGAAGAACAGGATCATAGTGGACTTGAGCAAGAGACTCACAGAGAAACATTTCATGAGAGCAGAATGAGCCGTTGACTGAAGTGTTGATCTGTGTGTTCGGTTATTATATAATCATCAGTCAGACTCTCATCTGATCTTCTTCTTTCAAAAGAGACACACTTTCAAATGCAGTTCAGCTCTGGAAATCTCTTTTTTCTGAAAGATATATTGAGCTTCCAGACATCAACAGTTCAAAACTTCACTAATATTTAAATATTTAGTCCTCAAACAGGAAGTGAGGCTGTATTTTACCTCTGCTTTAGCATATTTAAGCCTTGTGAATTTCAGAGCCACTAACTGCTCAAAAGTTATAAATAATGGTCAATCTACTTGTTGCATTTCAACTGTTTTTCCTGATCAAATCTACTCAACCCTGTCATGTGACTCAATTGATGCTCTTGATCTGTTTCATTTATGTTATTGCCAGATGTTTGATCATCAAGTGTTTTCCTAGAAAGTTCACATACAGTGTAAGTGGCACAATAATTTGTACCTCTAACATATATACACTCTAAAAATGCTGGGTTAAAAACAATCACAGTTGGGTTGAAAATGGACAAACCCTGTGATTGGGTTGTTTTAACCCAGCGGTTGGGTTAAATGTTTACTCAACATACTGGGCAGTTTTATTTAACTCAACTATTAGTTAAAATGATCATATGGCTGGCTTAAAATGAAATTAAAATAGGCTGGAAATGAAAAATCAGACAAATAATGAATAGAGGCAACAATAATAAAAAATAAACATTTATTAATTGTTAATCTCCAACATATTTTGGGTTAATTTTAAGCAAACAATACAGTAATTTTTAAACAATAGTCGAGTTAAATAAAACCTTTTCATTGCCATTAGAGTGAAATTACTGACCCTAAACATACAAGCTTGATAAAAATGCTAATTTTAGAAGAACATTTCAGATGGCACTTAGAGGCTTTTGCATCTGAAGTCTTCAATATGATATAATGAACATGAGAAGAATCAAGCTGATGCTGTGAAAGTTCTGGATTGAGGAGAGTTACTAAAGATCAACAAGAGCTGCTCAAATCTGACAGTAGTGCAGGTTATTGTCTGAAGTGTGGAGGTGATGAGCTTTGATTTCTGTTTTCCGTAGAGTTTCCAGTCTCTCTCAGCTCCTCCTGAATCTACAGACGTAAATGACGATCCCTTCAGTTCTCTCTCCTCTTTTGATGTTGTGAGAGAATCTGTCCGTCAGCTGAGAGACAAACTGGAGGATTTCTGCAAAGAGGAGCTGAAGAAGATCTCTGACAGAGGTAAAGTCCTGGAGATTTATCTGCTCTCAGAAATGATCCTCCATCATCTCATATCATGTAGAAGATCATATTAGAAATGTCTTAGGAACGGATGCAGGGATCATTTTCTCTTGACATGATAATCACACTCTTCATGTCTGTTGATTTCCACAGTCACTTTCACCAACATTGTTCCCAGAACCAGGAACGACTTCCTACAATGTAAGTCACTAAGAAAACAAGCAGAAAAACTCACTGAGTGTGTTCATGTTCTTCCTGCAGAAGGAGAAAGAAAACATGATTTACAAGTTTAATAATTGATCATGTTAATCAGTGTTTCTCAACGGGGCGTTTAGAGAACATCGGGGGATGTCGAGGTGTTTTTGGGAGGTTTTTGTTAAAGGTGTGTAAATGCCAAAGATTTACAAGATTTACAAACTTGTAATTACTTGCAAAAGAAAATTGTCTGTAACAATATAACCACATTCTAAGTGCTGAGATCAATTGCGTCAGAAATTGAACGTAGCATCCGTTTACAGTTGATACGTGTCTATTGTAGACAGAATCATTGATTATAATGGGTTGTATGTGCTTTTGTGGTGACACAACATGTAACGCCGTTCACGTCAGAGTGTGACCTGCCAGTTTACACCCATGTGACCAGAATAGACTTTTTCATTTCCACAACAACAACTATTTACTTCAGTGTTTCTGTCAGCTTTCTGTAGTGCAGCTGCTGAACTTCCAGTGAAAACAACTTCTGCGTTTAGCATTCAGACACAATATAACACACATCAGAAGTGCCGGTACACAAGGAACGCTAAAGGTAAAGATATAGAAGTGTGTACTGGCACTGGAAATATGAAATAAAAAGATTTGAAATGGGATGAACTTCAACAAAGATGTAAATCAGGACACTAAACTGGGGATTCAATATATTCTTCAAAAACAGTAAATCTTCTAAAACTAATGAATAAATATGATTATTTTTCACTGAAAGCAAATTAAAAACATTCAATATTAGAAATTAAACAGACAATATTAGAGGTAAAATCACAGTAGAAAAAAAGCCCCTCAAGAGTTTCAGAAAAGTAAGAAACTGAAAACTCTTCTGGAAAAATTCCACTATGGATTTATGCTAAACTGTATTTTGTATCAAGTCTCTTTAATCTTTGGGGAAACAGATAGAAATTTAAAGAAAGCTCAAGATTGCCAAAATCTACAGCACTGAAAATCACCAACAATACAATAGACCTACAATACTTAACTTGTACATCAAATTATTACACTTATTGTTGATACAATTCAATGGATCCTTGGTAAATTAAAGTGTCAGTTTAAAAAAAAAAGAAAAGAATCACACTGACCTCAAATATTTAAATGGTGTAAATATAATAATAGACCTTTAAATTATAATAATAAACACAGAATAATAACCAACATTAATTTTCAGGGAAGACTGATTAGACCGGCCCAAAAAAGGTTGAGATCCACTGATGTAAATGATGATTTTCACAGGATATCTGATTAACTGTACTGAGACACTGATGATATATTGAACATGAAGAGTTCAGAAACATTAAAAGATCAGATTAATAATTCCTGATTCTGATGTGTTTTTTCTCCATCAGATTCCCATCAGCTCAATCTGGATCTGAACACAGTGAAAAAATTCCTCCGTCTGTCTGAGGGGAACAGAGTGATTACTTACACTAACACAAAGCAGTCGTATCCTGATCATCCAGACAGATTTGATGGATATTTTCAGGTGTTGTGTAGAGAGAGTGTGTGTGGACGCTGTTACTGGGAGATTGAGTGGAGTGGGAAAAATTATGTGTTTATATCAGTGTCATATAAGAGCATCAGCAGGAAGGGACGGGGTAAAGAGTGTTTGTTTGGAGGTAATGATCAGTCCTGGAGTTTGATCTGCTCTTCCTCCAGTTACTCATTCAGACACAATAACATACAGACTGAACTCCCAGTAAAGTCCATCAGCAGGAGAATAGGAGTGTATGTGGATCACAGTGGAGGAACTCTGTCCTTCTACAGCGTCTCTGGAGACACAATGAGCCTCATCCACACAGTCCAGACCACATTCACTCAACTGCTCTATCCTGGGTTTTATGTTTATAATGGATCAGTGAAACTGTGTTGATAAATCAGAATAGACTGCAAAAAATGAAATCTTGATGAGTCTTGTTTTTTTTTCTTCTAAGATAAATAAACTAGCCTAGAATTAAAAGTAAAAGATTAATTTGCTTGTTTTATGTAACTTAAATTTTCTTACTTAGAAAAAATGGCTAATTCTGGTGATTTATTTAAAGGGGTACTTCACCCCTGGAAAGATGAATGTGTATTTAAAATTGGTCATTTATGTAGCAGAAATGTGAAATTATTTTTGAATTTGGAGCTTTCTAGACTGAGAAAAGGCAGAAAATGTATTTTTGACTAATGTGGATGAAAGACAACAACTCCCAGAATGCACTTGTTTTGCTGCCCTTGCGAGGCCACGCCCAAACCACGCCTATCGGTTACAGGCGGCATTACTAGGAAAATTCAAACAACTAGGCTTGCTGTGTTACATATTAATTCTATAAATCGTGAGTTAGTTCATACATTTACAGCGAAATGGTGCTAAATTGACACACGGCCTAAGGCTGAAACAAATTCCTGTAAAATCATTTACAAGTAAACAGTGCCGTGGATATTCCGTATCATAGCAACAAAGCGTCTTAACGGAAAAAAACGCTGCGCTGCAGAAGCGCTCTCAAGCGCTCACAGACGGGCGTTTTAAGCAGAGCGCCTAGCGTTTTCAGCTGGAAAAAAACGCTCTGGTGGACACACGGCCTAAGCGTATTCACCTAGAGGTAAGACTCGCTGATACTAGACTCTATTTCTGATAACACAGTAGCCTATATGTAGTGTTGTAGGTAGCAGTGAAACTGCAAACTTAGCAAAGTAACGTTAGATAGACAATTACATATAAGTTGCATATACATTGATATCAAAGTAAAGCCACTGTTCTGTAAAACTGAGTTAGTCTATTTATCTATTTGCTAACGTTACCACAAAAGCCTGTTGCTGTATTGGTTGAGATGACTGCAGAGACCGATAAATTTGTGAGATGAACCACTGATGTAGTGCAGACTATATCAAAATAATGTTAATTACTGTAAGCTTCAAAATATAATTGACACCCACTTTTGATAAAATCTTTGATCTATGTCCGTGAGTAACCTCAAACGCGCATATGTTATGGGCGTGGTGAAAAAATGTGGAACTACCTGCTATTACTGGCTGTAGTTTTAAGCCTCTGGCCAAAAAAGCCTCCGATGACGCAAAATGACGAGAGAAAACAGAGAAAATCGCTGTTAACAGATTCATTTCCCATTCCATGACTAGTAAAATAATCTCAATTTACTCTCTGTAAAATGCTGTAATCCACAGGGTGATGGACACGGAGGTGGGTAAGGTTGGCTGTAGCTAGGCAAATCCAGTGGATTGGGCTGTCTAGCTGTTTTCTTGGAAGCCGAAAAACTCCCATTCTGTCAAGTTTAGTTTACTTTTTTGGGGTGTGGACAGACCCTGCGTTCCATTCGGAAGAGCTCATGCCTATGCCCTAATCCCTATAAAGGGTTTACCCTCTGCAGTGAGAGCTTCGAAGGGATGAAGGGTGTAGGGGTCAAAAAAAAACTCTTCTTTTGGAACGCACTTCTGCATCATCTTAACGAGACAATCGAAGAGGAGTAGATTGTGCAAGCTGCGCCCTTTGTTTAACGTTAGTTTATATATTTATTCATTTTAGGTTTATCGCACCATGTATAGGTTATCGCACACATTTGAACGGACTGATAAAGGGAGCTATAAAGTATTTTTGTTGAAGTACAATGTCGTTTTGACCATAATAATGTACCAAATCTAACTCAAATAAATATTACAGTAGTATAGAAAAATACTATATACATTTATAGTTAAAATCGAACGCTGAGCCTCCTGTACCCATTCTGTGACATCAAACAACTTCCCTGTGCAAAGGATCATGGGGGCCCGAAATGTCCATCAGTTGTACCCTTCGAAATCCTTCATTCCGAAGGGCCCTTTGAAGTGGCCAGTTTTGAGCACTTCGGTTTGGAACGACCCAATATGGCGCCCGTGATTATTTTCACTCCGAAGTGCCCTTTGGAGGGAGATATATCCTGTTTGGAACGCACCGATAGCCTCTCACTCTCCTGTTCTATTCATTTTAAATATTGTGGTTATCGCCAATACTGGTATATTGCGACACTCCTACACCAACCTAGCAAGTAGCTTTACAGTATTAAACAGGAAAAAGTGTTTCATCAAAGAATTTGGAGCCCAAAATAACACCAACCTATTAATGGGCTGCTTTTTTCTGAAATGACATGACAAGTTTGTTCTTTGATTCCTCTTGAAGTATACATACCTGCAAACTAGTTGCAAATTCTCTTTGCCAGGGTGAAATTGCAAGCACAATAAAGCTCACAAGAATTGAAAAGGGGCTACTTTCCCATAGACTGAAGTGAGACCATGGACGTCTTTCCAGGTGTCGCAGTCTTTCTTGGTACTCTGTGGTGTGACCGATCACTGTAGAGGTTCAGTTCATGCAGAGCGCACATGAACCTACCGTCTCTTCGTCTTTACTAGTTATAACATGAAATAAACATTAATGAACATCTGAAGGTATTTTGAAAGATACAGTACAACTTACCGAAATCCTCATCATGTCACATTTAATTGATCAGTCAGTGTTTCAATTGCACAAAGGCGTCAATAAAACAGCTTGTTTTAACAAATGTCATATTTGCTGTCACATTTAGCTTATATAAAAGGCTTATATAAAAAATGAGTAGAAATGTATTTGTATATTATTATAAACATTTCCCATGTGTAATTTTTTTACAAATCAATTTTAACCTTTAATATTATAATGATGTACCAACTGTGATTCCCTCTATTGTTTACAACATTATTTGAGAGAGAGAGAGATATTTTTTTTTTGTGCCATGTAATGTAACTTACCTGATAGGCCCCAAATGAATCAATATTGAATTGAAGGTAATCAAATCGAAATCAAATCGCAAGCTTCTGAATCGAAATTGAATCCAATTGCGCAATTTGTCAATGCCCAGCCCTAGTGTCAATAAATGTTTGTTTTTTAACTTGAAGCAAATGTTGTTGAAGTTTTTTTTTTTTGTTGGTGTTGTTTTTGTCAAGAGTGCACCAGAATGTCTTTTCTTTTCTTTTTTTTACTCTTTTGAGTTTGCAGGTATATCAAAACCTTTCAAAATCAACAGTTTCAAACTTAAAGAAAACACAAATGTTGTGCACCAAACTGTTTACCGCTGCTCAGCAGTGATGTTAGCGTGTCTTCAAAGAATCTTAATTGCACAAACATAATTAAAACACAATGTACAGTCCAGACCTAGTCCTCTCTCATCCGTCATGTCATCTCTTCTCCCTTTACGCTTCCAAAGCTCCAACTTGAGATACAAGACCTGTGTGGTGCACAGGTGACACTCATTACCATTGACGCCACCAGCTTCACTCCGTTCTCACACCCCTCTGCCTCGTCCTGCTTGCCACACCATTATTCCAGACTAAAAATCTAAATTTCATTGTATTGGAGTAATAGGCGACAGTGTTTTTGCTTTTGCTTCCCAGCTCCTGATTAACTTACAAACTTTTAACCCCAGTTTCACATACGGCTTAAGATAGTCCTAGACTAAAATGCATGTTTAAGTTGTTTTAACTGAAAGTAACTTGCACTGACATATCTTAAAATATGTTTGAACCATTGTTTTGTCTCAAGATGCACACCAGAATTTTTTTTTTTTCTAGTGTACGTTTATAAAAGCTACTTAAATATCCTAATTGAACTAAGGTTTAATCCTGGCTTAGGCTAAACCCTGTCTGAGAAATTTAACGTCTGGATGGATCTGTTCAGAGTCAATAAACTTTGGAATTTTCAGAACGCTTTTAACCTGATGAACTGTGTTTTTAAATCACTAAATCGGCTCAGACCGACTGCGACTTTTGGCAGGTTTGTGGAGCCGTGAGGTTAAACAGAAAACTCCAACTTCCTAACTTTGGACACTTCAAAAGGAGCAACCCCCTGGTGTGGGCCCAGAGACTGACCAGACTAAATTCCACACACACACACACACACCACCCACACACACAGACACACAAAAACACACAAACATACATTATTGACTGCATATGTAAAATATAACTATGCCAAAATGTACCCGTCATGTATCTCAAGCGTGTGCATGTTTCCTAATGTTTAGACTTAGTTTAAATAACTGTAGTTGAGTTAGTTTTAGTTTTAATGATGGAATTTTGTCTGTAAACCATAACTTCTTTTATTCGCTTTTCTTACATAACAAGCTTGGTGTCTATGTAAAGCTCTCCTCACGCCTCATTCACCTATGTATATCACATGGCTTTCAAAGGCATTGTTCTATTTGTTTAATGATATTGTGAAGAAAGTACTCCATCTCGAAATCCGATCTGATAGTCATCAATTATGCAAATTCAGCTAGGAGACCAGACAAAGGAAGAGCTTGCCCGCCAACTTTGCACCAATGTTATTGGCTATTCCACCTCAAGGAGGTGTGTCGGCTTATCTGTCATAAAAGAGGAGCACCAGGATTCTTCCGTGTGTTCTCCCGACTGCCCTGAATCATCCATCGCCCACTCACGCACGTCTCTCCCGGACGTCACGGCGACGCGCTTCCATCGCGCTCATCTATCGGGACCACCATCTCTTCGGCGAAACTAACTTTCACGGCCTCAGTTCAAACCCTCCCGCGGAAACGGAAGAAGCCAATGAACTGCAGCAGCACTGAACTGAAACCAGCAAGCAAACTGACGCAAGTACCGTTTCTGAATCTTAGATCATGAAACTGATTTCTGCGCTGGCTTTCAAGGACTGTTAGGTTTTGCTACTTGCCTTCTCTCTTTCCTACTTTCACTCTTGTATATATGTGTATATCCTAATGTATAGCCGTATAACCTCTGTAGTCGTAGTTTGCATATATTAAACACATTATTCATGCTCGATTGTTCTTTTTGTTCATTTCAACCAAAACCAGGTCACTTTAACGTTCTTCGATCGCTTTAGGCTTTGATGCTATAATAAGAATTGTTCTCGTGGCCAGAGAACAATTCCGCTTATAACATTCTAGGAGGAGCTAGGTTTGCTGGACGAACATAGTTTCTCTAAATGATTATTAAACAAGAACTAATCATATATGTGATTGATTATAATTCGTTGTAATTAATTCACAATATATATTTAATTCCCCCTTGGGTTGATATATGCGTCATAATTGATCATAAATCTTTATGATTTATTATAATTCATATATAATATAACCCATAAATTGATTAATAACTGTACAACCGCTACAGAAACCAGGCCATAATGTGTTACTAACAATCCTGTTATACCCTAGACCATATTTTTTTTTTATTATTTATTCATTTAAAACAAGCAGAAGACAGGCCAATGATATAGGTAAATCATTGCCTGAGTTTAGTGATTCGTTCTCACCCATTCAATGTCTTTTATGCCTGGGAAGCTGCATCTGATTCAGTTTCAGTCTTGATTTCTTCTGGTTCCAAATAAAAGAGCTGAACCAGCCATTAATATATTTAATTAATTTATAGTGCAATTTAGGAGAATTGGTATAATTTGAAATAAGTACAAGAAACAAGGCAAGACTATAATTTTGATCAAAGCTCTCCTTCCTAACATAGACAATGCCAGTGGTCAATGACACTGGTCAGATCATCGAACTTCATGGTCTTAATTTACATAGTTATGCTGATGATTCACAAATTTATTTTGCTTTCCAACCCAATTCTGTTTTTCCTCCCCCTCCATCATTTCTTGCCTTCAAGATCTTGATGACCTTACATTTAGAATAGCAGATTTAAGAGGCTGTGCTGTGACATGATTCTTTGTACGATTCACCCTGATTAGATTGTATTTAAGAACCTCTTTTGTTTTTTATGACCATAACACCAAGTCTTGCAAATGACAGGAATATTCTGAAAAGTAACATGGTTACCTACATGTCGGACACACTTGAATCACATAATTATACATGATGATTCATGCCTTTGTAAACAAAATTATGTCTTAAAATTTAAATCAATATATTTTATGTGAATGAGTGGGAAGGATGATTTTCACATCGTCTTGAAGAAAAAATAGACTACAATATCTAGTTCTCAAAAGTCTTGTGAACAAATGTTTAGTATTTGTTATATAGCCTTATTTCAGTGACTTATGTGTGGCTATTGAAAAAAAGAGTTAAATGTGTATACAGTGTAGTGCTGTCACAATACCAAAATTTTGACTTCGATACGATACCCAACTTAAATATCACGATACCGATACTTAAACGATACTATGGCAAAAACAGCAGGAAAAGTAAATAAATAACACATATGACAGAACTTCTTTCTTCACCAGTGTGCAGGCTGATACTTCTGGATTTGAGCTTCATTGCCATGAAGTTAGAGTTAGATTTAATATAATTTTTAATGTTTATTATTTTTACGCTCAATAAAATTGTAAATTATTTGCTGTTGTGCTTTTTTATACATATAAGTGTTTTTGACAGTAAGATTATTGTAAAAATTATATTACTGTAAATAATTAAAGCAATGTTATTAAAGCATAAATTGGTTTAAAATAACTGTATATACCCTTCACATATTTATGTATTTTTAAATTAATTTTATTTTTGCAACCAGATATCAATTATTAAACTTAGACTCAATAATACATCTCTTTACGGAGTTCTGCTTGCATGAGTAAAATAAATAAATAACACTCATTTAATGTTTGAGAGCATAAACATAATACTGGTATCAAACTAACCTGTCACTCTTTAAATTCTTTGTACAAATCGGGATGTTTGACGGCAAGATGCTTTTGACTCCCTTCGCTTGCACAGTCTTCGCTTGCATCTCGTGCACAGTTCAGCGCGCGGACCTTTCAAAGTCCGTGCGCACTATCTAGTGGACTCCACAAACTTAAATGTGACAAAGTCACTACCAGACCCCTTCAACACACAGAGAAGTTAAAAGACAAATACCTGGCTTCTGGCTGGCTTCTGCTGATGAAACTGCAAACTATTCTTCAGTAAAATTTTCTTCAATTTATTTTTTCAAACTCTGACTCCGGGTCTTCATTCATCATTTCTGGTCTTTGGGTTTTTAACTGTAAAATTCCCTACACCACCTTCTGTATTCAACTTATGAAGAAAGTGTAAAACTCTCGTAGTTCAAAATGCTTACGCTACATCCTACAACTTACAGAATGCAGAAGGTGGTCTGGCAGGATATAAATATATATTTAATTATATTAACGATAAACGACAAAGGATTAGTTCACTTTAAAATGTAAATTACCTCAACCTTTACTCACCCTCAAGGCATAGATGTGTATGACTTTCTTCTTTCCGATGAACAATTCAATTCAATTCAATTCAATTCAAATTTATTTGTATAGCGCTTTTCACGATACATATCATTTCAAAGCAGCTTTACAGAGAATGGATGTCAACGTTACAATCTAAAGAATGCAGTTAGCAAATAATATAATTTAGGTAATTAATTTACAATCAGAGTTAGCAGTTTAACTGAAGGTAGAAGTAATGAGCTCCTGGAAAAATGAATTACATTAACAATAATTAGGATATAGAAATTGGCAATGTGCATTATATATATATACTGCGTAATATCATTGCGCCTGCTGCACTCATGGTACGGCAGCAAAGTTCCTTGATTATTACGCTGGAACGAGAGTATAGTTCCTAGCCATATCGGCCTAGAAAATCACAGCTTTTCATTTTCTGTCAGTCTTAGTACACGATGTAACTACAGAAGAGTCAAGTTTTAAATTGGAAAAACATTTAAACTCTTTGGTCATTTTAGAGCGAGATGCTAACGGTCTCATCAGATTCAATGAACTATGCTAAGCAATGCTAAAAGTGGTACCTCCACACCCGGAGATCAGCTGAATGGATTCGAAAACAGTAAAACTCAACTGTTTAACTCTAGGGGAGCTGGGAAATGAGCCTATTTTCAAAAAAAGTGGAGTGTTCCTTTAAAACACACTGCAAAAATGCTTTTCTTAATTAGAGTTTTTGTCTTGTTTACAGTCCAAATATCTAAAAATTCTTAAATCAAGAAGCATTTTCTAGACAAGTAAAAATTATTGTCTTGTTTTCAGAAAAAAATAAGTCAAAGTTTTTGCTTAAAATTGAGTTTTTGCTTAAAGGTGCCACAGAATGGCCATTTCACAAGATGTAAAATAATGTGCCCAGGATGTGTCTGTGAAGTTTCAGCTCAAAATACCCCATAGATTTTTTTATTATACCATGTTTTAACTGCTAACAGACGTTGCAGAAAAATGATAACGATAATACATAACGGAGTGCTAAGCTATGTTTCTAACAGTAGCACTTTGTATTTTCTGTTCGTAAATATGTCTCCCTCAAAGAAATTTAAAGGAAGCATGTGTCTCAAAATCATTTTGCTATCAGATAAGTTATCTTCTCGGCTCACTCACGAGTACAGCTGTGGTTACCTGTCGTGAATGCAGTGATGGACAACTGTGTTTTCTCATTCAACGGGTGTTTGGATTTCATGTGCTTTCTCATTATGGTGGTGATATTATGATAACTTGGTTTCATTAATTAATTTGATCAAAAGTAATTTAATTTTGTAAGATCATTTTCATCCAAGTAATTCCAAACTTCACGAGGCAGACGACAACATTGTGACGATCAAATAAAATACATTTGTTAAACACCCTCCACAGCACCACCTGGTGCATTTAGTTATAACTGTGAGTTTTAGTGCTTAGGATTTATCATAGATTCACTGCATTTACGTCCAGCAAAGCAACATAGTAAAATTCAAATAGTATTTTTATTTTTCGAATATCAATTACAGCTCAAATATTCAACTATTTGTGCACACCCCTACATTAAACATTGCATAAATACTACAGAAGTTCACAATATAACTCTCAAAATGGATCTTTACAAACTGTTTGTGATGCAGCATATCAGATCACGCAAGTATGGCATGAATTTTGTTTGCTAAAATTCGATTCTGAATGAGTTTGATAGTGTGCTGCATGGCTAATGGGCTAAAGCTACACACTGTTAGAGAAACTCAATAATAATGAAGATGCGTTTATGAATACAGACTACAAGCGTTTTCGGGTTAAAAATTTAAATAAAGACATGACTCTGGTCTCCGTGAATACAGTAAGAAACGATGGTAACTTTAACCACATTAGCAGTACATTAGCAACATGCTAACGAAACATTTAGAAAGACAATTTACAAATATCACTAATTATATCATGTATCATGAACAGTTATTATTGCTCCATCTGCCATTTTTACTATTGTCCTTGCTTGCTTCACAATACCTGCAGAACTTCTGATGATTCGGCTGTGCAGCTCCAGACCTTAATACTGCCTAGTCTTGAACATGGGCTGGTATATGCAAAAGTTGGGGGCGTAAATAATAATGATCCCAACTGTTACATCACAGTTGGTGTTATGTTGAGATTCACCTGTTTTTTGTGGTCTTTTGCACGCACAGGATTTACATATGAAGGAGGAAACAATGGTGTTTGAGGCTCACTTTATGTCATTTCCATGTACTGAACTCTAATTATTCAACTATGCCAAGGTAAATAATTTTTTTAATTCTAGGGCACCTTTAAAACAAGCAAAATAATCTGCCAATGAGGTAAGCAAAATGATCTTGTTTCACACCAAAACTAGATTATTTAGCTTACCCCATTGGCAGATTATTTTGCTTGTTTTAAGAAAAAACGCACTTAATTTTGACTCTTTTTTTCTGAAAACAAGACAATTTTTACTTGTCTGGAAAATTCTTCTTGATTTAAAATATTTGGACTGGAAATAAGGCAAAAACTAAAAAAAATAAGACATTTTTTGAAATGTAGGTAAACATGAAACTTGTAATTGTGATAAATGTTGATTTCCAGAAACAGTGATATATCACTAGGATGTACAGCATATAATAGAGAACAACTTAAATTAGTTCAGTCACTAAAGGAAGGTGTGTAAGCAATTATTCACTTAAGGAAATATTAGGAGGAGGGACAAATTATTTCATTTCATTTATTATACAGGAAAGGTTAAAAGGTAACATTAAGGTACAATTTAAACGGGCCTGACTCAGGTTAAAAACTGGTTTCCAGCAGGTTCCTGTTCTGCAGAACATAAAACATAAAACACAATTTACAACACAAGGTCAAAAACACTTTTACAAAACATTAACACAGGCTAAACAAATACAAACAACTAAAAACAATACAAACAAAAATAGGACAATAAATAAACAATCAATGAGTACAAGTGTAACTTTAACCACATTTAACAGTACATTAGCAACATGCTAACGAAACATTCATAAAGACAATTTACAAATATCACTAAAAATATCATGATATCATGGATCATGTCAGTTATTATTGCTCCATCTGCCATTTTTGCTATTATCCTTGCTTGCTTACCTAGTCTGATGATTCAGCTGTGCACAGATCCAGACGTCCTGCCCTTGTCTAATGCCTTGAACATGAGCTGGCATATGCAAATATGCAAAAGGAGGAAACAATGGTGTTTGAGACTCACTGTATGTCATTTCCATGTACTGAACTCTTGTTATTCAACTATTCCAAGGTAAATTCAATTTTCAATTCTATGGCACCTTTAATGGGCTGCTTTTTTTCTGAAATGACATGACACGAGTTTGTTCTTTGATTCCTCTTGAAGTATACATACCTGAAAAGTAGTTGCAAATTCTCTTTGCCAGGGTGAAATTGCAAGCACAATAAACCTCACAAGAATTGAAAAGGGGCTACTTTCCCATAGACTGGAGTGAGACCATGGACG
Source organism: Megalobrama amblycephala (assembly GCF_018812025.1). NCBI lineage: Eukaryota > Metazoa > Chordata > Actinopteri > Cypriniformes > Xenocyprididae > Megalobrama > Megalobrama amblycephala. The sequence continues at coordinate 32,976,420 of NC_063063.1, forward strand.
TCTCTCCAGGTGTCGCAGTTTTTCTTGGTACTCTGTGGTGTGACAGATCACTGTAGAGGTTCAGTTCATGCAGAGCGCACATGAACCAATCATCTCTTCTGCTTTACTAGTTATAACATGAAATAAACATTAATGAACATCTGAAGGTATGTTGAAAGATACAGTACAACTTACCGAATCCACATCATGTCACATTTAATTGATCAGTCAGTGTTTCAATTGCAGAAATGCGTCAATAAAACAGCTTGTTTTAACAAATGTCATATTTGCTGTCACATTTAGCTTATATAAAAGGCCTATATAAAAAACGAGTAATGGACCCCCCTTCAATAATTTATTTTGTAATCGTACCCTTAAACATGCACCATACCTTTTTTTCTTTTTTTTCCCCCCTCTTTTGAGTTTGCAGGTCTGAGTATAAACACAAGTGTTGTGCTCCCCAAACTGTTTACCGCTGCTCAGCAGTGATGTTACCGTGTCTTCAAAGAATCTTAATTGCACAAACATAAACACAATGTACAGTCCAGACCTGGTCCTCTCTCATCCGTCATGTCGTCACTCCTCCCTTTATGCTTCCAAAGCTCCAACTTGAGATATGAGACCTGTGTGGTGCACAGGTGACGCTCATTACCATTCACGCCACCAGCTTCACTCCGTTCTCACACCCCTCTGCCTCGTCCTGTTTGCCACACCGTTATTCCAGGCTGAAAATCAAAATTTCATTGTATTGGAGTAATAAGCGACAGAGTTTTGGCTTTTGCTTCCCAGCTCCTGATTAACTTACAAACTTTTAACCCCAGTTTCAGCTAGTCCTAGACTAAAATGCATGTTGAAGCTGTTTGAACTGAAAGTAACTTGCACTGACATATCTTAAAATATGTTTGAACCATTGTTTTGCCTCAAGATGCACACCAAAAATGTTTTTTTTTTCTAGTGTAAGTTTATAAAAGCTACTTTAATATCCTAATTGAACTAAGGCTTAATCCTGGCTTAGACTAAGCCCTGTCTGAGAAACCGGGCCATAATGTATTACTAACAATCCTGTTATACCCTAGACCATATATTTTTTTAACATTTTAAACAAGAAGAAGAGAGGCCAATAATATAGGTAAACCATTGCCTGAGTTTAGAGATTCATTCTCACCTATTCAATGTATTTTATTTCTGGGTTACGAGACCTTTGCATCACTAGTGGCATAGCCTCAGATTTTGAATAAATTTTACATTTTATATCTTGAAACTTTACTAAACTGTTCAATAATTTCCATAATCACTGGAATAGACTCCTCTGGTTGAGGAACAAACAAAAGGATGTCATCTGCATAAAAAGTGATTTTGTGCTGTTTACCATTAATTAATATACAATAAATATATGGATTACTGATCTCACCACATCCGCTAGAGGTTTATTCAATAACCATAGCTAAAGGTTACTATCCTAACCAAAGATAATGGTGAGAACTCTGGGTTCGGGTGACATTCCAAGCTCAGAGCCTTCCCCCGGACAGCACCCCAAATACACATACTCTTTATGTAATTATTTGTAAGTGTGAACTCTTGTGGTGTACCTCAAGGATTTATTCATGGCCCACTACTATTTTTTAATTTATATGCTTCCTCTTGGTCAGATCATCAAACTTCATGCTCTTAATTTACATAGTTATGCTGATGACTCACAAATTTATTTTGCTTTCCAATCCAATTCTGTTTTTCCTCCCCCTCCATCATTTCTTGCCTTCAAGATCTTGATGACCTTACATTTAGAATAGCAGATTTAAGAGGCTGTGCTGTGACATGATTCTTTGTACGATTCACCCTGATTAGATTGTATTTAAGAACCTCTTTTGTTTTTTATGACCATAACACCAAGTCTTGCAAATGACAGGAATATTCTGAAAAGTAACATGGTTACCTACATGTCGGACACACTTGAATCACATAATTATACATGATGATTCATGCCTTTGTAAACAAAATTATGTCTTAAAATTTAAATCAATATATTTTATGTGAATGAGTGGGAAGGATGATTTCACATCGTCTTGAAGAAAAAATAGACTACAATATCTAGTTCTCAAAAGTCTTGTGAACAAATGTTTAGTATTTGTTATATAGCCTTATTTCAGTGACTTATGTGTGGCTATTGAAAAAAAGAGTTAAATGTGTATACAGTGTAGTGCTGTCACAATACCAAAATTTTGACTTCGATACGATACCCAACTTAAATATCACGATACCGATACTTAAACGATACTATGGCAAAAACAGCAGGAAAAGTAAATAAATAACACATATGACAGAACTTCTTTCTTCACCAGTGTGCAGGCTGATACTTCTGGATTTGAGCTTCATTGCCATGAAGTTAGAGTTAGATTTAATATAATTTTTAATGTTTATTATTTTTACGCTCAATAAAATTGTAAATTATTTGCTGTTGTGCTTTTTATACATATAAGTGTTTTTGACAGTAAGATTATTGTAAAAATTATATTACTGTAAATAATTAAAGCAATGTTATTAAAGCATAAATTGGTTTAAAATAACTGTATATACCCTTCACATATTTATGTATTTTTAAATTAATTTTATTTTTGCAACCAGATATCAATTATTAAACTTAGACTCAATAATACATCTCTTTACGGAGTTCTGCTTGCATGAGTAAAATAAATAAATAACACTCATTTAATGTTTGAGAGCATAAACATAATACTGGTATCAAACTAACCTGTCACTCTTTAAATTCTTTGTACAAATCGGGATGTTTGACGGCAAGATGCTTTTGACTCCCTTCGCTTGCACAGTCTTCGCTTGCATCTCGTGCACAGTTCAGCGCGCGGACCTTTCAAAGTCCGTGCGCACTATCTAGTGGACTCCACAAACTTAAATGTGACAAAGTCACTACCAGACCCCTTTAACACACAGAGAAGTTAAAAGACAAATACCTGGCTTCTGGCTGGCTTCTGCTGATGAAACTGCAAACTATTCTTCAGTAAAATTTTCTTCAATTTATTTTTTCAAACTCTGACTCCGGGTCTTCATTCATCATTTCTGGTCTTTGGGTTTTTAACTGTAAAATTCCCTACACCACCTTCTGTATTCAACTTATGAAGAAAGTGTAAAACTCTCGTAGTTCAAAATGCTTACGCTACATCCTACAACTTACAGAATGCAGAAGGTGGTCTGGCAGGATATAAATATATATTTAATTATATTAACGATAAACGACAAAGGATTAGTTCACTTTAAAATGTAAATTACCTCAACCTTTACTCACCCTCAAGGCATCCTACTGTAGATGTGTATGACTTTCTTCTTTCCGATGAACAATTCAATTCAATTCAATTCAAATTTATTTGTATAGCGCTTTTCACGATACATATCATTTCAAAGCAGCTTTACAGAGAATGGATGTTAACGTTACAATCTAAAGAATGCAGTTAGCAAATAATATAATTTAGGTAATTAATTTACAATCAGAGTTAGCAGTTTAACTGAAGGTAGAAGTAATGAGCTCCTGGAAAAATGAATTACATTAACAATAATTAGGATATAGAAATTGGCAATGTGCATTATATATATATATATATATATATATATATATATATATGTATGGTGTCCTGGTGGCCTGTATACAGTATACAGCTCCTGGAAAAATGAATTACATATTAACAATAATTAGGATATATAAAAATTTGAGAATGTGCATGTTGATCCAGATGATTGCGTCTTCTGAAGTCCTCGCAGGAGTTGGTGCCGTCTCTTCATAGGTGTTCATAGGTCATCTGAGGTCTTCTTAAGAGGCTGGATCCAAACTGAGGCTGATGTCTTCTCTAGTCACCTAGTCACCAAAACAGAAAAGGAAGTGGAGAATAATTAGTGTACCTGCTGTTCATAACATTAAGTAAAGATAGTCATGTGCAATTGATCTGATAAGAGATGCATTATGTGAATGCTTGGCTAAGGAGATGCGTCTTTAATCTAGATTTAAACTGGGTGAGCGAATCTGAACCACTAACATTATCAGGAAGGCTATTCCAGAGTTTCGGAGCCAAATGTGAAAATGCTCTCCCTCCTTTGGTGGACTTAGCTATCCTAGGTACAACCAGAAGTCCAGAGTTTTGTGATCTTAAAGAGCGTGAGGGATTGTAGGGCGGTAGAAGATCAGTTAAGTACACAGGAGCTAAACCATTTAGAGCCTTATAGGTCATTAGCAATACTTTATAATCGATACGGAACTTAATGGGTAACCAGTGTAGAGATGATTAAATTGGTGTTATATGATCATATTTTCTTGACCTGGTAAGAACTCTAGCAGCTGCATTTTGTACTAATTGTAGCTTATTTATTGAGGAAGCAGGACAACCAGCTAATAATGCATTACAGTAATCTAGTCGAGACGTCATGAAAGCATGAACTAACTTTTCTGCATCAGAAATAGATAACATATTCCATACCTTAGCAATGTTTCTGAGGTGGAAGAAGGCTGTTTTTGAAACATATGAAATATGATTTTCAAAGGATAAGTTGCTGTCTAATATAACACCCATAAGTTGCTGTCTAATATAACACCCAGGTCTTTAACTGTCGAGGATGGAGTAACAGTACATCCTTCTAAATGCAGATTGTAGTCTGAAAGAATCTGTGTACAAGTTTTTGGCCCAATAAATAATACTTCAGTCTTATCTGAATTTAATAGAAGAAAATTACTAGTCATCCAATGTTTTACACACTCTGTCAGATTGGATAAAAGGGATGTCTTATAGAGACAGAATCTCTCAGAAATAAAGATGGGAATAGCTGTGAAAGAGTGTGTAAAAAGATTGTGGAATACTTTAAAAACAATGTTCTTCAACATCATATTGCAAAGGCTTTTCAAATCTCATCATCTACAGTGCATAACATCATCAAAAGATTCAGAGAAACTGGAGAAATCTCTGTGCGTAAGGGACAAGGCCGAAGACCTTTATTGGATGCCCATGGTCTTCGGGCCCTCAGACGACACTGCATCACTCATCGGCATGATTGTGTCAATGACATTACTAAATGGGCCCAGGTATACTTCCAGAAACCACTGTTGTTAAACACAATCCACTGTGCCATCTGCAGATGCCAACTAAAGCTCTGTCATGCAAAAAGGAAGCCATACGTGAACATAGTCCTGAAGCGTCATCGTGTCCTGTGGGCCAAGGCTCATTTAAAATGGACTGTTTCAAAGTGGAAAAGTGTTCTATGGTCAGACGAGTCCAAATGTAACATTCTTGTTGGAAATCACGGATGCCGTGTCCTCCGGGCTAAAGAGGAGGGAGACCTTCCAGCATGTTATCAGTGTTCGGTTCAAAAGCCAGCATCTCTGATGGTATGGGGGTGCAAAGTGCATACAACTCCTGCGAGGACTTCCTCCTTGGCGGCAACTCCTGCGAGGACTTCAGAAGACGCAATCATCTGGATCAACATGCACATTGCCCAATTTATTTAATTTTCTATATATTCCTAATTATTGTTAATGTAATTCATTTTTCCAGGAGCTCATTGCTTCTACCTTCAGTTAAACTACTAACAGTGATTGTAAATTAAATTCCTAAATTATTACATTATTTGCTAACTGCATTCTTTAAATTGTAATGTTGACATGCATTCTCTGTAAAGCTGCTTTGAAATGATATTTATCGTGAAAAGCACTATACAAATAAATGTGAATTGAATTGAATACAGTATGACAGCTTGCATGTTTTGGAAGGCACTATGAATGCTGAAAGGTATATAAAGGTTTTAGAGTAAAATATGCTCCCCTCCAGATGACGTCTATTTCAGGGAGGGCCTTGTGTGTTTCAGCAGGACTATGCAAAACCACATACTGCAGGTATTACAACAGCATGGCTTCATCGTAGAAGAGTCCGGGTGCTGAAATGTCCTGCCTGCAGTCCAATTCTTTCACCTATAGAGAAAAATAAGTGAAAGATGACCACAAACTCTTCAGCAGCTGGAAACCTATATCAGGCAAGAATGAGACCAAATTTCAACACCAAAACTCCAGAAACTCATAACCTCGATGTCCAGACATCTTCACACTGTTTTGAAAAGAAGATGAGATGCTACACCATGGTAAACATGCCCCCTTCCCAACTATTTTGAGACCTGTTGCAGGCATCAAATTTGAAATGAGCTCATTTTGTGCATAAATTTGTAAAATTTCTCAGTTTAAACATTTATGTTATCTATGTTCTATTGTGAATGAAATATTGGATCATGTGATTTGAAAGTTGGCTCATGTGTTCATTTTATTCAAATTAAAAAAAAAACATCCCAACATTTACAGAATTCGTGTTGTATACATTCAAGAAATTATTGTATTTATAATATGAAGTTAGAGTATATGGAATGAAAGTCTGAATATATGGAATGAACATCTGAATATATGGAATAAAACTTGAATATACTGAATGAATCATGAATATATGGAATGCACATATGAATATATGGAATAACATGAATATATGAAATAATAATGAAAGTTTGGTAACACTTTTGTTACGTACAGAAGGGGACGGAGACACAGGTATAGTAATATACAGTTTATTGAACAACCAGAGATTGATGGCAGAGTGCAGGTGAGTGGAAGCAGGTTAAGTTTGTGACTGAAGATGATACTGGATCTGATACTTGTCTTTATCTTTCCCAGGGATCGTGGAAGCAGGCAGGTGTGGAGCAGACGAGACACGAAGACACTCACAAGAGACGAGGAGACACTAGGAGTCACATGGAACGCTGGATACAGGTAAGTAGAAGTTAGCAGAGTCCTTGAGGTAAGCATCACAGGGAGGTATGCATTAACAAGACCAGACAGTGACTGAATGCTCTGGAGTGTCTTTTATGCTGCTGTGGTGATGAATGCTGATGCGTGTCAGGTGTGGCTACTTAATACTCAGGAGAGGGAGTGCGTTGTGATTGGGTGAGTGTAGAGCCTGGCGTGTCTGTGACATTACAGTGAAATTACTTATACATAAACTATTATCAATACCTGTAATTTAATTACTTCCATCAAGCTTCGTGAGCATCGGATCCTGACTGAGCTGGTGTGGACTCCACCTTGAAATCTCTAATCATCATACAATGCTCTCAATCCAAGGTAAGAAGAAATCTTTTGATGCAGTAAAGGATTGTAGAGATGTGTACTTGATTAATTGGAGATTGAGGGGGATAACAAAGACAACAATATATGGAAAGAAAGTTTGAATATATGTGATGAAATTCAGAATATATGGAATGAAGTTCTGAATACACTGGATGAAATTTGAAACAGTGCTTCTCCTCATGGATTGACATCACAGAGTTTACTGATATTTTGGAACTGATGTGTAAATGGTATCTCACCGATAAAAAGATGGAACAATGTTGTTTAAATTTATTTGTAAAGTTGTTCTGGTAATTTTACAGCAATTTCAGTAATCAGGATAACTGGGTGAAAGTTGCTAATGGAAATGTGATCCTCAAAATGACAGGATATAGGGTGCTTCTCAATATGCCTCCTCGTCTCCTCGCTCCTCCGTCCTCCATCCTATGACCCGGAAAACGATCGAGCTCAGCCATCTTGAAGGACATCTCAATTCTCTAATTGCACCGCGAGGAGGCGAGGATCGAGGAGTGAGGAGGCTTCCTGAGGAGTCATGAGCGAGGATACATAGGTGCATCCTTTGCGGAAGTCTTTCTCATCGAGAAACGTGACGCACGTATAAATTCTCCTCCCCCTCCATATCTGTCACAATAATATAAATGTATGCTTTACTTTTACAGTTTAAATAAACTTTATACCTCATATATTTCAACGGGGCATCTTGCTTTATTAATATTTATTATAATTTTTTAAAATAACCAAACTTTTTTAACATATGGATAGGTCCCTGAAGTACAGCTGATGACGCTTTGAAGTGACGCTAAAGGGAGTGAGGATATATCATTTCACTTGATTCAATTCCTCTGTCCTCGCATCTTTTCCTTGCTTCCTTCCCTCGCATCCTGAAGAGGTGGAGCTAAGACATGAGGAAAGGAAGCAAGGAAAGGAAACGAGGATGCACAAATAAGAATTGAGAAGCACCCATAGACTTCAAAAACCTTTTTTTGTGTTGTTTGGAATATGACTGTTACAGTTTGTTTTGTTCTGTTTAGTTCATGTTTAGAGTGTTTTTCTTTGGTCAGTTTCCGGCCACTAGTTTGTCATGGTTCCTGATTTGATTAGTGTTTGAGTTCAGCTGTGTCTTGTTAGTTAATCTCGTTTGGATCTTCTGTTCACAGTGTATTTAAGCCCTGTGTTTGTTCAGTTCTCTGTTATGTATACATTGCTGTTCTGTTTCCTGTTCAAGTGATTCTGAGTTCTGTTCATTAAAACTTGTAAATTGCTGCAATTAGATCCTACAGCTCATCCTTTGCTGCAACAACATATGACAGAAGAACTGACCATGGATCCATGGATCTAGCAGCAGTGGAAATTCTCCTCTTCTCCCAGGGGGATCTGTCCCTTGAGGCCCACACACAGAGGTATTTGAATTTGGTACCTTTTGTTCATTATGATGACACCAGCCTCTGTGTGTTTTTCCAGGCAGGTCTCAATGCTGAAACCAAAGGACGCCTACCCGGAGATGGGCCTCGGGGAAACTTCCTGGATATTGTTGAGTGGGTACTGGTCCACAACGAATCCCCCTTGACCATCGTGGAGAATGAAGAATACTGCCCCAACCTGCAAGCCTGGTCACAAGATGGCCGCCATGCCCAGGTCCGCTTTAGTGCCCTTGGAGGATCCTTGGCTGATCGATTTCTGGTCAGAGCCAAGTGCTGTCCCAGTCTCCGCCCCGAGCCCAGAGGGGGCTCCTGTCTCCATCCCAGCCTCCGCCCTGAGCCCAGAGGGGGCTCCGGTCTCCGCCCCGGGCCCGGAGGGGGCTCCAGCCTACGAGCCTGCTGATGGGAACCTGATAAGCCCTCCCAAGAGAATTTCCTGAAGAAGGCCACGGAGGCAGCGTCACTATGGCCCCCCGAACTGCTGGCGCCGCCCTGGAGGCTACCTGTCCCGATAGCCACGCCCTTGTCAGCCTCCAGAGCCCCCACCCTCCCACCCTTGTGGATGTTATAAGGCGTGAGGTCGTGCCTGCCGGGAGGGCGGGGGACTGCTATGGTTTGAGTTGTTTTGTTCTGTTTAGTTCATGTTTAGAGTTTTTCTTTGGTCACATGTTCCCCATTGTTTTCAGTTTCCCGCCACGTGTTGTCATGGTTCCTGATTTGATTAATGTTTGAGTTCAGCTGTGTCTTGTTAGTCTCGTTTGGATCTTCTGTTCACTGTGTATTTAAGCCCTGTGTTTGTTCAGTTCCTTTGTCAGTTCTCTGTTCTGTATACGTTGCTGTTCAAGTGATTCTGAGTTCTGTTCATTAAAACTTGTAAATTGCTGCAATTAGATCCTACATCTCATCCTTTGCTGCAACAACGTTTGACAATGACCAGCTGTTGCCAAAATTTGTCTAGTTCAATAAAGTATTGGAAAATATCATTGACTGTAATTTTAAAGTCATGGAACTCAGAAGGATATACTGCTCTGATAACCAGGGTTGGGAAGGTTACTTTTAAAACGTATTTCACTACTGATTATAAAATACATGCTTTAAAAAGTAATTTGTAATGCATTTTGTTTACACAAGTTTGTAGCATATGCACACTTATCAGGACAGTCAATAAAATCTGGAATCTTCAGGATGCTTCTCGCATGCTGGACTGTGTTGTAATCTGACCTCGGCTCTGGCCAGTCCAGAGAGAAACAGACACTCTGACAGCTTTGTTACCTTCCGAGGTAACACAGGGCCCAATTTCCTAGCTCTTGGGACATGAAAGGGCCCCCCCCCTAACTTTCACGGCCTCAGTTCAAACCCTCCCGCGGAAACGGAAGAAGCCAATGAACTGCAGCAGCACAGAACTGAAACCGGCAAGCAAACTGACGCAAGTACCGTTTCTGAATCTTGGATCATGAAACTGATTTCTGTGCTGGCTTTCAAGGACTGTTAGGTTTTGCTACTTGCCTTCTCTCTTTCCTACTTTCACTCTTGTATGTATGTGTATATCCTAATGTATAGCCGTATAACCTCTGTAGTCGTAGTTTGCATATATTAAACACATTATTCATGCTCGATTGTTCTTTTTGCTCATTTCAACCAAAACCAGGTCACTTTAACGTTCTTTGATCGCTTTAGGCTTTGATGCTATAATAGGAATTGTTCTCGTGGCCAGAGAACAACTCCGCTTATAACATTCTAGGAGGAGCTAGGTTTGCTGGACGAACGTAGTTTCTCTAAATAATTATTAAACAAGAGCTAATCATATATGTGACTGATTATAATTCGTTGTAATTAATTCACAATATATATATTTAATTCCCCCTTGGGTTGATATATGCATCATAATTGATCACAAAGCTTTATGATTTATTATAATTCATATATAATATAAGCCATAAATTGATTAATAACTGTACAACCGCTACAAGTTTTTTTGTTTTTTTTGTTTTTAACTTATTCTCAATACTTTAGAATACTTTGGAATATTAATAAGGTATGTAACACAAAGGGGCCACCAAACATAGGACTTGGTTTTCCTCTGCAGGTCATCTCTACATCAGTTTTCTACAATATTTCTTGAAAGAAAAAATGCAATGGAAAAATGCTGATGCTCAAAAAGGGCTGGGGGTGTAAACTTTTTGATCCCACTTATTTTGTTATTACAATTTTGCATATTCTGCAAGGGAGATGAAACTTATGAGCAGAATTGTAGCTTAGGATGCTTTTGCAGACTGTTAGAGAGGTTTTTGATTACATTAATGTTTAAATGAAATAAAAATTTATTTTACATTAATGTTTAAATGAAATAAAAACATTAAAATTCACTTTGGTAATCTAAAATACTTTTAGGATGTAACTGTAATTTGATTACCACCCATTTAAAATATAACTGTAATGAAATACAGTTACTTAAATTTTGTATTTTCAATATGTAACTAAGTTACATGTATTCCGTTGCTCCCAAACCCTGCTGATAACAGGCATATAACTAGCTCTATGTCACAGTTCCCTTCGTTATTGGACTCCATTTCCCATCATCCTCCTTGTTTCATCACCTGCACTCACTTCCTCGTCATCTCCCCAAAATCATGGATTACCTGCACCTGTTCCTGATCATCTGCACTCCCTTTATAATGGACTCGCTCCCTTCACTCCTTGTCTGTTCTTATTGTTAGTTAATGTGTGTATGGTTGTTTTGTCTCCTTCGTTGTTGATTAAATACCGTTTGTTGAAGTCTGTGAACGCCTCGTCTCTACCGCAACCTTACCTTGTACCACTATACGTTATTCAATAAGTACTGTCAAATTTGAACTTTCTTTCCAAATATTGCAAATTCCGTTCCATACATTCAGACTTCCGTTCCATATATTCAGACTTTCATTCCATATATTCAAACTTGTATTCAATATATTCAGACTGTTCCGTGACCACATAATATGTTAGTCTTGTTTCTATTCTTTAAAGGTCCCGTTTTTCGTGTTTTTTTGAAGCTTTGATTGTGTTTATAGTGTGCAATATAACATGTGTTCATGTTTCGCGTGTAAAAAACACAGTATTTTTCACATAATTTACTTATCTGTATACCGCTGTTTCCACTGTCATAAAAACAGGCTGATGACTTCCTTGTTCTATGAAGTCCCTCCTTCAGAAATACGTAACGAGTTCTGATTGTGCCAGCGGTTCCTGTGTTGTGATTCGACAGCAGCTTAGCGCTCCTTGCCCGGAAAGGTCACGCCTCTTACCATAACGTGGAGATGTACGCGCTCAGTGTTATTGTAAACATGTCTTTAATTTTACCCTATCAATTTGAGCCGGAATCAGACCCCGTGATTGGACTGCGGGATGAAAATAACAGCGTTTCGACGACATGGCGACAAACACACTCTACAAACGCAACTCTTGTGTATTCCTGTGGGCGGAGGTTAGTCAAAAAACTGTTTTAGTGACGTCATTAAAGAAGGAAGTAGAGGGATGTAGTCCAAACTGGCCGTTCGATGTAGGCGACTTCTGTTAAATAAAATATCTCGCTTGGCATTGAACTTTGAGCTTTAAAATTTTACAGATTTTATTTATACTCTAACAACAACATTACACACTAACTAAAGTTTGAAACATGGGATCACGAAGAACGGGACCTTTAAGTGATCCTGTGTTTTATTTGGCCATGGTCCCTTTAAGAATCCTGGGTTTCAGTAAGGAGTCATGTCATGAGACCATAAATCAGGAAGTAGTCAAGCATGGCACAGAGAGCAGTATTTTTATTGTATCTGAGCTAATCTTGTGACATCTGCATACATCTTATGCCCTTTGTAGCATTGTGGGTATTGTATTGATTGTGCATTGTTACATTTTGTGAATTTTATTTTTAGAAGTCTGTTATTTACACTACTATTATGCTAGAGTAATATTATATGCTTATGGTTGTACTGTTCCTAGAGAAAGTTCATATTACATATAAATAAGTGATTGACTACAGGTAAAATATGATGCCATATTACATTAAGAAATGTCTATTAAAATATATAAACTGTAAAAAACAAAAAACAACAACAAAAAAAAAACACTAACATACTGTAACAGTACAAATTTAAGGATTTAATTAATATGATTTGAGTTGATATCTGTATAAGTGCTGATTATGCTCATGTATGTTTCAGTTTCACCAACCCATTGCAACATCAATAAACCTGTGGACAAGGAGTGAACTGTCTTCAGAGTCTTGAAGTTATGGAAGAGTTTACCTGGCTGTCAAGTTATATACAGAACTGAGGACAGCACAGTGAAACCACAACTTTTAAAAGGCAAGCAATACAGGCAGACAGATTACAATAAAAGCATTGTCACACGCAGCCAGTGGACAACTATCAGACTATAGCTGTGTGGAGAGATACACCACAAGACTGTGCCATGGCAACAGAAACGTTTTCATTAAAGACAAGCTCTCGTGCTTCAAGTGCATCGTCAACTGGGTCAGCAGCAGCTAAGGCGAGAGCGAGAGCAGAGGCAGCAAAAGCATGTCTTGCCTCCGTTGAAGAGGAAGCTACAAAAAGCCAAGCTGGAGGCATCTATGGAAATGCTTAAACATAAGAAAGAAACAGCAGCAGCCATTGCAGAAGCAGAGGTGCTTGAAGCTGCTATTGATGAAAATATAGAGAAAAACAGTTGCAGATTAAGTTTAAATTCTGCCCCCTTGGAAACAACGCACTGAACAATATGTTATTGACTAAACTAAAGAACAAGAGACAGAAGTCCAGCTGTGTGATGTTGACATCCCCCAAAAACAGAACCAAGCCCAAACTACAGCATTTCAGCTTCACATCTTAAACCTGAAGCCAAACCTTTCCTTGCACACCAAACCAGTGCTGCTTTCCAACCATCTCATATTACTGCAAAACAGCCATGCATCTATGAAAATGAACAAGCTTGTGAGTCATGAGAAGTTAGATTCGAGAGCAACCATGCTACTCCTGTGCAACATTTCAGACAGCAAACTAACAGTGGTCATCCTACTCCTCTATCCTACCCCATATCCCCAAACTCAAATCATGGCAGCTCAAACATAAATGACTTTGTAAGATATCTTGCTCGTCGTGAGCTTGTGGCAACAGGCTTATTTCAGTTTAATGATAAACCTCAGAACTACAGAGGCTGGAAACATTCTTTTCAGGCTGTAACTACTGATTTAAACCTGACACCCAGTGAAGAGATGAATCTCCTGCTGAAGTGGCTTGGCAAGGAATCAGCAGAGCATGTGGAACAGATAAGGGCAATACATATCAACAATCCACAAGCAGGACTGGCAATGGCATGGGACAGACTTGAACAAATTTATGGCTCAACAGAAGTGATAGATACTTTGTTCAAACGAATTGACACCTTTCCAAAAATAGCGAATCGAAATTAGAATCGAAAGTTGACAAAGTTGAGTGATCTTCTAATGGAGCTTCATTCCGCTAAGGAAGGAGACTTGCCCGGCCTCGCTTTCTTAGACACGGCAAGAGGCATCAATCCAATAGTACAGAAGCTGTCGTTTCGTCTACAAGAAAAGTGCATCAGTTGATGTAGCCTACAAGCAACAAAACCATGTTCCCTATCCTCCCTCTGCCTACTTCATAGACTTTGTTAGTCAGAAGGCTAGAATTGGGAATGATCGAAGTTTTAACTTTATCTCTCATATAGACATGGCTCCCAAGATGGAGAAGACGGCTTGGAAGCCCAGTAAACAACGAGAAATCTCTGTACACAAGACAACGGTATCTTCCAGATTTCCCATTGATACTGGTGAGCCCTCCCAAAACTGACATCTGCGATAAACTGTATCCCATTCATAGAAAACCACATCCTCTGTGTAAATGCTGTGCATTCAGGGAAAGGCCCATTGAAGCTCGCAAAACAATTTTAAAAGAGAATATTGTGTGCTTTAAAGACTGCTCTTCGGCATCACATATCGCAAAAAACTAAAATTAAAATCCAATGTTCTGAATGTAAGAGTGAAAGTGTGCAAAAGGCCATGTTCAAGTAAAATTGATGTTATTATAATAGTTGCACAGTGCTCTGTTTTAGTACTGCATCTGCTGAGTAGGCGGAGTTTAATTGAAAGTCTCGCGAGTTCAGCGAATAATAGCGCGAGATCAGATACACGGCAATGGAGAACGAGATGGAAGAAATGCGGTGCGTGTCAATACTGTAAATAAATGGTTTAGTGCGGATTTATAGACATTCAGTTATAAATCCTCTATAGACCACTCATATTGGGAGCAGTTTAGTATTTTCAGATGTGATGGGCGGCCGATGTTGTGTGATCGCTCCAGAGACATGTGGAATTGTATGGTGAATACCATCGCGTGCGTCACTGCCGACTGTAAGTGTTTGTTTCACTATTCAGTTTAATAATCATTGTCTTGACGTGATATTAGTTGCATCAATAAGACATTTATTCAGTTGTAAAGGATCAGCTGCTATATTGTACATTTATCACACGTTTGTGATGTCTCGTATGTTCACTCGTGTGAAACGATAATGACGCAGCACTTTGTTATATATATCATATCAGAGAACTAATTGAGTTTTTATTGTTTATTTGTAGAACCACGTTCATCCACGTTTGTCCAGCTGACAGCGCTTATCACACACCCATCACGCACACAGAACACCGCAGCACACGAAGCATCTGTTAATATTGCATCACATTAAGCCTCTCAGGACCAGATGAGAATATGTAACCACCTGTTCGGGTATCAATGTGATGGCATCACGTGTGAGGATCGACGATTGAGAAGATCTGCACCCTCCTTTCATTGAATGGACTTTTCTGGAACACTTGGGACTTGCAGAGACTGAGTACCCCTATTTTCACAACTTCATTGCCTGATCTCACCATCATAATTGTATCTTTTGAGTCAAATCACATTGTTGTATTGTTTGGTTAATTTGCGTAGGCCTACGCCGTTTGATTTGAGACATATTTATGTTTGTTAATATTCTGAATCATTCATTCTTTTATTTTATCAATCAATACAATCGGTGAATCTGATTCATGACTCTGGCGTCTTTACTCCTCTCCTAGTCCCTGGACATTAATTGGTAAATAATCCTCTAAGGTGATTTAGAACCGTAATAGTAACCAGTGCATAACACAGTCTTCAATACAGAAAGGCACCACACAGTGCTCCACCCTGGACCCGCGCCCTGGATAGAAGAAGTAGACGCTGCTCCTGAGCACGGCGGGGAGGGGGAGGAAGTTACCAGCAAATGTAAAATGTTAAATCTCGAGTTACTAGCAAATGCACAGAAGTCTGTGGGGAAGATCAGACAGACCGCTCTAAAATATGCCTTGTAAAAGTATCTCCAGCTGGCCACAGAGACAAAGCAGTAAAATTCTATGCAATCCTGGACGAACAGAGCAACAGGTCACTAGTTTGCTCACAGTTCTTTGAAGTGTTCAGTGACCAAAGTGCTCTGTACACATTAAGATCATGTGCGGGAGTAAAGGAGTCAGCTGGAAGAAGGGCTTGCAGCTATGAAGTGGAATCTCTGGATGGAACTGTCCGCATCCCATTACCAAGCCTAATAGAATGTAACGACATTCCCTATAACAGAGACGAGATTCCAACTCCCGATATTGCTCGTCGTCACGCACACTTAAAGTCTGTGGCACACCTCATTCCAGAATCAGATCCACAAGCCCCAATTATGCTTCTCTTAGGTCAGGACATCATAAGAGTTCATAAGGTCCGTAAACAGGTGAATGGCTCACACAACTATGGCTATGCACAGAAGTTGGATCTGGGATGGGTCATTGTTGGCAATGTATATCTGGGAAATGTCCACAAACCACAGACAAACTTTCACACAAACATCACAGAGCCAAAACGCCCAACTCTCTTTAGTCCATGTCCTAACTGTAAGTTTAATTTCTGTGCATTGCCAGGTTAAAGAAAATACAGGGACATCCAACTGACTACCCCCCAACATATTCTGTGGATGAGTATATCTGTGATGCTGACCACCTGGGATGCACTGTGTTTAAGCAAACCAAAGATGATAACCAGGTGGCTCCTTCGATTCAGGATGCCTCTTTCATGAAAATCATGGAGGAAGGTCTACAAAAAGATTCAAACAACAGTTGGGTAGCACCATTACCTTTTAAGAATCCACGTCCATGCCTTCCCAACAACAGGCCACAAGCACTGAAAGGTCTTTTGCCTCTCAAACGCAACTTTCAAAGGAAGCCTGAAATGAGAGAACATTTCCTCAGCTTCATGGACAAGATGTTTAAAAATGGCCATGCTGAGTTGGCCCCTCCTCTGAGCGAGAAAGAAGAACAATGGTACCTGCCAACATTCGGAGTGTACCATCCGAAGAAACCTAAGCAAATCAGAGTAGTGTTTGACTCCATTGCCAAAGCCATTGCCTTCACAGCAGACATAGAACAGATGTTCTAAGTCTTTTTTGGTAAGGGAAGAAGACAGGAACTTTCTATGTTTTCTAAGACAATGACCTTTCCAAAGACATTGTGGACTATCGCATGAGGGTCCATGTCTTTGGTAATAGCCCCTCACCTGTGGTGGCTATTCATTGCCTGCACAAGTCTATTCAGATCAGCAAGTTCCATGTCGACCCTGATGTCAAGCATTTTGTGATGCGTGACTTCTATGTAGATGATGGCCTGAAGTCCCTGCCTACAGCTGAAGCTGCTATCAATTTGATGAAAAAGACACAGGATGTTCTCTCCAAATCCAATCTGAGGCTACATAAGATTGCAGCAAACAACAAAGAGGTCATGGAAGCTTTCCCATCCAGAGATCATGCAAGTGACCTGAAAGATCTAGACTTTGAGGCAGACACACTGCCAATGCAACATAGTCTTGGACTCAATTGGAACCTCCATACCGACTGTTTCCTCTTCAGTGTCTGTGATGAGATAAAACCTTATACCCGGCAAGGTGTTTTATCAACTATCAACAGCCTCTATGATCCTCTTGGGTTTGTAGCGCCAGTCACAATTCAAGGTAAGGCTATTCTGAGAGAGCTCACTACTGAGAGTGGTGACTTGGATGCTCCATTACCACAAGAAATGGAGGAAGCTTGGACGTCATGGAGAGCTTCTTTGACAGAGCTATCCAGTCTTTCCATCTCCAGGCCTTATACTGAGACTTCACCATCAACAGCTGTCAAAAGGGAACTTTGTGTCTTTTCTGATGCATCGACCAAAGCTATTGCTGGAGTGGCATATTTAAAAGTCACAGATGCTGCAGGAACAGGGTGCAAAGTATCCAAAGGTCCTCCAATCCTGACCAATGGCGCTATGTGCCAACAGACCAAAACCCCGCAGATCATGCGACATGGTCTGTTCCTACAGCCCACTTACAAAACACCAATTGGCTAAGTGGACCCAAATTTCTGCTCATGCCAGAACCAGGTACCTCTGAGAGCACTTACAACCATGTTGATCCAAGTTCAGATCCAGATGTAGGTCCTCTAGTATCCACTTTAAGCACTACAACGTCATCCAAGCAGCTTGGTTCCCAACGATTTGCCAAGTTTTTATCTTGGAAGTCACTAACGGGTGCTATTACACACCTTATTCACGTAGCCTGTCTTTTCAATAAAGCTGCAAAGAAAAACAGTTCTTGTAAGGGCTGGCATTACTGCAAGGCAGAATTCACAGTGGAGGAATCCAATAAAGCTTCCGCCATCATCATCAAAGAGGTGCAAGAAGAGGTTTACAGTCAAGAAATCAAATGTATCCAAAAGCAAGAGAAGATTCCAAGAAGTAGTCCTCTTCACACTCTGGATCCATTCATTGATGCAAAAGGTCTGCTGAGAGTGGAAGGTCGTCTCCACCATTCAAGCCTTAATCAGAGTGAGAAGTCTCCTTTGATAATTCCTGGCAAGCATCACATTGCAGCTTTGCTCATTAGACACCACCATATCCACCATCAAGGCCATCACTTTACTGAAGGAGCTGTCCGTTCAGCTGGCTTTGGTGGGTGGTTGGTTGGTTGGTTGGTGGGAAACGAAAGGTGAGTAGCATCATCCATCAGTGTGCAACTTGCAGACGGCTTAGAGCTCCACTCAGTATCCAGAAAATGTCCAGTCTTCCAGCAGATCGCCTCTCAACAGACCCTCCCTTCACCAGTGTTGCACTGGATGTATTTGGCCCTTGGAGTGTCGCCTCATGACGGACAAGAGGAGGGTTTTCACACAGTAAGAGGTGGGCTGTCATTTTTACATCTATGAGCATAAGAGCTGTTCATATTGAAGTTATAGAGTCCCTCAACACATCCAGCTTCATCAATGCTCTTAGACGTTTTCTTGCAGTGCGTGGGCTTGTAAAACACATTTGTTCAGACCATGGCAAGTGACCAGAAAGTGTTGTCCTCCTCAAGAATAGCCAAGTACCACAAAAATAATGGCCCCTTGGACTGGTAACTCAGACCTTCCCTAGCCAAGATGGGAAGGTGGGTCAGGTTGAGGCAAAGGTCATTAAACCAGGAGGTTCTACGCTTTTTCTTAGACCTATTACAGAGGTAGTGTTCCTACTTTCCCCAGAGTCCAAAGTAGATGTATCATCATAGAATTTGTTGAGGTGATGTGTAAGCTTCCGGTCGAGCTGGGTACGCTGGTGCGTTTGGCTGCCGCTCCGCTTCGCTCCCTGAATAGATAATTTGCTGTTGAGGCCTCCGCTGTTTTACCTCTTCTATCATCTTATATTTATGCTGCGATGCGGTGTATTCTACCTATGTACGCCGGGATTTTGCTCCTATTGCTGTTGGCCTGGAGGCTTTCGATTGGCTTTGTGGACTCATGGGTAGGCCTGCTTGGAGCTGGTGTTGACGCGGCTTCAGCGAATATGGCCTTACAGTACACCTCCCTCCAGCTGTTATCCCTGAAGTGAAATTATTATCTGTCTAAAGACACCTACGACCACTGTGACAGGGCTGGATTGTTGCGGCCCAAGCGATACATTCATCGGAGCTCAGGATGAAACTATGTCTCTTCCTCGTCTTCTTTCATCCCAGTTTTGAACTGCCGTCGAAGGACTAGAAGACCATCTTATTCTGGTGTTGATTTTACTAACCTATCAGTTCTGCCGGGTGAGTTGAAATCCTGCGCTGCGGTGACTACAAGCCGTTTAAATGCCGCATTATTAAATGTGCTCTCTGTGAACAATAAACCTTTGCTTCTGTCGGATTTTATCATGGACAAAAAACTGGACTTGTTGTTTCTCATGGAAACTTGGCATAAACAGGACGATGGTCTTCTTTTTAATCAGCTGACTCCAGCGGGCTTTGGACTCTTTGATGTCTCGCGGACTACAGGTAGAGGTGGTGGTATTATACTGGTCTATAAACTGCAATACAAGATACACCTGTACCTCCTTTTAAAACATTTGAATACCTGGTTTTAAATGTATCTGCTTCTCATGCTGCTCACCATGCTGCTATGGTCACTATTTATAGACCTCCAAAACCAAATAAGGATATTTTTTTGTCTGAGTTTGCTGATCTACTTTCCACATTGTCTGTCAAATTTAAGAGAATTTTGATTCTGGGTGATTTTAACATACATATAGATTAGAAAGCCTGTGGCATGGCCAAGGATTTTCTGTCGCTCTTGGAGTGTTTTAATCTCTCTCAGTTTGTAAATGTTCCCACTCATTGTAAGGGGCATACATTGGATTTAGTCATTGCAAATGACTCTTTTTCTCTCTAATTTTTCTGCTTTGGATGTTGGTCTTTCAGACAATTTAGCTATCTTTTGTTAATATTGAGGTATCACTTTCTAGTAGAGAAGTTTCACGATCTATTTTCATTCCGTATATGGCAATCAATTGATCATGCTAATTTTGCAAATTCAATTTTCTCTTCCTTAAATGCCATGTCTTCTGCTCCTCTTGAGGATAAAATCTCTGTATTTAACAATGTCCTTACAGCCAACTTGGACATCTTTGCTGCCATAAAAACACGTAATGTCTCATTTGTACAGTCGTCTCCTTGGTATAATGATGATTTGCGTACCCAGAAGGAAGGCAGCATGTCGGAAATTGGAGCGAAAGTGGCATTGCTCTGGTCTATATGTGTTTCATCAAGCTTGGAAAAGCTGTTTGGCACACTACAGAGTAGCTACTGAAACTGCAAGAATATTAATGAAAATAATCAAAACAATCCTAGACAGCTTTTTCACACAATAGTCTACTTAATGTAGATGGTGTCAGTTCTTTGACTTCATCTGATTGGTTGTGCAATGAGTTTCTCAAATTTTTCAGTGAGAAGATTGATAATGTTTGTGCAAATATGCATAGTTCTTCTGCTGTTCAAATGATACTACATCTAGCTTTTCTGGCACTCCATTTTCCAAATTTACTGCACTACAACCTGAGTTACTCTGCAAGCAGGTTTCTCGTATGAAAGCTTCCACTTCCAACTTCCAACTTCCATTTTAAAAAGTTCTGATGTGAACGTTCTTTCAAATTTGCCAATTTCAAATCTTCCATTCCTGGCTAAAATCTTAGAGGGTGTGGTTGCGGCCCAACTGAACAATCACTTAATTGAAAATAATTTATTTGAGCCCCATTAATCTGGGAAACTGCACAGCACAGAGACCCCGTTGGTTAAAGTCACTAATGACTTGCTAATAGCTTCTTACTCTTGGATCTTAGTTCTGCCTTTGATACTGTTGATCATGCATTGTTACTTAATCGTCTGGAAACTGTATTTGGTTTGTTAGAGACAGTTCTTGGCTGGTTTAGGTCCTATCTTACTGACCGCAGTCAATTTGTTTTTATGGGTGGCTATAGGTCTGTAAGTTGGTTCTGTACATAATGGTGTCCCACAGGGGTCAGTATTGGGTCCCTTACTTTTTTAATATGTATATTTATCCACTTGGTCAACTACTTAGATCTCTAGACCTGAACTATCACTTTTATGCCGATGATATGCAGATTTATATACATTCAAGGCCAGGTCAACATATGGACATTGTGCATCTTTCCAGCTGTATCACTGAGATCAAGATTTGGATATCTAATAATTTTCTGTCTTTAAATGGCTCTAAAACAGACATTATGCTCCTAGGCTCTCCTCATCAACTGCGAAATGCTGGTGGTTCTCTTACTTTGTCTGTTGATGGTGTTGACTTGGAGTTTCAAAGCAAATTAAAAAATCTTGGTGTCATCTTTGATGCCACACTGTCATTTGAGCCTTTTGTTCAGAATATGGTTAAAACATCATTTTTTCACCTCAAATATAGCACGTTTATGTCGAATGTTGTCCTATCCTGTGGCAGAGAAGTTGATAAACTCTTTTGTCTTTTCACGTCTGAACTATTGTAATGGTCTTCTAGTTGGAGTATCTAAATCATTACTGAACAAACTTGAATATTTACAAAATTCAGCTGCTTGAGTACTGTTTGGGGTCAGGGCTGGTGATCATATTACCCCTGTCTTGAAGTCTTTGCACTGGCTCCCTGTCAGATATCATATTGATTTTAAAGTCCTCATGTTAACTTATAAGGCTTTGCATGATCTGGCTCCTCAGTACTTGACTGATCTTTAAATGCCTTACACACCATGTCAAAATCTGCGTTCCTCTCAGAGTGGACTCTTAGTTGTTCCTAAGACACGGCTTCGCTCTAGGGGTGATAGAGCATTTTCTTCTTATGCTCCTAAGCTTTGGAACTCTATCCCAGCTGACATCAGGGAAGCAAATACATTAGGATTGCTTTTACTTGATTAATCATTTTATTTTTTCTATTTCTTTGATGTATATTTTTTGTATTTAAAGTGTGTTGTTTTCTTGTAAAGCGCTTTGAGAAAGCCACTTTTAAAGGCGCTATGTAAAATAAAAGGTATTATTATTATTGTTATTTCGCACATCAGTGTTCCGTTATCACATAATATGTTAGTCTTGTTTCTATTCTTTAAGCGATCTTGTGTTTTATTTGGCCATGGTCCCTTTAAGAATCCTGGGTTTCAGTAAGGAGTCATGTGAGAGGAGGTTGGCAAACGGCTGGATTGTGACTGGTGTACGGATGGTAGGAACTGATGTAGATTCCGGAAGTGATCCGGAAATGGAGGATGATAGGTTTGAGGAAGACAGTGGAGGGAATTCAAGTTTAGGCTGGAATGTAGTTAAAACAAAGAAAAGGAAGAAAAGTCGTGATTTAATGTCAGACACGGAAAGCGACAAGGGAAGTCAACTGGCACAAAGGAAGAAGGAGTATAAAGTAATGATAAAGTTTGCTACCGACTCTGTGAGTAACATCAACCCTTTGAAACTTACAAAAGCAATCAAAGAAAGTGTAGGGACTGTAGAGAATATTAAAACTTTGAAGGATGGAAGACTGTTGTTGTTTTGTAAATATATTAAGCAACAAAAAGAAACTTTGAAAATTAAGTCAATGATCGGACATAAAATAGAATGCTCAATTCCAGA
Organism: Megalobrama amblycephala; assembly: GCF_018812025.1. Taxonomy (NCBI): domain Eukaryota; kingdom Metazoa; phylum Chordata; class Actinopteri; order Cypriniformes; family Xenocyprididae; genus Megalobrama; species Megalobrama amblycephala. The sequence continues at coordinate 32,999,453 of NC_063063.1, forward strand.
AGAGAGAAACTGGATTAGAGGGGTAATATATGGAATTCCTTTGGATGTTTCAGATGAGATGATCAAAAGTAATATAAGGGGAGCGGCAGTTAAGGAAGTAAGACGCTTGAAATGTTTCAGAAACAATGAGAAAACGGACAGTCTTTCAGTTATGTTGGTCTTTGATGAGGTCAAACTACCAGAAAGAGTATATTTGGGATTTGTCAGCTATGGAGTCAGAGTGTACATTCCTCCTCCATTAAGGTGTTTCAAATGCCAAAAATACGGACATGTGGCTGCTGTATGTAGAGGCAAACAAAGATGCGCAAGATGTGGAGGTGACCATGAGTATGGTAAATGCGGACAAGGTAAAGCACCAAAATGCTGTAATTGTGGGGGTGAGCACAGTGCAGCTTATGGAGGTTGTGTAGCAAGGAAAGATGCAAGTAAGGTTCAAAACGTGAGAATGGAAGAAGGAATATCATATGCTGAAGCACTTAAAAAAGTAAAACAAACCCCCAAAGTAAGCATAGTAGAGGAGGCCCCTGTTAGGAAACAACCACAACCAAGTAAGATACCAACACCAAGAAAAATGACTGAATTGATTGAAGACAAAGTTGCAATCATAGCTTTTGTTGCAGAAGTGGTCAATTGTTCAGCGCAGACTGAAAGTAGATCTGAAAGGATTAAGATAATCATAAGAGCTGCAGAAAAATATTTGGAATTGACAAACATATCTGTAGACATGATAAATGAAAGACTCTTGATACAAGCAACAAACAGTCAGACATCATGTGGGGGCTCATAATGGTCTTTGTAATCTTGCAGTGGAATGCAAGAAGTTTAATTGCAAATGGGCAAGAATTTAAGCATTTTATAGCAAATTGTGAGATGTCCCCAGATATTATTTGTGTTCAGGAAACGTGGCTTAAACCACAGTTAAATTTTTTGATTAGTGGGTATGAGACAATTAGGAAAGATAGGAAAAAAGGAAATGGTGGTGGAGTAGCAACTTTTATTAAACAAGGTATAGGGTTTAGGAAAATTGAAGACAATAATGAGTATGAGGCTGTGGTAGTGGAGGTATGGGAAGGAAATCAGAGTATTAGGATAATTAATTTTTTATAATCCATGTGACAAGCTAACTAAGGATATGATGGAAAATATTGGAGAAATTGGGGATTATAAAATGGTGTGGTGTGGTGATTTTAATGCTCACAGTACTCTTTGGGGGAGTTCTAATACTGATTATAATGGATTGATTATAGAAGATATGCTGGACTGGGGAGGGTTAGTTTGCATTAATGACGGAAGCTACACAAGAGTTAATTTATCACAATGTAAATACTCTGTGTTAGATTTGACAATAGTGTCTGAAAATTTAGCTCAAAGATGTGATTGGAAAGTATTGAATGAAAGCTCTATTGGTAGCGATCATTTTCCTGTTTATAGTACTATTGGAGTTGACTTAACAAAAACAGTTCTGGAAAGAATTCCTAGGTGGAATTTTAAATCAGGAGACTGGGAGTTGTATAGTGAGATTTGCCAAAACAAAATGACTAAAATCAATGATGATGATATAGAAGATATTGAAGTTTTAAATTCAAAAATCAGTGAGGTTCTTAGGAACACAGCAGAAGAAGTATTTGGTAGAAAGAAGGCATGTAGTAGGAAGAAAATGGTTCCGTGGTGGAATGAAGAATGCAATAAGGCAATTAAAGAAAGAAACAAAACACTTAAAAAAGTAAGAAGATCTTTTAGCTATGATGATTTTATTGTTTATAAAAAAGCTCAGGCAATTGTGAGGAGGGTTATCAGGACAGCAAAAAGAAATTATTGGAGAGAGTTTTGTAATAATATTGGTGGAAACATTGAAATTAATGAGGTTTGGAATATGATTAAAAAGATGGGAGGAAAACAAAGAAATAATAGTATTCCGACGATAATTCATAATGAGGAAGTAGTTGTGTCCGATTGCAGGAAGGCAGAGATTCTTGCACAAACTTTTGTGAAAGTCCATAGTAATGGAAATATATCAAATGAGTTGATGAAGATAAGGGAACAGAGTGTGAGGGAGAATCCACATATATTGGAAGTTAAGGAGTCAACTGGAGATCCACTGGATTATGAGCTAACTATGTATGAGTTAAAAAGAGCAATAGCTGGGACCAAACAGACTTCTCCTGGGAGGGATGAGATATGCTATGAAATGTTCAAGCATTTATCAGACCCTTCATTAAATGTAATTTTAAATCTTTTTAATAAGGTATGGAATTCAGGAAAGCTTCCAATGGAATGGAAACATGGAGTAATTATCCCAGTAGCAAAACCAGGTAAAGATCATACGCAACCTATTAATTATAGGCCTATAGCTCTAACCTCAAATATATGCAAGATTATGGAACGTATGATAATGAGTAGGCTGGTATATGTTATTGAGAGGAGGAATATCTTCTCCCCTTACCAAAGTGGCTTCAGAAAAGGGAGAAACACTATGGATTCTGTGATATGTTTAGAAGCTGACATAAGAAAGGCTCAGGTAAATAAAGAGGTTTTGGTAGGTGTCTTTCTGGATGTTGAAAAGGCATATGATATGTTGTGGAAGGAGGGACTTTTAATTAAGCTGGAAATGATGGGAATAAAAGGTAAAATGTATAACTGGGTTATGAACTTTCTGTTAAATAGAACTATTCAAGTCAGAGTGGGATGTTCGTATTCTTCGAGTTATTCAGTTGAGAATGGAACTCCTCAAGGTAGTGTTAGTAGTCCTATTTTGTTTAATTTAATGATTAATGACATTTTTTCTCAGATTGAGCCTGGGATAGGGAAATCCTTATATGCTGATGATGCTGCAATATGGAAAAGAGGTAGGAATGTTAAGTTTGTACAGGATAAGGTTCAAAATGCTGTCAATTTGATAGAAAACTGGGCAAATAAATGGGGCTTTAGACTTTCTATGGCAAAATCACAAGTAATTTGTTTTTCAAAAAAGAAAACTAACCCTACTATAAATATCAAAATGTATAGAGAAACAATGGAGCAGACATCAGTTGTTAGGTTTTTAGGAATATGGATGGACTCAAAATTAAATTTCAGAGTACATATACAGAAAATAATAGATAAATGTAAAAAAGTGATAAATATAATGAGATGTCTAGCTGGAGCTGAATGGGGAGCACATCGCCAATCGCTTAAAAATATTTATGTGGCACTAATTGGAGCAACTATAGATTATGGTAGCATGGTATATAGTTCTGCATCAAAAACTCAACTTGCTAAGATTGAGGCAATTCAGAATCAAGCATTAAGGATAGTGTGTGGAGCAATAAGATCATCACCAGTGTCCTCACTTAATGTTGAGACAGGAGTAATGCCACTAGAAATGAGAAGGAGTAAGTTAAGAATGAGATACTGGGCAAACATAAAAGGTCAATCGGAAAATCATCCAGTTAAGAATGTTTTAAGTGACTGTTGGGAATATAACCATAAAAAAATAACAAGTTTCGGATGGTTTATTAATGAGGAGGCAAGAGACATGAGGATTAGTGATGTTAATATTGCCTCATGTGTGGTTCTGCCAGCAGTTCCTCCTTGGTTTTTTCCCATGCCTTTTATTGATACCCAGTTACACAAAGACAAGCATAATGAGGAGAGTATCCTGGATAGTGTAACAGTACAAGATTATATAGATCGTGTATATTATAGTGCCGTCCAGATATATACTGATGGTTCGAAGGATCCTGATTCTGGTACAACATCTGCAGCAGTGTTTATACCTCAATTTAAAGTCAACATTTTAAAAAGAACATCAGATCACATTTCAGTATTTACATCAGAACTAATAGCAATTATATTAGCATTACAGTGGGTTGAAGAAGTTCAGCCAATTAGATCGGTTATATGCACAGACTCTTTATCTGCAATTGAAAGTCTAGCAAGTGGTATCTCTACAGCTAGGCAGGACTTAATTTATGAAATATTGCAAAGTCTTTTTAGAACCAGGTTCTTGGGAATCAGGATTCTTTTTCTTTGGATACCAGCTCATATGGGGGTGGCAGGAAATGAAGAGGTGGATAGGTTAGCCAAACAGGCCATAAAATTTCCAGAAGTTGACATTAAAATTGCATTGAGTAAGACTGAGATAAAAAGTATAATAGCAAAGGAAATTAGGACGAAATGGCAGAAGGAGTGGGACAGTGGAAATAAGGGTCGACATCTATACAATATTCAAAGAATAGTTGGTTCAGAAAGGAAAAGTATTGGAAACAGACGGAAGGATGTGTTAATTTCAAGAATGCGCATTGGCCATTGTTTACTAAATCATAGTATGGTCAGGATTGGGAAACACCAGACTGGATATTGTGACAAATGTAGATCAGAAAATATGGAAACAGTAGAACATGTATTATTAAAATGTGAGGCATATGATAGAGAAAGATTTAAATTATTTCAAGCATTAAGAGAAATGGAAATGGAAGTTTTTTCTATTAAAGCATTATTAGGTAATGGTCCAAAGCAATTTAAAATATATGAAGAAGTATTTAATTTCTTAAAAGATACACATTTAATTAACAGGATTTAGGTCAGTACTACCATGATGTTATCCACACTCCAATCCAGTAGGTGGCGGTAATGCACCATTTTAGTTTGGTTTGCCAACTGCCATTAAACTTAAAAGAAGAAGAAGAAGAAGGAGTCATGTCATGTGACCATTAATCAGGAAGTAGTCAAGCATGGCACAGAGAGCATGGCTGTGTCCGAAAACCTAGGTAGCTGTTTTGCTGCCTCGCTGTCTTATAAGAGAATGATTTGTATGGCAGCGTTTGTGCATGAAGGTACCTCACGAAACTGATTTCGGACAGACTTCTGAGGCAGCGTAACAGTTTAATGATCTACAGCAATATAGCGCGAGCTTTGGTGAGAACTAAACAAATATTTAATTATTACAGTAGTAATTTCTCGATAGAAATTATATCAAAATTGAAATATGTTGGTCAAAATCGTACATTTATACACAAACTGAGCAGCAAACGCAACTTTCGGACGCCATCTTTATTTTTCTAGCTCAACTGTCACAGAATGGAAAGCACAGGATTGTGGGATATCAAAGGCAGCTAAGGATACATCTATGCTTCCTTTAAAAATCGATCTGAGCAAGGTATCTCATGAGACAGGAAGTGAAGCTAACATTGGATTCGGATGTGCCTTGATGCCTTACTACCTTGAAATGTGTCCTCAGAAGGCAGCATTTTCCAGTTTTCGGACGTAGCCCATGTTTATTGTATCTGAGTTAATCTTGTGACATCTGCATACATCTTATGCCCTTTGTAGCATCGTGGGTATGTATTGATTGTTTTTATCAACATCTACGATTGCACGTCCTTATTTGGTGCGTTGTTACATTTTGTCAATTTTATTGTTAGAAGTCTGTTATTTACTATCTACACTACTATTATGCTAGAGTAATATTATATGCTGATGGTTGTACTGTTCCAAGACTTTGAAAGTTCATAATACATATAAATAAGTGATTGACTACAGGTAAAATATGATGCCATATATTACATTCAGAAATGTCTATTAAAATAAATAAACTAAAAAAAATAAATAAAAAAAAACCCACTAACATACTGTAACAGTAAAAACTTAAGGATTTAATTCATATATGCGCTGATATCTGTACATAGTGCTGATTATGCTCATGTATGTTTCAGTTTCAGCTTTCCATTGCAACGTCAATAAACCTGTGGACAAGGGTTGAACTGTCCTCAGAGTCTTGATGTCAGGGAAGAGTTTACCTGGCTGTCAAGTTATATACAGAACATATACTGAGAATAGCACACAGACTTGTATTCCATATATTTAGGTTTCATTCCATATATTCAGACTTTCATTCCATATTGTCAAATCACAGAAGGGAACAGACAGGCGAGTAACACAAACGCAGTCTTTATTTAAATTAGAGGCACACGGATCTGGACAGAGGAGATGAATGGTGAGTATATAGCAGAAAGCACGGTGAAGTATGACTTAGCTTAAAGTAACACAATGGCCCTCATTTATCAAACAATTCCTCTCTTGCGTAAATGTAACCACTCATTATTCCAGTAGTTCTCTTGCTGTCAACCAACTTTGCAGTTTTGCTACATTCCAACGTGTTTGCCCTTTTTAAAAAAAATCAGCTTACGACAACGCTCACGTGTGATTCATTAAACTTTAGTATGCGGCCAATTCCGTTGCATATTTTGTTAATGATTTGAAATAGGCGAATGCGAATGTGCAAGGCTAAAGCAGTTCTTGAGATTTGAAGTTTGTTTGCGGGTGATTGTAAATGTGGCGGCTGAAAACAATCGTCGTCATTTAAATATCGCGCCCGGGAACCGAAGTAAATTTTAGAAGCCTCGCCCTATATTTTATGACACGTTGAAGTATGACTTAGCTTAAAGTAACACAATGGCCCTCATTTATCATACAAACGTAGTAACCAGCGTACATTCCAACGAAAAAATCAGCTTACGACAGAGAAATGTAACCCATCGGGTGATTGTAAATGTGGCATGAGGAAGTAATTGCATGAAAAGAAATGTATCTTACTCTAAAAACACCTATCAACCTCGTAATTTCAAACAATAAAATTAATTAAAATAAAAAATACCGGTAAATAAAACTACATACTTACAAACAATTATATACAACAGTTCTGTCTGGTTCTCGAATCTTATTGGCTGATAGCCATGCGATATTTCAGTGATAACAGCACTCCTACCTTTTCACCGTTTGTATCACTCCGCTTGAAGTGACAGTCATGGCGGCCGATCAAATCAACCGTAATTTTTACAAATACTACTTGTACCTAGTGATGGGCAGATCGAGGCTTCATGAAACACTGAAGCAGCTGAATCAAATGTGCTGCTATGATTCGAGGCTTCGAAACAATCTGACACCCGTCTCCACGGTGACCCCTAGTGGTCAGAACCCAGATAACACGCATACGTCGGGCCGATGTTGTCTCGATGGACAAAGTTCCATCGCCGGGACGTAGCTCACGGAGCGTTTGCTCATCGGGAAAATGTCGCCGAGACGTCGGCCTCTGATCGCGAATGCTCTCCGGCCGATGCAAAGCTGTAAATACTGGCCGCTGTGCAGGGGCTTTATATGGCCTTTATTTATTTAGGCTGAACCTTTCAGGCTACACCGAGATAGCACATTGACACAGAATCAACCTAGAATCGATGTTTCTCACGACATCAAAGACCAACGTCACACACGCCATTCAAAACTAACGGAAAATCGACGCGGATCGTTTGCTTACCTTATGCTGAAACGATGCTGATTTCAGTTGGGCTAAAGTTTTACACAGTTAACACATTTTCGTTTTTAAAAATCTCAAATACTTAATACTAATAGATAAATGAGCATGCTTATGTAATAATCACACATCACATTCAGTTAACATTGTTTTAATATTTACAAAATACAGTTACATATAGCCTGCATGTTTAGAGCATACATCCTCCTATATACAAACCGTCAATATGACTAATAGAGAAGGCATTTACATTCAAATACAGAGGATTACATGAAAATTGCAGGCTTAACAGTCTCAATTTAAAAAAAATAAAAGCAATATTTACTCATGAACAAAACTGGTCATGTTCTTTTGTACATGTTATTTTTATTGGAGCACAAAAGGAAATGTAAGGCAGAACATCAAGAGACTGACAGTCTCAGTCATAATTCACTATCAGTTTCTTTTCTAATGGTGACTGAGACTGTGACTCTCTCCTTTTGTGTTCCACAAAAATAAGACATATGGGTGAGTAGATGGTTTATAAAGAAATCTTACCCTTGAAAACGGAGGACAGAAGAATATAGCAGATGAATTTGTTTTCCTTTGTAATTAAAATGTAAGTTCCTCGCTCTTGTATTGCCAGGAATGTAAACTCCTTGGGTGAAAAAGGTGACAAAGATGTAACCCACAATTCCAATAGCATAGACAAAACTATTTTTAATTACTTTTAAAAAAATACATATTATGGGTCAAAAAAGAGGTTTAACCCACACTGAAAAGTCATTAAATGCCCATGAGAAGGATGCAATACTAGAGAAACCGGAAAATTAAAGTATGACCATTGGATGAGAAATACTGATTAGGTCAGCAGGGTCCAGCCAATCCCTTGTTAACAATTAAATATCACTTGTTTATATATTGATTATACACAAAATTAACAGTAGTTAATAAGATAGATGTGGTTTGTCATTGGTAAAATGAGACTGGAAATTTAATCAGGATATTGTCTCAAATTATGCATGTGCTGTATAATATATAGTATTATTGTAGCAAAACTGAGCACCTGTGACAGTGGAATCTGTAGAGAATATTTCAGTAAAGTCACTGAGAAAATGTAGGATTTTCAAACTTGTAGTTTTCTTTTCTTTTCTCTCTCACAACCACAACAGTTAAATTTGTACTAATCTTATTCTACGAATTCAAATTATTCTCTTTTGCTGATCATTCAAATAAATGACCTGTAATGGAAAAAATCCTACCATCCATAAAAATGACTTCTATCCCTCTCTAACATAGTCTTAAATATTAATTGTAAAATAGTAGCATTTATAATAAATTATTGGCTACTTTTCATTTCTTGCCAAAAGCATAATTCTACAGTGCAAGGCAATTTCGGGGTGGTGCTGTGTTGATTACTGATTGATTAATAACGACAAGAAAATGTTTATCACTGCATAGAGCACATGTTTGAGTGGGATGTCACATACTGATATGTCATATGTGAGATCTCGCATATCAGTTCACAAATAAAATCTGTCAATGACTTCACACTTTTGATACAGGTGTACAGCAACTGTAGAATAAGGTGTGGTCACACTACGCTTTTCATTCCATTGACCTCCATTCATATGCAGACAAATGCGGGAGACCAGAAACATAAGCTCATGCAAAAAGTTTGGTTTGGAACTCTGACCTGCGAATTCACATCACACGACTATGTGTAAAGAGTACAAAATCGCTACAAGAAGGTGTGACCTAATGGCTAAATTTAAAAAAAAGTGTAGTAAAGTCGAGTAGAATGTATATTTTTATATTTTGAATATACTACTTGTTAAATGTTGAATTCATGTTTATAAAAAGACTCTGCAGACGTCATATCACACCAGCTGCAGTGTCCGAAGAAATTTCACATGCTCAAAGTAGTGTGTCTGCAGCTTAAATGTGAGCATATGAATATCTTAATTCTGTTTCGTAGAATAGGACTTGTGCACCACCAGAAAATAATTTGAAAAGGTTTAACTGTTGTGTTGTTTGTAAGAGAAAAAGAGAGAGAAAAGTTTGCAACGTCTAAAAAACATTGTGTGATTATTCTTTACAACTAGAAATCCCAGTGTCACAGGTGCTCAGTTTTGCTATAGTAATACCCTCACAGAACATGGTAGTAATCAGCCATCCATGCAAAAGCAGAGGTCGGTGTGGTGTACTGTTGGTACATCTGTCCAGGCCAAGATCTGATGTTTTCATGCCTTCAACTGGGGATCCCAGAGACCCTGCAATAAAAATAGTAGAGTTCAAAATCCATTGTACATGCCCATTACTAAGTATCGCATCTGGTAACATAAATCACCATTCCAGGTTCAATTTAACTTTAGCTCAATAGACGATATTTGTAGCATAATATTGCCCAAAAGAAGCAGTTTTGACTTGCACTCTGAATATTCCTTTAATATGGCATTTTGTGAGAGGCCTTGTCACATTTTCTTCTATAAGTAATTTTTATTCAAAATTAATGATTAATGTAAAATATAAAGAATTCATGCATTTACAAACCTCATTTGGATAAATATGATGGTTTACACAGGAAAGCCTGTCAGTGATGGGCTGTAATGAAAAAGAAAAGACACATTACATATATACCTATCAAAATAGACTAATACAGATTGAAGTTGTGACCAGTCTCTTGATCTCGGTAGTGGCAGCTATTGGGGAAACTCACCATCTTCATGGCATCAAGGCCACGTCCTGAAGAATCTCAGCGCCAAACGCTGGCGATCATATCTCATCTGGTAACATGAGCACAGCCATAATTGTAAGAACTCTAATGACATCTTTACCCCCTGATATTGTATTGGTGATTTTAATTCAAACATTTTAGAGGCTGAGTATGAGCAGTGTGTAAGCTGACCAGATTTATGTGAAAAATAACTTGAATGCCTAAAGTTGTCGACCCCCTGAACCAGTCAGCATTTAAAGTATTTAAGTATTTGGTAACACTTTACAATAAGGTCCATTAGTTAACATTAGATACTAATACATTATTAAAATCTTGTTAACATTAGTTAAAGCACTGTGAACTAACATGAACAAACAATGAACAACTGTATTTTCATTAACTAACATTAACAAAGATTAGTAAATACAGCAACAAATGTATTGCTCATAGTTAGTTCATGTTAGTTAATACATTAACTAATGTTTAACAAATGAAACTTCTTGTAAAGAGTTACCAAATATTTAGTAAAACGTATTTAAGAATGTATCAGTAAAAAATACATATAAATAAATAACTCAAAAAAGACCTAGAGAAAATATATTAATGACCATAACATCCTGTTATCATAATAGTTTATCATAACTACAACCACTAAAACATTATTTGTCACCTCATCTCATTTCACTGATTATTTTATGCTAAAGGCTTTTTTCACAGACACTCTCACTGAAACAACCAGGGGTTAAAGGGTTAGTTCATCCAAAAATAAAAATAATGTCATTAATTACTCACCCTCATGTCGTTCCACACCCGTAAGACCTTCATTCATCTTCTGAACACAAATTAAGATATTTTTGTTGAAATCCGATGGCTCAGTGAGAGTTGCATAGCCAGCAATGACATTTCCTCTCTCAAGATCCATTAATGTACTAAAAACATATTTAAATCAGTTCATGCGAGTACAGTGGTTCAATATTAATATTATAAAGGGATGAGAATATTTTTGGTGTGCCAAAAAACAAAATAACGACTTATATAGTGATGGCCGATTTCAAAACACTGCTTCAGGAAGCATCGGAGCGTTATGAATCAGCGTATCGAATCAGCTGTTCGAAGCGACAAAGTCACGTGATTTCAGCAGTTTGACACGATCCGAATCATGATTCGATACGCTGATTCATAACGCTCCAAAGCTTCCTGAAGCAGTGTTTTGAAATCGGCCATCACTATATAAGTCGTTATTTTGTTTTTTTGGCGCACCAAAAATATTCTCGTCGCTTTATAATATTAATTTTGAACCACTGTACTCACATGAACTGATTTAAATATGTTTTTAGTACATTAATGGATCTTGAGAGAGGAAATGTCATTGCTGGCTATGCAGGCCTCACTGAGCCATTGGATTTCAACAAAGATATCTTAATTTGTGTTCTGAAGATTAATGAAGATCTTGCGGGTGTGGAACGACATGAGGGTGAGTAATTAATGACGTTATTTTCATTTTTGGGTGAACTACTAACCCTTTAATGATTTTAAAATGTGATTTTTTTTTTTTATTTTTTTTTTCAAAAACAAAAAAAAAATCTTACAGACCCCAAACTTTTGAACAGTAGTGTATGTTTGAGGATTTGCTTACTGGTTATATGGTTTTTAGCCTGAGATTTTCTTGGACAGGAGTGCAGGTCATCAGCATGGAAGAATCTAGAAACATAACAAACAGTTTATCACAGAGCCTATATAATGTCAGGTTCATTAGAATCAAACCAGCTACAGCAAAGGTGAAATGCAGGTAAGAGAAAGTAGAATAAACAGAATATATAAACAAAAATTTATTAACAAAATTTGTTTTAGGCTTACTTCATTTTATATTGCTCTGTGTTACTTACGTTTGGATGTCAGAACCTTACAAACTGTAATATTAAAAAATAATTTTGCAAAAGAAAATAACATGCATGGTGATATAGGTAAAATATTTTGTGGGGCAACACTTTGGAATGGGAAACATATTTACTATTAACTTTTGCCTCAAACTCTTAATATACTGCTTAGACCGTAAGGTAGTTACAGTATTTAAGGGTGGATATCAGGTGGGATTTAGGGATGTTGTAGAATAAGGTCATGCAGAATAAGGCATTGATATCTGTAATAACAGCCAATATGCAAGCTAATAAGCAACTAGTTTAAAGTGAGAATTGTTCCCCATACTAAAGTGTTACCCTTTGTGGAAAAAATGCATATGAAGTTATTTAATGAGCTTTCTCAGTTCACCCGAGTTTCCTAAAGTTACTCCTGTCAGCAGCTCTTCCCCCTCCGGTGTTGTAGATTTGTTCACTCCTGAAATCACAGAACATTTTTTCTTCAATGTGATTGGTATTAAATGATTAAACATTAAATGTAATCGAGGTAATTTGTTTACCATGAGAGATCATTTCATTTCGTTTCATTTGATTTTCGCGTTTCCTGTAAGTGATGTCATATAGCAGTTTATATAAATTAGCTCACTTTCAATTACCCATTGACAGATTACCAACAAAACCTTAACAAAACTATCAAAGCCTCTCTTCTGAACATAAAAATGTGATTAAAAACGCAAACTTTCATAAGAGCTCAGTATATTAGCCAAACAGTTCTGAAAACGGTTATGCTAACGGACTTTTTCGAAGAAAATAAACTATTTCAATAAAGTAAATATTCGACAGAAGCGTGTCAATTACAGGTAAGAAACGTATCCAGAACAGTTTTATATTATTTATGTGATTTTAGGGACTAAACTCACCCGAAAGCAGAGAAAGCAACAGCGAGAGACGGAGATTTTGCAGCTTGTCCGTTACTGCGGTGCACCGTTACCATGGTAACTTCTCCAGTGTTTGAACGTTCAAAGTCAAAGTCACGCAGCATTTTAAACATCTAACATTACCAGTTTAATGACTTGATCCGTTTATTTTGCAGAGGACGGGATATGTTCAGATAATTTGACTACTTACAAAAACTTTTCTGAACTAAACAAGCTGGGCTAACCTCGCATTCTGCTGCTCATCTGCCCTTCGCCTACGAGAAATTGAGATTACAAACTGCCTGTAGTAAACCGAGTGCCTTAGTAACTTTTAAGTGTCACAGAATTATAAAAAGATTTTTCTAATTTACTTAAAGTGAAAACTTACCTGAAAACCACAGATGTCGCCGGAGTCGCCATTTCTCTCGTCGGTTGCAGAGATGAATGGTCACGCGCAGAAAAGCGCGGCATATCGGCCTGCAGTCGTGATCCGACCCAAAGCCGACGAGCTGGAGATAGAGCTCTGACTGAAGACACGCGCCTATGCCTGGCCGATCCTTATTAGATGTTACAGATATGAGGCCGACGTTCCGCTCTGCGGCCGACGTCGGCCACATGTATGTGTGCTATCTGGGAACAGTGTAAATGCAACAAAACTCAGGGCAAACATGCATTAAAAATACCCTTTAACAAATGTATTGCAAAAATTTTATTTAAAATAAAATCAATTAAATGGAATTAACTAATCATCTAATAAGATTAAATATAGAGTGTCTGTATAATGTGTTCTTTTATCAATTTTCAAGGTTTGTTTCTCTGTTCCATGGCTCAAGCTAAACAGGCTGATAAGAGATTAATAACTACCATTATTAATTTTAATTATTCCAATGTGTAATTAAAACATCTACAAATGTATAAAACTGATCGGAGATCAGTGAATTTGCATATTCATGAGTTCACTTTATCATCACCCTCTACCGGTGAACCATTTAAATTTCAAACTGTTTTGAAATGTTTCGAAACAGTAATGACGTAATGAAGCCTCGTTTACTAAAATCATGTGACTTTAGCAGTTTGATACACGCTCCGAATCACTGATTCAAAACAAAAGATTCATGAAGCTTCGGAGCTTCACGAAGCATTGTTTCGAAATCGGCCATCACTACTTGTACCACGAACTGTAGTTTTAATAGTTTTTTTTTTAGGCGATAATGTAGTTGTTTAGACCTGAATTATGTGACATATTTAATAATAGCGCCTATTTTACAATTTGTTTTGACGTTTTCGGAGAAGTGAGCTCCAGGGCGTCAGCGGCCGTTCATTGATCGTGTATGCGCCAACAACAGCTTCATCTCGGGCAGTGCTTCGGGGATTTACCCCTGGCTCTTATAGTGGTTAAACATGAGACATTTCAATTTGAGTACATAAAAAGGGCAGTCTTTGGTCTTATTAATCTATTATTTGTTCCAGAGCAAGTCGAATTGTTGCTATGTTAAACATGATAATAATAACTTGTAACAATCAGCCAAATCGGTTGATTAACAAGATTTAAAATGGGGTCAGATTTTACTGTGTGAGTTTGTTAGTGGCTAAAAGAATGAGACATAAAACAGTGATAAAGTTAAATAAGAATTGTGTATTTATTCACAGGAACTTTAAAACACAATAAAACCAGGAAAACTCAGTCTGTTAAAAGCATACAGTCCAAAGTACCATACCCTAAAACAGTCCAAGAATCCTAGTGTGCTGATAAATAGTGATGACCGATTTCGAAACACCGCTTCACGAAGCTCCGAAGCTTCATGAATCTTTTGTTTCGAATCAAGTGATTCGGAGCGTGTATCAAATTGCCAAAGTCACGTGATTTTAGTAAACGAGACTTCATTACGTCATCACTGTTTCGAAACATTTCAAAACAGTTTGAAATTTCAATGGTTCCCGGTAGAGGGCGATGATAAAGTGAACCCATGAATCATGCAGATTCACTGAGAACTACTGAACAAGTGTCTAGGGCTTTACCCTATGGTTTTACCTGATCTCCGATCAGTTTTATACATTTGTAGATGTTTTAATTATACATTAGAATAATTAAAATTAATAATGGTAGTTATTAATCTCTTATTGGCCTGTTTAGCTTGAGCCATGGAACAGAGAAACAAGCCTTTAAAATTGATAAAAGAACACATATTATACAGACACTCTATATTTAATCTTATTAGATGATTAGTTAATTCAATTTAATTGATTTTACTTTAAATAAAAATTTTGCAATACATTTGTTAAAGGGTATTTTTAATGCATGTTTGGCCTGAGTTTTGTTGCATTTGCACTGTTCTGACCACTAGGGGTCACCGTGGAGACGGGTGTCAGATTGTTTCAAAGCCTTGAATCATTACAGCACATTTGATTCAACTGCTTCAGTGTTTCATGAAGCCTCGATCTGCCCATCACTACTGATAAAGTCCCAATGTGAGTGTCCATCGGTGTATATACAAATGTACTGATAATCCAAAGGTTTGTAAGGTTGTGACTGGAGAGGTAAGTCCACAAATGGTAACTCCACAATCCAGTTGACTGTTAGTGAGTCCTTTGTTTGTTTGCCATGCTGCTCTCTTTATACAGATGTATTTCCTGCTTCCTGTCATGTGACTAGTCACATGACAGGCCAACCATTCATTTCTTAAAGACATACACACATAAAATGTTAAGAGGAATAAAATGGACTAAAAAACATGTAAACCAATTAAAACTCTTGAAATCATTGTAATAAATAGAGCGGTAAAACATGTATTTTATGTGACAGTGTCACAAACTTGCATAGCAAGCATATTGGCTACAACTAGACGGGAAATCAGATGAAGACTCTTCTCCACTCTTCAAATACACAAAACATAAGCCTTTATAGACATTGTTTTTTTGAGTAAAAAAAAGCTTTATAATTTTTTTTTTTCTTCTGACATCAGATCTTTATTTACCTTTGCATTGCATAGACGAGATGACCAAACTGTGTGCGGCACACTATAGTGCTTTACGTTTGACTGACAATTGTGTATTTGTTGTTCAATATTATTTTATATAAATATGTCCATTAATGCGTAATATGGATTGAGTGAAAGTTATATTAATACGCCATTAGATGGCGGCAAAACTTACAGGTGAATGAGTCAGTGAGTCACAAGAGACTTTTAAATTGAAAGGAACTTTTGCAAAGGAAGTTGTTTTAGCGCTGTGGTGTTATGGATGTTGTGGAAAAAAATAGCTATAAAAGGGATAAATACAAGATCGCTTTCCTCAGCGGACATTCAAACGGACTTTTTCAATGGATATAATATTATGGACATCGACTGAGTAAGGGATAATCCACGGCTAGCCATGCATTAAAGGATTTTAATGCACGACGTAGAGGCGAAGAACCACCCGACGCAAAGCGTAAACTTTAATGCATAGCTAGCCGTGGATTATCCCGCGTATACCTTGGTTATTTGCCAAGTTAAAAACAAGTTAAAGCTGTAACTGATGTTTACAGTGTAATTTTTTAACAGACGGGTAAAAATGACGGTTATTTTCTTAAGTTACGGCTCGTTAGTTCTAGCACTCCGTCCGCTTTAAATAAAGTAGAGCCATCGGATTGCTTTTATTTTAACGAATTATCACATTTATTTAAATTCATTATTAAAAGAAAGAGTCAAAGAACTGAAAGAGAAAGATCAGAGAGAGAGAGAGAGAGAGAGAGAGAGATGCGTGCGCGATACCTGTACTGTGTGCGTCTCTTCTTTAAAGTCTACGTTACAGTCTGAAGATCACTTGTTGCTTAAGCATATAACTTAGATAACATAGGCTAACTTAATGATTCTTTAATGAATTTATTAAAATTATTTATGAATGACAGGCAACACTGACAGTGACAAGGCAATATTTATTTTAACTAATCATATCATTTATTTACATTAATGTAGAGTGTGAAATAAAACCGGCGTCTCTAACTACCGTTTTACTATAAATATAAAGACACATTGATTACATTTATTGAAATGCATTAAATTAAATGAAAACCATACAAAAAAAAAAAAAAGAAAGAAAAAGAAATCACGGTTTATACCTGCTCTGAGACACATCAAACTTGCAGCACTGTATTCGCGTCCAGCGGTAGACTGAACATAGGCATAAAACTCCCGCAATGTCTCATTTAAAAGAGAAGCAGAGTAGGTCTCGACATCACAATTGTTCTGTCTTTGGCGCAAAAAGTCACTAAAAGTGTTAACTGCCCTTGTCTTTTTCGTATTGACCTCATCTTTGTCGTCTTCTATCTAGCTCTGCCGGTGTAAATTCTTTGCGTCGCTTTTTGTCATTCAGCGTCTTCTCCAAGTCTTCTATTCCATCTTGTGCCTGGGCCCATTTCTCAAAATTGCCATATTCACCATACAAATGAAACGATATGCAAAAATCATCCGTTTAGCCTACCTAAATAAACGCTTTTATATATGTCTCTCACTCAGTTTGCAAGCGTAACTGTGTTACTATGGTTACCAATGTTTATAGTGGCGGATTAATTTCGATCTGTAATCAAACAGACTGGGACTACCTGTGCATTAAACGGTTTTACTGCACACCTTCCAGCCAATCAGAATCGAGTATTTAAACAGACCAAGGTATAAATGAATGTAATGCAGTATATCAGACACAGGTAATAGCCTACTCTCTCAGGCGATCTCTCTCTCTCTCTCTCTCTCTCTCTCTCTTTCTCTCTCTCTCTCTCTCTTTCTCTAATAATGTACAAAATTCAATGTGTTTCAGCGGACTCAATGTTCCTTCGTTACTAGTTCTAAAGTTACGTTTTAGAGTTAGTAACAGAGGCTTGGTCCAACTGTCAACTTGAGATTTGAAACGTTCCTTTGTTACTAGTTCTGAAGTGACGTTTTAGAATTAGTAACGGAGGCTTGTTCCAACTGACAACTTGAGATTTGAGAATTTTTGCGAATACTACTTGTTGTAACACGAACTGTTGTTATAATAGTTTTTAGACGAGAATGTAGTTGTTTAGACCTGAAATATGTGACTCATTTAATAACAGCGCCCTATTTTACAATTTGTTTTGACGTTTTCGGAGATGCGAGCTCCAGGGCGTCAGTGGCCATTCAGTGCTTGTGTAATAACTGCCGAGAACAGCTTCATCTCGGCCAGTGCTTCGGGGATTTGCCGCTGGCACTTATAGTGGTTAAACATGAGACATAATTCAATTTGAGTACATTAAACGGGCAATCTTTGGTCTTATTAATCTATTTGTTCCAGAGCAAGTCGAATTGTGCTATGTTAAATTTGATAATAACTTACATCCTTTAGATAGCATAGCATATTGGCTACAACTAAGTTAGATGGGACATATCAGACAAAGACTCTTCTCCGCTCTTCAAATACGTAAAACATTAAACTTTATAGACATAGTGTTTTTTGAGTAAAGAAAACGCTTTACATTTTTTTTTCAAACATCAGATCTTTATTTACCTTTGATGTCCAAACTGCGGCGCACTTCATTCACGAGGTGAGGCGGATTTATGAGGTTTGACTGACAGTTTGAGGATCCAATGGAGTTAGAGGTTTAGTCACAAGCTCTTTAAAATCCTTTTCATTCGTTAAATATTTGTAAAACCCACATACAAGCATAAAGGGTGAGCTATAGCATTGTTTTTTTGTTTCGTTTTTTAAATAAGAAAACAAAAATTAGGAAATATAGAGATACGAGGTGTAGCATTTATTTATTTTTTGGCATTTTGTAATTATCCACGGCACACTTGGCAACTGTCACGGGCACACTAGTGCTAATTACGTTTGACTGAACTGTACAATTGTTTTTTTGTTGTTGTTGTTCAATAAATATTATTTTATATAAATATGTCCATTAGTGCGTAATATGATTGAGTGAAAGTTACATACGCCATTAGATGGCGGCAACACTTTACAGTCAGTGAGTCACAAGAGACTTTAAATTGAAAGGAACTTTTGCAAAGGAAGTTGTTTTAGCGCTGTGGTGTTATGGATGTTATGGAAAATTCCCATAGCTGTAAAAAGGACAAATACAAGATCGCTTTCCTCAGCGGACATTCAAACGGACTTTTATAATGGATATAATATTATGAACATCGACTTGAAGAATGAATGTAATGCAATATATCAAAGGTAATAGCCTACGCTCTCAGACGATCTCTCTCTCTCTCTCTCTCTCTCTCTCTCTAATACTGTACAAAATTCAATGAGTTTCAATGAAGCGACTCATCGTTCCTTTGTTACTAGTTCTAAAGTGACATTGCACGAGTAGGCCGTGCGATATGGCTGTATATCAGCACGCTGTGATTACCAGCGGCCATATTGCACGGCTACTCGTGTGATATTGAGCATATACAAAGACTATAGAATAACACAAGACGTGTCACTCGTATTGTTTTGAATGGGAGAAAGTGTAACGCGCAATATGGCGGAATAAGTCCCGCCTTCTAAATAAGAGCCAGTCGCCGACTGGTAAAGTCATCGCGTCACTTCAGCGGCCGTTAGAATCACCGGTTTCTATAGAAACAGTCAGACGCGCGCCTCCGAAGAGACGCGCATTTAGGTCTGCGCATGCGCATTAGCTTGATCCAGCCTGAAAAATAGTTTTTTTTGCCATGATTCGAGCGTTTAGAAACTAAATTTATGAGCCGGTTGTTGTTAGATTTCATTGGTGATTTCAAATATAAAATTTAATCGTAAGGTTGGCGAACAGTTTTGGAGAATTTGATGTTTCCCCATTCAAAGAGATTGCATGATGCCCAGGATGCCCGAGAGGCATTTCAAAGATGGCCGCCGAGTGAAATGACTTGTCTTAAAGGGACTTTGGCATATGTGAGCAATATCACACGAGTAGCCGTACGTAGGCACGAGGCCGCAGGCCATCACAGCATGCTGATAGTGATATACAGTGATATTCAGAAGGGAGCGTGAGATTCAGTGAACTGCGAACAGGTGCGCATGCCAGAAGGGAGCGCGAGATTCAGGCCCTGTCCCAAATGGCGCACTTCATGTGGACTTTTGGTCTCGTGGACTTAAATTGCGCGTGCTCGCCGAGTCTACGAGTCTGTAGGCCGTCCCATTCAGCATTTTAATGCTCTGAAGTGTGCTCAGGAGCGCCCCCTTTGTACCCTTGAAGCGGTCTTCCGCGAAGCCCGCATAGATGCGGGCTCCGCACACTTTAACTACCCAGGAATCCTTGCGAAATGCCAATCAGACAACGGATGGGAGGAGATTTCGCTCAAGAGCAATTGATGACATGGCTGAGAAGAAAATATTTAAGTGTAGGTATCATTACGTTTTTTGTGACCTAGGTGTACATTTTACCAGTTTTTACCAGTTGTTACCTACAGTTTATACAAACATTATGGTCATTGACCAGTGGTTAATATCTCAAACATAATAATCTCTTTAATAATAATTGAGTCATTGAACACAGCAGGAGAGAACGCAATGTTAGCCAGCTAGCTAAAGCTCCAGTGGAAAATTATTAGCTAACGCTACCGTTTTTGAGGAGGTAGATTTTGAGGTGAGGGGATTGACAAGGCAGAAGGTAAAGTGGTCCACAGTTCTATCAATAAGCAGACCTGCCAACCTGTATGCAATTTACGTAGCGGATACGCATTTTGACTTCAACGTACGCTGGTACGATTTGTCACTCTAAACTACGCAAAAACCTGGTGACGCCTCTGTGCACGCGCAGTCCTCAAATGAAGCAACAGCAAAAGAAGAAGAGTTCGACCAATCATAGCGCTAGGTTCTTCCCCCAGATAGCAAGTGGGGATGATTGACAGATGCGTAAAGCCTATCCATTAAAAAGAGTCTGAAAATCGACACCAATAAAGATTCCCGCTCGATCCCCCTTCATAATACTTAGTAAGGAGGCCATAATAATTTTTGACTCATGGCTGTTAAGTTAAGTTTCTCCAGCTCTCCCCAGGTTGGCAAAAAAAGCATCTCAAAATGCATCAGATTGATGCTTTAAAATATGGAATATTTAAATTTTTCTTCTGGAGGATAATATTTTTATATATTTTTTTGTCAAAATTGGGTTCTCATTAAATTATCATTCTACAACATCTTGTCTATCATCTCTGAAAATATATTGGCAAAATTCGCCTGTTAAATGCAGAAAATATATATATATACAAAATATATACAATTTATAGTGGCAAGGTTGTCTTTCTCTAACATTACTGTTTAAGAACACACCCAGCGGAGGTTAAAAAAAAAAGCTTTCAGTCTCTTAACACTACAAAGACAGTTCACCTATCAAAATAAACCTCATAACATGTAGAATGAAGGTGTATTAATGCAAATTTCCACTTTTTTTTTTTTTTTTTTTTTTCATATTTTTGAAATATTTCAACCTATAATTTGGAATGTTGACATTATTGGCATTTATTTTCTTAAGATGTTTTCTAAAGAGTAAAACATGCTTTGTAATATATTATTATAAAATATATTTTCAAATATAATATAAATTTTTACATTTTCATAAACTTAAACTTCTATGGGGCGGTTTCCTGGACAGGGTTTAAATTAAGACAGGATAGGCCTTAATCTAGAATAGTTAATCGTGGTTTAAAAAATGGCTTTCTGAAACACAGATTAAGTATGGATTACTAAAACCCGGACTATGGAGTCCTGAAATAAAATAAACTAGATTAATTTAAAACCAATTGTGCTCATCTGAATTAGCATGAGAAAGGTTGCCTGTAAAACATGGAATGAACCAAGAAAAGCTGGTAACACTTTAGAATAACTCACGCTATGAAGCATTAGTTAAGCATTAGTAAATAGTCAATTCATCATTTATAAAGCATTAATAGACATTAGTAAGCCATTTATAAATACAGCTATAAATGCTTTGTTCTTGATTTATAAGCATATCTATAATGAGTTTAATAATTGTATTTTCATACTTTATTAATGATCAATTTATCATTTCTAAATTATGTATTACATTATTCACAAACCAGTAATTTAGGAGTTGTCAGTGGTTCATAAGATCATTTAGGAAGTGTAAGTAAATGATTAATACAATATTTAAATGTACATTTATGCATCTTATTATTTAGATATATAGTATTAGTTACTCTTTGTGTTAATAAATGCTTTATTAACATATTCCTAGTGTCAAAACTACCTCGGTACTAACTTTAAAACATTAGAGAACAGCAGTGCAGAAGATCACTGAACCTTTAAATCTCATTTATAAAAGCTTTACAAAGCATAAATAGTCCTCACTTTAGATGAGCTCACAAAAATAGTTAACTGACTACTTCTAAATGTTTTATAACTACCTGAATTAATCATGAATTGCAGTAGGAATATGTGTTAATAAAACATTTACTAACACACTAAGTAACTATTACTATGTGTCTAAATAATAAGATGTATAAATGAATGTTTAAATAGTTTATTAATCATTTACTTACACTTACTAAATGAACTACTGACAACTCCTAAATAACTGGTTTGTAAATAATGTAATACTTAATTTAGAAATAATAAATTGTCAATTATTAAACACATTATAGATATGCTTATAAATCAAGAATAAAGCAATTATAGCTGTATTTATAAACTACTTACTAATGTCTATTAATGCTTTATAAGTGATGAAATAACTATTAACTAATGCTTAACTAATGCTTCATAGTGTGCAGTTATTATAAAGTGTTACCGAAAAGTTTAAAATTGCATGGAACTCAGAAGCAAATCCAAGGAAAACAATGGCAGCAAAAAAGACTCCAATATAAAAACTTAACTAAAAAAGAGACATTTATTTTAAAGCAAGCAAAATACATCAGCTGTGGAAAAAAAGAGAAATGTCTGGAAATTCTTTTTAAATAGATGAATTATAATAATTCTATGATTATTAATGCTTTTGTTTTGTCCTTTAGCAACAAACTAAACGTAACTATTTACACATGCAATAATCAGTTTTGGCAGTCTAGAAATGATACTGGTTTGATCCAAAGCACTATCATAGTGGTTGCTTCATTATATAAAATGGCAAATCTTGTTGGCAGGTCCTCAATCCCAAGCACAAGCTCTACACTTCACCACAATGGTAATCTCCAAAAAAAAAAAAAAAAAAAAAAAAAACACTAACATAACAAAAACTTTTACATAGTAGAACATTACACAGTAAGAAGTCTCTCCATATTCTCATCTTTCTAAAAAAAAAAACTGCATAAAATAACACCTTTTCAACATTTGATGGGAATGATGGGAAGTGAACGTCCTGTTTGGTTGGGTTACTTGACTGAAACGTTATTTCAAAATGAAAACATCAAGTGAGTTATATATATATATATATATATATATATACACAGTATATATATATATATATACACAGTATATATATATACAGTACAGTCCAAAAGTTTGGAACCACTAAGATTTTTAATGTTTTTAAAAGAAGTTTCGTCCGCTCACCAAGGCTACATTTATTTAATTAAAAATACAGTAAAAAACAGTAATATTGTGAAATATTATTACAATTTAAAATAACTGTGTACTATTTAAATATATTTGACAAAGTAATTTATTCCTGTGATGCAAAGTTGAATTTTCAGCATCGTTACTCCAGTCTTCAGTGTCACATGATCCTTCAGAAATCATTCTAATATGCTGATTTGCTGCTCAATAAACATTTATGATTATTTTCAGTGTTGAAAACAATTGTGTACTTTTTTTTTCAGGATTCCTTGATGAATAGAAAGTTCAAAAGAACAGCATTTATCTGAAATACAAAGCTTCTGTAGCATTATACACTACCGTTCAAAAGTTTGGGGTCAGTAAGAATTTTTATTTTTATTTTTTTGAAAAGAAATTAAAGAAACGAATACTTTTATTCAGCAAGGATGCATTAAATCAATCAAAATGGCAGTAAAGACATTTATAATGTTACAAAAGATTAGATTTCAGATAAACACTGTCCTTTTGAACTTTCTATTCATCAAATAATCCTGAAAAAAAAAATATTGTACACAAATATTTTGTACAATTGTACACATTAAATGTTTCTTGAGCAGCAGATCAGCATATTAGAATGATTTCTGAAGGATCATGTGACACTGAAGACTGGACTGGAATAATGATGCTGAAAATTCAGCTTTGCCATCACAGGAATAAATTACTTTGTGAAATATATTCAAATAGAAAACAGTTATTTTAAATTGTAATAATATTTCACAATATTACAGTTTTTTACTGTATTTTTAATTAAATAAATGCAGCCTTGGTGAGCAGACGAAACTTCTTTTAAAAACATTAAAAATCTTAGTGGTTCCAAACTTTTGGACTGTACTGTATGTGTGTGTGAAGGCAATAATAACATATCAGTTACATCATATCAAATACTAGGAGAATATAATATATACATATTATATTATATAATATAATATATATATATATATATATATATATATATATATATATATATATATATATATATATATAATCAAGTAATATGAATTGTGTGCATTAGAAATCAAAGGATTTTTTGCTTTATTTCTAATTTCTTTTAACATATACAAATAGTGACCTATTTCTATTTTAAAATTGAGTAAAATTAGTTTTTTTTTCAATGCCTATTTACATGTGCATAAATAATTTTCCATATATAATGAGTAAATAAAAAGTGTCCATGTAACAATAATATTCTTTGGTTGGTATTAAAATGGGTGTATATATGTTCTACTCTGAGGCAGTGTCACAAGTTTAGTATTAGACACATTAGTTAAAGAACATTTTGTGTTAAAATACCATAATTTGGTTGGACACACGGCATTTGACATCAACAGCAAATCACTATCTAGTGCAGTATCTTGCACTGTACATTTTGGACATCAACATTTTAAAGTAAAGCATTTTACTTTCCCCTTCTTTCATTTTACATTCCTCTTCTTTAATGATACTATTGTGGTTCTAACTCACTGGGGAAATAAGAATACAAATTTCACAAACCACAATTTCTAAATATTACTGCTCATTGCTGAATGGTTTGTCTGCTCAGGTTGTGTATGGACGCTAGAGCATGCTGCTGTGTAAGTGAATTTGACAAGAATTTGACAATCTCTTCCTGTTGCTGTGAATTAGTGGTGAAATGTCTCTCTTTCAGTTCCACTCAGCGCTGCTACTAGCCAGGGATCAGACAGTTCATACATCTGGACAGGAAGAGACCAGCCATATAGCACTTCACTATGTTTAAGGTACAGTGCGCACACACACACACACACACACACATATATATATATATATATATATATATATATATATATATATATATACATATATATATATATATATATACGTATATACATTATATCTGAACAACACCAGCCTACATGAGGTCAATTTATGTGTGAAATATATTTATTTCCCTAATCTGTTCAGATCTAATCTGTACTGTATGTGTACATTGAATGATAATGCTAAGTGTATTCTACAGATTATATTCAAAATTCTTTTTCTTTAGTGGTATGGTTCTGCACAAGAGAAATATTGTGGTTCATGAGTAGATTATTGTATAGATTACAGTAGATTGTTATATCGACTGTCCTTGGTTTGTAACGTAGTGGTAATCTATGTTAACAATATTCATTTTGTGAATATATTGTATATTGTGTTACTCATATGGTCCAGTCTGATATACAAAATATGGTTGTAAAATGTCAAAATTTAGTAACAGCAGGAAATAAACCCAAGTCACATGACACATTCCTGCAAAGTGACTCCTCTTATCTGCATTTAATTCTAGCTCTCCTTAATTCAATATAAGCATAACATCAGCTTGTTCACAGTCATGTGGCTTCATCTGACTGTAGGACAAAGGTATCTTTCAGGGCAACATAACAAATCAAGACATTGCTTGTCTCAACCATTTCCTCATTCTCCAGCAAAAACAGTGTTTTTTTTTTTTTTAAAGGTTAAAAAAAATGTATGCATGTACACTACCAATGGATCAGTTTGTACACACCTACTTATTTCAAGCATAAGCCTTGAGTGAAACATTTAAATCAAAAAGTACAAATTTAGGCCACACTTTTCTCACCATGTCATTCTTCATGTAGAACATTGTGCATTTGAGAACTAAGAGAGATTAGAGAACTTGTTAAACTGAGCTTTGGGAAGCTGTGTTAAAATGAAAGAGGATGTTTATTTTCACTTGGGAAAAATCTGTTTAACTGGTCAGACTAGCAACTAAGTATGTCATACTGTAGATTAGTTCTCAAACAAACCGTATATATAAAGGCATTGATAAATACACAGATAATATTGTGTAGTAAATTATTTTAAAAAGAACCTTTTTTAATAATCAACTTATTTGCTAATATCAAGTTTACCAAGTAGATGTTGCAATAAAAAATTGTATGCACAAAACCAAAAGCTGATTGTTGCTTTTTGAAGTGCAGAATTTGCTACACAGGACAGGAGCTGATGTAATTAGTACTTTTGTACTAAATGTCACTGTGTTTAAAATAGAAACAACTGCATTAGCCTGGAGCCGATTAAATCGGTCACCTATTCTGACAGTTAAAAACACCTATTCTTATGCTCATGATGTGTGTCTCTTATAGGCTAGATTGAAAATGATGTTCCTTTGGTGTCTTTTGGTTCTTGTAAACCTGGTCTTAGTGTCTACAAGCAACAATGCAGGAGTTGAAGTCAGACTAACTCAGAAGGCACTTGAGTATGGTAAGTGATCGAAACTAGACTGCTTGTAACTCTTTTGAATTTTTTAAAAGAAAGTCTTAGTATGATACTATGGGAAAAATCTTACTAAATTGGTTTAAAAAAGCTTTGGTGAAACACTGTACTGTGTCAAATGAACATTTTATTTTTTATCATATTTAGTCAACCTTGTCCTGTTTTTGTTTAGACTAAATGCCTGGGAATTTTAGTCTAGTTTTAGTCAATGAAAACTTAGTCACATTTTTGTCATACGGCATATATTGATAATCAAAATTATTTTGCTCAATTATAATAAACAATTATTGTCATTTGAGAAATGTACTTTTACATTTCATCAGAATTATTGCACTTTTACCTAAGCACAAATCAAGAGAATGTCAACTCATACACATGGTTTATTTTACCTCATCTTGTTTCCTGATTTATTATAGGTTATTTATCAAATAAATGAACAACTTTCTACATTAAGAAAACTGGTAAAACAAGAAAGTTCTCTCAAAAAATTAAAATGGTGAAATGTTTTAATAGAAA
Source organism: Megalobrama amblycephala (assembly GCF_018812025.1). Lineage (NCBI taxonomy): Eukaryota > Metazoa > Chordata > Actinopteri > Cypriniformes > Xenocyprididae > Megalobrama > Megalobrama amblycephala. The sequence continues at coordinate 33,026,486 of NC_063063.1, forward strand.
AACATTAATGTAATTTGGAATTATTGGAATTACTATTAAACAACATATAAAGTAAACCACCAGAAAATGTATCTTTTTAACAGAAAAGCTCTGATTGGGGGATTTAAGTCTCCAGAGTCCAGTGGCAGCATGCTTTACACCACTCCATCCGACACTAAACCATTTCCATACCGGCGTGATGAATCCGATCTTCAACCAGATGGAACTGGATTAAATATTTTGACTGTTCCGATCCCAATCTGATTTATGACCCGTAACGCTGCCTGAAACATAATCATGCACTGTTCGTTGTTGGCCAGAGGAGAACTGGCCCCCAACTGAGCCTGGTTTCTCCCAAGGTTTTGTTTTCTCGATTTTTGTCACCTGATGGAGTTTGAGTTCCTTGCCGCTGTTGCCTCAGGATTGCTTAGTTGACATTCAACCTGACATTCAACAGTGTTTTTGATTGGACACCATTCTATGTGAATTGAACTGAGTTGGATGATGACATCACTGTTTTCTCCAGAGCTGATGTATAGATAAATGAACTAAATTAATAACTAATAATTTTTACATCACATTGAATCAATACTGAACTTGAGCTGGACAATGACACCATTTTCTTCTAGAGCTGCTGTGCAGCCAAAATAATTTTCCTGGTAAAGCTGCTTTTACACAATCTGCATTGTAAAAAGCGCTAAATAAATAAAGGTGACTTGACTTAAAATTTTGACATCTGGCAACCGCATGCGAGAAAACTCATAGAAGCTTTTAAAAAACAGAATGTAATATTTTGTCTCCTTTCTATTTGACGAAAACAAAGAGATTTTGGTAAAGTTTATATTTTTTGTAATTCCATTTTAGTCTCGTCTTTTTTTCATCTAGTCATCATCTTGTCTTACGGTGCATGTCCACTGCAGCAAAACTCTGCTCAGTGCTGCTGATGACACTAAAACTCCTTTACTTTGGGGTGTGTCTGTAGCGAGTGTGTTAAATCTACGGGTGAGAATCTTTAGTCACCTCACGATCCGTTCCGATTCCGGGAGTCACGATCCGATTCCAAAATGATTCTTGATCTACTTTTTTTTTTTTTTTTATTAATTCGTTTACCGACTTAACCTTAAAATCCTTACATTTACATATCCTTATATAAGTAATTATAAGTAGTCCTACTTTTTTAAATAATTACAAATTGAAAAATGAAAACAATTGTATGTTAAGTATTTTAAATATAACTTCAAAACATACAAGCAATTAGCAAATAATAAAGAGGAGCAACGAAACATATTACAAGCAATAAACAAAGAGTGCTTTCAGTATTTAAGATTACCTGAACGTTTTCTTTCTAATGTTTACTGTCGTTTGATTGTTACATCACAGCAGGAGATCTAGTTGCAGTCTTGCATGGATCTCTTTTGAAATATAATAAGCAATGTGGTTTGTCCTTTCCATTTAATCCCTTAAAACAAAACTGGATGTTTAGACTACAATCCCACCAACACCGTGGGATCACAATCTCTGTGAGGTTTAGGTAGTGACGTCTGTCTTGAGCATTTAAAAATATGCTGGTAGTGCTGGATTGTGTGTAAATCATATTGTTTACACAGTGGACATTATATATACATTGCTCAAAAAAATTAAAGGAACACTTTTAAAACGAATAAAATAAACGGCAAAATATGCTGGATATCTACTGATATGGACTGTGTAATGTGTTAGGAACGAAAGGATGCCACATCGTTTGATGGAAATGAAAATTATCAACCTACAGAGGACTGAATTCAAAGACACCCCGAAAATCAAAGTGAAAATTATGCAGCAGGCTAGTCCATTTTGCTTAGATTTAATTGCAGCTCAACTCAAAATGGTACTCAGTAGTTTGTATGGCCCCCACGTGCTTGTATGCATGCCTGACAACGTCGGGGCATACTCCTAATGAGACGACGGATGGTGTCCTGGGATATTTCCTCCCAGATCTGCACCAGGGCATCACTGAGCTCCTGGACAGTCTGAACAATGCAGGTCATACTGAATGATGTTACAGGCAGCATAACGTTCTCCACGGGTACAGTGGCGGACCTACTGGCCGGGTTTATCAAAGTTTACAACATTGACAGGATATCTTTACTTGGGGCATTTGGAAACAAAGCTTGCCTATTTACAAATGTAATCGCATGCATCTCTGATGATTATATTGTCTGTGCTTTGAAAAAAAAAAAAAAAAGCCTAGATTAAACACTCACTACAGACACACCCCAAAGCGGAGGTGTTATAATGTTGCCAGCGGCACTAAGTGGAGTTTTGACGCTGTAGTGGACACTCACCATGACGGTGCATGTCCACTGGTGCGCAACGAGCAGAGAAGAGCATGTGTTTTCGGTTCATTCCTATGGAAATTGAACCTTCGCAAAGACTCGCCCCCCTTAGTTACTGTTGCTTTGCCTGACAAGCTATGGCGTTGTGACGCCACACAGAGTGAAAAATACATCGCGGAGCATAGAGGACACTGACAACCAGTGTTAATTTTGACAGCGCTATTCATTAATTATGAAGCAGTCTGAAGTGCTGCTGGACGAGCCTGTAGAGTGCGCAACAACGCCGCTTTTCCCGAGGTTAGAACCGCAAGTTATTGTGCGCATCTTTCACACAGGACAGCAGTCCTGACTGGATATCTTCCCAAATCATCCCTCTTTATCATTTTTGTCTCATTTTTATTCGTTGACGAAAATTTGAGTAGATTTTAGTCATAGTTTTAGTCATTCAAAATGGATTTTTATTTAGTCATCGTCTCGTTTTCGTCCGTGAAAAAATGTTGTTGACGAAAATTGACAAATTATTCGTCAATGAAATTAACACTGCTGACAACACGTCGACAGACAAGACAGAGCAGGTTACTTATGATATTAAACAAAGTCCCAGCTTTCAAATTGTATAGTTTTTTAAGAAATTCGAACAATAGTTTTGTGACTCTTTAATGTGTGTGACATATCGCTGTAGCGCCTCAGCTCAAGCGGCTCGTGAACCGATCATCTCTTCCTACTAGTTAATTTATAGCATCAAATAAACATGAATGAACATGAGAAGGAATGTTGTTTCAAACGTGGAAAGACGTCAATACACATCATTTTTCAAGTTTAAGTCTACGAGGTTAATCTTCTAACTCCTGACTGCTTTGTCGGACTAAATGGCAGATTCTGCGTTCTGACTGGTTAGATCGCTTGTCAATCAAACTTATGTGTGAGCGTGAGACTCAGTTGACCCTTTGCCAGGAGTTTGATTGACAAGCGATCTAACCAGTCAGAATGCCGAATTCACCATTTTGTCCGACATGATAATCTCCAGAGCATGTGCACGTTTGTCCTTGGGGTTCCCACCACACATCAGGATTTCTGATCATAAATATTCAACATGTTGAATATTTACGATTCGTGATCGTGGCGCCTCCGACGTTCTCCTGAGCAGATTCAGTCACTCTTAACACACCTCACACCACAGGAAAATCTGTAGAACCATCAAGATAATCAGGACATTACCTAGGATTGTCAGAAGGGGAGAAATAGGCCCAAAATCAGCCCGATCTTGTGGTGTGTACCCAGCACAACACGATTCATGAGCTCTTGAAACTCCGCCCTCTTCTTGTAATCAGCAGCTCATTTGCATTTAAAGGGACACACAAAAATGGAGCATTTTTGCTCACACTCAAAAAGTGACAAATTTAACATGCTATAAAAATGATCTGTGGGGTATTTTGAGCTAAAACTTCACATACACACTCTGGGGACATATCATTAAACTTCAATTCATATTCATATTGTACCTAATGCACTTTTTTACATTTACAAAAGTTTTGAATAAAGTATTAGCACTTCACATACTATTCATGTTAACACATTAACCACAGTCTGTAAAGGTCAGACATTTGGTCTTTGTTTGTTGCGGTGAGTATGTAGACTTCTATTTATACATCTTTATAAATCATTTATTAATTATTTGTTCATGTTTTGTTTTTTGTTTTCTAGTTCACCCTACTTCATTTTTTTTTTTTTTTAATGTTTATAAATGTTTATTAATCAGTTGGTACCTGTATGAGTATTGGACTTGGACACTTTTTCCCAGTATTCTCAGTGTATGTATCACGGTATATAAAGGCATGTATTACGGTTTCCGCATCCTGCTGACTAAGAGAGGATCGAATACGAGAGATAATACGTAGGTGGAAAAAAGCTGTCTTTACCACTTTACCAATGTGATCATTAAATGAAAGAGTGGAATCAATGAGAACAGCAAGATTTCGAACTGTCATAGAGACAGATGATAAATGTGAGACCACCAGAGTCTCTAGGTAAGTAGAAAAATCTGAGCATAGTGTGTGATGTTGTTGAGGTCTCTTCTGAATCTTTAGCGGAGACAAATGTGAGACCACCAGAGTCTCTAGGTAAGTAGAAAATATGAGCACAGTGTGTGATGTTGTTGAGATCTCTTCTAAAACTTTAAAGGAGACCATTGTGAGACTGTTAGGGTTTTTGTCTCAGGAGACAAGTGTGAGAAGTAGGAGACTCAAGCAAAAGTCTCCATTTGATGTTAAAGAAACTTCATTTTGTCTAGGAGAAACATTTGAGATGTTAAAGAGATCTCACTTATGATTGTTCTTTCCTATGGGAACGGATTACAATGGCTATGAACTTTGGAAAAAAAAAAAAAAAAAAGAGAAAAGAATTTGCTTGCGCTAAACTTGAATTAACCAGGTAGCTACTTAAACCAAATCTCAGGACACTAACTATGAGGCACAGTTTCTCAATGTCTTTGTTTTGAATGCAGGTCGACAGATTGGAATTACCTCAATCCAGCAAAAACTCAGAAGTATGAAAGTGCCAGATATAAGTGGCACAGAAAAAGTGGATCCTATTGGAAAGGTCCAATATAGTTTTACAGGGTAAGATGAATGTCCCTTCTAATTCATGGTCATAAGTTCCTATGTAATTGTAAAAGTTAAACTTGGTTAACATCTTCAAAATGCCTCTGAGTAATTATATGAAACATATTGTTTCCATTTGATTATATTTATATATTTCACATGTCACGATTATGTTCCGTTTAGATAGTTCCTGTCATGTCTTTATGAGTTCTTGTTAGTTTCCATGGTTACTGATCAGTTAATCCTTATCCAGCTGTTCCTGTTTAGTTCCCTCATTTACTATGTGTGTGTATATAGTCCCTGTTCTGTTCAGTCCTTTGTCGGTTTATGTGTTGAATGTGGTTGTGATTCTCCTGAGTGTGCTATTTCATTAAAGACTGTGGGAGGGGAGGGGGAGGAGGAGGAGGAGGGGGAGGGGGAGGGGGAGGGGGAGGAGGAGGAGGAGGGTCTAGCTAGCCTCTGTTTTGTTTGACAACACTTCGAACGTCAACAGGAAGTTACATCCACCCAGGATCACTTAGAGCACCTATAAAATATGTACATTTTTTTGTTTAAAAAAAAAAAAATACAGAAACAAAATTATTTAAAAAAGTAGATTCTGAAAGCATTGAATGAGATCCCACAATAATTTAATATAGCTTTACAGTAGTAACAATAAATATATTTTAATATATATGATTTATATCATATTTTAAAATATGATGGTTTCATTACAAATAAAAACAATTATCTCTAAGGTGGACACCGAAATAAAGTGTAGTGTTAGTTCTGACAGGTCATGTCAGTCATGCTCGCATCAGCTGACTTTCAGCTGATCCACGTCTACCTATAGGAATACGAGGCCTAGCACAGCATTCATATAAGCTTATCTCGTTGCTCAGGAGCTAGTTTCCCTCCTCCATCCCCAGCTCTTCCTCTCGTCCAGTCAGGACTTGGCCTTCCTATTCCCCTTCGAATCAGAATAATTCTTGAATTATGTTGTACATTAAATTATTCAACATTAATGATATCTTCAATACATTTATGTTGGTTCTGTTCTGTTCTGTTTACCCTATGCTGCTTTCCCTGCTCTTATCCATGCTAGGCTGCATGGATGCACAGGGAGTTCTTGCCCAGAACGGAACCATTCTGCCAGTCCAAACTGTATGCTAACTGTCAATCATCTTTGATGATAGTGGTCCTGACAGAACTTAATATATAATATTTACCTTCTGAATCTAACCATGTCATGTCTTTAGCCCCAACAGCAGGGGCACTTTTTACCTGAAATACCGTACTTTTACATATTCTCCTTTTATTGAAAAAAAAAAATTTGCTTTAATTACCTTGAACAAAACTGAAAAACATTAACAACACCTTTGCCCCAAAATATAGTGAATAATTTAATTTATTCTCATTTGCTACATAAATGTACATTTTTAAAAAAACACCAAATATTAGATCAAATTAGCACAGCTCTCAGCTATCAACTTTGCGTTACTGTCCAAAATCACGTAAAGAATCAGGGAAATTTCCACATGCATTGTCAAAATCGCTTGTTAAGTAAAGTGCTAAGCTGAATTTTTTTTTTTTGTCTCATCTAGTGGTTTAAAAGAGAATAAAGAGAATCAAATGTGCCTTTTACCCTTGTGTGCCTTTAGCCTGTTGTTCCTTGTACATTTTTTTTTTTTTTTTACATTTCTACATTTCAGGGACACATAAGGGTTGAAAAGGCATTCACATGAAGATGGGGGGAAGGGGATTGGGGGAGTTATTCTGGCATATAGTAAAAGATTCACCTATATACATCATAGGATGCAGATTGTAAACCTGGGACTTCCCAAATCAGCATTGGGCTTAGTTCCTGACACTGGAGTCATGCTTTCAATTGGCCAAGCCTACATCAATCTGCATGGAAATTGGAGAGTCAAATACCTCAGGATCATGTAAGTAGAGTGTCCACATTACTTATTCGCACAAGCTAAATGAATTCAATTCAGGAAAAAAGAATGTAATATGCTAAATATCTGATTTCTTTGTACACAGAAAAGACAGTGGTTCATTTGACCTGGCTGTGGGTGAACTGGCAATTAGCACCACTATTGCTGTCATGAGTGATGACACTGGCCGCCCAACAGTCAGCATGACCAACTGTGCAGCAACTGTGGGGAGCGTCAATGTCAAATTTCATGGTGGGGCCAGGTAACACTGTGCAACTAACACACAGCAGTCAAAGATGAATGTTAAATAACCAAATTTTGTCAGCTTCACAATTTACATGAAAGAAAAAAAAAATCAATACAGGTTCTCTTACAAATTTAACTGTTTAATGAAGCCATTCCACGAAATAGTTGATTTTTTTTCGAAATATTATATAACATGTAAAAAGAGGAAGATTTCTGAGGAAGTGCAATCCGTAGCTGTTTTCTAAATGATTCGAGTAAAAAGGGGAAGATTAGCTTTAGTTCCCTTTTGATACTTTCACTCATACTGCGTATGGGGAAAAGCTCCTTTTTTCCTCCTTGCTGAAGCCTTTTTTCAATAGCGCAGTGTAACTGCACGTCTATTGGCTCAAAGGAATGAATCGCGGCCAATGGGTTATGCGCCCTGGGCCCACAGTCAAGTCAAGTCACCTTTATTTATATAGCCCTTTTTACAATGCAGATTGTATCAAAGCAGCTTTACATTGATAACTGGTACATAATTTTTGCTGCACAGCAGCTCTTCAAGAATAGTGTCAATGCAGGCAGATCAAAGCACTGTTGAATAAATGTCAAGAATACTGTTGAATATCAAATGTTAAGTCAAATGTCAAGTGTCCCCAACTAAGCAAGCCAAAGGCGACAGCGGCAAGGAACCCAAACTCCAACAGGTGACATCAGGTGGCAAACAAGTGGCAAATAGGTGTTAAAATGGAGAAAAAAAAAACCTTGGGAGAAACCAGGCTTAGTCGGGGGGACAGTTCTCCTCTGGCGAACAGTGCTTTGTTACGAATCAGGTTGCTATCATAAATCTGATAGGATCGCAACATTCAAAGTATTTATTTCAGTTCCATCCAGTGGAGGATCGTATTCATCACGCCGGTATGGACGGTTTGTTGAGGAACTGTGCTACTGGCTGTCGTGCCGATGAGGCCTTCACAGTGGATGATCTAGTCAACTCGATCTCTGCTGATACTTCAGGGCTGCGTTGTGGTCGTGTCCAATTGAGGATCGTATTCATCACGCCGGTATGGTCGGTTTGTTGAGGAACTGTGGCACTGGCTGTCGTGTTGATGATGTCTTCACAAGTCGACTCGATCTCTGCTGATACTTCAGGGCTGCGTTGTGGTCGTGTCAAGGCGCAGGTCCTTGGTCTCAGCTGGATACGGCCCGGATCCGGTTGACTACGGTAAACCTCGGGATAAACAGAAAGACTAATATTAGCGTAGATGCCATTCTTTTTCTGATGTAACGAGTACATCTGGTGTTATAGGAAGTGTTCCCGGTTCCGGCTGACCTAACTGCAGTGAGTGGATGCGCCCATGCAAAATGCCGTTCTTATGGCGAACTCAACATTTTTAAATTGTCAAAAAGAGAGCAAATTTCCTCTTCCCTTAACATCAGTGCAAAGACCCCTGCACAGCGGTCTGTCACCAGACGCTATCCAGCCCCTTGCCACATGGGCCGAGGCCTGGCAAGCCATCCCCGGTGTGTCAAAGTGGGTCATGGGGACCATAACTCACGGCTACTCACTGCAGTTCACCCGAAGACCCCCACACTTCAGTGGCGTGCTTCCCACTTTGGTCAAACCGGACGACGCACATGTCCTCCGTGCAGAAGTGATGTCTCTGTTAAAGAAGGGAGCCATAGAAATCGTTCCCCCCGCAGAGAGCGAGTCTGGCTTCTACAGCCGCTACTTCATTGTCCCCAAGAAAGATGGCGGTCTCAGACCCATCTTAGACCTCAGACTTCTGAACCGCTACCTCATGAGACGGAAGTTCAGAATGTTTACGTTGAAACAGATCCTCGCACAGATACGTCCCGAGGACTGGTTCTTCTCGCTGGATCTGAAAGACGCCTACTATCATATCCAGATAGCCCCCCGTCACAGGCGATTCTTGAGATTCACTTTCGAGAGTGTGGCTTATCAATACACAGTCCTTCCCTTCGGGCTGTCCCTAGCTCCCCGCACTTTTACGAAGTGCATGGACTCGCCGCTTCTCCTTCTGAGACAGATGGGAATCCGAGTTCTGAATCTCGATGACTGGCTCATACTGGCCCAGTCTCATACTGAGCTAGAACACTACAGATCCGTGCTCCTCAGCCACCTCCAGTGCCTGGGACTCAGGGTCAACTTTGCCAAGAGCTCGCTGCTCCCCAGCCAACGTATCACGTTCCTGGGCGCAGTTTTCGGCTCAGTCCAAATGAGGGCTGTAGTCTCACCAGAGCGCACTCTGACGATTCAGAAGCTCACGGCATCTGCCAGGAACAACCAGGTTACCCTCTGAGGTTTTTCCAGAGGATGTTAGGGCAGATGGCTTCCACCTCCCTGGAACTGCAGCTCGGCCTCCTCCAGATGCGGCCTCTGCAATACTGGCTGAAACTCAGGGTTCCAACCCTACGCTTGGCAGCATGGTCGCTTTTAAGTCAAGGTCAATCAGGCCTGCATCACGGCCCTAAAACCTTGGATGGACCCCAGTTGGTTCGAACATGGTGTTCCCCTACAGGCGGTGTCCAGAAGGAAGGTGCTCTCGACGGACGCCTCCAACACAGGTTGGGGCACTGTATTCAAGGGCAGGCCAGCCTTCGGCTCGTGGTCTCACAAGCAGAGCCATCTGCACATCAACTGCCTCGAGATGCTGGCAGTGGAACGAGCCCTCATCTCGTTCCAAGAGTTCCTGGAAGGGCACCACGTCTTAGTCCAATCGGACAGCATGACGGTAGTGTCTTATATAAATCGCCAGGGAGGCCTGTCGTCCAGTCGCCTTTGTGCCCTGACAAAGCGCCTCCTTGAATGGGCAGCATCCAGGATGCGGTCGCTAAGAGCGACGCACATACCTGGAAAATCGAACCTGGGAGCAGATATGCTATCTCGGAGCAACGTCCCCTCAGACGAGTGGATGCTCCATCCCCAGACGGTACAAAAGATATGGGAGATCTTCGGGAAGGCAGAGGTCGACCTCTTCACCTCAGAAGACAACTCTCACTGCCCAACTTTCTTCTCAAGGGAGATGGATGCGCTGGCCCACGACTGGCCCAGGCTCCTCCTTTATGCCTTTCCCCCAATCTCGATGATTCCTTACGTCATCAGACGAATCAGGGAAGACAGACATAGAGTCCTCCTGGTGGCCCCACTCTGGAGAACCCAAATCTGGTCTTCAGAGCTGTTCAGGCTTTCCACGGAAGCCCCATGGCCAATTCCCCAGAGACGGGACCTCCTCTCTCAGGCGAACAGGACAATCTGGCACCCCCAGCCAGAACTGTGGGCTCTGCACCTCTGGTCCCTCAATGGGAGCCGATAAGCCTCCCCAGGAACATTCTACACACCATCTCTCAGGCTAGAGCTCCGTCTACCAGGTGCCTCTATGCCCAGAAGTGGTCGGCCTTCGTTGACTGGTGCTCAGCACGCAACGTTGACACTGTGGAGAGTGACATATCTCAGATACTGTCTTTCCTCCAAGAGCGGCTGGACGGAGGTCTCACCTCCTCCACGCTCAAGGTTTACGTAGCAGCCATCGGAGCGTTCCACGCTCCCATCGCTGGTCAGACAGTGGGTAGAAACAGCCTTATTGTGCGTTTCTTGAGAGGTGCTAGGCAGCTGAATCCCCCTAGACCACTCACCGTTCCCACATGGGACCTTTCCACGGTCCTTGCAGCCCTCAAAGGTCCTCCTTTTGAACCGCTGCGGTCAGCTGACCTCCGGCCCTTAACGCTTAAAACCGCTCTGCTACTAGCACTAGCATCGGTCAAACGCGTTGGCAACCTGCAGGCCCTCTCTGTAAGCCCTGCATGCCATGAATTTGGGCCCAACGACTCTAAAGTCGTTCTAAAACCCAGGCATGGCTACATCCCTAAAGTGCTCTCGACTCCGTTCAGAGCACAGATCATTTCCCTCTCGGCGCTACCTCCTTCTTCGGACGAGCGAGAAGTGGAATTGCTCTTCCCTGTCAGGGCGTTGAGAGTCTATGTTGAGCGGTCTGAGCCGTTTAGGCAGTCCGACCAGCTCTTCATCTGCTTTGGTGGCTGCACCAAGGGGTCTCCGGTCTCAAAGCAACGCCTCTCGTGTTGGATAGTCGAAGCGATCGCTCTATGCTACTCCTCTATGGGCCTGGATTGCCCCATAAGAGTAAGAGCACACTCCACTAGAGGTATGGCCTCTTCTTGGGCGTGGTCTAGTGGCGTTTTACTCAAAGACATCTGTGAGGCGGCCGGCTGGTCCTCGCCGTCCACTTTTGTCAGGTTCTACAACTTGGATATCCCGACCTTGCATGCTCGGGTCCTCTCGGTGTGACACGGCGGCCTCGTGTCAAGCTCCGTCGTCATACCTCTGTCAGGGTATTCTTTCCCTGTTCCAGTGTACACAAAAGGATTCGACGGCCCCCGGCCCCTCACGTATCCACTGGGCCCCTAAGCGCCAAAGATATGTTCTTGTCGTTCCCTGCCGTGGCACAGCGTGATTGTATTCGTTCTCCATACGCAGTATGAGTGAAAGTATTGAAAGGGATTCGGGAACGAGTACTGCGTTTTATGCCGTGCCACGACACTGGGGCTCAGTGTCGTCGCTTCAGTCGAAATTAACTGATTCCCATTGCGAAACGCCTGCTTATATAGCCATAAGCCACGCCCGTTTTGGCGGGCTCATTGGCGCACTGTTTCGCCATAGGCTCGCGTGACTACACCGTGCCGTCATTGGTTCAAAGAGTTTCATTCCTTTGAGACACTAGACGTGCAGTTACACTGCGCTATTTAAAAAAGGCTTCAGCAAGGAGGAAAAAAGGAGCTTTTCCCCATACGCAGTACTTGTTCCCGTATCTCAGGGAACCGAGGTTACGTACGTAACCGAGTACGTTTTGGGTGACGTTAGTTTGTAGTTGTAAAACTTTTATGTAAATAAATTTTAAAAAGTATAAATTTTCTTACAGTAACTTTTGTCATAGGATTGTATAGTTGGGTCAATTTTATTTTTTAATAGGAGGAGATAATGCAGTAATAGTTGTGACATGGGAAACGGTTGTTTGTAACTGTTTGATGCTATACAGTTAGAAAAGTTCAGTGAGGTGGGACAGGCCAATATTAACTTCTTATAAATGGATTAAACTTTTGTAATTGTTGAATATTAATAATTACAACAATAATAATAATACTAGAATGTACATTTCCTGAAGAAAATGTGAATGGTGCTTGCAGTGGCAAAACTCGGCACTCTTGATTAGCATGATGCTAACATAATTACCATCCTGCTAGGATGTTTTTAACAAGATGCTAATCATGTTAACATAATGCTAACAAAATGCTAACATGATTAGCATGTTGCTAGCATGATGCTAACACCCTTAGCATACTGCTAGCATGTTTTTAGCAAGATGCTAATCATGTTCACATTTTTACTAGTTTGTGTCATGTTTAAACCCTTAGCTTTTAATTGCTATTAGCATGTAGCTATTCACTGCTAGCATGTGTAGCATGTTGGAAGTCCAGTTTGCTAGCAAGAGTCAAAAAAGCTAAGCCCCATGTCTCTACGATGTTCTGATGCAGAGATATAGGTCTTGTTAAACGGTTGCTAGGGTACTCTGTTTGGTTGCTAGGGAGTGGCTTGGCAGCTACCAATGATGATACTCCAAAGGCTGCTTGACAATATAAACCAACCCTCATGTCTCTATGATGTTCTGATGCAGAGATATAGATCTTGCAAAATAGTTGCTAGGGTACTCTGTTTGGTTGCTAGGGAGTGGCTTGGCAGCTGCCAGGCTGCTTGCCAGTATGAATGATATAAACCAACCCCCATGCCTCTATGATATTCAGATTTGAAGATATCCCTCTTTGCTTTGGGTTGCTAGGGTGCTCTAAATGGTTGCTAGGGCGTGGCTATGAAGTGTTTAAGGTGATTCGTGATTGGCCGTTTGCTGCCCCGAGTCAAATGAGCCCACCCTCATGTTTCTATGACACTTGTATCCAAAGATATTCATTTGATTATTTTCAATGGAAGTCTATGGAGTTTGTTACTAAGGTGCTCTATATGGTTGCTAGGGCGTGGCTTGATAGCTTCACAATGATGCTGAGAGACTGATTGGTTGCCTGAGTAAAATGAGCCCACCCCCTTGTCTCTATGTCATTGTGATCCAGAGTTATGTTCAATACAAAATCCCTATGTAATTTCCCATAGTAGGAAAAATACAGTACTTCCTGGTTCATGGGCATGGCTTCACCATAGTATGTCTATGGGGCAACTTTGGGCAGCTCTTGTGCCCCAGGGGTACAACTTACACGCCATTTTAAGGTATGGTCTCACAGAGCCTGCCAGCCTCTTCAAACGTGGTAACTCACATGTTTCTAGGAAATCCTCGTTAGGAGCTATGACTCGTCAAAGTTCGTCGCAATGTTAAGTCTATGGGATTTTTCACCCGATTTTTCGCCCACCGAACGAACATCGTACACCTGATCGCTTATAAAAGTCATAGCACACCATTCCCGAATAATCCGCACGATTTGACACCTCATTTGTGGGTCTGTGACAAAAGCTGCGTGACTAGTTACGCGCCGAAATTTTAGTGGAAGAAGAAGCAGAATAATAATAAGTATTTCGAATAATAATAATGGATGCTTTGCCTTTGGCAAGCACCATTAATAACATCAGGAATGCATGTTATTTAAAAAAAATACAATTGAAAGAGTACATGTAATAAATGTGTTAGAACAAACATTTTAATTTTTTTGCACTATCATTTCCTGTATTTATGACAGCTGGTTGTATAACCTCTTCAGTTCCTTCATTAATAAGGCTTTACGCAGTGCTCTGCAGAAACAGGTAAGGAATCTAGACTGCGTGAATGCCATCTATTCTGCCCAATATATGTGTACTGTTAAACAATAATGCAATGTAAGGGCATACCAGAGTTTCACTTACAACAATGTATCTGCTATTTCAGATCTGCCCTTTGGTGGCTGACTCCATTGCTGAAATGAACCCACACCTGAAAACATTAAATGGTGATATGATAAATCATTATTTATTAGTTATTCAGGATTGTAATGAAAACCAGCATTATGCAATACAATTCTTGAGTATGCACCAAAAAAAAAGAGGCTTTTCTCTTGTTGACCCTCCAGTTTTAGCCAAAGTTGACCAATATGCTGAAATTGACTACTCCATGGTGGGGTCTCCAGTCATTTCTAATACTTCAATTGACTTGGGTTTAAAGGTAAACTTAAGCACTACTTTATATTTCTCTAAACCATGTCAAATTCTCTGTAAAAATTAAATTTTAAACTAAATCTAGATGTTTTCACACTTTATAGGGTGAATTCTACAACATTGGACAACACAAGGAACCCCCTTTCTCCCCAACACCTTTCTCGTTGCCTTATCAGGACACTAATATGCTGTACATTGGAGTATCTGCCTTCTCCCTGAACTCAGCAGGCTTTGTGTACCACAATGCTGGCGCTCTCCGCCTCTACATCACTGATGACATGGTGAGATACCAATTAAATATCACTCAGATCTGCAAGTTCAATATTGGATGATTGTCAAGAAGTGATCAGTGTGATTTTGGCACACAAAGATTACAGTTAGATATATTAAAAATGTCACGTGAGGGGAGGAGTGAAAAAATTGCAGCCAAGATAGACAGTTCTCTCTTCTCAAAGTGCATCAGACACCTCCGAGATCAAAGGCGGATATCACGGGATTCACACTCATGCACTGTTGCTAATAAACTGAATGTAATTTTAAGTTCTGTTGCTTTTATATGAAAATAAATATAATGAACAAGACACCCAAAGTACTTTAACTCTAAAAAATAGATCAATCCAAAATGAATGTTTTAGAGAAAGCATGTTGAAGATGGGCTGTCGATTCATTAAAGGTCCCGTTTTTCATGGTTTTTTGAAGCTTTGATTGTGTTTATAGTGTGCAATATAACATGTGTTCATGTTTCGCGTGTAAAAAAACACAGTATTTTTCACATAATTTACTTATCTGTATACCGCTGTTTCCACTGTCATAAAAACGGGCTGATGACTTCCTTGTTCTATGAAGTCCCTCCTTCAGAAATACGTAACGAGTTCTGATTGTGCCAGCGGTTCCTGTGTTGTGATTCGACAGCTCTGAGCGCACCGTGCCCGGAAAAGTCACGCCTCTTACCATAACGTGGAGATGCACGCGCTCAGTGTTATTGTAAACATGTCTTTAATTTTACCCTATCAATTTGAGCCGGAATCAGACCCGGTGATTGGACTGCGGGATGAAAATAACAGCGCTTCGACGACATGGCGACAAACACACTCTACAAACGCAACTCTTGTGTATTCCTGTGGGCGGAGGTTAGTCAAAAAACTGTTTTAGTGATGTCATTAAAGAAGGAAGTAGAGGGATGTAGTCCAAACTGGCCGTTCGATGTAGGCGACTTCTGTTAAATAAAATATCTCGCTTGGCATTGAACTTTGAGCTTTAAAATTTTACAGATTTTATTTATACTCTAACAACAACATTACACACTAACTAAAGTTTGAAACATGGGATCACGAAGAACGGGACCTTTAAGTAATAAATTAAACAGCTCACATTTACATATAATTAAATAGAGTAAAAATTATGCGTATTTGGCATGCTGTCCAGGGGGAGAGCTCCGAGCTCGGAATTTTGGCCCAAACCTAGAGTACTCCTCTCGGTTGTGGTAAGAATAGTTAGAACTAGAAGTGAGAAGATGGGGTGCTGGAGGGATGCTGATAAACTGTCAAATGAACAGAGGTAAGTCTGCTGTATATATATTTATAAAACGTTTAGTTCCCGTCCTCGATTCTGATTGGTCAATAGATGTTTTATTCACGATAAAACATGGCTATGACCGCTTCACCCAACGGTTCTGTGTATCAATACACAACACCCTTAGCAACCACTCATAGCAACGTAAGATGTGTTCTCAATTGATATTGTTCATTGAAGCTTATTGTATTATGTAGAAGAGTATTGTGAGAAAGAGATCGAGTGAGCGAGTTTATTACCTGCATTCAGATTTAACATTTCCTTTCAGGTCAGTCCTATGTTCATAATAAAAAATCTGTTTAAATGTCCGATGTATTATCTTGTCCTTTTAACAGTTAAGGGGTTTTCCCATGACTGACAGTGCTAGTCAAAGCATTTGTGAGTTGCGTCTTGTTCCGTGTTCACAACAATTTAATCTTTTCATCAGCATTCTATGGACTTCCAGTTGAGTGTACGCTGGCATGTCTGGCTGCCGCTGCTCACCGGATTTTTAGCTTTTTTGTGTGCTTTTTAGCTGTCATTTAAATTATTGCTCTGCCGCAGTGGAAAGCTGCTTTGTTTGGCAATACTCTTGGTTCACCTTGCTGTTGATAGCTTCTACGTTAACTGAGAACGCCGCTGGAACTGAGAACGCCGCCGGCTTTCTGCTTTCTGTCTGAACTTTTGGCTTCTAACAACTACACTGAGACGGCACTATGTTCATAGTCAAGATGCTACTTTGGATTATTCCTGTTTGTCACCGTTGTAACTGCCAATCCACGGCTGTCTTACTCAGCAGCGGAACTTCACCAGGCTTCGATTACCTTCTGTGAGTCCTCTCTGCCTCCTCAGCCATTGTGACATGCTCCGCTGACCAAAATACATTCACCGTGGATCTCGCAGGAATTTCTCCCACTGGTCCTCGCAAACCCCATAACATCAGGAGAGCTGTTGACCATAGTGTGCTAGCTCCTCTGACAGTTGATTCTGCTGCTTCATCTAATGGATTCAAATTTGCACTCTTCAATGTTCGATCTCTCGCAAATAAAGCCCCTCTAATCTCGGACATTATTTTGGATTCAAAACTTGACTTTATGTGCCTTACTGAGACTTGGCAACAGCCCGAGGACTATTTTCACCTCAATCACGCACTACCTCCTGAGTTTGTTTACACCTGCAAACCCCGCTTATCTGGAAGAGGAGGCGGTCTTGCATTAATCTATCGCAAAAACTTCATAGGCGTGCCAGTTTCAGTCACAAAGCCATCTTCGTTTGAAATCCTGACTGCAACTGAAAGGTAGTACCCCCACCCTCATTGTATCTCTTTATCATCCTCCCTTATTAACGAATTCACTGCTATTTTATCTGACTTGTGTGCAATGTGCCCCAATGTCATCATAATGGGGGATTTCAATCAACACTGTGATAAACTCACTGACACTTGTACTAAAGATTTTAACTCTGTTTTAGATAGTTTTGGCCTCATTCAGTATATTAACTTTCCAACTCATAATAAAGGCCATGTTTTAGATTTAGTCTGTTGCTCAGGAGTGACACCATGCAATTTTAAGTCCACAGACCTCTCTATCTCAGACCATAAAATGGTCTGTTTTGATATTACTCTGCCTTTTTCAAAGCTAAACTTGAAGCGTTCCATATCATACCGTAATATTAAAAACATTAACCCAGATGACCTCAGCAGTCTACTCAGTAACTCTCTTTATTCTATTTCCCCATCACTTTGTACTGCTAATCTGGTGGTCATTATAATGACTGTTTATCCCATTCACTAAATTCCTTAGCTCCCCTGAATACCTGTATAGTCTCATTTACTAGGTCTTCACCTTGGTACACCCCTGAACTTCGTAATATGAAAGGATGGGTCGACGCCTGGAGAGATTGGCAAAGAAAACTGGTCTAACCAGGGCTGGACTGGTAATCTGGCATACCGGGCATTTTCCCGGTGGGCCAACGCACTTTTTATAAAAGGTTTATTTATTTATTTATTTTATTTTATTTTTTTTATTTTTTTTGCCATGGACTGGCCCATCATGCAGGGACAGCGGCCCATTGGTTTGTCTTCTGAATTGACAGGCCAAAGTGAGAGAGACCTCCCCCTCCCGTGCTGTTTTTTGTTTTTGATAGGAGCGCATGAGAAACTGCAAAAGGCAAATACCCGCTCACCGCTGCCGCTGACGAACATGTTTCTGCCGCCCTATGAAGTGATAAACAGCGCAAGTCGCTTGATGCCTTGATCCTTTCAGATTTGTTTCAGAATTTTGTTTAAAACATTCATGTGATATGGGAACATTACAGGTTCGGTGGTGAATCTAGCTGAAAACAGCTGCGCCCATGTAAAGACATGACGAGGTAAATTGGAAAACGCCAATACACACAACTACAAGCTTGTCAATCCAACACTGCCACCTTTATAGTAATTTACCTTGCAGCTACTAACAGTGAAGAAATATGGTGTTTTGGCAGATATTTATTAAAAATGCTGCTAATATTAAGCCTACTTATATTAAATATTGCGGAATACAAATCACTTTCTCTCATAAAGGCTGTTTTCGTATTTTCTGTGTTTACAATATTTTATTAAACAATCCATAGTTTATTATTTATTTTAGAAACCATATGCCCATGGTAATAAGAAGCATGGTTTTACCTGTGCTCTGTCTACATTGATCTTACAGTTAAACCATAGTAAATTTCATCAGGGCAATTAAAGGTTAATTTAACAAAACAGCTTTAAAGCCTGGATCCCATTAAATAAGGACAAAGCTTTATTTTTTATTTCTTTAAATATGTTTTATGACATTTTTAATAGTTCTTATGAATTTTAATTGAAATAAAATGTTATTTCAATGAGAGCGTCATGAAAGATGGATATCAGTGTCTTACATAAATTAGGTGTTAACTCTTTAAAAATGTTATTGTTTTAAAGGGGTAGTTCAACACAAAATGTAATAATTTACTCACCCTAATGTCATTACAAACATGAATTACTTTCTTTCTGTGTAACATAAAAAAGAAAATTATTGGTGTCAAGGGTAGCTTAACCAAAATGGTTTGGTTGACAACATTCTTCAGAATATCTTCTTTTGTGTTTTACAGAAGAGAGAAAGTCATACAGGTTTGGAACGACATGAGAGTGAGTAAATGATGACAGGATTTAATAGCATTAAATTTACTTAACGGCATAAAAAAATCAGTGCTTTGCTACCAAAGTGAAATTCTATGTGACAAAAATGCCAATATTAAATTTAACAATTTTAATTATTTGTCAATAATATTAATAAAATCATTATTTGTCGCTGTCCTCGTTTTATTTATTCATTTATTTACTCCGATTTAAGGCCCTAACCCCAGCAAAAACATTCACAGGGGAACTTGTGGGCCGCATGGGCTGGGTTTGTCCAGGGCCGAATTTTAGCCCCAGTCCAGCCCTGGGTCTAACCATTCATCAACAAATGTATACAGATCATCTTCTCTCTTATAAAAGCGCCATTGCTCCTGCCAAATCTTCTTTTTATTCTGACATTATCAGTAACAATGAAAATAACTCTCAGACTTTATTCTCCACTATTAACAAACTGCTTAAGCCAGCAGACATTGCAACTCACCTCACCTCCACCGCACAGTGTAATACTTTTCTGGAATATTTAGTACTAAAATCACCGATATTCATCATCAGCTGAATTTGTCAGCCTCTGCATACAACTGCACACCCTGGATTACCACACTGGACAAACCATCTTCTACTCTATCGACTTTTCAGTCTCCAACTGTTGAATAAATCGCTAGATTCATCACTAAGTCCAAGAATTCCTCCTGTTTGCTTGATCCCATCCCTACTGTCCTGGTAAAAACTTGTCTGCCTTCAATTGTACCTATCATAACATCTATAATTCATTCCTCCATACATACTGCCACTGTCCTTATATCTCTCAAAACTGCTTCTGTCACTCCCACTCTTAAGAAACCTGCTTTGGATCCTAATGATCCAAATAACTACCGTCCCATTTCCAATCTTCCATTCATCACTAAAGTTTTGGAATGGACTATAACAACTCAACTTCAAGCCCACCTTCATAACAATAACCTCTTTGAATCTTTTCAGTCTGGTTTTCGTCATAATCATAGCACTGAAACAGCTCTGGTAAAAATCACCAATGATCTCCTACTTGCAGCTGACAATGGACTTCTATCCATTCTGATCCTACTTGACCTTACTGTAGCTTTTGATACCATCTCTCATTCAGTTTCCTGGAATGCCTGGCCGACATTGGGTTCACTAACAATGCACTACTCTGGTTCCAATCATATCTATATAATAGAAAACATTTTATTCAGGGAAAAAATGTCACATCTAAAACTGTTACAGTTACTCATGGTGTCCCTCAGGGTTCAGTGTTGGGACCACTGATTTTTATTATCTACTTACTACCTCTTGGCAACATTTTTCGACAATGTGGGATCAATTTTCATTGTTACGCCGATGATACCCAACTTTACATCTCCACAAAACCTAACACTTGTTTACCCCTTCTGTCCTTACCTCCTGTCTTCAAACTATTTGTAAATGGATGTCAGTAAATTCAATGGAACTCAACTCAACTCAACTCAATGGAAATAAAAGTGAGGTTCTCCTCGTTGGCTCACAGGTCATACTCTCTAAAAA
Source organism: Megalobrama amblycephala (assembly GCF_018812025.1). NCBI lineage: Eukaryota > Metazoa > Chordata > Actinopteri > Cypriniformes > Xenocyprididae > Megalobrama > Megalobrama amblycephala. Next base: position 33,046,987 of record NC_063063.1, read on the forward strand.
CTCAACCTTTCACTATTGCAATTGATGGTTCACTGATTCCTGTGTCCTCCCAAGTCAAAAGTCTTGGCATCATTATGGACAGTGCACTTTCTTTTGGCCCTCACATTAGCTATATCACTCGGACTGCTTATTTTCACCTCCGCAACATCTCCAGACTTCGTCTCTCTCTTTCCCAACATAATACTCAGGTCCTCGTTCATGCTTTGGTCACTTCCCGCATTGACTATTGCAACACCCTGCTTATTGGCACCCCAAATAAACTTCTTCACCGTCTCCAATCCATTCAGAACTCTGCAGCACGGATTGTCACTCCTACCAGATCAACGGACCACATCACACCTCTTCTCATTCAGCTCCACTGGCTTCCTGTTCCCTACCAGATCAATTACAAAATTGTATTGCTAACCTTTAAAGCTCTTCATAACATTGCCCCCCCATACCTCTCAGACTTGCTTCTTCCCTACATTCCTTCCTGCTCACTTCGTTCATCCACGGCTGCAATGTTAACTGTTCCTACATTCAGACTCAGTACCATGGGGGCCAGAGCATTCAGCTGCTCTGCCCCACGTCTTTGGAACTCTCTTCCTCCTCACATCCGTCAACTAGACTCTCTTCATCAATTCAAATCACTGCTTAAAACACATCTGTTTAGATTAGCATACTCTACATAATTCACCCCTATTCTCTTTTATTATTGTTTATTATTTTATTTTATTTTATTTCCTGATTGTATCTGATTATATTGTTACTTGCATTGTTTTAGGTATTGTTTTTCTATTGTTACTTGCATTGTTTTAGGACACTAGGTGTCCTTGGGTGCCTAGAAAGGCGCCATCAAATAAAATGTATTATTATTATTATTATTATTTTCAATTTAAAAGTCTTCGCTACTGACTGACACACTCATAAAGACAGTCTTTGCCACCATCTAATGGTGTAATAATGTAACTTCAGTTGCTGTTCAAGGTCAGGGACTGTTTTTCCAGCGGAAGGAAGGCATTTAGTGAAAGTTTACTTAATGAAAGTTGCATTGATACATATTTTTGGCTTTAATATTTGTATTGTGTGGTAGCCATTTTATAAAAGCAATAAGGTACTCAAGGCTAGTGCTGTATCGTGAATCGTGTTATTCACGATACAGCACAGCCTCGAGTACCTTATTGCTTACATATATACTTCTTGTTGTTGGTTGAGTTGATTAACTGAATACTCTCCACTTGTGTTAAAGCAGGGGTGGCGAACGTTGATCCTGGAGGGCCATTGTCCTGCAGAGTTTAGCTCCAACTCTAATTAAACACACCTGAAGCTGATCAAGGTCTTCAGGATTACTAAAGTAACAGGCAGGTGAGTGTTTTTTTGGGGTTGGAGCTAAACTCTGCAGGACAATGGCCCTCCAGGATCAACAATCCCCACCCCTGTGTTAAAGGATTAGTTCACTTTCAAATGAAAATTAGCCCAAGCTTTCCTTACCCTCAAGCCATCCTAGGTGTATATGACTTTATTCTTTCTGATGAACACAATTGGAGATATTTTTATAAATATCCTGACGCATCCAAGCTTTACAATGGCAGTGAACAGGGATCACGAGTATGAACTGAAGAAAGTGCTTTCATACACATCCATCCATCATAAACGTGTACTCTACACAGCTCCGGGGGGTTAATAAAGGCCTTCTGAAGCGAAGCGATGCATTAGTGTAAAGAAAATCCATATTTATCCATATTTAGTTATGTTATGAAGTTAAGTTATGAAGTAAAATATCTAGCTTCCACCAGACCACCTTCTGTATTCAACGTACGAAGAAAGTGTAAAAGTCCTGCAGTTAAAAAAAAAAGTACAGAAAAAGTATAACTGACGTGATGCCAGTTTGCACTTTCTTTGTAAATTATTCAATTTACAATGTGAGGCGGTTTGGCAGAAGCTAGATATTTTACTTCATAACTTTTTAAATATGGATTTTTTTTTACACTTCAGAAGGCCTTTATTAACCCCCCAAAGCCGTGTGGAGTACACGTTTAAGATGGATGGATGTGGATGGAAGCACTTTCTTCAGTTCATACTCGTGACCCCGTTCACTGCCATTATAAAGCTTGGATGCATCAGGATATTTATTAAAATATCTCAGATTATGTTCATTAGAAAGAAGAAAGTCATATACACCTAGGATGGCTTAAGGGTGAGAAAAGCATGGGTTCATTTTCAATTGAAAATTGAACTAATCCCTGAAGTGAACTAATCCTTTAATTAGGTTAATTATCTGAACCTGCTCCTTCCGAACTTTGTTAATAAAATATCATTTATTTCCTCACAAATGCATTTTATTCAGCATAGTGAAGCCTCTCCTCCATTGACATTCATTAAAAAAGGCCTCTTGTCTCCTCCCCTGTGTAGTGCATACTGCGCGATAGCAAGCATTGTTTTTTTTTTTTTTTTTGTTTTTTTTTTTTTTTCGGAAAAAAGGTAGTTCTCTCCACCTTCACACACTTGGGTCATCGTGATTTTGCCAAGTAAGACATATTCCTGGATCAACATATTTTGTTGATCTTGGGTTGCGTCCGGAGAAGTATTTTATTTGTGACTGTTCTATGTGCCTTGTGGTGTGTTTGTTTCCTTTTGTTTTCCCCCCATGTCTACTGCTACCAGTCAGGGATGAGCAAAAATACATCAAAATGTATTTTAAAATAAAATACCAAATACCTTAATTTTAAATGTATCAAAATAAACTACAAAATACAGCAGCCACACCATGTATCAAAATAAACTACTGTATTTTTGTATTTTGAAAATACTACAAAATACTTTTACAAGAGAGCATGAAATTTATTATTATGAAATTTATCAAACCTTCCATCAGTTGGCCCATTTGATCTATCCCTTCACCATTACCCTAACTTAAGTAAACAATGTTTGATAGCAACAGCTTTTCTTTGCCCGAGTCATGCAATAAATCTGACATATGCAACCAGTTAAAGGCACAAATATGTAGGATTTTTAGATTAAAATATTCAAAAAACACTAAAACAATGTTATATTTTTTGTTGTCTTATGTACTTACATTATCCCACATGTTTCCAAGAAATTCTAAATCCAGAGAAATAAGCAATTTTAACCAGGACACAGACCGTGTCCATGTGTCGCCTATCAATGATGTCATTACCCTCGATTTCCCGTTTTATTTTGTCAAAACCATGGAAACATCAAAGACACTTTAGTACTGTGTCTTATGAGTTTTATTAGACAGGGAAGCAACTGTTTGGATACATTCATCGACAGAAAACTCATCATGTTATATCGCTTATCACATTAAGGGTCAGATTTACTAAACGGGGCAAATTAGCGTGAGAGCGCAATTCCACAAATGTGTTGATGGGAGTGGCAAGTTTTGCACGTGATCTGCTGACATGTAAATTAAAGAACACAGACACGGTCAGATCATTTACATAATGACTAACGCAATATACCAAGAGCAGTGCAAATTAGAGTTGGGTCACAAATAAACAGAGCTGAATCCTGATGCTAATGTTCTCATCAGGTTTGGGTCGACACAGGTGCAACTTAACATGCAATCTGACAAACACATACACACATACTGTATAATATAGTTTGCCAAGCTATATTGGCCTATAGATATAGGCAAACGATATGTTCGGATAAGGTCTTACTCTGGCATTTCAAAGAAATTAATGATCCTTCTACTACGCGCTCTCTGTTCTCTGCAGTGTCTCCTCCAACAGCAACAATTGCAGCCATGTCACAAAATGGGTTCAGACATGCTTTTTTAAGGCGTTAAATAATGGTGTAAATACCAGTAAATTGATGAGCGCAAACATTAGTAAATTGCATTCTGTGATTCATTTAAATACTCTCCTCCCATAAATTTTGCATCTGAAAGGGAAATTCCTAAAAATGCATATGCAAAAAGGTCAGCCACAAACACAACTCAGTCCACGCGTTTTCAGCGCTAATTTTATACTGCGTGTCTTTCATAAATCCCGGCAGTTGTTTTTTAACGCCAAAAGAGGGTTTGCGCTGGCACAAGCTGTTAGTAAATCTGGCCCTAAATCTTTCTGTTTGAATCTCGTTTCTTGATTTATCGCGAGTACCATGTTTTACCATGACTAATATTGATCTAGCTTTCTTCAGTGTGCAACAAGTTTCTCATAGCAACCGCCGAGCGAACACACAGAGTAGCATTATAACAACTTTCAATACTCAAATGTATCTAATATGATAAGCAGCGCTGCTTTACCCTACGTGCACATGATCGAAAGAAGTGGATGCCGTGACTGTGGCATAATAAAAGATCCGCTGCTGTCGAGCCGTGTGTCGCGCTTGCACTTGTCTCTCATTAGTAATCGCTCCAGTGGGCTCGTTACTGCTCTCACAGCATTCGGTCCTGCTCTGCTTCATACTACAGTAACGTTAATAATCTCTCCATGAACATGATTTCTGCCTGAGTCCTGTCCCGATTCTTTTCCACTGGCTGTAGACGTGAAAACAACACATCCCATGATTCCATGAAATCAAGGTGTCATCGAGCTTCGCCTTTGTTTTGAATCAGCGATCTTTAGAGTCGAAAATTTACATATTGTGGCTTTAACAGATCAAATATTCACATATCCCTGTGATCTCCCAGATGAAGGTTAGTTTTAAAGTAACCAACAGTTAAATGTTTGCGAATGACTCATAATTGTATCCTAATTTAGTTACTTGGTGTTTGGTAATGAAGGGCCTACTTTGCATCAGCAACACTGACTCAATGACAGTTGCTGCTCGATATAAGTGTTTTCAAGAACATTATGTAAATTGGTATACTATTTAGCCTAGGCTACCAAAACGAACACCAAAACTTAACATGAACTGTTAAAAATTATAGCAATTCATGCTAAAAATTGATGGAAAGCTGGCAGCCTGCACGTTTCTTGACCACCTTCTTCCATATGGATCAATTTTCTGTTCTGATCGCAAGTCTCTGCAAACTATAGAGTAGGCACCAATCAGAGGCCGCAATTTTATGATGTCATCATGTAGACTTCTTACAAAGTATTTTACAGTATTTTAAAAATACAAAAATACAAAACACTAAAGTATTTTGATACAAAATACAAAGCCATTTTCATCAACCCTATAAAATACAAATTACAAAATACTATTTTGTTTTTGAAATACGTATTTGAAATACATGTATCATAAATACTGCCCATTCCTGCTAACAGTCTCATGGAGGTGATTGGGTTCACCTATTGCTGATTTGCTGCTCATTCACCTCAGCTCCACTGATTGGCTGTAGCCAGGAGAAAGCCAGCATATAAAGCAGCACTGCCTCACAGCAAGCTAAGAGCGCTACAGGGAAGTGTTTGTAGCCCACTCCTGTTTAATATCATGATTAATGACATCTTCAGTCAGGTAGAAAATAGTATGAGAAGATCGATATATGCTGATAATGGTGCATTGTGGAAGAGAGGGCAGAATGTGACTTACACGGTTAATAAAATTCAGACAGCAATAAACCAAGTTGAAGATTGGGCTAAGAGATAAGATTCAGATTATCGGTAGAAAAGACAGGTAATATGTTTCTCAAAAAGGAAGCATATTCCAGTAGAGTTGACATTATATGGCCAACCATTAAAGCAGGTGACTGAAATCAAGTTCTTGGGTGTATGGTTGGATGAGAAATTACCTTTCGGTATTCATATAGAGAGGCTAGTGACCAAATGTAAGAAAACAATAAATATAATGAGATGTCTAGTAGGATGTGAGTGGAGTGCAAGCTTTAACTCACTAAGAAACATATATTGTGCCCTTATAAGATCTGCAATAGACTATGGTTGCATAGCATATGGGTCAGCATGTGAAACACTTTTAAAGAAAATTGATGCAGTACAAACTCAGCAGTGTTGGGGGTAACGAGTTACAAAGTAACGGATTACAGTAATATTACTTTTTTGGGTAACGAAGTAAAGTAACGCATTACACTAATAATATTGGTAACTACACTACTTTACTAGACTATAGGAACGCACTTTCCTGCGTTACACAAGCCGTGTTTGCCTGTGTGTAAAGTTCTGTCTGTTTAAGTGTGTGCATGCGTGTGCCTGTATGTGTGCCGTTGCCATAGATCGATTTGACGTAGCTGATGAGCAACCTGTCTAAGCATTTGTCAGCCCAGCATGGCAATAAAAAACTTGTGGCGAAAGATCCTGCTCACCAGTCATTTGAAGGAGTCACTCATCATCAGCCAACCCCGCTTAAAGGTGGGTGTACACGGTGCAAATTCTGATGGTCGGAAGATCGTATGTCCACGCACACACGTGACGTGTGAGTTTATCTGAAAATCGTACGGACGAGGTGATATACGACACGAGTGAGTGAGTGAGTGAGTGGGCGGAGCGCGAGCTCAAATCAGAGTACCCTTTCCCAGACAGCAACATAGTGTGGCCCAGATCCGGCCCACATCTGGTACATGTGGATTACACACGGACCAGATGCGGGCCAGATCTGGGACGACACGATGTTGCTGTCAGGGTTGTGACATGCTGGATAGAAAATATGTGAAATAAGTTGTTTTTTTTTTTTCTCATTGACTATAGCTGTTCAAGCCATAAGTTGACTAATCACATTGATTAGATTAATTTCTTAAATACTGGAGAGAATAAAATATTATAATTAGCATTTAGCATCAAGCGCATGCATAAAACTTGCCATAAAGAACCGGCAAAAAACAATTATGAATTTGACAAAAAAAACAGCAAGGAGACATTTTAATTTTTTTTTTTTTTTTTTAATAATCTAATGTTTTCTAAATCAGTGTTGGCTGCAAAGATGACGTTGATGTAGCCTATTACTGACTCTCATCATCTTCACAGTGGATGTGCAGAATGCACTTTTCATTCCTACATAATCAGAGAGTAGCCCATTTCTTTTCGTTTTGAATTATTTTGTTTAAAAGAAGACATTTCAAGCTTTCTATAGATATATTTCTCATGTCTGTGAGGCAAGCAGCCGCCGAGTTTCGGTTCATTTAGCCAAGTCGCGCTACAGATCAAGTGCAAGTGATCGCGCCCGCGCATCCATGAATATATTTGCTTGTTATTTATTAAACCAAGGCAGTTGGTTGATGAAACATTGATTAAAATTAAGATACAATTTTTACAAAACGAAATTCACTTTAAAGAAAGGCTTTCTACAAAACAAAACTTAATGAAGAGGTCAAAATCATGACCCACTCCATGTCTCCAGATGTATTGCGCATCTTATGATGTATTCTATCTTACTCATGCTGTCTTAATCAAATAGATGAAATTAAAAAATAACATTATAATAGGCATATTTAAACATAAATATGAAACTAAATATGTTTTCTTTAATGGCTACCAACATGTATTGTACAGTAGCTAGTACAGAGAAATTTCATGTCGTGATCAAAAGTGAGTTTTTTAACCTGATAACTGTAGCTCCTGGGCGATCCGCTGTAAAATATCATCTCGGATGACCCTGTGTGACATATTGCATGACTTTGGGTAGACCAGGTACAGTTGGTTATAGGGTACAGTTGAAACACCTTAAATAACTTGCGTTCGCAACAAGTCTGATCTGTGAAAAATTCATAGCACATGCATATTAGCGCCCTCTTCAATCGTGTGAAATTTGAAGTACATGCGCTTCTCCAGTCCGAAGATATCGGCGAAAGTTTTTTTCTAAGGTAATTTTTTCACTTCACCACGTCGCTTCCACATTGAATAGCTTCTCATCCTTACATGACTGTTAAAGTTAACTTACATTTTCAGTTCCACAGACTTATTTTCTATTGCTCCAGCTAATGTTATTGTGTTCTGTTACTGACAAGTGCTGACCATTAGTGCTACTGTGAATGTAGTTGAAGACTTAGATTTTAAGAATTTAATCTGTGGGGTGGGTGCCATTTTTATTAGAAACTGTTCTGGTTATGTGTAGTCAGGGAGATAGGGAAGTTAATTTGTTATTTATTTTCATTTTGTTTCATGTATAGGTAAGTTATGGTTAAAACTGAGTTAGAAACTTTTTGTTTGTTGTGTTGGCCTTGGTTCCTCCTGAAGCTTATGTTTTTCCCTTTATCTTTTCTTTTGATTCAGTAAACCCCTATTTAAGGTGTTATTTAACCCCTATCTATTACCCCTCATTTGTTCTGGATGTGTGCTACTGGGGCTGGGAGACAAGAGGTTCCTGTGCGCTCTCTCTCCAAAATGTGTTACTGCTGTGCTATTTACTCTTAGACAAGTGATTCTCAAACTTGTCTTGGAGTACCACCAGCCCTGCACATTTTGTATATCTCCCTATATCTGACACACCCATTTCAGGTCTTGCAGTCTCTACTAATGAGCTCATGAGCTGAATCAGGTGTGATAGGTGAGGGAGACATACAAAATGTGCAGGGCTGGTGGTACTTCAGAACAGGTTTGAGAACCACAGTCCTAGATTAAAATGGGGCTAGCATGTAACACTGGAACAACATTCCAAACAACCAATCAGATTTGAGTGACAAGTTGAGTTTGTCAAGTTGAGGCTTAGAACAAGGGTTTAGTGCTTCTACATCAGTGTTCACCTATTTCCATCTGATTTTAGGGATAATTTATGGGTAGAGTTGGTTTTAGGGAGAGGATTAGGATTACATTTTCAGACAGGAATATTGTTCTAGGATCAACTAAATGTTAATCTAGAATGTTAATCATGTCTTACTTGCCAAAATCATGGTGACCACACACCTGACTCCAATCTGCCCTATTCTTTATACAGTCACCTTACAAAATAAGTCTTCACCTTTAAATTAATCTAAACCATATTAAATCATAGTGCAAGTCAACAATTAAGTCACATTAAATAGAATTTAAACATTCCATCAAACATTCAAAATATTTAAACTTAACTGGTGTAACGAATTCACTTTACAGGTATTTAATCAATTCATGGGTGAAATATATAATAAATCATAAATAATCATAAATCGTTATGACTAATTATAATATAGATCGCCCAAAGAGGGAATTATGCATATATATTGTGAATTAATTACAACGGATTGTAATTAATTACATATATCATTAGTTCTAGTTTAATAGTTGTTTAGAAAAACTATCCTAGCTTGTCCAGCAAACTATGGGTTTTCTCATAGACTATTATAAAATAAATTTTATTCTCTGTCCACGAGAATAAATTCCTATTATAGCATCAAAGCGTAAAGCAGTGTTGCAGAAACAAAACGTAGAAGTGACTTGGTTTTCTGAATGAGCAGCAGAAACAATCGAGCATGAATATGTATTTAATATATGAAACTACGAATACATAGGCTAAATATGCATTAATACACATATATGGAAAACGAAAGTAAAGTCAAGAAAACCCCTTGAACCCGATTGGTTCAAAAATGGCGGCTTGTTTGTAGCCGTGTGTTTGTTGCAGTCTTCTTCGTTTTATTTTGTTTTATTTCTAAACAAACGGCTCAACAAATTTTTTTATTGTGTTATTCAAGGTCAAGATCAGTGCATTTTATTATTTTAAACATGAGACTATCTATTACATGGTTAGTTTTCCTTTTCCTTTTATTATCAGGAAACGTCCACCCAAATCCAGGTCCTGAGGTAATCCAACTTCAAACACCCGACGAATGACGGCGGATGTAAATCTGCAAAAGGATTGAGGTTCTTGCATCTGACGTCACCGCTCTAGCTGGAGGCAAAACATAAATAAGAACTCATAGCAGGCGCGCTAAAAGTTTTGTTTAGTTAGTCTTGTTGTGTTTTTGGCTGCCAGAATAGAAGGAACAGGACTTTTGGTTCAAAACTAAAGTTTTACCAGATCCCGGCAGACATTATTTCACAGAAATCAAAAAGATAATTGTGGTTGAATGCAATACGGCGTACAGACGGAGATGATCATAAATAATACTCGTGTTTGCAGTGCACACTTCATATCAGGTAAAATAATCGATGCATATGTAATGGTGTGTTGGTTTTATCTAGTACAAATCAGCAAGTTTCTGTTTTATAGGTGAAAAGTCGCCAACTTTCAGCACACTTAAATGTTAAACAAACATACAGCTTAAATGTTAAACAAACATACAGCGATAGATGTGTGTTCCATCCTTTGAATGGTCTCTTAAAATAATCCACATTGCTAGCCATAATCATAGTTAGCCCAGCGTTAGGTTACATTAGACAATAAGCCTTGACAAAATTCCCCGAACCACCCGAAAGTAATTCATATGTTGTCTAGGAAATATCCAAAACTTAAGTTAATTTACAAAAATAGCTGCCACGGTCCGCAGAGTCAGTGACTGTACATATTCGGACAGTTCTGAACCTTCTTCTGCATCTATGTTTAATAAATCCCTCCTAAAACATGCTAACTTACGCTTGTAGCATCTCTTTTTGCCTCCAGCTAAGCCCCGCCCACCAGGAAACGTACAAACTTTTAAGGGGTCTATAGACCAGGGATTCCCAAAGTGTGGTGCGCGCACCCCCAGGGGTACGCGAGCTGCCGCCAGGGGGTGCGCGAGAGGAAAAATGTAATGGCGGTCTGTTTTTTTTAAGTGGGATTTTTCCATACAATAAAAAAACATATAAACATAAAACAGTAAACATTTCCTTTGTAATCGCTTTTATTTTAAATAAAAAACTATAATTTATTAGTTTTTGATAGAAACGTAGAAGAAGACAGCTGCTGTCTTCTACGCCAGTGGTTCTCAACCTGCGGTCCATCACGAATGTATATGCGGCCCGCGATATGCCGACCACAATAAAAAAATGTAATTATAGCATTACAATTTATTTTTGTTTTTAAATTTAAATTGAAGTGAATTTAATAAATAAAAATGAGCTATAATGCTTTATTTGTCATATAAAATCATTTTGGTGAGCATTTATTATTTTCAGACATCAGGCAATGACGAAATCACTCAGTTAACGAAAACGAACACTTACAAGTGCTCGCGCCATATGTAATTTCTTACTGGAATGGACTTGTGAGCAACATTCCCTGGAAAAAAGTTTGGACATTACCTCACAAGTATCTGATAACTAACAAAATAAGAGAAATAACCTTTAAGTTAATTCATAGGTTTTACCCAGATAAGTGTTCTCTCAGAAGACTTAAGAATGATATTAATACCCTCTGTTCTTTTTGTTTAGAGAAACCTGAAACTACTTTACATTTATTTTGGAATTGCTCTTACACACTAACATTCTGGTGTGACATTTGTGACTTTATTAAATGTTATGTGAATCCAAATTTCAAATGTACCTATAGAAATGTAATTTTTGGCTTTCATGAATGTGAAAAGAAAAATGATATTTATTTTATAAACCTTATTTTTCTGTTAGCCAAGTATCACATTCATAAATGTAAATTCTCAAAGTGCAAACCTCTTTTTTTAAGATTTAAACATGAGATGAAAATGTATTTTGACTCTATTGAATTTTCTAAAAACCTGAAGGCTTTGAGAACAATGGATGTGTTTAAGGACTTGGCACTTAATCTGGACTGAAAGACTGGACTCTGGCGTATTGTTTTATTGTTATATGATGATGACAATTGTTGTTATTGTTTTTTTTGTTTGTTTGTTTTTCTTCTGTTAAACATTTAATAAAAAAAAAATAAAAAAAACTTACAAGTGCGCGCTTGGAAGAATTCAAACAGTTGCCATTATTTTTGTAAATTTAAGCCTCAAAATGCTCAAATTTGTTATTAGATGAGAAAAACTAAATGTGGAACATACAAAAGAAGGAACACATGCAAACAAGAAGAGTCGCAGCATCAGCAGTAAAGGTAAGAAGAATGGAAGAATCAGTTGTTAATGAGCGAGATGGGCAGCCTTCCTGTTTGCTCTGTAGTAAAGTACTAACTTGACAAGCAAAACCTACAATTTCAAAAGACTGAAGTGTGAATTCGATGTGTGTGTTTGATGTATTTTAAATCAGTAAAAATAACCTCATCAGCGCACCGCGGCTGGAATGAGCCCAACTCGGCCGCGCGCTCGCGGATCCTATGCTGCGCGAGGGATTGCGACGTGACAGAATGCTTGATATCGTCAGAGATTGTTATTACAAGGCGCTCAGTGTTGTTTGTAAAAAGAGCTGAGTAACATTTGCTTATTAAAGGTCCCGTTTTTCGTGTTTTTTTGAAGCTTTGATTGTGTTTATAGTGTGCAATATAACATGTGTTCATGTTTCGCGTGTAAAAAAACACAGTATTTTTCACATAATTTACTTATCTGTATACCGCTGTTTCCACTGTCATAAAAACGGGCTGATGACTTCCTTGTTCTATGAAGTCCCTCCTTCAAAAATATGTAACGAGTTCTGATTGTGCCAGTGGTTCCTGTGTTGTGATTCGACAGCTGCTTAGCGAACCTTGCCCGGAAAGGTCACGCCTCTTACCATAACGTGGAGATGCACGCGCTCAGTGTTATTGTAAACATGTCTTTAATTTTACCCTATCAATTTAAGCCGGAATCAGACCCGGTGATTGGACTGCGGGATGAAAATAACAGCGTTTCGACGACATGGCGAGAAACACACTCTACAAACTCTTTTTGTGACGTCATTAAAGAAGGATGAGCAACTATTCAGGCTTTCAACTATTCTATTTAGACCAGGGATGTAGTCCAAACTGGCCGTTCGATGTAGGCGACTTCTGTTAAATAAAATTGAACTTTGAGCTTTAAAATTTTACAGATTTTATTTATACTCTAACAACAACATTACACACTAACTAAAGTTTGAAACATGGGATCACGAAGAACGGGACCTTTAAGGCGTTTATGTGATTGTTTGGTGGCTATTGCGATGCTGTTGAAGAGAGTCATACAGTCATACAGAATTAAATAGCAACTTAAAGTGATTGTATACACAGTTTGTGTGTTCATTGAGCAATACTATCTGATTATTATTGTAAAGCTAATGTCAGTAAGTTAGTTTTTATTTGTTATTTATTGTGTGCAACATCTAGGTATAATAATAGTATTATCTGCTATACTATAACATTAAATCTGATTGGTTTGCATTGGTGACGTCATATGGAAATTATATGCGGCCCGTGAGACTTGCACTTGGACCGTTGTGCGGCCCACTGGGAAAAAGGTTGAGAACCACTGTTCTACGCACTGCTCTTCTTTTATGCACTGCAGGCTAGCCTATTGCTGCAATGTTTCTTTTACGCGGCTGAAAATAACCGTGCTTTTACTGAGCCCGTGTCTGTCATTCGTCCTCTTAAAACTGGAAGCTTGTGCGTAGCTTTGTTGCATTATATTGAAACTTTGTTGATGTTGTTATTGTCATGCGTGTTCTGGTTATTTGCGCATGATTAAACATGAGTCTTTATATGGCGATAAAACAAAGCTTTGTTGCGGTTTTTTTTTTTGGGGGGGGGGGGGGGGCGCCAACCCGGTTGGGACATAGAAGGGGGTGCGCAGGAAAGGGTGTTTTCTAACTGAGAGAGGTTTTTATAACCATAGACATCATATATAGCTAGACGCCCTATCGAATGCTACTGCCTATTGGCACGGACGAGCCGTGGAGCCGCCATCTTGGATCGGTCGCCAGCTCCACTCAGTGTAACTTGTTTGACAGGTGCAATGAGCTGTCAGCGCATTTAATTAATCATATCTCACAGAATACCTAACTGATTTTGACTCGGGTTTTTTTGCTGCAAAGGTAATTCATGTAGCTATGATACAGGACACATTGTTGAATGTATTTTAATATTCATAGTAGACTTAACAGTTATATAATATTCTGATATAATAAGATATAAAGTGACCAGACGTCCAAAATCAAACTATGTGATGTAGGATATAAGGTAATTTATAAATCACACATTATAGATATAATAAAGAAGCAGAAACAGATAGTTGCAGTAAAATACGATATTTTAGTAATACTAGCAGAAGTAACTCGATTTGCGCTTTGCCGTCGTGTGTATGCTTCCTGATATCACGTGCACAAACACAAATAACTATTTTGTCCGGTCGAACAATGTATGTATTAAATTCAGATTGGATTGTGTTGATAATAGGCACTTAACGTTACCTAACGCTAAAAGTAAGTTTCGTGCATTGAGCGCATTCTTGTGCTTTCGAACTTCCTTCTGATCTGAATAGTAATTATGTGGAAAACACTTGCGAGGTCCGACGGTTAAGCAGAGCGGTTAAGATAAAGGGGCTTGAATAATTAATAATCAATATAACCTTACGAAAATATATTTATTAAATGTTATCCACATTATATTTAATCTGCAACAGCATTGTGAACATTTATAACGATGCGTTTGGTCATTAACTTTTAAATGCATCATTATGCAAAGATGAGGAGAGTTATTGCATGAAAGACCCATGACTGGCAGATCAACGTGCGACTACATCTCTCCGAAACGGTAGGAAAATAAATTTAATTAAATGTGGAGGATTTTAACTGTGACAAGATGATTGACAGCGTAGTTTAAACAGTTACAGGTTGCGTAAATAAGCGACATAACGTCCGTTAAAGACGCAGTTATGACGGTAGTATGTCCCAAAGCTTGTCTACTCTTCTGCTACACACTCAAAAGTATGTACTTTTTCTTTACAAAAACAGTAAATGCTTTTAGGACGTCGTATAAGTAGGCGAATTGGGACGCAGCTTAGGAGTACGACCGGTCTGCGTTCACACCGAACGCGTCTGGGGCGTCTGAGGCGTCTGATTTACATGTTAAGTCAATGTAAACGCGCGTCTAGGTGTCCTGCGGCGCGAATCAAGCGTCTAGCGCGGCGCGAATCGGCCGTTGACGCGCGAATGGCGCGGCGCGAATTGAGCGTTCACGCGGCTGACGCGCGAATTGAGCGTCTGACGCCCAAACGCCCGAGTTGAAAAATCTGAACTTTGGCGTAAATTCGCGGCGCGTTAACCAATCAGGGACTCTGCTTTGGTAGTAACGTGTTTATGATGTGATCAGCGGTGGAGACCAGAACAAAGATGTCGCTGCCACCCTGAGCTCTATGATGTGTCATTATATTTTTATCGAGACAGGAATAAAAAGGACCTTGCCTGGAAAAGAATAAGCGAAGAAATCGGACAATCTGGTTAGTTGTAAAACTTTTTGCATGATTTTAGCCGTTGATACTAGCCCACCTTCAAAATCCGGCCGGCATAACCGAGTTAAATTGCCGCTACAGGTTTCCATCTGACGAGATTATGTGTTTATTCAGAGGATCTGTGCAGAAAGAGATGAAAGCCCCTCCCATGACGCGAATTCGCGTCTGAACACACTTTGTTTAGACGCGCGAATTGAGCGAATTTTACGCGCGTCCGAAGCGTCTGACTTCAAAATGTTCAAGCGTCCAACTAGACGCGTCTGGCGCGAATTTGACGCCCCAGACGCGTTCGGTGTGAACGCAGCATAAGATGGCGGCCGCAAATCTCGGCGCCCAGTGGCCAATAGGGCGTCTACCTATATGATGTCTATGGCCGTTTCTCAAAACCAAGTTTGCAAACTTCTGACTCGCATCCTTGGTAGTTATGACTTGGCAAGTTCGACTCAGGAGAACGAGCTCCCGTGGACGGGAGAACACAAGTCCGGTGATTCTGCAAATGGAACAGCAGCGTTCTTGATAACGTCACTCAGCTCGCTCTGGCTTCTCCGGTTATCTCTTTATGTATATTTTAGCCAACAATAAAACGAAATTTGTTCTAAAACACCACTCTGCCCCTTTCCTTTTCATTTAAAAAAACAAACAAAAACATATTAATAGTCTCAGGCAACGAGTGATTGATTATCTGCAATGTGCATATATTTATAACAAAACGAAATATTAAACAACCCTGCCTCTTTTCGTATATATTTCAAAATATTAAATGTAATACTATTTGTGCTTACTCTGATTAACTTCACTGTAATAAAATGAAATAGGCTATAACATAAAACAAAACCATGTCTCTTTGTTTTATGTCAGTTTTAATGATCAATAATAGCCATTATAAAAGGTAAGAATATACAATAAGAAATAAAGCAAACAATTCAGTCAAGCGTACAAAATCAGCGCTTTAGTAGGATACAAAAGTTAAATAGCCATATATAAAGTTATGAACAAACGTCACGTTGCCCTCAGCCAAAACGGAGCCAGCGGCAAACGTCAGAAGGACAAGCCGAGATAAGGCTGCTCTCGGCTGTGTACATGAGCGCTGAGCGTCCGGTGATCGCCTGGATCTCACAACTCCGACAACGTCAGATCAAATTGTCAGAAAGGCGCAATCTGTATCAATAAAACACAAATTTGAGCTTTAAACCAACACATTCTCGCCTGAAAAACTCTTAAAACTACATATCATGACATAAAAACAGTAATATGTTTAAATTATGCGGGGTTTCTCCTTTACTATTGACGCTTGCTGGTTAGTGCGAGATGCATTCTGGGATACCTGGCTGTCTCAAGTCTGCACAAGTCACCTCTCGATGCATCCTCGATAAAAGGGGCGGATCAAGAGCACATCCGGGAATTTGAACTGAACTTGGCTAGATGTGAACTTTGAATTGGAACAGTACTTGGACAGCGACTGATGACGTTTCACAAGTCCACGAGAGCACAAGTACAGACAAGTACGCATATTGAGAAACGGCCTATGTTTATAACGATCCAACCAAAAAAGTACGGAAGCCGGGATAGGCGTTTTTTTTTAAGTACGGAAGCCTGAAAGGCCATTCATTATTATTATTTTTTTCTTGTTTTCTTATGATCACAACTACTTTTTTAATGTTTAGATCCCGAGAAACAATTATGTTGAGATAATGAAAAAATAAATAAAATATTGCTGCATGCTTGACTTCCGTAACCGGGAAATATGCTTTTTTTCGAGTGCCTGCCTAGATGGAAATATTTTGCTAAAATACATTCATTTATTTTGAAGAGTATGAACTATTTTACAGGACCTGTAGCTTATAGCTCGAGAGGGCGAAATATATGATTTATGCAAGTTTGATTAGCCTACTCAGTTTTTTTTATTGCTAGTTATTTATTTATTTTATTATTATTATTTTGCATAAACTAGCCTACGAATTATAATTACACGGGATGTAATTTTGTCACTATATGGCTATATATTTTACATAGACAAATAGTCATTTGTCTGAACTTATCTAATCGGCGTCATTTAGTTGGACATGGGGTGAAAAAATACAATAGTAATTGATAGTAAATAGTGTTTTTGAACCAGTAAATTGTAGTATACTGTATATTATAGTATTTACAACACTTTGTTAATGAATGCTACAGCATAGGCTGTAGTACTTTAGTTTTTACTACAGTAAACTGCGTGTATTGTAGTATAATATAGTTTAAAGAAAACTTAGTACATTATTGGGTAACGTAATTTGTTTATATGACTATAGTTGTTATATTACCACAGCAATAGCCTATAGAATTACCACAACAAATTAATTCAAGTATGGTTCAAAAACACTATATAGTATTTACTCTAAATTACTACGGTATTTTTTCACCTCTTCACCTTTTTCACCTAAAATAGTTTCTTAAGGCTAGATCGCCTTCTTGTGCTACAAGTCTTGTTTAATAATTCATGCTCTTCAATATGAATAACGCAGAAGAACACAGGCACGCGATCAACGGCCTATTTTATTTAATCTCTCGCATGCCAAATTTCACGTGCATAGTGTAAACCTTCGTCATAAAAGCCATATAGTATTATATATATTTTATATATATATATATATATATATATATATATATAAAAATATTAAAATGACATAACCACTGCACTATATCAACAGACAAGCAGAGAGAATACGTAGACAGTGCTTGTGATATAATTAACTTTAATTTTAAGTGTAATTGTTTTTTATAGGCTATCAACCACACAGAAACACATGACTACCTCAGCGTATATTGTGCTTTAAAAAAATGTGTTAACCTGAAATGATGACTCTGAAGACTTTAAACTTTATAATCATTTTATTGACCACAGACACTGTAGCCACAACCTAATGGCAAAACTAAAACAAATCAAGTGACTAACAGATACATCAAATAGAATAGCGAATGTTAGCTAATAATAGTTATTGCTAGAAGTGAGTGGAAGATTGCTTGGAGCTTTTTACAATGAGCTAGCAAGCATATTCACACAAAAGAAACGTTAAACAACCGTTAAACAACCGTTAAACAACTTAAACAATACACTTACATTCATACAATACATATCTCTTATTGTTTTTACGGAAATCTCCCACTTGATTTGAGCAAATCAGGTTAAGAAGTTGAAAAACACCTATTCCCATGTGACAACACCCCAAAGTTGGGAACCGCCCCTTTTTGTTCCGCAGAGACCTCCTTCTCACTGTCGGACCCATTTAAAGAGATTTGTGATTCTCTCTGCCTAGTTCAACTGATTACTTCAGTAACTCGAGTTAATCAAAAGGACCTGGGTAAATCAACTTTATTGGACTTAATTTTAACAAATGCTTCTCATAAGTTTACTGCAGTTGGTGTTTTTTGTAATGACATAAGTGATCACTGTGCTGTTGTATGTGTGAGAAACTGCAAGACTTCTAAGACGCCTCCACGTTTTATTTATAAAAGAATACAATAAACATTTTAATGAACAGGTATAATACTGATTTAGGTGTTATTTCATATATGCCAGATATCAACCTAGCTTGGGATTATTTTAAAAAGGTTTTTCTAACAATATGTGATAAGCATGCTCCACGTAAACGTTTTAGGATAAGTGGCAAATCCTTGGTTCGACGATACTCTCTCTACACTTATCAGACAGAGAAATGCTGCTTGGGCCAAGGCAAAGAAATCAAATGATTTACTAGATTGGAGTTCTTATAGAGCATTACGAAATTCTTGTACTAAATCAATAAAATGTGCAAAATGTTATTATTATCTCTCTATGGTAAATGAAAATTTAAATAATCCTATTAAATTCTGGAAGCTAGTAAAATCTACTTCAGGAACGAGTTTATCAATTAAAGTTCCAGATCATTTAATTGTTAACCAAACTATTGTTAGGGGTAGAGCGAATATTGCTGAAACTTTTAATAACTTTTTTACTGCAGGCTCAAGTTATTGTCTCTACAGAATTAGTTGTCCCTGATGAACATTGTCTCAGGCAGGTGTTTAATTTCTCTCCTATTACAACATCCCAGGTTTATAATGCTTTAGTGAAACTAGATGTCAAAAAATCTGCAGGGGTTGATAAAATTGAGCCTTATTTTTAAAAAATAGCTGCTGGTATTGTAGCAGAGCCAATTGCTTCTATTTTTAATTTAAGTCTGATTTCAAATATTATTCCGAGAGCGTGGAAGTCAGCAACAGTTATTCCCTTATTAAAAAGTGGAGATCCTTCAGATCCTAACAACTATCGTCCTATCTCTAGATTACCAGTTTTAGCTAAAGTATTTGAATCATTGATAAACGATCAATTAAAACAATTTTTAACGGATAATAATATTCTTAACGATCACCAGTCAGGCTTTAGAGCAGGTCATAGTACCCTAACTGCAGCTTTGTTAGTTACAAATGACCTTATAAATTCTTTAGATTGTAAAAAGTCCTGTGCCGCATTATTTGTCGACCTTTCAAAAGCTTTCGACTCTGTTGATCATAATTTATTGTTACAGAAACTTAGATCTATAGGTATTAGTGAAGCTGCTATGAAATGGTTTGATAATTATCTATCTGAACGTACTCAATGTGTGAATTTAGAAAATTATAATTCTCCTTTTCTTCAAATTAAAAAAGGAGTTCCGCAAGGATCTATTTTATCTCCTATTCTATTTTCTATTTGTATTATTGATTTGGATTTAGGAGTAGACTCTGCTAATGTACATCTACATGCTGATGACACAATTATTTATACAGCAGCATCATCTATAAATCAAGCTCTGCAGAATTTACAATAGCCATACTTACCTTAAGGATACAGATGTAACAATTTCAAATTGATGTGGTACAGAATTTGAAAGAGTCTGTTCTTATAAATATTTAGGTATATGGCTAGATGAAAAATTAGCATTTAATGTTCACATTGATAATTTGCTGAAGAAGCTTAACCCAAAATTGGGGTTTTTCTATCGTTTTAAAAATTGTTTTCCCTATGAGGCCCAAAAGAAGCTGGTTGAGAGTACTTTTTTAACAATAATTGATTATGGTGATCTTGTTTACATGCATGCAGCTTCCTCTTTATTAAGGAAATTGGACTTTGTCTATCTGCAGCGTTACGTTTTGTATGTGGTGCAGAATTTCGTACACATCATTGTATCCTGTATGAATCTTTATCATGGTCCTCTTTATATCATAGGAGAAATTTGCATATGTATATATTTATTGCAAAGGCACTTCTTGGTAAATTACCATCTTATATTACAAAATGTTTTACTTTTTATACTAATGGTTATGGTACCAGATCGCAGCTGCATCTTTGTTTAAAAGTCCCAAAGGTATTCTCTGAATTTGGAAAGCATGCTTTTTCTTTTTTTGCCCCCAGGGCTTGGAATGACTTACAAACTGTACTGAAATTAGAGTTTTTGCCATCTTTGAGCACTCTTAAATGTATTCTGTATTCTGCTTTCAAAGAGTCTTGTAAGTGCTTTTCCTGAACTTTGGCCTATTTGATTTGTTGGATTGTTTGTATTTTTATTATTTGTCTGAAACTATGTGTGCTGCCGTTTTTGACCAGGTCTCCCTGGAAGAAGAGATTATGATATCTCAATGGGATTTTCCTGGATAAAGGATAAATAAATAAATAAATAAATAAATAAATAAAAACAGAGGTGATCAAAGGAGTGGCAAATTACAAACAGTTAACCTTTGAGAGCCAGCAAGGAAACTTAGTTTACACAAATTTTAAAAGGTTGTTACTTGCATAAGTTCGGAGTGCTGCAATTACTGCCTTTCCGTAGAGTTTCATTGGCTTGGCTTGGAGCGATTGGTCCTTTTCAGGAGGGCGTTCTCCGGCGGGTTTTCCAAAGCAAGGTTTAACTTGAAAGTAAGATAACCAGAAAATAAAGAAGAGAGAGTCCGTCTCCTAGGTGATGGAGGATGACGGAGGCTTGACAAAAGCAAAACTTGTGCAACGAAGAGACACGTGTCATTGTGTTTTAAGGACAACAAACCAGAACGCCTCCTTGGGAACGTCAGCCAATGGAAAGGGTGCAATTTTGGCAGGCAAACTTTTCTTTGTCTTGTCTTGCGGCTTGATTTGCATAATTTATGAAGTATCAGATCGGAGTGTATTTCCTTCGAAGTACCATTAAAAATAGAACAATGCATTTTACTGTAATGTGACATACATTGTTGAATAAGGCATAAAGAGAGCTTTACAGAGAAACCAAACTTGTCAGGTGGCAAAAGCATATAAGGGAAGATACAGTTTATACTCAAATTTTATCGTTTAAAATGAAAACTAACACAACTACAGTCATAGCTAAGCCTATACACTAGGGATACAACATACGGCAGGTACATTTTAGCATAGTCATATTTTGTACATACAATCCTCATGCGTGTTTGTGTGTGCGTGTATGTGTATTGGAGTTTTACTGCTGTCTGGTATGTGGCCACATGGCTTGCAGTAATTCGTTCCATGATCATTTGAAGTCACAAGGCAGCGGTTCAGGAATCTATCGATGTAGCCATAAAATGTTCCTGGTGAGCTGTTAGTGTCCGCCAGGCCGGAGCCAATGCGAGATTTACAAACAAACGTTCAAGGAGTTAAGACTTAAACAGTTTATGGTGGGCCTGCTAAATTTTGATCCTGTGCAGACCTTACACTGGTTCCAACATGTATATTAAAAAAACAAAATACATGTAAATATTTTTATTATTATTATGTTTTTTTTTTTTTTTTAAAGAAAACAATTAAGAAAAGGGGAAGAAAAAAAAACACCTGATGTCACCCTGATGTAACACGTTTTGGCTCAGAGCAGTGCTAAAAGTTTAACAAAATAAAAAACAAAAAAAAGTAAATCCAGGCAAAGGGAAACTTTAATTGGGATTGGCATTGGGAAAGGCAGGCAAAAACAGAACTGAAGACAATGCACGCAATACATCCACAATGGACAACACCAGGCACTGAGCAAGGGAAACACTGGGGATAAACAAACAAAAACAATGAGCTGCTCAGAACCTAAACTGAATGAATATGAACTAATGACTTATGGCTTAACCTACTAAACCTTAACCTAACTTTGGATTTGTCTTAAAGGTGCCGTAGAACGTCTTTTCAAAAGATGTAATATAAGTCTAAGGTGTCCCCTGAATGTGTCTGTGAAGTTTCAGCTCAAAATACCCCATAGATTTTTTTTTAATTAATTTTTTTAACTGCCTATTTTGGGGCATCATTAACTATGCACCGATTCAGGCTGCGCGGCCCCTTTAAATCTCTCGCTCCCTGCCCTCCTGAGCACTCGACTATAAGTGCAGTAATACAGTGCATTTACAAAGTTCACACAGCTAATATAACCCTCAAATGGATCTTTACAAGATGTTCGTCATTCTGCATGCATGCATCGATTCCTGTGAGTATAGTATTTATTTGGATGTTTACATTTGATTCTGAATGAGTTTGAGGCTATATGCTCTGTGGCTAACGGGTTAATGCTACACTGTTGGAGAGATTTACAAAGAATGAAGTTGTGTTTATGAATTATACAGACTGCAAGTGTTTAAAAATGAAAATGGCTCTTGTCTCCGCGAATACAGTAATAAACGATGGTAACTTTAACCACATTTAACAGTATTTAGAAAGACAATTTACAAATATCACTAAAAATATCATGTAATCATGGATCCATGTCAGTTATTATCGCTCCATCTGTGATTTTTCGCTATTGTTCTTGCTTGCTTACCTAGTCTGATGATTCTGCTAACGGATCTAGACGTTAATACTGGCTGCCCTTGTGTAATGCCTTGAACATGGGTTGGCATATGCAAATATTGGGGTCATACATATTAATGATGTTATGTAACAGTCGGTGTTATGTTGAGATTCGCCTATTTTCTGGAGGTCTTTTAAACAAATGAGATTTATATAAGAAAGAGGAAGCAATGGAGTTTGAAACTCAATGTATGTCTTTTCCATGTACCGAATTCTTGTTATTCAACTATGCCAAGGTAAATTCAATTTTTGATTCTAGGGCACCTTTAATCATTTGAATAATCCATTATATCATCACTGTATAAATGGTGCTAGGTGTGGTTTAGGGTCTGTCCTAATATCCACACTTGTGGTCCTGGCCACTTAATAGCGCATACATGTGACAAGAAGTAAACTGCACAAGACTGTCCCAGTATGGAAAATGTCAAAACTCAGTGCCCTTAATCCACAATAAACAAAAACTATCTTTTATACCGCTTTGGAGCTTTATTTGGGGATAAGGGCTTGTCTCAATATCTGTACTTTGCATGAGAAATCATCAGAGAAAGAAAGAAAACTTGCCCTGTCCATGGCACTTTAATGTTTGAGTGAATGAGATCTTCAATCTGAGATCTCAAGCCTCACAGAAGCAGAGGCTTGTGCTCTGAATTTCAGCCTTCTTGCACTAGCCATATGTTTGTTTTTTGCAGATTCCCTCTGGTTCTCCAATTCGTCTTAACACAAGGACATTTGGAGCATTCATTCCTCAAGTATGAAAATAAATAGCCATATTCAGTCATTAAATTCAAAACATGAAAAACACTAAGGTGATTTTTTTTTTTTTTTTTTTTTTTTTTTTTTTAGATTGCAAAAATGTATCCTGGTCTGATGATGAAGCTGTTGGTTGAGACAGTGAAGGAGCCGATCATTATATTTGAACCAAACAACATGACTATCCAGGCTAGCAGTACAGTGACAGCTTACGCTATTCAGCCCAACAGCACACTGTCTTCACTCTTTGTCCTCAATCTGGTAAGATGCATGCACCAGGAGGAGGGATAACCACAAACTGAGTTAAATTAGCTATATATTATGTTTTTAATTAATCTTTCCCTCAACCAACAGGAGGGCAGTGTCAGTGCCAACATACATGTGACAGAGCTCAAACTGGCAGGAAATGTAACCCTTAACAAGTGAGTTTTGGAGCCATACACACAATCTATCCATATACAACTGGATATGAGTTTATGTACTTAAGTTCTTAAAGGATTGATACAAACTGCACTTTTTTTTTTAAAAAAAAAAAACAGAATGTTTATGAGCTTAGCAAAAAGCTATGTGGGACCATTCCAGGTAAGAAGAACTGCAAACTATGACAAGTGTTTTATGACTGATCTGAAAGCAATTATTCAGAATCTCATTGTAAAATTTGAATCAACAGGTGACATCTCTTGACAATATTTTCTCAATGGTCTTGAAAGTTGCTGTGATTCCCAAGATTAATGGTAAGAGGCTTTTTTCTTATTTTTCTAATTATTATTTTTCTTATTGGTATTAGAGAAATTTTAAGTTCTTACAGTTCACTTTTTAACAATAGGGCTTTTCACACTTAAAATAATTAAACCTGTGTCATTCTAAACCCTGGGTGAACAGAATTCTGAGTTACCTTGCTTCACATTTCATATTGCTCATAATTTTGCTGTTGATTGCTAAGAATATCCGTAACATTCTAAAACAGCACCCTAATCTGGAGCAGGTTAACCCCACCTCTAGATTGTAATTGTGAGCTGTTCCTTTACCCAGAGTTAAAAGCGGGGTTTAGAACGACAACAACCTGGGGTTAAGTGCAGTGTGAAAAGCCATAGAGATGTTGTTTACTCATGGACTTCCCTCTCAGCTCGTTTACAGGAAGGTTATCCACTTCCTGCCATTGGAAAGATGCAGCTTGTAAACAGTCAACTCCAGGTTTTGAAGGTTTGGATTAGTGTGCTATTACACTATTATATATACAGCCCATCTAATATGTTGTAATAATAATACTAATAAATAACATTAATAATAAGTATAATAAAGTAATAATAATTTTCTTTTTTCCCCATAGGACTACTTGTTGATTGGAACAGATGTTCAATTCATGGGATAAATTTCACGTGAATTGAAGAATTAAAAAAAAAAAAAAAAAAGATTTACTACTGAAGACAAAATGTTATGTGAATTTTAATTTGTTTTTTATGAATAAACATGCGGACACACAAACTCTATGTGAATACTGTATGAAAATTGGGTGGGGGTTGGTCTCTAATATGGTGCCCTGTGTACATGTGTTTGTGAGCTCTGCAATCTCAAGCATGCACATAGGCAGTGGAATGTTCAAATATAACTGCAGGAAGTTTACAGATCATTTGATTAATATTAACCAGTTGTAGGTTGAACAAACACAAATTAATCTTCCATATGATTCGTCCAAACATAAATCCATACAAAAGTCATCTCAACACTGGGACGAACAAACACAAATTAATCTTCCAGATGATTCGTTCAAACATAATTCCATACAAAACTCATCTCAACACTCCAGATCCCAAATCAACATGCAGAGCCCAAAATCAGAGAATATGTAATTTGCGGCTCCATTCAGTCTACAAAACCCCAAGCTTAGTGCTTTATTGCCTTGCAAGCTTCAAAGAAAGAGCATAGCTAAGGAAGAACATTATAAACGTTGAGCAGTAAAGACTAAAAAAAGAAAAGAAAAATAATTAGTGTGTTGCACCTATTCAGATATGTACAGGAGCCGGATGTTTGGAAAGGGACATGGTGAGGGGATGGAGACCAGGGAGGAGAGAGCGGGGGTTCTGATTCTATTGAGGTCACACATTAAATTGGTTCATCATAAAGTTATCACACGACTCCTCTGTTTTGTGCACATCTACAGCTCAGCTCTAGGAAGAGTCCTGGCTGTTCCAAACTTCTTCCATTTAAGAATTATGGAGGTCACTGTGCAGGGAACCTTCAATCCAGCAGATATTTTTGTAGCCTTCCTCAGATCTGTGCCACAACCCAATCCTGTGTCTGAACTTTACAGGCAGTTCCTTTGGCTAGGTTTTTGGTCTGATATGCATTTTCAGCTTTTAGACCTTATATAGACAGGTGTGTATCTTTCCAAATCATGTAAAATCACTTGAATTTGCCATACACTCCAATCAATGCTTAGAAACATCTCAAAGATGATCCAATGAAATGATATGCATCAATTTCAAATGTCATAGCAAAGGGTCTGAATAAAATGTCAAAGTGTTATTTCTTTTTAATAAATTTATTGCCTTAAATCTGGTTTTGCTTTGTTATTATGGGATATGGAGAGTAGAGTGACGTAAAAAATAAAGCATTATGTATTTGTCCAGTGTGCGCACTAAAAGGTGAAACATTACAAACAAAAAAACGAACTAGACAGAAGTGTGTAGAACTAGACAGAAGGATCTGAACACCATACTCCACACGCAACGTCACCAGAATAAAAAAGCGGACAGCCTGAGCGAGTGCTGAACCGCACATTCACACAAAAACAAGACGACACGAGTAGCTAGGGCTGCAACATAAAATGTATAAAAAAGAAAAAAGATCTGAATACTTTTTGAATCCACATTAAATCCCTGAAAAAGTGTTTCTAGGAATAGAACTGGACTCACACAATGCAAGAATGGTTATCTTCTGGTCGTGTTAAGTTGTTTTTAGCCTCTCTGAATCAGTGCAGAGCAAGCAGGACATGTCAGGGTTCTGTTACTTCAGTTAGATTTATTTTTGCTTTGGTAACAGAGCTCTGACGCTTGTATCGTCTCATCTTTGTGTAAACATGCTGCTCCGTGCTCTCTCAGGCAATGCGCTCTTTTGTCCTTCTGACATGTTGCTTGTACAGAGTGTGGTTTTCCATTCCTGGCACTTCTGTCTAGTTGGATTTTTGGTTTAGTGCCGGGGTTCGGACATTCATGCTCCATGTTTCGTCTTTTTTTATGAGCACACGGAACGAGTTTTCATTCTCCCACCATGCACTGTAGTCTTGTGTGTTTTGTTGAACACCTGGCTTATGTTCCACCCTTCTTGTTACCTGATTATTTGTTTATTTGCCCCACCTGCTCTGCCCTCCTAATTTTCTTCTCTATTTATTATCTGTTTTCTCTGTCCTGTGAAAGTTTGCTGTCATATACTGTACTTCTTGTCCTGTCCTGCTCCCAAGCTTTGGTGTTTCCTGTTCCCAACCTTGACGCATGCTCAGCCCTGCTCTGCCTGTTGCGTCGGAGGCCTTGACATTTTTTCCCCAATGGGATAGTTTAGTTCCTTTTAATTCCTGTTTTATCAAGCTTTTTGGTCTCATGACAGCTGCTACACTGGTAGTTCTTCTGGTCTGTTTCACGAGACTGTTGCAATGGTGGGTCAAAACGGGAATTTACCCGTTGTTCTCTTCACCATAGGTTACGTGCAGGTGAGGTGAGGTCTGTCGCTGCAAGATGATTATGACAGATGCTTAGCTACTAAGGTCTGGAAGGGCGAACATCTCGTGGTATACAAATTGCCTGGAGATGTTGATGGTTTTTCTAGCCCTGCACTATTTTCTTACAGACATTCAGAACAACCATGTCATTGTCAGGACGGACAACATTACAGTAGTTTCATATATAAATTGACAAGGGTGATTGCATTCATGCCCCATGTGGAGGTTAGCACCACACAAGCCACTACAAGTTACTATCAAAAAGTAGCTATAGCTACATTGAAACTACTTTTTTTTTTTCAAAACTGCTACAAATGTAACATCAGTGCTAGAATACAATGTATGCAACTTAAATGAAATATAAGTAGTCAAAAATGCATGTTAAACTCATAGCACATGCAGTGATGGAGGGCGCAGCATTTAATTTGAACAGAACCGCTCTGAGATGCCAATCATAAGCTGCTCACTTGAACACAGTGCACTTTACTTGGAATCCCACCACAACCAGCCATTGCCATGTGATAAGTGCACTACTACTTTGCGATTTTATTTTCTGTTCGATTAGTGATTGTGTTTTCTCTGATCGGATAACTATCTGATCGTGAAAAGACCTGGGGCCGTATGTATAAAGCTTCTCAGAGTAAAATTTTAGCCTTAATTGTCAAAATTCTAAGAATGACGTAATTTTACTCTTATTCTTAGACTTAAGAATAAGTATGATTGTGGCGACCAGGGCGGGCGAGAGCCGTGAGGGAACGGAGCGAGGCCGGTGACGCAAGTGATAACGAGCATCACCTGGGAGGCGCACCGGCCTTGAGTCTCTCACGGAGGAGCTCCAGGAGCATAAAAGGAGGAGCGACGACAGTGAAGGACGAGAGAGGACCAGGCCTGGACTTTATGTTGTTTTATTATGTTTGTGTGGCCGGCAGACGTCTGCGAGGGTCTGCAGGCATTACTTTCGTTTTGTTCTTTGTTTATTTTGGAATTAAAACTTTGTTTGAACGTTCGCCGGTTCCCGCCTCCTTCTTCCCGTATTTACGAACTGTGTTACATTGGTGCCGAAACCCGGGAGGAAGGAGGGACATGCTGTTGGAGAGCCCTCGCTGCTGAGGGGGATCGCGGTGCTGCGGAGTTCGGGCAGCGCGGGAGTGTGAAGACCGCGAGAGGCTGCCCGAGGCGGTGGTGCTGGAGCATAGTGACAGGTGGGACGCAGACCCGGATGCCGTGCTCCTGGGACGAGGTGGGGTGGCTGCCGTCCAGGAGGGAGCGGTGGAGTCGCCGCCGCCGCCCGCCATGAAGGGGAGGAGCAGGGGACGGGGGACTCGCTGTCGGCCGCCCTCAGCCGGAGGAGCCATCGCCGGCCGCCAGGAGGCGGTCGAGGATCGGCCGTCCACCGAGCATCCAGTGCCATCGCATGGCACCGTGAGGAAAAGCCTCTCGGCAGGCTGAGGATCGAGCGGCAGTGTGTCTGGGAACCGGACCCAGAATTTTTTTTTCTTTCTTTTTCCTCTCTCCCCTCTCTCGTCCTGTCGCTCCCCTTGCTTCCGTCTCCTTTCTCTTGTCTCGTCTGTCCTTACCCCCAGGTGCTGCGGCCGCCGAGACAGGCCCCGGAGGGGAGTAGAGCGCAGTCTCGGGAGTATCCCCCAGCCTGCGAGGGGCGATGGGGGTATGTGGCGACCTGGGCGGGCGAGAGCCGTGAGGGAACGGCACGAGGCCAGTGACGCAAGTGATAACGAGCATCACCTGGGAGGCGCACCTTGAGTCTCTCACGGAGGAGCTCCGGGAGCATAAAAGGAGGAGCGACGACAGTGAAGGACGAGAGAGGACCAGGCCTGGACTTTATGTTATGTTTTATTATGTTTGTGTGGCCGGCAGGGTCCGTGAGGGTCTGCCGGCATTACTTTCGTTTTGTTCTTTGTTTGTTTTGGTATTAAAACTTTGTTTGAACGTTCGCTGGTTCCCGCCTCCTTCTTCCCGTATTTACGAACTGTTACAATGATTCATAAAGGTTCCTAAGTGTCAAGACTAGGTCTTAGCTCCTAAATTATTTAGGAGAGCTGGAGAGGTCTCCTAACCTAGTTAGGAATAACAAGATGGCAGCGGAGACACACGCTTTCCAATGAAGATATGATGTATTGGAGTTATATGATCACATGGAGTTGATAAAACGATATTAACTTGATTGACAATTATTTTTGTAACTGACCTAATAAGAAATGTAATAACTTTAAATGTATTCAAATGCATTGAAAGTATTAATTATTGCGTATTATTAAGTAATATTTATTACATTTATTTAATGGCTCTGAATGAACTTTTTATAACTTTAAATGTAACAACTTCTCCCACTCTACAAATCATGTCCACAAATGTTCTGACTGTAGAAATGAAATAGTAATTACCTTTTTTGGTAACTGGAAAAATGCAGCAGTGCACCGGTGATGACCCATCTATTGCTAAACTTACCACACCAAACATAGTGGCCAAAATTGATGTGCAAAGCATTTTTTTTACCCTACAATGTTGCTTAAATCATCAAAATATGAGGAAAATATCTTTAGATCGGAAAAAAGCACACACTGACTACAACATAATCAGTTTTTAATATTTTATTGGTCCTCTTGTTTTTGCATGTTCATACTTTCCTTGTATGACAGCCTGGCCAAAAATAATTTGAAATAATTTAAAATAATTTGAAATTTCATTTCACTAGCACACATGAAACAATTGACTCCAAGCACAGCTACACAATATGCTTACATCTTTTAACACATTTTTAAAAATATTTGAATTAAGGTTGAAGGTGTCAGTTACCATATGGCTGGACATCACGTTTGGCCACTACTCGATGGCAGTTCATCGAACTTTACAACTGACCATCAAACCATGTGGCAAAAGCAAGCCACTTTTATGTTAATAGTGGTCTTCCCTGGAGTTGTTGGAGCCATTTATGGAACTCATGACACATCATTGCTCCAATTGTAAATCAGGAGACATATTAAATATTCAGTGTCTTTTTAAATGTTAATGTAAATATATATATATATATATATATATATATATATATATATATAATATTAAATTATTGGTGCTGTGCTGCTGTGACTTCACCCTTGCAGGCTCGCTAATGGCCGATTCAGAGCTTGAGGGCGGCCATTTTGAGTTGATATCATTGTAGTCCTTAGTTCACAACACTTAAATCAACACTTAAGAATTAGACTTAGACTTTACTAAAAGTTACTTTTAACTTCTTTATGAAAGTCTCCTATTCTTAGAAAAGTCCTTCTTTTTACTAAGAATTTTTTTTTAAGTCAAAACTTTAGACTATTCTAAGAAGCTTTATACATACGGGCCCTGGTTTAAGGCTCATTACAAAACTGGCGGGACAGATGAAACCATGGTGGGTAATCTTTGTAATTAAATCAGAAATAGACATTTGATATAGAGTGCAATAAAGCATGATATTTAACCAACTTAACAAGGCTATTATTCACCTTCTGTATGTGCTTTAAGTATGTGACTTAGACAACATTTTAATCCTTGTTTTGCATGACTTACAGTCGACTCGTGAAATATCCACTCATGTACGTCCTTTACATAATCATCAGACGATCTCTCGTCGGTGGACAGACTGTAAAGTCACAAGATGCATGATATAATAAGAGATGGCGGTAGGCTAATGAACAAATTTAGTTTGTGATCTAATAAGAAGATGCTGCACTGCTTCACTGAATTACAGGCTTGTGACTTATCAGAACCCAAAACGGAATGTAGCTTTTGGTCGTACTACACCGCTACTTGCTGGAAAAAGTAGTTGGCTACTGGAAAAGCTACACTGTTTTAAAAGTAATTGAGATACTGACAAGCTACTGCAAAATGTAGTTAAGCTTGAAGCGTTGCCTGCTAGCTAGCTGCTCGCCAACACTGTGAGTCACATGGTTTGACTTTGCCTCTGGGTGTTTAAACTCACTCCACTAGGAGTGTTGCTTTGTCTCAGTCACTAAGGGTGTGCCGTCATCAGCCCTGCTGTGGTTACATACGTAACAGACGGTACACCCAACTACTGGTTGAAAGTATTGTAAACTCAAATATATAGTAATATGATACTTCATATATACTGCACCTTGGTTTGTTAGTGTGGGTGTTCCATAAATTGGAGAACATTTTAGAGAAACTTTATTTGTCACGACATTACATCTTTTACATTTCTTTGTATTTACTCTGCATTTAATATACATTTTGCTTCAATACAAATGAATAATGACTATTTATTTCTTTACTATTAATTTAATTACAGCATGCATTAGTGTACTGAGAAAGGTAACCTGGTATCTCAGGGTCAGCATTAAATAGTCTGTTCGCTCAGAAGATGCTCAGATGGCCATGATTTTCTGTCATTCAGGGAGGAGTGGATCAAGGCATGCCCTCTCAGACTCTGGGAGTTAGCTGATGTGATCTGTTGGAACATTTATCAGTCAGTGACATTCTGTAAAACAAAACACCCATTACAACAGAGCAAAAGTGGTTGCATATTTTTTCTGTTGCTTTGCTTTAGTGCCCTACAGTGCAAGTAATTCACTCGCATGTGAAAGTGAAAATTACTGTAAAAGTAGAAAGTATTTGAATGAGTTTTTAAAGTGACATTTGATACCAATATATATTATAGGCCCACATTTGGATTTTAGTATACATATGCTTTTATTAATTCTTAAGACTTCATCTTAGGAATCAAATTTTACACAATACAGACCTCTTCAATAAAAATTATAATGATAGAAAGAATTTCTTTAATGAAAAAAAAAAAGTATTTTGTAGAGAGGTGTGTGCCAGTTCGTTTAGTGTGCACTCCTCTTTTCTCTTTTTCTTTTTTTTGTACAGAAAGGGAGTTTATTGTTGTTTTTCTTTTTAACTTTGGAATGAGGTACGTTATTTTCTACATCTTATAACAAAGCTGTATTTTGTTGTTCTGGCCATTTACCCTCCTGAAGCATATTTTATCCCACTGTATATCCGACTGTTTATTTAATAAAACTAACTTTTTTTCTAATAAACTTGTGTTGGCAGGATTATTGTAGTACTGGGACCTTCAGGGTAGCAGGGAGAACTTCCACGTTCTCTCCACCAATTTTGTTAC
Source organism: Megalobrama amblycephala (assembly GCF_018812025.1). Classification (NCBI taxonomy): domain Eukaryota; kingdom Metazoa; phylum Chordata; class Actinopteri; order Cypriniformes; family Xenocyprididae; genus Megalobrama; species Megalobrama amblycephala. The sequence continues at coordinate 33,079,487 of NC_063063.1, forward strand.
CCACCTTCCCTAGACCCTCGGAAGGTGGCATGTAACAAGTGGGGGGCTAGTCTTATCATCAATAAAATCCATTGTAGGTGTGCACCCATTCTTTAGATAAAAAATGTTCATTTTAAAATCGACACAATGAGTATAAAATTATTTATTTCTCTATAAGCAATTGGTTAATGCTGGCATTTTGCCAGGCGGCAAAAAACAACCTCGTCAAGGTAGAAACTAAGAAAGTTCTTCCTGGGGAGATTGCTCCAGAAATGCAAGTTATGATCCTGCACTGCAATTTGGTTAAAAGGCTTAGATCTCTAAGTAAAACAGCTAGAGAACGATAACTTGTTATTAAAACTTTGCATGTTAGAATTGCAAGCTGTGGAGATATGCAGGAAATCTGTTCCAGCCCTGCTTTCCTTCTGCTTTTTTTGCTTCTGCTTTCCTTCTGCTTCTCGCTCTTTATCCACACCTGATAGTCCTTTATCCACAGTAGTATAACAGGAAACTCCTGAGTTTGATGTTGCCAAGTACATTAAACTTGAGCCTCTGTTTCATGAGATAGAGGTCGATGCTTATTTTTGTGGCGAAAGCGTTACTGCTTGCCTGAAAATGTTGTCATTCATTTAAATGAGCAGAAGATCATGTCACTGCTGCTTTTTTGGCAAGCGAATTTACATTAACACACCATATTGTTTACAGTTAACATTAAATACATTAACTTAATGTATTTTAGTCTGTATGCCAGTCAAATGGCCTGTTTTCAAATAAAAGCACTTTGACAAAAGACACAACTCGTACATTTACACGTGTGTCAAAAGAAAGTACTCTGTCATACAGTAAAGTCTCATTACATGGGGGTGACCAAGGTGTCTGTTTTTTCTGTCTCAACCTATGACATCTCATTGCTGACTGTCACGCATGGAAACAGAGAAATTTAAATGTGAAATTTAAAAAGGTTGCGCTTGTGCAGGCTATGACTAGCCTAATTGGGGTAGAAGATGCAGCATTTACTTCTTATCTGGAACTGTTTCCCTTTCTGACACTGAGCATAGATCCGTTGTGATTCTGAGGGATATCAGCTATGCTCAGTCTTTTATTCTAAAAGAACTGCTGCTATTCTCTACGGAATCACATAGTGGCTCTAAAGTTCAAATACATGGGATAGAAATGGGGTGTAATAGTGTTCCTTTCCATAATGTTCATTTAGAGTCTGATCTGGTAACCAGGGTTAGTTAAGCTTGGAGTGCACTCACAATTACCTTGCAGGTGGCAAGGTTTTCCCCTGTCTGATAGTGGTAAGTGAGCTTGATGTGAATGTTTTGTCTGATCTTCATAATTTTCTCTAGCTTTTCCAGCATACGTAATGACACATGCACAGTCTAAAGTACAAAGACATGGCTGACCTCACTGATTCATTCTTGCAGGTCCCCACTGAACCTCTAACATGTAAGCTGAATGTCAAACCCAAAGTTGTTGTTGACCCTAAAAGGACTAAAGACCCAGAAGTGTTTCCGCACTTCAGAGGAGAGCAGTAGAAAGTAGACCCTTCTTTAGTTTGCTGTATTGATGCAGTAGTGGACAGAGAACAGGCATCTAACGGAAGAGTAACCTACTTTTTGGAGAAGGAGTAAGTGGAAACCTTTGTGTGCTGCCTCAGATAGTCAAGAGGTACGACATAATTCTACCCACCAGATACCATTCTCATCTCCTAAAAATATATCATAAAAATGTACTCAAGACATTTCAACGTGTCACAAATAATTCTTTAGGCTAGGCTGCAAAACATCTGTGTCAGAGTTTCCTGAGGCAGTTGCCTTGCATACAATTAAAGATTCTGCCGTCATCAAAGCACTTGTTAAGTTCTGTACCAACACTACTGTGTTGAGTCAGGCAGAGAATGGGATGAGGGACTCACTTTTTTGATGTTTATTGCTTGTGAGTCTAAGCAGGAATCAACTAGGTTTAGTTCAGCCAAACTTGTGTTTGAGCACACAATTTGCAGCCCATTGAAAATGCTAAGTGAGCATTTACTGACAACAACAACAACAACAAAACTCTGTGCCTGTATCAATCTTGGATTATGTCAGTTCTTTTCGAGACCATCTTCCTAAAGCTTGGGGAGGTTGCTTGGATGCATTTAATTACTGGCCAGTCTAAAATCAGAGCTTTATTGCCAAGTGTGTATGCGCGCACAAGGAATTTTTCTTGGAAATGAAGTTTCCAGTGCACACATACAAATACAACAAGAGACAGTAATAAAATATAAAAAATATAAAAGTATAAAGACTCAGTTAGGTTTAGTCATAATTAACATATTTATAGATTATGAACATATTTACAGTTTTATAAATAATACGAATAAATATTAACTGAATTTACAAAGAAATTGCACTAAGCGTAAGTGCAAAAGTGGAAGTTGCAAAAACAGTCTATGGAAGGAAATCTGACAGCATTCTGTCACCAAAAATATCTTTATTTGTGTTTGTAAGATGAACGAAGGTCTTACGGGTGTGGAACAATATGAGGGTGAGTAATTAATGACAGAATTTTCATTTTGGGGTGAACTAACCCTTTAAGTGAAGGTACAGTTGAGTTGTTTTCTTTGCTCTTTATCACTGTTTACTTGTCTTCAGTAACTTGAGTTTTTTAGGCTAGTATTATTTTTTTTTAATATTGAAAATGGTGATAAGAATTATGAAATGTCAGTGGTATGAAAAACTGATATCATAAAAACCTTATTTAAAGCAAAAATTATGTAGGAACCATGGACGAACCAGACAAATGAATCATTCAGATGATTCTTTCAAAACATAATTCTAATTCAGAATCGAGGTTTCGGCTCCAACTCGTCTACAGAGAAACCAATGATGATTGCTTTTATGACACCCTATGCCTCCTGACAGCAGGAGAAGTGACAAACCAAATGGTCACCCAGGAAGATAAAGAGTCGTTTGATCTTCAGATCAGAAGAAACAGAGAAAACAATGCAGGCCCCATTTGTTTCTCTAAGGGACTAAAACCTTACAGAAAAAACAATGAAGACCGTTCTACAACTAAAACTGCATCAAAATTGTTCCAAACAATTTTAAATGGACTTATCAAATATCTTTTAACTGCATACATTTTGCAAATTGTGTCCACAAGTATTACTTGTAACCAGTTTGTTTTAGAACACCCACAATTCATGTAAATGTGTTAACTCTTGAATGACTGACTGAAAGTATGCCTTATTTGGACTTAATTTGATTCTTTCCCCCTTTCCTATATCCTGACTTGAATGAAATCTGTTTAAAATGTATTGTATTCCATTTAATATAAATTATGTTAAAATGGCACTCTCTGCTGAAGCAGAAATGGGATGTAACACCTATGTTTTATTGGGGGCAGAGAAAAGCCCTTTTGAAACAGGACAATGTCTGATTGGCCAAGACTCCTCAGAGGTGTGACAAACAACTAAGTTTAAATTGTCATATTGCAAGATAGTTAGGTTAGTTCTGGTAAGAGAAGTCAAGACAAGTACCAAGAACAATGGAGTAACAAGAAGAACAGACAAGCCGCTCATTCAAGCCATCCAACCTTCACTCACTTTTCTTTTCTTTTACTTAATTTTCTTTTCCGCTGAAAGTCTTGTGTTCTAAGTTTTGCAGCAAAAGTTCAACCAACGACTTCTGCCGCTTCAACTTTAACTCCAGCGACAAAGAGACTCTCTGCCGAAACACAACACGGACCTTGAAGACCCTGCAACAAATCATCGACTTGGAAAACCCTTCTCTACACGCCAACGAGGGATATTCACATTTAAAGTCAACGCAAGCAAGTACCTCCAGATTAAACTGGTGCATTTAAATAGATTCATGGTTCATTCAGGTCAGATCTTCTGAAGAGTATAATTTTGCTAAGAATTCATTATATCATATCTCTCTTAAAACTCTTTCTCTCTCATTTCCTTCCTTACTGCAATGCATGAATGAATGTATGTGTGTGTGTTAGTTTGTGTTAGATTAGTTTGTGTTAGAATAAATCAAAATCTCTTATAGATTTTTAAAAGAAAGTGTCTTGTATTATGTGCTTCTATAATTTAATGTCTTAAACTGCGATCTTAAGTTACCGTGCTTTAATCAGTGTTTTCATGACTGTTGGATATTTATATCCGCTTAGAAGAGCTTATTACGGCTCGAGCAAATGAACGCTGGACGACTCAGTTGCTCGGTCGTAAACTTACAACTCTTTATAATTCCCTAATAAATTATTTCATTTGAGCTAATTTTACTTCCTAGGGTGTTTTCCCTATAATTACTATATCATGATATATACACTAGTGAAAAATAAATATACTAAAATGTATTATAATACAAATTTTATGCTAAGTATATTACAAATGCATTTACATATTTATGTACTTAATATAAATATCCTGCAATTGTACTTTTAAAGTCTGCTAAATTGGAACAAGTATTTTTGTGTTGAGGTCCAACTAAAGATAAAATTACGTATATTTGATTGTGCTAAAGTGGAACAATTGCAAGTATATTTTAGGTACACTTTAAATATCTTGCATTCAAATTATATAGTGATCATACTATCCTTACTAATAGTGATATTAAACACATTTTAGGCTTAATATTAAGAAATATGCATTGTGCAATAAAGAAGAACTCCAAATAAAGTTTAATTAGAATATTTATGTCAGTAAGCCTCAAGCAACATGTCAGTAAATATATTAATGGGTTTGTAGTTAGTATGTAATAAATTTTAAATACATTTTGGTAGGTTTTTATCACTAGGGCAGACTCTGCATCCATTGCATCCATTGCCTTTGACATGTTTTCTCACCGTCATGCACCTAACTCGGAAACTCTTTAAAAAATCCAAATGAGTTACCAAAACTCATAATTATGAGTTGTGCTGATGTTCATGTGCATTTTGTCTCATAATTACATTCTTTCTGACATAACTTGAAAACACTGTAACTGCTGAAGCTGAACCTTGACCCCCACTGGCCTGCCCCAATGTCCTACCATTGGTTGAACCAGAAGTTGACACATATACTGCAATGATTGATCTATGATTCAAACACGCCATAAAGCCAATGCCATCATACTCACCAACAATCATTTTTTCTGTACTTTTGCTAAACAACCGAACTTGCTAGAGTGCACACTATTGGGAATCTGTGTTGCAGATTTTGGGACATTTGTTCAAAGGAAACCTTTAGAGTCTAGAAACTCATTGTATCTAAATACACAAGTCTCACCATGTATTTCATCTGAGAATGATGAAACTATTTTTAGATGATGCTATATCATTTTTTTTAGATGAGACTTTCTTATTGTGCAAACCAAAGAAAATGTGAGCTATGAACTGACACATCTAGTTTGTTTCTGCTAACAGGTGCTGTAAGGGCAGAATTTTCAAGCCCAACTTTTGCCTACAGCTCAAATGTAACAATCAGTGGTGGACGAAATACAGAAATCAAGAACTTGAGTAAAAATAGAAATACGTATCAAAATATTACTCAAGTGAAAGTATTTAGTGCTCCTTTTCAATCTTTACTTGAGTGAAAGTACAAAAGTACTTGATTTTTAATGTACTTAAGTAAAAAATTACTGATTGATGAATGTTTATTTTGTAATTTTATATAGGTCACTTATATAATTTAATTTTATATTATATATTTTATATAATCCTATTGCTCAAAATAATAATGAGTGATTATGAATTGTCAAATAGCCAGCACTAGTCAGTATGGATGGAAGATTAGTGGATGCAGATACATATTATGTAATGTGTGTTGACAAACATTATAAAAACAGATGAAACACATAGGGCTGAATACATAACATTTTAAAAAATTGCTGCAGCAGCGGGGAAGATGAACGTGCATGTGTTATTTTAATTTGTGTTAGAGTTGCACGATTCTGGATAAAATAAGAATCAAGATTTTTATTTGTTTCTTTCAAATAGAAATCATGATTCTCCCATGATTCTGAATAGACAACTAAACAATTGTGTACAATTATTTACTAGAGGACAAAATATTAATTGCTGCAGTATAAAAATATTTAATTAATTAATTTAAAAAAATGGGTTTGAATGATTGATTTAATGACTCACTCATAACTATTTCACTTGTTTCATTACTGGATGAATCGATGTTTTTGAACAAATCTTTTGAATGAATCATTCAATGTCAAATACTTTTTATGCCTCCTAGTGTAATGTAATCGATACAACCACTATTTGAAGCGGCAAGTTTTAAAATGTGATTTGATCTGATTGAATCAAGATTGCGACACATTTATAGATCATACAATCATAGACACATTTATGTGGACATGTCGCATTAAAGCATTTCAGTGGGCTTAAACAAATCGCCCTTTACAGCAAATTTAGTTAAAAAAAACAACTGACCTAAATATGATTTTCAGTTACAATAATTCATCCTAAAATTCAACATTAGTAGGCTGACTTACTTTTTGCCATCAGTCACGCGCATTCAGAGGATCCCCAGTTCTTGGCTAATTTTCAGTCAGACTTGTAAATTCATTCACTGGAGAGTCGCTCTGAGCGGATCATTGAATCAATGATTTGTTGACTCAAAAACAGCTGCCATACGATCAGTCCGATTCGCGAATGAATTGTTGATGTGATTTGTGAACCGAATTAACAGGATGATTGAAAAGAGTCGGTTCATGCACAAATTGGACAACGCTTTTGCATCTCTGAGCATGTGCCGATTTCTTCATTTTAAAATAATCTCCCAAGGTTTTTTTTTTTCTCCATTTTAACACCTATTTGCCACTTGTTTGCCACCTGATGTCACCTGTTGGAGTTTGGGTTCCTTGCCGCTGTCGCCTTTGGCTTGCTTAGTTGGGGACACTTGACATTTGACTTGACATTTGATATTCAACAGTATTCTTGACATTTATTCAACAGTGCTTTGATCTGCCTGCATTGACACTATTCCTGAAGAGTAATGATATGTTTTAAGAAATGTAGTGGAGTAAAAAGTATGATCTTATGCTTTGGAATGTAGGGAAGTAAAAGTAAAAGTTGCTCAAAATAAAAATACTCGAGTAAAGTACAGGTACTTGAAAAATGTACTTAAGTACAGTAACGAAGTAAAAATACTTTGTTACTGTCCACCACTGGTAACGATGAGCAATTTGCAAATAAAATGATGCATAGTTAATGCATAGTTCAAAATAAAATGAGTTTTGCATAGTTCATATCTGCGTGGTGGCACAACAGGTAAAGGCAGTGCGCGTGTGTGACAGCGAACCAGGGTTCGAATACAGCCTGTATGTTCAGTTCAGTTCCTATGTTCAATATACACATATCTGTTCCCACTGTCTCACTGATGTTCACTGGATAAGTAAGTTACTGGTATACTGGGGGTGTCTGTAAAAGGCAGATTCTTAAGCTGTGCCATTATTTATAAAGATTACTTTATTGTAGCCTATTTGAAGCATACTATAATGATGACATTAGCACACTTCAAGTTTACTTGGAATGCCATTGCAATGTGTTTTAAAATCACTAAAAGTTTGTTATCAGTATACTATTAATGTATGTTTAACACTCTTACAGTGTAAATGAATTCCAATTCTAATGTCACCAACATACATTTGAAATTTATGCTGAGTGAATTCTGCATTTCAAAACTTAAATTCACGAGTATATTTAAAGCGTACTTAAAGGGGTACTTCACCCCTGGAAAGATGAATGTGTATTTAAAATTGGTCATTTATGCAGTAGAAATGTGAAATTATTTTTGAATTTGGAGCTTTCTAGACTGAGAAAAGGCAGAAAATGTATTTTTGACTAATGTGGATGAAAGACAACAACTCCCAGAATGCACTTGTTTTGCTACCCTTGCGAGGCCACGCCCAAACCACGCCTATCGGTTACAGGCGGCATTCAGGAAAATTCAAACAAATAAATCGTGAGTTAGTTCATACATTTACAGCGAAATGGTGCTAAATTGCTTTGTACCTGGATGTACACCCAAAACCAGGAAAGGACAAGTAAGTTTCCATCATTTTCCGATTAAGTTAAAGATTTGGAGCGATGTAAACAGTGGCTGCGGGCCATCAAACACCCGAAGTTTGGAGATGACACCGTTATAGAAAACCTAAAAAACGCAGAATATGTAGTCTCCATTTCAAGCACGAGGACTACGAACCAAATATCTTTGCAATGAAGAGAACCATTCTGAAGGACACCGCGATACCATCTATATTCACTTTCCCAGAGGACGAACAGCCTGGGCATCTGGTACTAAGCGTATTCGCCCAGAGGTAAGACTCGCTGATACTAGACTGATAACACAGTAGCCTATATGTAGTGTTGTAGGTAGCAGTAAAACTGCAAACTTAGCAAAGTAACGTTAGATAGACAATTACATATAAGTTGCATATAAGTTGACTGTTATCAAAGTAAAGCCTCTGTTCTGTAAAACTGAGTTTATTTATCTATTTATGCTAACGTTACCACAAAAGCCTGTTGCTGTATTGGTTGAGATAACTGCAGAGACCGATAAATTTGCGAGATGAACCACTGACCACTGCAGACAAAATAAAGTTAATTACTGTAAGCTTAAAAATATATTGACACACACTTTTGATAAAATCTTTGATCTATGTCCATGAGTAAACTCAAAAGCGCATATGTATGGGCGTGGTGAAAAAATGCGGAACTACCTGCTATTACTGGCTGTAGTTTTAAGCCTCTGGCCAAAAAAGCCTCCGATGACGCAAAATGACGATTTTTGCGTCATCGGAGGCTTTTTTACAGAATAAAAATGCATAAATCTCTCATCTCGGGCTGATATGAAGGGGGAAAGCACGCTAATTCGAAAATACTAGTGGTATTCTACTAATACAAAGCTTAATGCTAAATCCTGAAGTAACCCTTTAAGTATACTTGGAATAGTTCCACTTTAGCACAATCAAGAATATTTAATACAACTTTAGGTGAATTTCAGCACTGCATTTGGATAACTTTGCAAACTTTAAGTATATGAATTTATAGCGTGCCACAAATACATTTATTTATACTAAAATACATACGAATAAATTGTGCCTAAGTATACTATTTTTTCAATAGGGTATTGTTATCGTGATATAAAATTACTCATATCGTGATATAAAATTTTGGTCATATCGCCCACTCGTAGATCGCCCAGGTCCCCTTACACACACACACACACACACACACATCATACATCAATCGTGAATTAGCTGTTGTCATCAGGGCTCATGCAGTCGCCCTGGAGAAACTGAGAGACTGTAATCAGACGCACAAATCAGAGCACAAAGTCTTACTGGGGAGAAAGAAGCTCTGTAGTGCTTACTCTGGTCTAGTGCCCTGGGCACGTGCCTGGTAGGCCTGTGCGTTAATCCGTCCCTGCTCGGCATACCAGATAGCTTAGAAGAACTCAATGTTACAACAGAAACTATTGACTCACTCTTTTCCAGCACTTTAGACAAGGTTGCTCCTTTGTGCTTAAAGAAGATTAAGAAAAATAGTCTGTCCGACGCTGTGGTATAACGAGCACACTTGGGCCCTCAAGAAAGCAGCCCAAAAAAATGGAGCGCAGCTGGAAGAAAACAAAACTAGAGGTATTTTCATCTTTCGTGGAAGGAAAGTAATATTGCATACAGAACGGCCTTAATTGCTAGATCTGCTTACTTTCGACTCTCTTGGAAGAGAACATACACAACCCTAGGTATTTATTTGATACAGAAATAAAGAAATGAGAAATAAAGCTTTAACTTCAGACGTTTCTAAACAGCACAGCAGTAATGACTTTATGAATTCCTTTACTTGTCAGATTGATGCTATTCGAGAGAAAATAATAACAATACTAACCATGCAACCGTCTACTACAGTATCGCATTACACACAATGCTATAGAGCCCCTGAGGAACAATTCCATTCATTCTTAGAAGATGAAGAATTGTCTAAACTTGTTAAATCATCAAAATCAACATGTATGTTGGACCATTTACCTACTAAGCTACTGAAAGAGATGCTTCTAAAAGTTATAGATTCTCTTCTTAATATTATTAATTCAGCATTGTCATTAGGATACATACGGAAAACTTTTAAGCTAGCTGCTATTAAACCTCTTATTAAAAAAAGCAACTTGATCCTAAATTATTATTATTCATTACAGATCAATCTCGAAATCTACCTTTTCTGTCAAAAATACTAGAAAAGGCATCCTCACAACTGTGTTAAAAAGAAATTTTAAAAAGAAATATCTTCTTATAGTGAGGATTTCCAGTCAGGATTTAGACAAAATCATAGTACTGAAACTGCTCTCATTAGAGTTACAAATGATTTGCTCTTATCATCCGATCATGGTTGTATCTCTCAATTTTTTATTACTTTGGCATTAATGCGATTACTTTGGCATTAGTGGAACTGCATCAGCATGGTTCAAATCATACTTATCTGAAAGTTACCAATTTGTAGCAGTAAATGAAGAGGTGTCATATCGATCACAAGTTCAGCATGGAGAACCACATGGCTCAGTATGAGGACCATTGCTTTTCATCCTGTATGCTACCCTTGGGAGAAATCATTAGGAAGCATGGTGTTAGTTTTTACTGTTACGCTGATGTTACTCAGCTCTATATTTCTTTGCACCCTGACGAAACAATTCACAAAATTTACAGAATGCATAGTCAATATAAAAAATTGGATGACTAGTAATTTCCTACTAATTAATTCTGAAAAAAAAAAAACACACACAAAAAAAAAACAGAGATTCTAATTACTGGACCAAAATCTCTGCACATAATAACCTAGAATACTAACACTAACAATTGATGGCTGCTCTGTCAAATCTTTGTCGTCAGTTAGGAAACTGGGTGTGCTCTTTGGTACTAAGCTTTCATTTGAAAGCCACTTTTCCAGCATCTGTAAAACTGCATTTTTCCTGCTTTATGGCAGAGTGGCCCGACGGAAGCCTCTCCTCAGTGCAAGACACATGAAAGCCCACATGGAGTTTGCTAAGATGGTGAGAAATAAGATTCTCTGGTCTGATGAAGACCAAGATAGAACTTTTTGGCCTTAATTCTAAGCGGTATGTGTGGAGAAAACCAGGCACTGCTCATCACCTCTCCAACACAGCCCCAACAGTGAAGCATGGTGGTGGCAGCATCATGCTGTGGGGGTGTTTTTCAGCTGCAGGGACAGGACGACTGGTTGCAATCGAGGGAAAGATGAATGCGGCCAAGTACAGGGATATCCTGGACGAAAACCTTCTCTAGAGTGCTCAGGACCTCAGACTGGGCTGAAGGTTTACCTTCCAACAAGACAATGACCCTAAGCACACAGCTAAAATAACGAAGGAGTGGCTTTTAAAATCTTGCTAATTACTTACAAAGCACTAAATGGTTTAGCTCCCCAGTACCTGAGCGAGCTCTTAATGCATTATAGTCCTTCACGTTTATTGCGATCTCAGAATTCAGGCCAGCTGATAATACCTAGAATATCAAAATCAACCGCAGGCGGTAGATCCTTCTCCTATTTGGCACCCAAACTTTGGAACAATCTTCCTAGCATTGTTCGGGATGCAGACACACTCTGTCAGTTTAAATCTAGACTAAAAACACATCTCTTTAACCTGGCATACACATAACACATTATCAATTTATATTTTCAAATCCGTTAAAGGATTATTAGGCTGCATAAATTAGGTCAGCCGGAACCGGGAACACTTCCTATAACACCAGATGTACTCGTTACATCAGAAAAAGAATGGCATCTACGCTAATATTAGTCTTTCTGTTTATCCCCCGGTTTACCGTAGTCAACCGGATCCGGGCCGTATCCAGCTGAGACCAAGGACCTGCACCTTGACATGACCACAACGCAGCCCTGAAGTATCAGCAGAGATCGAGTCGACTAGATCATCCACTGTGAAGGCCTCATCGACACGGCAGCCAGTAGCACAGTTCCTCAACAAACCGTCCATACCGGCGTGATGAATACGATCCTCAACTGGATGGAACTGAAATAAATACTTTGAATGTTGCGATCCTATCAGATTTATGATAGCAACCTGAATCGTAACAAAGCACTGTTCGCCAGAGGAGAACTGGCCCCCCGACTAAGCCTGGTTTCTCCCAAGGTTTTTTTTTTTCTCCATTTTAACACCTATTTGCCACTTGTTTGCCACCTGATGTCACCTGTTGGAGTTTGGGTTCCTTGCCGCTGTCGCCTTTGGCTTGCTTAGTTGGGGACACTTGACATTTGACTTGACATTTGATATTCAACAGTATTCTTGACATTTATTCAACAGTGCTTTGATCTGCCTGCATTGACACTATTCCTGAAGAGCTGCTGTGCAGCAAAAACTATGCACCAGTTATCAATGTAAAGCTGCTTTGATACAATCTGCATTGTAAAAAGCGCTATATAAATAAAGGTGACTTGACTTGACTTTACAACAACTCTGTGACTGTTCTTGAATGGCCCAGCCAGAGTCATGACTTAAACCCAATTGTCTGAATACTTTCCGTACCCACTGTATATCTAAATTACGACATATGCTCTCAATGACATATATCTAAATTACGACATATGCTCTCAATGACATATTCAGAAAAGTTAGTTCATGCTTTCATGACCTCACGGCTAGCTTACTGTAATACTGTACATGTTGGTTGCCCTGCACGCTTAATAAACTCCAGCTGATCCAAACTGCAGCAGCTGGAGATCTTACTAGAACCAGGAAGTATGACCATATTAGCCCAGTTCTGTCAACACTGCATTGGCTCCCTATTAAACATCATATACATCTTGCTAATTACTTACAAAGCACTAAATGGTTTAGCTCCTCAGTACTTGAGTGAGCTCTTAACGCATTATAGTTCTTCACGTCTATTGCGATCTCAAAATTCTGGCCTGTTGATAATACCTAGAATATCAAAATCAACTGCAGGTGGTAGATCCTTTTCCTATTTAGCACCCAAACTCTAGAATAGTCTTCCTAGCCTTGTTCGGGAAGCAAACACACTCTTGTCAGTTTAAATCTAGACTAAAAACACATCTCTTTAACCTGGCATACACATAACACATTATCAATTTCTATTATTCAGATCAGTTAAAGGTGCCCTAGAACCAGTTTTTACAAGATGTAATATAAGTCTAAGGTGTCCCCTGAATGTGTCTGTGAAGTTTCAGCTCAAAATACCCCATAGATTTTTTTTAATTAATTTTTTTAATTGCCTATTTTGGGGCATCATTAACTATACACCGATTCAGGCTGTGGCCCCTTTAAATCGCACGCTCCCTGCCCCCCCGACCTCTCGACTATAATATAGTGCATTTACAAAGTTCACACAGCTAATATAACCCTCAAATGGATCTTTACAAGATGTTCGTCATGCATACTGCATGTATGCGTTGGATCATGTGAGTATAGTATTTTTTTTGGATGTTTACATTTGATTCTGAATGAGTTTGAGGCTGTGCTTCGTGGCTAAAGCTAACATTACACACTGTTGGAGAGATTTATAAAGAATGAAGTTGTGTTTATGCATTATACAGACTGCAAGTGTTTAAAAATGAAAATAGCAACAGCTGTCTTGTCTCCGTGAATACAGTAAGAAACAATGGTAACTTTAACCACATTTAACAGTACATAAGCAACATGCTAACGAAACATTTATAAAGACAATTTACAAATATCACTAAAAATATCAAGTAATCATGGATCATGTCAGTTATTTTCGCTCCATCTGCCATTTTTCGCTATTGTTCTTGCTTGCTTACCTAGTCTGATGATTCAGCTGTGCACAGATCCAGACGTCCTGCCCTTGTGTAATGCCTTGAACATGGGCCGGCATATGCAAATATTGGGGGCGTACATATTAATGATCCCGACTGTGACGTAACAGTTGGTGTTATGTTGAGATTCGCCTGTTTTTCTGAGGTCTTTTAAACAAATGAGATTTACACAAGAAAGAGGAAACAATGGTGTTTGAGACTCACTGTATGTCATTTCCATGTACTGAACTCTTGTTCAACTATGCCAAGGTAAATTCAATTTTTGATTCTAGGGCACCTTTAAATGATTGTTAGGCTGCATAAATTAGGTCAACTGGAACTGGGAACACTTCCACTTCCACCTTACATCATACGAAGAATGGCATCTACGCTAATATTTGTCTGTCTCATCCTTATCCCGAGGTTACCATAGTCAGCTGGATCCGGTCCATATCCAGAGCAGATGGTAGACCTGCACCTAGACACGACCAAAACGGAGCCCTGAATGTCAGCAGAGACCGTGTGTTGACATGACAGCTATCAGCACAGTCCTTAGCAGATACCACAAGAACCAAACAGGTCCTCCACACAGACCTTCGGGTCCATACCGGTGTAAATAAATAATAATGACACTGTGTTCGTTCGTTGGCCAGAGGAGAACTGTGAAACATACATAGTTTGGTATTGATATGCCAAAGCATTGCAGAGTTACAGCCTCAGAATTCACTTTGCCTCATGACAGCAATTTTGTTGATGCGTTAAATAAAGGCAGTTTACTGTACTGAAGCGATTTTGATTGAAAATCAGACCAACAGTTTTTTAAGATTTAAAAAAGTAGGTTTTCAAAGAAATTCGAAATGCGAAAAATTTCAACCAAATATGGCATAGTTAGTATCATTGTTTGACTCAAGTCAAATAATGTACGACTCAGTATGACTCAAGGAATGCATCAATACCAGTTTCATTAAAATAAGCACCCTTGTGCTGTGTTGAAAAACCTGTAACACTTTTTGTGTTCCCAGTCAAAAATTACCGCCCTTTTAAAAAGCTTTGATCTAAGCTTATGCGCTTCAGTTTTTGAGTGAAAAAAGCATAAATTGTGGATAAATGTCAACATTTAAAAAAAAAGTGGTTCCCAGTGAAAAAATGACCGGCCTACAAAAAATAGCTTTTAAATTTCTCGTTATGCTATATTATCACCAAATATTGGATTCAATCTTTTTGTCAACTTTTTTTCTTTCAATTAGGACAGGTTTTGTATTTATTTTTGAAACTTATTGATCATAGGCGTCATTGATCTAAGCCTATAAAGATCTCATCTCTGTAAAAAAAAAAAAAAAAAAAAAAAAAAAAAAGAGCCTGTAATACTCAATATTGTTTGCATACATGAATATGTCTGTGTATGTGCGTGCAGTAGCGTGACTGTACATATAGCCACACATGCACAAGTTCAAGGCCTTTGTCTTTGAAAGCATGAAATATGAAATATGCATGAACATGATGAACATGCTCCTGAACACTAAGGCCCGGTTTCACAGACAGGGCTTAGATTAGGCCTTAGTTCAATTAGGCTATTTAAGTAGCTTTTATAAACGTACCCTAGAAAAGAACATTACTGGTGTGCATCTTAAGACAAAACAATGGCACTGACATATAAGATATGTCAGTACAAGTTGCTTTCAGTTAAAACAGCTCAAATATGTATTTTAGCCTGGGACTATGTTTCTCTTATTTTCATTTCCCCCCATTCATTTTCAAACTATGGTCATTTTTGACCAATATAAGTTCAGATCAATGAGGCCTATAATCAGTCAGTTTCAAAATCAGTCAGTTTCACTGCGTGAGGCAAATGGCGGTCACACCAGATACTGACTGGTTTTCGGACCCATTTTCAATTGTTTTACTTAAATGAAAGGTTAGAATTTTGTGAATTTTTGGAATGAAAGATCAAAAAGATAAACAATGCAGATTTATTTTCACAGCCGCCTTTGCTCATATTTACTAAGGGTGCCAATATTTGTGGAGGACACTGTATTTGAGAGAAATAGGCCTTTTGTGTACATAGAAAAAGTCTTATACCTTTGAGTTCAGCTCATGAAAAATGGGGGCAGAAACAAAAGTGTTGCGTTTATAATTTTCAGTACACAATAATACTTGTGTAATGATGCTGTGAACAATAG
The DNA here is from genome assembly GCF_018812025.1 of Megalobrama amblycephala. NCBI lineage: Eukaryota > Metazoa > Chordata > Actinopteri > Cypriniformes > Xenocyprididae > Megalobrama > Megalobrama amblycephala. The sequence continues at coordinate 33,095,437 of NC_063063.1, forward strand.
CTGAGTCCCAATTCAGAGGCTGCATCCTTCAAAGGACACGGACTTCATTTGGAGGCCACATTTGAAGGAGCCTTTGAATTGGGACAGCCTTCGTCGCGCCGCAGTGATGCAATTGGCCTTTGAATGCAGGCTTCGAATGCAGCCTCTAAATCGGGATGCAGCCACTGTGTATTTTGAAATTTAAAAAAAAAAACTTGCATATTTCATAATCCTCCATTTCCCCACATAATGATTATAGGGGGGGGCCTAGGAACAGCCCTGCATATAAAGCCATATATATATATATATATATATATATATATATATATATATATATATATATATATATATATATATAGCCATATATATATATAACATAAATTTATATTGCTGCCATATGTAAATGATCCTATCAGCCTGCTCTAAACTGCTAAATGTGGACAATTAGGCATTAAGGTTTAAAGTATTTTAAACATTTAAGCTACAAACTTTTTCAAAGCTGCTTTGAAACAATGTGTAATGTAAATCATTAACAATAAAATGATTACTCCAATATTAGAGAAAGAACAATTAGTACATAGTATACCTTGACTAACACATAATCTCCAGGTTTAATGGGGACCATCTGAGGTTTCTCCGGCTGAACAGACAAATCTGTTTTAGGAAAAATCACTTTCACATTTCCATCATTTCGACCACAAAGTTCCTCGGAAGATCTTTTACTCTCCTGTAAAATATCAAGAAAGAAAAACAAAATTCTATAAGAGCTATCCATAATGCTTAGGGGTCTGAATCTTTTAGGCATCCAAAACATCTCAAGAGTAAAACTACAACAATTTCCCCTTCCCACTGAAAGCAATCTGTAATCAGACGAAACTGATAAAAGAAAAACAAAACAAAACAAATAGTACTTGGTGAAAAGTTTCATGGTTCAATAAGTCTATGATTGGAATAACATACTACCTTGCTAATGATTAAGTATACAGCTCTGGAAAAAAATTAAGAGAATGCTCCTTTAATTTTCCTTTAATCAGCATTTCTTCATGTATAGCGGCCATTCCTTTCCAGTGTCCAACAAAAGCACACCTCATTCTCATAATCAGCTAATGATTAGGTGATCAGCTGAACTAAATAATATGTAACAAGGAAAGTATGAAAACCTCTGATATGGTCAGCACTATCCTCTTGCAATAGGACCAGCTGGATAGTAAAAACTCTGCTAGTAGAACCTCAAAGGTAATTGGGATAATGAAAAAAATATATATATTCACCATGCCAAAACAGTTTTGAGTACAGAAAAGAAGGTTTCAATTCTGGCTTTACTGTCCACTGACCAGGATGACTGTCAACTTATTCAAATGTCAGTGAAGAACCTTAGGATGACATCATGTGACCTACAAAAAAAGTCAGACAGCAGATGGGGTTAAGTGCACAGCAAAGATGGTTCAAAACAGGCTTCTAGGGGCAGGGCTGAAGTCGTGCAATGCTGGAAAAAGCCCTTCATCAATGAAAAACAAAGAAACCAGGCTCAGGTTTGCAAAAGAAAATAAGGATTAGACTGTAGAGGACAAGAGTAAGGTTATCTTCTCTGAGGAGTCCAGTTTTTAGTTTTGGCCCAAACCTGGCATTCTAATGGTCAAAAGGAAACCTTGAGAGGCCTACAAACCACAGTGTCTCACACCCAGTGTGAAATTTGGTGGAGGATTTGTGATGAATCAGGCAGATTCCTCTTTGTGAAAGACTAAAGGCTGATTTATGCTTCTGCGTCGGACCTACGCCGGAACCTCTGTGCCGTAGGCTATGCGTCTGTTTTCATTTATACTTCTGCGTCGTTGTCTGCGTTGACGTGCATGCAGACTACTAGTAGGCAGTGTCTGCGGTCATGTTGAGTATCAATTCAAATGCTGAAGAAGAAGCAGCTTGTCATGTACGTTGTCAGAGAAGCTTACAAATAGAAACGGCAGAGAAGCGGCAAATAGGTAAAGCGCTCGCTCTTCTCATATTGCTCCGCTCCAGTTTTTGACCCATGGGAGGGGTTCTAGCAGACCAATCACAGCGTTTGTGGTCCGCATAGAATTGACGTGTTGTTACATTTTTGAAGAGGTGCACGTCAGGCTACATCGTAGGCTACGCGTGGTGCAAACAGCCTACACTGTAGCTACGCTGTACACTCAACGCAGAAGTATAAATCAGCCTTAATGAATCAAGTCATGTATAAGGTTATCCTGGAAGAAATCATACTTCCTTCAGCTCTATCAATGTTCCCCAATTCTGAAGATTGTTTTTTTTCCAGCAGGACAATGATCCATTCCACTCAGTCAGGTCAATTAAAGGGTCACCCAAAAATGAGAATTCTGTCATCATTTACTCACCCTCAAGTTGTTCCAAACCTGTATGAATTTCTTTCTTCTACTGAACACAAAAGAAGATATTTTGAAGTATATAGGTAACCAAACAGTTGACGGACACCACTGACTTCCATAGTATGGAAAAAAATACTATGGAATCAATGGGGTCCCATCAACTGTTTGGTTACAGACATTCTTCAAAATATATTGTTTTGTGTTCAGCAAAAGAAAGAAATTCACTGTCCTGCATTGGAGCACTGTCTTCAGAGTTGGGGAACACTGAGCAGAAAGAAATATGGTTTCTTCTAGGATGACCTTATATACTTGGCTTGATACATTAGTTCATTATGTGTGTATTGAGAAACACCAGATCAAAACCATGTCACGGCCAGCACAATCTCCAGACCTGAACCCCAATGAAAACTTCTGGAATGTGATCAAGAGGGAGAGTGGTTGCAAGCTATCAAACAAAGCAGAGCTGCTTGAATTTTTGCACCAGGAGTAGCATAAAGTCACCCAACAGCAATGTGAAAGACTAATAGAGAGCATGCCAATCTGCATGAAAGCTGTGATTAAAAACCAGGGTTAATTTTTGAAATCTTGTAAAGTGAAAACATTAGCATTGTATTGTTTAAAAGTGAGTGCAAAACACTGAAAACACTTTCTTCAGTTTTCATTTTCTGCAAAAAAAAAAAAAAAAAAAAAAAACAATTTGGGAGAAATGGTGTCAGTAGTTCATAGAATTAAACAAAAATACTTTACTCAAACACATACCTATGAATAGTATATTCTGAAAAATGGATAATTTTGTAATGGTCTCTTAATTTTTTTTTTTCCAGAGCTGTATAGTATGCAAACTGTACACAGTGTGCAAATATTCAATATGCACGGAATACTCAGATGACATACCAGATCATACTTTCACCATTTCTCACACTCATGATGTTCCAAACCTGTACGACTTTCCTCCGTGGAACACACAAGATTATATTTTTTTTAAAAACAATTTAACTGTTTTTGCCATACACTGAAATTCAGTAAATATTTTTAAGTGCTGCTTAAAAAGTATATATGTACCAGTTATCTGTTTAGTGTTTTTCTATCCCCAAACAACCCTACAAACGGTGGAAAAAATGAGGCAAAAAAATCATGAAGTATAATGTTATACTCACTCCCTCTACCAACACCAGCTGTGCACTGCCGATAAAAGCCATGTTGACTTTAGCTGCCTCTTCTCTAAAAACAGAGATGAGTTCCTCCAGACGACGCTGTTTCACTGGCACAGGAACATCATCTTGCAGCCGATGATATGCATGGGTTTTCTAAAGATAAGCAAGAAAAAAGCCATAGTCAATGGATTTAACTGCAGGTTAAACTTATTAGTGAATAAATGTATATAATGTGACCATCAGTGAACAGACTGATGTTATCATGCTGGTTTTACGCTACACAAGCTTTTAAAAAACTAAAATCTAGCTGATAAAATATTTTAGAGCTGTGTAAATCTTCAACTATACTAATTTTTGACATTTCCATTACTTATACTAATTTCCATGAGTTTCCTTAATATTTCCATGACCATGAGAGACTGCAAAATTAAAAAAAAAAAAAAAAAAAAAAAGGGAAAAAAAGAATAAGAAAAAAGATTGTAATGACTGATTGACAGCCATATTATTATAAACAGAATTACAAGAGATATACAAGAATCTGGCAGGTATCGGATAGGAAGAGCAAAAGGTAGATCAGACCTTCCTCATGCTGTAGGCGAAGAGAAAGCCCATGTTATAGCCCACCTCCCTGAGGAGAGATAGGGTCTGCTGATGGTCATCTTCAGTCTCTCCACAGAAGCCTGTGATGAAATCACTGCTCATACTGACTCCTGAAACAGGATTTATCAGAGACAAAGAGGAACATCATAAACCACTGCACTTCATTTACATCACATCATAACTTGACACTACATTGATTATTGAGGCATGGGACAAAACATTTGAAATCATTCATTGAACATATCTTAGTATTTTTATCAAAATTATGACATTATTTATTACCTACGACCTGCTCAAACAATAACTCAATACTTTATATAAATAAATGTATATTAAAATGTATTTTTAATAGCATTTATAAATAGCATTTTCTGTTGTGCCCTGATGGTTCATTTTAAAATATACCTCTTAGGTCCAACTTTATATGAGATGTCTTCAAATCCTATGCACTTATATTATAAAATTAAACATTTGATAATGTAGTTTTTTGTGTACATGCATGTTGTTCTGCAATACCATTGTCAGATTTGCAATAGCTATTTGCTGTTATAGAGTTTAGGATACAGGTATGGTCAGAGGTAGATGTAGACGGTAGGCATAAGGATACGTTTAGATGCGGTCAACAGAGTAATTAAATGCAGGTACTTTAAATGTATCTACAGTGTAACTACAACATGTACTGAATGTATACCATAAGTATATTTTATATTTTTTATTTAAGTACATAGTAGTAGTAATAGTAGTATACCACATAAAAAATAAATATTTAATTAAATCCAACAAATTAAGAGTAGAATTCTTACTGCTAAATAAACTCTTAATTTAAAAAAAAAACAAAAACAAAAAAAAAACTTAATTTTAAACTACCATTACAAATTACTTTGTAACAAGAGTGAAAGTGCTCTCATGTAACACATCGGTTCCCAACCCTGGTCCTGGAGTACCCCCAATGCTGCACATTTTTGATGTCTTTCTTAACAGACACATCCATCTGAGGTCTTGGAGACTTTAATGAACTGATGAGCTGAATCGGGTGTACAGTAATTGATTAGGGAGATTCTAAAATGTGCAGTGTTGGAGGTACTGCAGGACCAGGGTTGTGAACCACTGATGTAACGAACACTTGACACCATTCAGAATTAGCAGTAAATTCCAGAAAAATACAGCCTTTTTAAACAAAAGCACAGACTTGTATGTTCAGATTATGAATAATAATGGAAACATTTGAACAACGTGAAGAGAGTTTTACCATACTGACTGTCGGTAATTGAACGCAACATGCTATTTGGATGCTGAATGGAATCTAATATGCTGTCTGTTCCTCAAATAAAGCTATTGAATGTCTTCAGAAGACCTGAAATATAATATATAACATGTTTAAGGTGCCTTTATAATACTTTTTTGAGCTTAACATTAACAACCATAACCTGTCTGACCAAATCCTGATTCGACAATACAGGTCAGTTTTGTCCCGCTACTCAAGAATCAGTTATTATCAATTGGTATATTTCATGACAAGCTACCTGGTATTATTTTACGAATGTTTTCCACAAGCTCAAGGTATGCCTCTCGGGTGTAACTGAGAAAGAAAACATATGACAGGATGAAGGAAATTAAATAATAGAACACATCCACAAAGTCTTGGATTTCAGTAAAAATTACTGAAGATAAATAAAGTACATATTCTCTAAAATCAAGTAAGATCAAGTTCATACAGTAGCAACAAAATTCTGACTGGCACATCATAAGCAGATAGGGCTGTGCAGGTATATTGTGATATTTTTTCGATACTGACATTTTAGATTCTTGTATCAATATTAAAATTTTTCTTGTATTATTGCATTCACATCATGTACTATAGTTGAATAATCAAAAAACAAGGCAACACAATGGATGGCACTCATCTCTTCATTGAGGTGGAAAAAAGTTCTGACCAGCAGTATTTTTTTGTATAGAGATTAAATGCAAAAGAAACAACACTTGCTTGAGCAACTTAAAATGCCCCAATAATGCTATTTTAAAGGTGCCTAATTTTGTTTTGGAGGTCTGGTCTCCTACAATATTTTTATATGCATCCAAGGTAAAAAACATGATTCATTTTCTCATAATATATATATCACCTAATTTCTTAAACACTGTAAAAAATTTGGAGTAGGATTTACTTGAAAAAAGCTTGGAAATTTTTTTCACTCAGACAAAGCTAGTAAATTTACAAAAAAATAGCCAAGTAAAAGCCTAAACATAATTATTAGTAGCTTTAATTAGAAATTTTTAAGTAAAGTTTACTTGGGAATTCCCAGTAAATATTATTGACTCTTTGTTTGTAAATTTTATTCAAGTAATGCTTATAAATATATATATGATTTATTGCATTTCTTTTACTTAAGAGTCCTAGTTATCTTTCTTAGCTATCCTGAGTAACCTTTACTTTAAATATTATTTAAACATTACTTAATATAATTTGTGATGTATTGCTACTGATTTTTTTTTAATTAAATAAAATAATAATAATAAAAAAAACACTGTCAGACATTTTCCTTGAGTACTTTTATTTCAATTAAACTCTTGAAAAACATATTAAACAAAGGGAATAAAAAAACAAATGGACAAAAATGTACAAAGTACAGTACAAACTTTGCTCATATTTACATTAATCAAACTTTTGAGGACATTCTCACTTGAAGAACAATTGAGCAAATAAAAAAAGTGCGAGTACCAAACAAAATGGCCAACAGACTTATATCAGTAGCTTTCTCTGCAAAGAGCTAACCTTTGGTGAAAATTTTAAAGCATCCAGCCCAAGGAAGATTTTCTGAAACACTTCAAATGTGTTTCTCAGCTTTGAAGGATAGCTTAAGTTCAGGGAGTAAATGAAGCCCATGAGCATGAGGCACGCATTTGTGAGGTTCTTACATCCCGACAGTACCTCAGTTCCCTCAATGACGATGATGACGTCAGCTATGTTGGCATCTTCCTCTCCTGCAGTGCTGCCCAGTACAATGATCTTCATTACATGATTGGTGAAGCCATCTTTAATCATGTCTCTGCTCACATCCTGTCAAATACACAAATGAGTGCAAAGTGGTTACAATACTGTACAGTAAGTTGAATGTTCCCTTTAATTTTATGTGATAAGTGCCCCACACAGAGAATTGGTCTCACCATCATTAAATCTGTTATTAACCCTTATAGGGTTTTTGGGGTCCTTTTAGAGCCCAAATGACATTTGAAAAAAAAAAATGTTCTCTTTGTCCAAATGACATGAAACTTTGTACAGTTGTTGAAACTTTCTTGATCTACAAAGAAAAAAAATTGGAGTGATATCTTGTTTTTATGTTAGTGTAAAAAAAGGTCACACTCAGGGTCGTCGGGGTCTCCACAGACCCCAGGCAATTTTGTAACACAATAATTCTTTTTTTAAAAACAAATGTAATTTTAGTCTGTTTATTAATGTTTTTACTTCATATTTGTGCAGTTTTTGGAGGATTTGTCATATCTTTTAAATTTATATAAATAAATAAATATTTGTTATACAAAAACAGCTTTTTATGTAAAATTCACTTTATAAAAGACCCACATTTCTAACTTTTATTCATGGGGATAATATGGATAATTTGACATGGTTTAGTGTGAGATTTTTGCCCATCTTTTGGAAAATGCAGTTTTAAAAGTAAAAAAAAGTATCACTTTAACTAGTAAATGCTGCAGAGCTCCACTATTTGCTGTTTGACTGACTGAAAGACACCTTTTCTAAAGTTTTTTTTTGTTGGATTCATATCTAAATGTTATGAAATCACAATTATAACAATAAAAATTACTTTTTGTCAAAGTTTAGCATTTTTTTACTGAAAAAATAAGGTTTTTTTGTTGATTTTGAGGATGAATTTTGTCCAGTTTCTCATCATAATGTAACATTATTGAAAAACTACAATAATATATAGATATGTGATAGTGATTTCATAATATTTAGATATGAATCCAACTGAAAAAAACTTGTGAAAAGATGTCTTTCAGTCATTCAAATAGCACATAGCAAATAGTGGAGCTCTGCAGCCATTTACTGGTAACAACTGCGTTTTCCAAGAGATGGGCAAAAATCTCACACTAAACCATGTCAAATTATCCATGTGATCCCCATGAATGAAAGTTAGAAATGTGGGTCTTTTATAAAGTGAATTTTACATATAAAGCTGTTTTTGTATAAAAACCTATTTAAAAAAATATTTTTTAATTTATATAAATTTTAAAAATATGATAAATCCTCCAAAAACTGTAAAAACATGGAGTAAAAACATTAATAAACAGAGTAAAATTACATTTGTTAAAAAAAGTATTTTGTTACAAAATTGCATTTTGTTGCCTGGGGTCTGTGGAGACTCCAAAGACCCTGAGTGTACTTCCCAAACGAAGACCGCACAAGGGTTAAATGAAGAATGAAAAAATGAAGACAGACTAAATCCTGAAGAACTGTGTCTGCAAGACGCTTTACAAACTACCTGCAAAGCTACAGTATTGTAAAAAAAATTTAGGCACTTGTGTAAACATTCTGTAAAGTGGGGATGCCTTTAAAATGCTTTCATAAATTTATTTTCATTTACCTAATATTGACTAAATCAATATTTGGTGTGATCACCCTTTGCACTTAAAGGGTTAGTTCACCCAAAAATTAAATTTCTGTCATTTATTACTCACACTCATGTTGTTTCACGTCCATAAAACCTTCGTTTATTCAACAGTTCAAATTGTTGAATAAAGTCATTATTTTTGTTTACTTTTTGTGTGCAAAAACAATTCTTGTCGCTTCATAACATTAAGGTTGAACCACAGTAGTCACGTTGACTATTTTAACCATGTTTTTACTACCTTTCTGGACCTCAAAAGGTGCAATGGCATTGCTGCCTATGTGTGCTTAAGAAACCCTCGGATTTCATCAAAAATATCTTAATTTGTGTTCCGAAGATGAACGAAGGTCTTACGGGTTTGAAACGACATGAGGGTTTGAGAACTTAATGACAGAATTTTCATTTTTGGGTGAACTAACCCTTTAAAGCAGTTTTTGGCCTAGGTACACTTAATATAGTTTTTCAGGTAGCTTTGCATGTACGTTTTTTTTAAGCATTTTGCAGATATTGCCACAGTTTTTCTTGATTAGGCTGTCTCAGTTTTATCTCTTTCTTCATGTTATAACAGACAGACTCAATGAAATGTGAGACCAGGGGCCGTATTCACAAAACATCTTAAGGCTAAAAGTAGCTCCTAACTTGCCGATTTAGGAGAAACTCTTAAAAATAATGGGCATGTCAGTCCTAATTTTAGGAGTCCTACATTTTTGCTCTAAGAGTATTTCACAAAGCATTTTAGCGCTAAAACTAGCTCCTAAGTCTGTGAAAAGTTAGTAGTCAAGATGACTCCTAAGTCTCTAAGACCAAATCACAAACAGTCCTAATCCACCCAAAGACACTGTACACCATTGAGGCAATAGAGATTGAGCCTTGGGTGCTGAACTTTTTCTTTATAAATGCAATACATTTTGATTTATAGATTTGAATCTACAATGAGACGCCAAAAAAAAAAAAAAAAAATATATATATATATATATATTGTCTGATTACCTGTGGTAGTGGTTTTCGTGAGTTCACACTTACAAATGATTTAATAGAGTAATAAAATATATATATAATAAGCGTATTTGGTGTGCTGTGCAAGGGGATCGAGCTTGGAATTTAGCCCAAAACCAGAGTTCTCCCCGTATCCCCAGCCAAGAGTGAGGGACAGGGTGGCGGAGGGATGCAGAAAATTGTCAAAGTAACTATAGGCGAGACGACTCTCATCTGTGTATATATTCCTCCTCTCGAGCTGATTAGAAAGGCTGTTTGAATGTGTTTCTCCCAAACTTTGTTTATAAAACATAATTTGTCGCTTGAGATGCATTCTCTCGAGATGCAGACACCCAAGAGGTGGACAATTAACTGTATATACTAGTTTAATTAGTGACACTTAGCCTATTTTAAAACCTTTATGGCAACAATGGCAACAATTTATTTTGACTTTTTTATTAAAAAATATTTATTTGAATAGGGCAACATTTGTATTTTAAAACATTTATTTTAATATGGAAACATGACACATCATTCTACAATATTTCTATGATTAAATCGCTGACTCCTCCCCATCAGCCAATCACTGTGTGTATACTCCATAGCAACGAGGTCAACCCCGCCCTTACTCTTAGCTTAAGACTTCAGTCTATTCCTTAGTAAAAGTTTGTCTCCGCAGCTTTGTGAATAGGTTTTAAGAGAAAACTCTTAGCTAAGAACTTTTACTGCTATTTAGGAGAACTCTTAGTTGTAAGATAAAATGTTTTGTGAATACGGCCCCTGATCTTCTGTATGACTCCCTGTACATACAAAAATCTCACTGGGTTATTACAAATAATGGCAAAATGAATGTTTAGGAATGTAAACTGATATTTCAGGACAAACTACAGCACAAAGATAAAGTAAAAAAACATTTTTGGGGATGAAGATACTAATGTGCCTTAGACGTCTGCAGTACTGTACACATATGAAGTCAATTTGAATGTATGTGTGTGTCAATTTTAATGTACCTGGTAGTCTTCAATGAGCTCCTCAGATGATTCTCCCAGGTAGGAAAGCAGGCAGCGAATCACAGCATCTCGCTTATCTTATCTTAACTTGCTGTAAAAAACAAAAGTAAACTGCAGCGAACATTAACAGTGTACTCTTTCATACAACTGCATATTTATAAAGTCAAGAAGCAGCAGGATATCAGATGAGATGTGTAATATATACATTTACCTGGCAGAGTGAATCTAGCACACTTCTAATTTTTATGCCTGCATCCCCACCCTTCTTTTTAAACAAATCCAGGAGCTTTGGAGCGTAGAGGTCCAGTTTTTGCAGAAAGGTTGGCTCCAGGGGAACTGTGGTTATCCTTCTGAACTCATTCTTGATCTAAGACAAAGAAAATAAAATGTAACACAGAGTTATAAGTACCTACATATTACCATCAAGCAATATTACCATCAAGCAAAAAAAAAGAACTAAGGTTTACCTCAGATTCACAAAAAAGAGCTGGCCATCCTCCTTGAAATCTTTGACAGCAGGGCAGTGATTAATGATTTCTAATCTTCGATAGGAGAAAGTCTTCTCCATTTTCTCACCGATGACCTTCTTGTTGTTTTTCTTCTGAATTTCTTTAAGAAGATCAACTCTCTCCTTCTCTAAAGTTTCCTCAGTTTCCTCAAATGGAAATGGGGGCAAGTAATTTACTTCAGCCTTCCTGGGGCGTTTCGTGCCTTTGGGGCAAGAGTTTTCATTTGTCTTCTTTCTTTTCAAAGAGTTGACCTCCAGCTCTGGGCAGGAAAGCTGACTGCCTCTTAATTTTGCTCGATAACTGCCCATCTTATATTTAATCCTCTGTTGCCAACCATACTGTCCATTAAATGACCCTGGCTCTTTGAGGCATGGGTACTTTTCAATCAACATCTCTACTACGTTCATAATCTGGACACCTGTTGGGTACGCAGTGAAACGAAATATTGTCCCTGCTAGTGTCTCAAGGACACTTCTTGTTACTCTTGGATTGTTCAAGAGGGTGCCATCCTTTTGGTAGGCTTTGTTTCCTTCTGAAATCAAGAGCTCTGTATCAAATGAGAAAGTTGGTATTTTAAACTTTGCTGGCCATCCTTGAGAACGGCATGATGTGGAACTCTCAGACGAAGATAGTAGAACAGTGTCTTGGGAACTGCTGGATCTGGAGTCTAAAGAAAGGAATGAAGTCTCATTTTCAGAAGGACATAGCACAACAGTGTCCTGAGAACTGCATGATATGGCGTCAGACTCATTTTGTAGGATTGGTTCTTCCACAGCACTCAGATTCAGGGTGATGGGTTCAGTTTGTACCACTTTTATAGTACATTTATCCTGTACATCATCTATTGAGCTCAAGGTAGAAAACTGGTAAAATCCATGTCTTCATACATCAAAGTAAAGCAGTCTGGAATATCAAATGTTTCTTTGATTACACGTTTAAGGTCCTGAAGAGTACTGGGGATGCCTGAGGGCAGAACCAATTTGCGAATGTCATTCTCTTCAAAAACAATTTGCAACTTTGCTGGGGTACACATCTGCAACAGAAAAAAAACAGCAATTAAAATTCAACCTAATTAAAAATGTGTACACTACAGCATTAACTTCGATAACCATGCACCTAAAATGATGGGCAAATATAGTGTTTTAAGGTAGTCAGTCGTCTTCCTGCAACACTGTAAGCAGCCAGGGGATAGTAGTCAACCATTTCTCTTTGCTCCAGTAACTGAATGTTGGCTGTGTGTTCCAACTCATAGCTCCTAAGGTGCTCGTTGTACCATGTGCTTAGTAGTCTCACTACAAAGACCAGTTCATTACAAACCAAGATAGACTGTATCACCTCACAAAAATCTGGCAAGTCTGCAGTGAAACCATGACATAGCAACATTCCAGGTTTATAGTTGGTGCCTAATAAGCACACATTATTTGCAACATGTACCATTGTGACACGTGGATACCGATGTTGCACCAAATGTTTTATGTCATCCTTTAGGACATCCACAGAGACTTGTGAAGTTGTTGTGACCGAAAGTGATGACTTGATCACATTTGATTCATGGAGATGCAATGCAATCATGAGCTGGTGTTTTTTTGCAAGGGACATCAGTATGTTCCTGAAACAGCCTGTTTGTCTGACAGCTTTTTTAAAAAAGCCATGTTTAGCTTCGAATCTCATGGTCCACAAGGCTGCCAGAGGACCAAATTCCTGAATGAGTTCAGGGTAGTGCTCAAGATAGTGGTGTTTGGGAAGAAGCTTTTCTTGAGGAAAAACTTCCAGAAATCGGTGTCGGTGCTCAGAAATCAAAGAGTCAAGGTAGCAAATGCTCTGCTCTGTATGAACTGGGGCCATCACAAGTTCCACAACGTCTTTTAAGGTCATTAACATCTGCCACACTTCATCATCCTCAGGTACTTTCAAGCCTATCATGAGAGGCAACAGACGCAACATACACCAATTTTCATGTGCATTACCTCCTACAGATCTTTTTGTGGAAAAATGAGCAGGAATCAAATGTGGACGATTTGTTTGGTCACTCCACTTATAAGGGAACTGTCGAATGCAATTATTGAGCTCCTCAAGAGAAAAATATTTCTTCTTGATAAAGGCTTGAAATGACAATGCCAGTTCCACTGGAACAAGACCTTCAAGAAGGTCATGTAATGCATCTGGTGGGTAACCAGATGTTACATGAAAATGTTTTTCAGACAGTGCACACTGTTTTTTCACACCATAGCAAGGTGTGGAAGTAGGACTTGACAAAACTGTCTCAACATGCAAAGCGTGCTGCTCTTTATCTCTCCTGTAAAAAAGCCCAGATCTTACTTCTGTGGTCTGAAACTGGGACCTGTCTGCAAGACAAAATCGACAGACATGAGACCCTGTGAAGTTTTCAATGAATCCTCCCCACAGAATGGGCTCCCAAATTATCAGCTACCACACTGACCACAGTGCCTTTCATGACTTTTCCTAAACTTGGAATAAAAATACCATCTTTTTCCAGGCTTTGAAGATCGGTTAACAGTGGCTCTAGAACCTTCTGAAATCCAAATCGCTTTGTGTCATCTGCCTTACAAAGAATGGCTAAATTGATAGATGCCAATGTTGATCGTGCATGTGCTGGAAAGTTTCCTAACACCCAGTAGACAGCAGTGACTTTGTGAATCTTGCGAGAAGTTCCCAAGGGATTGCACACTTCAAAGTCATCGATGTACAGAATAAGACTTAATCTCTCGACATCTCCTGCGAAAAATTCATTTTCATGAAAGTGAGATCCATCATTGAAGGACTGGTAACGTGATGCACATCCAGTATTTTTTTGAGTGACTAGGTCCGTTTCTTTGATATTCTTCAAGACTTGCAACAAAGACTGGAGTATCGGAACATACTGGAATGTTCTTTTGTCTTTATTGTCCAGTATGTATTCTTCTGGTTCAACAACTGAAAAATTTTCTTTCATAAATTCTCTCCTCTTATATGCTGTTGAAAAAGGTCCATCTTTCCCTAAAGCTGAACTGACAGGGTTTGATTCACACAGATTTTTCACCAAATCTGAGATAACTGTTGGATCTATGTCACAGTTATGGCTCTTTAAAGTGGACTCAACAACATCTTTCAAAACTGGAGCAGATGCAGAGGAAGATATGAACTGAAGCTCATCTACGATTTGATCAATGCACCTGTTTGACACGTTGAAATTACTTTCCAACTTTAGAAAAAGCTGACCAAACTTCTTCTTTATAAGTTCAGACAAATTATCTTGTGCTTCAACCAAAGTTTCATCCAGTTCTGTGTCATCCTCAGAGACCTCTGAATCATTTTGCAAAACAGTGGGATTTGGGTATTTTTTCAAGACTTCCATTTTAAAATCTTCAAGGGAGTGTTTATTGTGTTTCCTGTGTTTATGTGTAGCAAAGGTTGAATAAATGCTTGTGCTGAAGCTGCAGTTTTTGAATACACAACTCACTACCTCGTACCTCCTCAGATGGTTGCTAAGGTGCTCAAAATATTGCTTCTCTGAAGAGAATGACAATGCATTGCATAGAAGACAACTAAATGAAAGCACCTCTGTTGGTTTGTCTGATTCTGTGTGGTGTCGGGACAAATGTATTCGAAGAGCATTAAATGTTTTAAATGAACAAGGACAATCAGCATAAAGACAAGGGGTCGATGACTGACAGCCATAATTTCCGTGTTTGAGCAGTAAATGTTTTAAAAGTTGTAGTCTTTTGTTTATTTTTTACACAACCACCTCATGCTGTGGCACCTAAAGGAAAGATGCACACACACACACGCACACATTAACCAATTCAGAAGATGTAAACAGCGCTGGTTAGGAAGAACTTCCAGTTTCAGGGTTCTTTTAAACATTTTTAACCGAATAAAAATTTTACACAAATACCTTTAAGATTTAATTATGTAGTATTTAAAGGGTTAGGTCACCCAAAAATGAAAATTCTGTCATTTATTACTTACTCTTAAGCCGTTCCACACCCGTAAGACCTTCGTTAATCTTCGTAACACAAATAAAGATATTTTAGTTGAAATCCGATGGCTCCGTGAGGCCTGCATTGGGAGCAATGACATTTCCTCTCTCAAGATCCATACAGGTACTAAAAACAAATCTAAATCAGTTCATGTGAGTACAGTGGTTCAATATTAATATTATAAAGCGACGAGAATATTTTTGGTGCGCCAAAAAACAAAACAAAATAAAGACTTATTTAGTGATGGCCGATTTCAAAACACTGCTTCATGAAGATTTGGAGCATAAATGAAACGGTGTATCGAATCATGATCAGATCGCGTGTCAAACTGCCAACGGCTGAAATCACGTGACTTTGGTGCTCCGAACACCAGATTTGATACACTGATTCATAACGCTCCGAAGCTTCCTGAAGCAGTGTTTTGAAATCGGCCATCACTTTAGAAGTCGTTTTTTTTTTGCCGCACCAAAAATATTCTCGTCGCTTTATAATATTAATATTGAACCACTGTACTCACATGAACTGATTTAAATATGTTTTTAGTACATTAATGGATCTTGAGAGAGGAAATGTCATTGCTCCCTATGGAGGCCTCACTGAGCCATCGGATTTCAACTAAAATATATTCATTTGTGTTCCAAAGATTAACGAAGGTCTTACGAGCGTGGAACGACATGATGGTGAGTAAAAAATGACAGAATTTTCATTTTTGGGTGAACTAACCCTTTAAAAATTATGAAACCAGAAGTGCTGCTGGACCAGTGTTTACATCTTATATGATGATATGATATGAAGACTTCAGATGCAAAAGCCTCTAAGTGCCGTCTGAAATGTCCTTCTAAAATAAGCATGTTTATCAAGCTTGTATGTTTATTTTCAGTTATTTCACTTAAATGGCAATGAAAAGGACCTATTTATTATATCATTAAAATGGAATTGCTGAACCTAAACATACAAGCTTGATAAAAACACTTTAGAAGAAAATTTCAGACGGCACTTAGAGGCTTTTGCATCTGAAGTCTTCGTATATATATATATATATATATATATATATATATATATATATATACATACATACATATGTGTGTGTGTGTGTGTGTGTGTGTGTGTTAATCTACAGAAATGTGGCATACTGCAAGGTTAATAAAGTGTTGTAAAGGCTGTAAGAAATATTGCCAACTTACCTTGCATGAGCTTGAATGGTGAATGCAATCTGTGGAACATATGTTAGAAATGTTAATGTCAGAAATAGATTTTTTTTTACCAAATTTGAATAAATATACTGACCTTATTGATTTGAAATTTGAACAGTTAACATTAATTTATTTTGGAACAACTTCGTTCAAGTAAGATCATCTGATATCTAAGGCTGCCTGAACACGTACATTGTACCACTATTGTATAGATTCTAATCTCTGCGTATAATCTCTGTTTAACTTGATTAAAATGCATCAAATGCTTATCGATTTTATCGATAAGACAAAACAGTGTAGTTGATGTGGATTAATGGGGGATTAGCCGTTTTCTGCGTCACGTTTAAAGTTAATGGCCCACCCCTCAGGGCTCCAGTATAATCCCGGGTTCGTAAATATGACTTCCGAGGCTGTACATGTTCAATTTCTGATTATGAAACTTGTATTTATAATTCAGATGGCACGTGAGGGAACAATTATTTATTCACACAGAGTCCCATGGGTTCTATTGCCATTTGTCGAGACGCGTCGCGCCGCTCTTATCGTGCAAAGTTCATCTTTAAATTCACTGTTCATTAAACATATCCGTAGATTACATGTAAAATACAAGAAAAGTTTTCGACACAGATGCCTTTTGCTAATAACGGATGTTTAGTGCAAATCGGTTCTTTAGCAAACTCAACTTTGTCGAATATAACAGTTACGCCATAACTCATAGCCACCAGGACTGCAGCTTAATAGCTCTATACTTTTCTGCAAACGTAACTAAATTGACCAATAAACAAATATTTAATAACTTACCGTGTAAAAGTCACATATGTCGACATCAGTCGTCGAGAAAATTTTCCGTTGGTTTCCTCCGCCTCTGCTGCTGTGCGCCACTTCGGGACCAAGAACGCATGCGCATAGATTGCCTGGATTCGTGGAGTAAGTTTTACTTGCGTTTGTTATTTTTTTGCAGTAGTTCATTAGATGACAAAACACTAAGTAAATATTACTTGAGCAGTTCCATTTTAATTTACTTATGTATTTAAGCACAATAAATGAAAACGAAACCTCAAGTAGCTTATTGGATTAAACGTGACATTTTTAAGTAAAAAGACAAAATAGTATTTGCTTGTAAAATGTACTTAAATGATGCTATCTTTATTTACAAGTTCAAAAAATCATTTTTTACAGTGAAGATTCTGAAACGATTTGGTCATGAAGGTCAATAAGGCAAGGCAAGGCAAGGCAAGGCAATTTTATTTGTATAGCACATTTCATACACAATGGTAATTCAAAGTGCTTTACATAAAGAAGAATAATAAAGATAAAACAAGGAATAACAGTAAAACAGATAATTTTGCTATCTGGATGGAAGAGCTAGGAAGTCTTAGGGAGTTTTGTGTTGTTGTTGCCGTCAGAGTGGATCTAAACCTCACACGACAGGACCGCTCTCTAGCGACCTGTTAAGGCACTTCAAACTGATAAACAAAGTTTCAATCTCCTCTTTTGCCAAGACACCTCAAACTGCGCCACACAGCCCTAATCCCCCTTCCGGAGATATCTTATCTATGCAACACAGTTCAAATTTCCCCTTTGGAAATTTCCCCTTTGGAAAGTGTCCTGACTGTAATCCAGAGATATCTTAACCATCCATCACAGCTCAAATTTCCCCATGGTTTGTCCAAATTTACCAAATTTTAACCTAATCACAAATGCTTTCTTCCTAATTCTCCCAACTTTTTCAAACAGACAGCAATATTTAAAATGCATTAAAAATATATAAAAGAAATAACAAGATAAAATACATTAAAATGAAATAAAAACAGGAAAAATTATTAAAAGAATAAAGAGATAATACATATAAAATAAAGTGCAATCAGTTCGGACATAGCACAGTGCTCAATCTGCAAATGCATAGGTAAAAAGATGTGTTTTGAGTCTTGATTTGAATGTGGCTACTGTTGGAGCACACCTGATCTCTTCTGGAAGCTGGTTCCAGCTGCGACTAGCGTAACAGCTAAAAGCAGACTCTCCCTGCTTTGAGTGAACCCTGGGTATAACGCACTACATGTATCCACTAACGCATGCATACTTAGTATGTGTAATTCTTTTTAGGATATATAGCACAATGTGTCACTATATGTTAAACTATGACAGTGAATTGTGCAGAAGTTTGTATCAGTGCCCTGTGTGGCTGTTCCAATGAAGTCCCTTGAAGGGAAAAGATATTGCCTACGTTTTATTTATTTGTGCTTGCAGTGGTTGTGGTTATTAATTTTAGAGGCGTGTGACCATGCCAAAGGAATAGTCTCCAAGAGAGTTTCACAGCATCCCAGATGAGAAGAGTCCTTCTGGAATGTATGACTCGGCTGTGACCCTTACCAAAGTTTTTTTACGTATATAGCTAGGGCTTAAAAACGAAAAAAAATAAAAAAAATAAAAATAAAAAAATAAATAAATAAAAATCAATCGTTCCACTCCGAGCAGAATCGGTATTTTAACGTTTCTGTTCCAGCATTCCTACCGTATTATAAACGTTCCGAAACCGGTTTTATAGAAGAAAAAAAATAGCGGTTAATAACGTTATTATTATTATTATTATTATTATTATTATTGCATGTAGCCTAATTAATAATAATAATAATAATAATAATAATATGTACAGCATTTTATTTATTAAAAAACAAAGTGTATTTGCCGTCTACAATTATCTTTTATAACAAGATTCTGTCCAAATGTAAACATATTAAACGAAAGGAAAAACAATGGTTTATAAATTTAAGTATTTTTTTCAAGAAATTTTAATGTTTGCTGCATGGTTAAAAATAGGCTACCGACGCTATTCCTAAGATGAAAAAAGATAAGTCGCATAGGCCTATACGTCGCATTTTATCATTACATTCAGAAATAATGATAATAAAGTTATCGGTAAAGTAAAATGTAAAAGTAGCCTAGCCTACATAGCTTTGTTTATAATGTTTGTATGTTTATACCACGGGTGGTAAACGGCAGACTGTATTACAGAATTGAATTCAGCAGTGTAACGTTTGGTTGATTGTATTTTATTTTAATATTTAACAGGCTGCGATATCAAGTAGCTAAGCAATGCAAGAATGTGCGCGCGCGTGTGAGGCGCCGGCGCGACCACTGGATTTGTTTTCCTTAAAACTAGCTCCGTAATTTATGGTCATAGAGGTAAAAGCAAGACATAATTCATACATTTACAAAAGACACTCAAATAACGAAAACAAGCAGAATGTCTGTTTCCTTTTCTAGATCTCTGGAGTGCGCCACATATAACCACTTTCGTTTTGTTAGACCTAATTATTTAAGTGAAATATTTCGCGTAGCCTATAGGCCTAAATATTCCCTTTTATTGTATATGTGTTGTGTAGGTAGGCCTAGTTTTCTCCGTTCACAGAAGCGCTGCAGATGCGTGATGTGACATTGAAAATTGTAAATCTTGCAATTTTCGCTGGTTTCAAAACGTACAACAAGCTGCATATAGCCTACCTTGACATTCATTTTTACTTAAATGTAGGCCTAATACTTGACGGTTGGTGACATATATCATCGGAAAAACTAATGCCAGTGCATTGCCATTGTGACTAACATACCTAACCTATGATGACTTGACAGCTGAGCTGAGCGCGTCAGTGCGGGCATCTCACTTTAGAGCAGTGGTCTCAAACTGCCGGCCCGCGGGCCATTTACGGCCCGCCCTCCCCCTCTACCCGGCCCGCAACTGATCTCAAAAATAAAACATAATCCGGCCGCTAAATTATTATTATTATTTTTCTCCAGTTGCTACCTGTCTGATATGCAAAGAAAAAGTCGCCATTCTATGGGGGCATTCACATATCGCGTCACATAAGCGGCCGACCCGCATTCTCCTTCTTTCCAACGCGCTTTCGCCCCAGTGGCGTCTGTCGTTGCTATGCAACCATGAGCCGCGCTCTCAACCGCGTCGCTTCTATTATGAGCGCTCTTGCCCAAATTACAGTAAAAGCACTCGACTTTAAAGTGCATATTGCAGGTTTAACATTTTTTTCGAGATGAATATATAACCTTGTACAAAAATACCATATAAAAAGGTACTGCAGGGTTTAAAAATGTTTTGCGAGACATAAGGGCATTAATTTAGTAGATAAAGTGACGGTCTCTGTAAAAACCGCTTTTTTTTCAGCGTCGCGTCATTTTACGTCACTACAGGGAGATGTTCGCAGAGCTCTGTGTTGATTCAGTGCAGAATATATTGGTATTTAGCAACAGCGGCCGTGAATCAGTGTGTTTTCGGTAGTTTTTGTATTCTATTTATCATCGTAATGGTAAATTATTGTGTTTGTGGAGGTTGCACAAACTTCAGCCTGTCAGGGCATCGAGTACAGAGGTTTACTAACAAGAAAAACTACGCTGCTATCTTCCGTGCCGGGGTTTGTTTTGTGCAGGTGAAGAGACGGGACTTCACTTCTGCATCTGCGTCGAAAAACGCGTTCATTTTAGACTGGAGGATTATCATCCTGGCGATATGATGGAGTCCCAGACAGCAACATAGTGTGGCCCAGATCCGGCCCACATCTGGTACATGTGGTTTACACACGGACCAGATGTGGGCCGGATCTGGCCCGTCACTATGTTGCTGTCAGGGGTTCAACATTGTAATACTTCTGTAAATGATTATATTAAATGAATAAACTTACACACGCTATGCTTCTTCACCGTTTTTACTTGAATCAATTTCAACACTGATGAATACAAATTATGTACACATGCATACAGTCTCACACTCACACAAAACAGTTTTGAATGATGTGCTGGTAATGTAAATACTCCAATTTCATGCATGCCATGTATGTAAACTTATATGTACATTCAAGTTCACACAACTACATAATCACGGCGTCGTACATCCTCACACAATCAGTGAATGGGCACGGAATAAACTCATAACACAGAATTAATGAATAAAGGATAACATGAAACACATACAGTAAGTTAGCACTATATGTTTGGCCGCCGGCGGGAGACATGATCACGGATCCGTCAGAGATGCAGCTCGATGAAGACTTACGGTGCACATTTTAAGTTTTGTGTTTGATTATTACATTTGCTAACTACCAAATCAGTCGTGATGAGAAACGGCTATATCACGTAACGTTAGTGTGGACGGATATTAACGCGTGTGACATACGCCTGATCAAGGTTTATTCGTTTCTGTTATTAGTAATCAGTTAGGCCTACTCCTAGATGACCAATAGCTTTCCCAGCTAACCAAACTACGTGACTGTTACGTAACTGCAACGTAATTTGGTGACCAAACTTTCGTTGTGGCGACGTAACTAGTTACGTTGTGGCAACCGGAAAAGTGAAATTCCCGGATACGTTGCCACAACGTAACTTTGTGACGTTGCCAGTTAGTAACTGCGACGTCGTGGCAACGTTGTGTATCAATAGTTGTGTGCTGGTAATCAGTTGGTAATTTTTATATTTATTTGTTTTTCTATGGGCGGACATGCAGTAGTTTAACCTAATTTATGTCCTCATTTGCCCAAACTAATTTAAAGGCTATTCCAACAGCTGTGAATGATGAATGCAGACCTCAAAATGAATTAAATTCATTTATTGTGAAAAACACACAGAACATGATCAAAACTCTAAATAAAAATAATGAAATACACTCAAACTATAAATAAAAACATATAGCCTACAGCGAAACAAAAAGCATTCAAGACGTTTTGCACTCAGTATTATTAAAAACATATGCTATGCTAGCGTAACATTTTGCTAACATATATTTCAGACGATCAAGGAAAGATACCATATAATCACAGAGGTAAAAAAAATTAACAAAAGTACTTAGTAGACTGTGGGTAATGTTACTTAACCAATCTGACGCAGTTGTTGAACTTTATTGCTATAAAACTGACGAGAAACACGGAGAAACATTGACGCTTGAATGTTTTCCCGGTTGCCATGGCAACTCTAACGGCCACCAGCACTAACGTAAACATAACAATAAAAAAAGGTTTTGTGTCTTTCCAAAGTTAACTTTATACATTTTTATAAAAGCCATTTATTCGTTGTCACCTCGGAAAAATAAATTCTTCTCTCAGAAAAATTAACTTCACTCACTTGTCAACATACTATACTCCATTTGTGGAGGCACGCGCTGTATGTCACGTCACTATATAAAAAGCAGTCATCCATATTCTGACTTAAGGGACATTTCAGTTTTATGTCTGACGTTTAATTACACATTTTAAATGGCAAATTCTGTTAATAATAACATATAAAGAAGGTGTAAATGATGGTGGTAATGAAATTACCAGCACATGACGTTGCTGTTACGTTGCCAGTAAGTCATGGAATGACCATTATATTACCAATAGAGTACGTATCTGCAACGTCCTTGGTTTTCTTATAACGTTAGGAGATCGTACTGACGACGTTGTGATATGGTAATTTGATGGTAATAATATTACGGGTATACAACGTTGTAGTTACGTTACTGGTAAGTCATGGAATGACCATTATATTACGCATAGAGTACGTATCTGGAACGTCCTTGGTAATCTTATAACGTTAGGAGAACGTACTGACGACGTTGTGAGATGGTAATCTGAAGGTAATGAAATTACTGGCATGCGACGTCGCAGTTACGTTGTCAGTAAGTCATTAAATTACCAAAAAGTACGAATACATTACGTAACTGTTACGTCGTGTGTTAGCTGGGTTGCTATTGCCTGATTCATGATAATAATCTGTACAATATTGTGATCTGAGCACATGTCGTTACCTAACGTTAGCTAACACCGGTCTCGGCCCTGTTCTCCACTGGTTCTCCTCACACAACAGCTCAATTTGTCCGTTATTCTGTCTAATTCTGGCCTGTCCCTGCTCTCTTGACCACATAGCAGGCTAATTGTAGGGCTGTGATTAGTTATACGAGTATAAATAAGCATTTACAATTTCCTCAGCATCCGAACTGTCATTACGATCCATTGTTTTCCTATAGTTTATATTGATCGCGTTCCCTTCAGTGACGTCACGTCCGATTTGGCATTTTTCAGATGCGGAAGTAAAATTCTCTCACAAAAAACGACTCCAGAAGCCTATGTAGCGTATTTATGCGTGTTTTTTCAAGAAAATCTATTTCATACATTATTTTTCTACACATTGAATCACTAAAGCTCTAACCTGCAATATGCCCTTTAAGTCACGAGCGTCGATTTAAACCACCGAAACGCGTCCGATGCAGCCATTAAACGTTACCGATGCTCAAACGGCATCTTGGACAAATGCGCTGCCAGGTGTCTGTCAAGAAACAGAAGAGTGTACAAATGTATTCAGGGATTGTATTTGTTCAGTACAGTGTTGGTCAGTGCAAAATTTTAATGTTATTTAAGCTAACATAAAGTAAGGGAAAATACTTCCACTAAATATTAAAAACTAATAATGTATGTAACAATGAGAGATTTTTTATTTTTTGGCAAAATAAAGTTGATATATATATATATATATATATATATAGCTCCAGTTTTTTGTTTATTTCTGACCCCTCCACACCACAAGTGTTGATGGTTTTGTTCCTAAATAACTATATTTTTTTTATTCCATGCACCTTGTTGGATGTGAGAAGTTGCACCAGACTATTGCAATTAATAGTATATTAGGCCTAGTAGTATTATATTAGTATAATTATATTACACTCTGTAACAATGAGAGAGACACTGCTGTCTCTGCTGAATATTTATAGTATAGGTATAAAGATATTTTAGTAGGCAAATTTGATGTAAATGAGAAATAATGCAAAGTAAATTTTCTGAAATGTTGCGCTTTCTTGCACTTGAATGTTAATATGGCCCTCCTATGAGGTGTCAATCACAGAAACGGCCCCCTGCCAATTTGAGTTTGAGACCCCTGCTTTAGAGCGTCAGCGCGGCCATTTCACTCACATTTGCATAGGCTGTACTATTTGAATTGGTTCGTGATTGGTTGACTGCCAAATCAAAATATTAAACGGAACGTTAAAATAACTTTATTAACCGGTTAATGGCCATTTCAAATTAGCGTTTCTGTTCAGAACTCTTAAATTTGATTTCGTTTTCGTTTCTGGTTATGTTCTGGTCAAAATTTCGTTCGTTTCAGGATTTCGTTTTCGTTCCTTGAACCGGTTCAGAGCCCTGAGAACAATACTATGTTCTGATGCTGCTAGAATTATCTGTACTGTTAACCTATCCAAACCTGTAGAAATTATGTCAACTGATTATCAATATAAGTAGTGTTTCTGTATTCTGAAGTAATTCAAGGCTGGATCCTCTTACTCATTTTCTACAGCCTATGGAATTGTGGAGAACTTCTGTAAAGTCTCTTTTAACTGATTGAACTTCAACTTTGACTCCTAAGGCCAGATTTACTAAACGGGGCAAATTAGCATGAGAGCTCTATTCCACAAATGCGCCGATGGTGTGCCGAACTTGTTACATGTAATATACAGATAACCTCTTCCTCTGGCATTCCAAAGAAATTAATATGAGTGGAAAATATTTTCTCCCTTCTACCACACAATCTCTGTTCTCTGCGGTGTCTCCTCCTTGCAGCAAACAATTGCAGCCATGTTGCAAAAATGGGTTAAGACATGCTTTTTTTGGACTTTAAATAATGGTGCAAATACCAGTAAATTGACAAGCGCAAACATTAGTAAATCGCGTTGTGTGATTTATTTAAATACTCTTACCATAAATTTTGCATCTGAAAGGGAAACTCCTACAATTGCATATGCAATAAGGTCAGCCACAAAAACAATCTCAGCATCTCAGCATTTTCAGCACTAATTTTGCACTGTGTGTCTTTAGTAAATCCCGACAGTAGTTTTTTAAAGGATTAGTCTACTTTTAAGGAAAATTTTATTTAAAAGTGGACTAATCTTTTAATGCCAAAAGAGGGACTGCGCTAGTTAAAGACAACTAATATAAAGTGGGAGCAGTCAGTCTTATATTGTTTGATTTCTGTTGAACATCTGGATCACTCATAGCTACCAAACACCTTTGTTTTTGTGTTCATTGAGATATTGTTTAAAATGTTACTTTTCAAAGGGGGTGTACTCATTTACGCTGAGCACTGTATATATATATTAGGGGTGTAACAGTACACAAAACTCACAGTTCGAGACGTACCTTGGTTTTGAAGTCACGGTTCGGTACGATTTTCGGTACAGCAGGTGGGGAGAAAACTAAACACAAAATTGCTTTTTTTTTATTAAACAGTGGTTTACTGAAAAATTGTGTTTTTGTCTTTAAATATATTAAATTAAATTATAACTAAAAGTTTCTTAAGGATAAAAAAAATTTATAAACTATGTAGATAGCCCTTTCTTGAGCATTATGCTCCTATAATATTAAAGGTTAACATCTGAGCCCTAACTATTAGCCTAAATTCAATTGCTTTTTATTTTTAGATAAAATAATCAACATTCAAAAACAAATTGTAGGCCTATGCAAACATCTAAGCTGCACCTAAGGCAGTTTTTGCATTAACTTCTAAATGTTTTTACTCCAATTCGTTGTTGAAATATAATGATTTCTACACAGTGGCTGACATTTTCACAACAGATTTATTTAAACATACATTAAATAGCCTAATCAGGACATCACTAAAAGGTTAAGTAAAATATAATGATTATATAGGCTAATACAGTGCATATATTTGTCACAGATCCCTTGTCTCCAGTCCTCCAATTCCCATGATCCTCCTGTTCTCCTCACCTGCACTCACTTCCCTCGTCATCTCCCCATCATCACTCATCATCATCATCACCTGGACTTCCTCGT
The DNA here is from genome assembly GCF_018812025.1 of Megalobrama amblycephala. Lineage (NCBI taxonomy): Eukaryota > Metazoa > Chordata > Actinopteri > Cypriniformes > Xenocyprididae > Megalobrama > Megalobrama amblycephala. Next base: position 33,121,640 of record NC_063063.1, read on the forward strand.
TTGCACTCCCTATTTATATGGACTCACTCCCTTCACTCCTTGTCTGTTCTTATATGTTATTCGATGTGTTGATGTTGTATCTCTTCGTTGTATCATTAAATACCCATTTGCTGTGGAAATCCGTGAATGCTTCATCCTTACAACACCAACCGTAACAATATTAAGCGAAAGAGTTCATTTCTCTAGCGAACTAACAAACTTTGGACACTGAATGGCTTTTCTGAGGTAAATGCTACATGACATATTGTTTACAAGCTTTCATTCATTTCATTTCTGTTTAAATTTCGTGAACAGAATTTGAAGGATGACACTTTTTTTCGAAAGTAACAAAACGCAGAGCTTATTGCGAATATTGGTGGTTAATGGTGGTTAGGCTACAATGTTGCAATGTAATGCTTCAGTACACACATGCACCAAACCGAAAGCCCTGTACCGAAATGGTTCGGTACAAATACGTGTACCGTTACACCCCTAATAAATATATATATATATATATATATATATATATATATATATATATATAGTGAAATAAAATTTCTCATACCATGGTCATATCGCCCACTCGTCCTGTGAGAAATCTGGTCACCCTAGGTTGTGTTTACATTGGTTCACAATGTTACGTTATAAACATTTGTTCTGTAATATTTGTTTAACACTTTTTGAAAGACAGGTTAAACAAGATTTGATGTTTGTTTTTGTTTTTTTATTATGACTTTGGTAATTATGCCCTTTGAAGGTTATTGGACACTGTGAAATTCGTGCTTTAAAGCGATAGTTCACCCAAAAATGAAAATTTGATGTTTATCTGCTTAACCCCAGGGCATCCAAGATGTAGATGACTTTGTTTCTTCAGTAGAACACAAATTATGATTTTTAACTCCAACCATTGCCGTCTGTCAGCCGTATAATGTGGGTCAATGGGAACTTCTTTTATAAGAGTAAATAAAACTTGCTTAGACAAATCCAAATTAAACCCTGTGGCTCATGACGACACATTGATGTCCTAAGACATGAAACGATCGGTTTGTGTGAGAAACCAAACAGTATTTATATAATTTTTTACCTCTAAAACACCACTATGTCCAACTGCGTTCAGCATTCGCTTAGTGAGGTCTGATTGTGCTCTGACAACAGACACTTGAAGTATAAGCGCGAGATATCAAGTTCCCATTGACCCACATTATACGGCTGACAGACGGCAATGGTTGGAGTTAAAAATCATCATCTGTATTCTAGAAAGAAACAAAGAAACAAAGTCACCTACATCTTGGATGCCCTGGGGGTAAGCAGATAAACATCAAATTTTCATTTTTGGGTGAACTATCCCTTTAAGTAAAAATTATTATTCTGCATCCCTACAGAAAATAGTGCACGAGTACAGAATTGAGTTCTCTTTCACGCTTAAATTGGCAAGACTTAAATTGTGCAAATGATAAACTTTTGTTATGATGCAGCACTGGCCTGATCGGGCCATTGACAATTCCAACAACTGTCCGGAGCATCTTTCATGCTGGCCCCAGGCCATCAGGCAGTCCTCATTGTCAAGCCCTAATTGGACTAAGCCAAAATTTTCTAAGACTTTTAACATATATCCTGCTTGTGATCAGTGTAGATTCACCCCAGTCTACCATGTACATATGTTTTGATCCTGTATAAAGCTTAGGAGTTTCTGGGCCACCATTTTCTGGTTTCTTAGGCAGCTCGATCTCCCCTTGTCCACTGATAGCAACTTTTAGAATTAATCCTGAATCATAGAACCATACAAAACTACAATCTGTTTGTAATAGTTTTAATTATGCTCTCAGCAAAACGACTGACATTGCTGAGGTGGAAGGATCCGAACCCTCTAACATCTACATAATGTATATGAGATGTCCCCTTTTCTAAAAGTTAGAAAAAATTAAACATTCTTTAAGAGGCTTTTCCAATCAGTTCAGTAAAGCTTGAGACCCTTTTAAGAAACATGTTAGTCAACATGTTTTAATGTCTGAATCTCATCTCCAGCATTCACTTAAGTTAAAGTTTTTTTTAGTATGCAGACACAGCACTTTTTTATTACTCTATTTGACCACTCTTTTTTTCTTTCTTTTTTTTTCTCAGTTAATGTTGTCTCTTGTTCGGCTTTGGTTATATTTCCTCTTTGTAATCTTCTGACACTAATAAATAATTTGATCTATTGTTTGTAATTTGCTTTTGTTTTTGTATTTTGTGCTCACTCATAATAGTGTTAAATAACCAGTTACAATATTGACCAAAATAAATGTGATTTGTGATTATGACTTTTGTCATAGTCGAGCAGCCCTGCTATTGTCTGAAATGTGATATGTATAAGTTTAGCTGACAATACACAGCCCTATAAACAATTCTTACCCACGTCTCATAGCATGAAGAACCTGACTGCTGCCACTCTGTGCTGGCAGATGGATCTGTTTGCAGATGTTCCTTCTCTCCTGAATCAAGTGTAACACCTGATTTAACAAGAAAAAGTATACTGTTAGATTAAATACAGTAATTACAGGCAAAGGGCAATATTTAAGAACAGTCTGTGCCAGCACAAACCCTCTTTTGGTGTTAAAAAACTACTGTAAGGATTTACTAAAGACATGAAGTGAGATGAAAAGACATGGACAGTTATTTTTGTGGCTGACTTTATTGCATATGTATTTGTAGGAGTTTCCCTTTCAGATGCAAAATTTATGGGAGCAGATTATTTAAAGGGTTATTTCACCCCAAAATGAAAATTCTGTCATTACTCACCCTCACGTCATTCCACACCCATAAGACGCAAGTGTTTTTTGCTAGTTTCAGCCCGACGCAGTTATCGTTTTCATGTCCTGCGCCACGTTGTTTAAATAGCAAATGCATTTGCACCCATTTGTGCACCCAAGGGTGTGCTGGTCTGAAAATGAGGTGTGTTCAGGCACTATTGTTGGCGCTTTGCTATTTTGAGGCAACTGAAATATAAACCATTGACCAACTAAAACCTGTTCTAAAGTCAATGGAGCAATTTTTTTTTTGTTATTTAAAGAGCGCATTAGTAGTATGTGCCTATAGGCGGGTGCACAAAGCACGTACACTCTGCTTATTACACACACAGGGACGTGAAGCAGCACACAAACATGCCAAATATTAAAAATAAAAAGATTACAATGTAAAAGATTATTATGATGTGCATAAATAATAAAAATGCTTTGGTGGAATCCGGCTTGTGCCATAGATGGTCTGCTTGCACGCTTTAACCTTGCACAAGAGCAGATCCATATCCTGGCTAGAGAAGTGTTCTGTTTTTCCGCTTGCAAATTCCGCCATGTAAATAGCGAATCCGCCATGGCGCGAACGCAACCGGCTTTTAAAAGGAATGGGAGATAAGACTCTGATTAGCTTATTGCACATTACACCCAAAACACACCCACTGCTCATTAAGAGAACAGGGACAACCCTTTTAAACCATGCACTGGGCGCGCCGACCATTTTTCCCGTCGTTAAACTATAGTAAAAATGGATTTGGACACACCCTAAGTGCACTTGCGCATTGCGATTTAGGCCATGCACTAATAGTGCCCCTAGTCTCTTAAGTTCACATTAATAATCATTACACCATCTAGTGGATGCAAATTGTAGATTTTCTGTAAGTGGTGAAGAACTTGCCAAAACTTTTGTGGTTGCTTGTACACATCTGGCAATTTTTTTTTTTTTTTTTACCATTTGTTTACTTGCTTTGGTGTAGCTAGCTGGTATGTTCTATTATAGAACATTCTTCTTTATAACTTTTGTCACACTGCAAGTTTGTCTCTGGCCATCATCCTCCTCCTCAAAGTCAATTTCAACCTCAGACCTTCTGTTTTTTGTTTTGTTTTTTAAATTACAGGAGAAAGTCAAATCTTTGAGTTCCTTGAGGTACGATTTTGATTCCAGTCGTTTAGAGAGTAAAGTCAGCAGCTTGGCATTTGCATTTAACAGTCTTGCTTTGTCCTTTTCATTCTGCAGTTGCACAGCCAGTGCTCGAACCTTTGCTTTCACTGCTTTGTTCTCATGCTATAATCTGTCAGTCTCACACTTCTGCTGATGTTGTAGAATTTGTTTGACTAAAATCACAGATAAGCCATCTCTATTGCTATACAAGTCCCATAGTCCATTCTCTTAGTGCTTGATGCCATATTTCTGGAAGATGTCATCATGGCAATCCTTCAGTCCCAGCCTTTTGTCCAAATATTCATTCATTTACATCATGTGACCAATCACATTTGGAGGTTCTGTCCCATGTCTTTCTGTTGTTGGCCTTTATGACCATTACCATTGTTTCATTCAGGCTCAGCCATGACAAGTACAGGAAAAGTGCCCTCAGAGGTGTGAAAACAGAACAAAAGGTGTTAGAAGGCAAGGCAAGGCAATTTTATTTGTATAGCACATTTCATACACAATGGTAATTCAAAGTGCTTTACATAAAGAAGAATTTTGCTATCTGGATGGATGAGCTAGGAAGTCTTAGGGAGTTTTTTTTGTTGTTGTTGTTGTTGTCTGTCAGAGTGGATCTAAACGGATCTATCCATCAGAGCAGATCTAAATGGATCTTCCTCACACAACAGGACTGCTACCTGTTAAGGCACTTCAAACTGATAAACAAAGTTTCAATCTCCCCTTTTGCTTAGTTCCACATTGAAAGCATGAAGGATATCTTTATAGATGTTATAGTGGATTTCAAGTTTTGTCTTTCGCCACATGCGCTCAGCTTTTCTGCATTGTCTTTTCATAATTTGCACTGCTTTTGAGTTTCTCCACGGTGCTTTTTGTCTGCCACTTTTCTTCCTGACTTTCACAGGAGCAATGTTATCAATAACATTCTGTACTTTTGAGTTAAAAGAATCAAGGAGAAAATCAACAGACTCTGTAGATATGCTTGGTATTAAAGATACAGCCTTCATAAACAGTGCACTAGTATTCTCATTTAAGCATCGCTTTTTGACCGAGATAGATCTAGCTTCAACAGTCGGAGAGATCAATATATCGAAGAAAATACAGAAATGATCAGATAGCGCTACATCCTTAATGACAATGGATGAAAAGTTTAGACCCTTATTAATAATTAAATCTAGAGTGTGTCCACAATTGTGTGTAGATCCATGTACATGCTGAGTCAAATCAAAAGTATTCAAAACTGTTAGGATTTCTTTTGCCATATTGGATTCTGCATTTTCTATGTGGATGTTAAAATCCCCAGTAATAGCAAAACAGTCAAACTCTGAGGAAATTGCTGATAACAGTTCTGTAAAGTCCTCCACAAAGGCTGGAGAGTATTTTGGAGGCCTGTAAATAACTATAAGTGGAATGCAAGGAGCACCTTTTAACACAAAACCCAATTATTCAAAAGACAAGTAATCACCAAATGACACTTGCTTGCATTGATAGACATCTTTAAATAGAGCAGCTACACCTCCACCTCTCCTAACAGCTCTGCAGACATTCATAAAAGTAAAGTTAGGAGGGGCTGTTTCATTCAGGATTGTTGAACTGCAACTGTCTTCAAGCCATGTTTCATTTAGAAGCATAAAATCTAGGTTGTTTGTGGTTATTAAGTCATTGATTAGAAGTGATTTATTTTTAAGTGAACGGATGTTTAAAAGTGCTAACTTAACAGTCTTACTTTCTGTCTCTACAGTTATCTTAGTTTGACGTGTAATAGGTAGCAGATTAAATGGGTTTGCCAAACGGTTTGAGAAGGCCTTAGGCTTTCCATCATGTAATAAAACAGAAATAGAGAAAGCAACAGGCACACTGGGTTCCCGCTTGTTCTGTAAACATTTGATAAAGTCACTGTTATCATAGCAGGGACCCGACACACATCACTGAGAGCTGTTATCGGTTGTTTTTGGTTCACCTAGAACAGATGGAGGAGGGTGAGGGCCCTGGCGTTGTGGCAGGGGCCGAAAAGCCCTCGCAGGAGGAGGTGGAGGCCGAGCTGAGCCCACAGGCTTTGGTGGTTTCGGGGCTCACTTTTTTGTTGATATCTGGGGGCTCGCAGCAAAAGAGTGGGAGAGTTCGGTTCCAGCATACACCAGTTCCTCCGTTTTCTCTGAGAAGCACAGAAGAGGAGATGCTGGAGAGAGGGATAACGTGTCCGGTGAGAGGGGCTGTTGCTCTGGTGTTACCGGAGGCTGTAATATGTTGTCCTGGCTTCCCTGGCTGTTAATCCGAAAGTCGTCCTTGGGTGCTGAATCTTGGAGCAGTTCTAACACATCACTCTCTCGGTGAGCTCTGTGGACAGGGCTCAGTCAGGATTGTGTCCGTGAGCAGTGGTTGTTGTGGTTGCGTGGTGTTATCATTGACCTTGTGGGATATGTCAGCCGCATGTCCATTCAGGTGCTGAAATGAAGTCCTGTGGTCAGTTGTACTCTGTCCAGGTGTATTTGTGCCATTCAGGTTGAGTGGATTTGCACACACTGCTGAAGGATGATGGAGGGAGAAGTAGATATTGTCCTTTAGCACTCTTGAGCCCAATTTGTTTGGGTGCAGGCCATCATGAGTGAACATTTGTCTCTGACTCCAGAACAGATTGAAGTTGTCGATGAAATTCAGTCCCTTTAAGTTGCAGGTTTTTTGCAGCCAGAGTCACCCACTATCAGAGTCCTTGACTCGTCTGCTCTATGAGCTGAGTGCCGCTGTCTGCTCGAACTTGAGCGGCAGTTAGCATTGGTGTTAGCTGCTGGCTGATTTGATCTGTGTCCGATCATGTTTGGGGATTCCTCACCCACATTCATCATGTCTGGAGATTCCTCACCCACATTCATTAACACTTCAAATCTGTTCTCCAGATGTATTGGCGGTGGTAGGGAGCTAGTGTTTGGGGTAGAGGATGTAATATGTGATACTCGTGACAATCTGATGTCTCGAGTGCCTTTGGGTCTCGCTCCCTGTTTGTGCCATCGATTAGTATGTTGATCAGTTTCGGCACTCAGTATGGTCTGTTTAGGGGCATTAGATTCATGGGACTCACCGACTGTGTGCTGAGGACGTCCATGACGAAGCACTGTTGTGTGTTCCTTCTGGTTTGGTAGTCCCGCAAGTAACTTTGTTTCAAGAACTGCAATCCTTTGTAGAAGTCTGTGGCAGTTTGTGCAGCAGGTAGATTCTTCAAGGAGGCATATTATTTTCTAATCCTTTTGGATGTAGGCAGCTGTGTTTTCCCTTCTCCGGAATGTAAGCTGATGGCTGCTGTCAGTGGGAGGCTGGTTGGATAAAAATTCCCCTTTTTTGTAGCAATTCTTCCAGTTAAAAAGTTTGTTGGTGCCAACATTTGTCGTTTGAGCACTGACTAGAACTGTTAAAGGTGCTTATTCAGATTAAAATACACAGCAATCTTTTACACTGACTATTATAATTACAAAGACAAATCAAAGACAAATCAATACTTCTAAAATACAAAATTAGGTCTTATAGACTCTACTTGATTTTTTAGCAATTCAGTGTTAAATAAAAGATCAATGTTATTCTATTTATTATAATAAAGTTGTTCAATACTTTCTGAGTCTAACTCAAAAGGCTGAATTACTTTCTTAAAGGGTCATGAAACCCCAAACACTTTTTTTGAGATGTAAACAGATATGTATAGGCTGCACATCATTGAAAACACTAAAGGTACTCATTAATGTTATTCATAAGTGAAAAATACTTATTTTTGCATTTTTCAGAGCGATTTCTGTCTTCCTGTTTGAAAAGCGGAGTCGGAGCAACGTCACAAAATCTGACGTCATCGTGTACTTTCGCACATGCTGACGTAGATTCTCGACATATATATTCATGACATAAAGCTCATTCAATCCAATCACTGCACTGTAGTATGCATACGATTATAATTGCAGTATTATGCATGAGGAAGTATCACTTCTCTCGCCTCGGTCTCTTGTCATTCAGAAACATATAGTTGATGTTAGCACATTGTGCTACAACACAATGTGTTTTCCTGCGACGCAACCAGAGCAGAGGTTTGTGTACATGTGGATTGTTTTTGCTGTAATCTACCAGCACAAATGGAAAATATGTTCGCGTGAGATCGCATTACAGCGGAGAATTCAAATGTCCCAAAAGTGCGGCTCATTCTCCTCTGCCTGCTCTAGCTGCGTTCAAATACGCAAGCCGTAGGCTGTTTCCCTCAGCACAGCACACTGGAGTTTTAATACGAACACATGAAAAATACGATTGTTTTTATGATATACAGACGGAGCGCGCATATGCTAGTTTAATAACACTAGCCACGTGGCACATAGCTCATACAGAATAAAGTATCTGTGTTTAAAGTTTTTATTTCACACATTCTCCTGCACCAAACATTAACCAGCACGGTGTAGTTATGCACACATATTTCATCAAGTCTTCAAATGAATTATATGTGCAAACTGGACACTGATACAGTGGTGTAGCCTATCTGAACGCGACGACACGATTATTCTAAAAGACTGCAGTGCTCGTAAATGTAATCAAAGTAGCCTATTATTAGCCCTACTAAATATTCTTTTATATTTCTCCCTTGTGCTCGGGAGTTTGTTGTCATTCTCTCCGTGCTCATATATTAATATTCATTATTCTGTATAATGAGTGTGTTCTATGTCTATGCTTCATTGGTTGTTCTCTCCCCTCTCCCCCCCTCTACACTCCCACTTTTCCAGAGCTTTACACGCCCATTTTCACAGACTTTTTGAAACTCAGAGGTGTGAACGACCAGGGTAAAACAGGGGGGTTTCATGACCCTTTAAATCTTTCCCTTAGACAGTTTACTTTACATCTTTGTGTCTTTCATTGGAAGGCAAACAAACTTATAGTTTCATTGCTTTAAGCCATCTTGTGTGTGTGTGTGTGTGTGTACATATATATACATATATATATATATATATATATATACATATATATATACATATATATATATATATATATATATATATATATATATATATATATATAATATTATATATTTCAATACTAAAATAGTGGAAACTAGGGATGTGACGAGATCTGGTGTCATGACATTATTAAAATAATATTAAAATATGATATTGTGACGAGCAGGGCGGGCGAGAGCCGTGAGGGAACGGCGCGAGGCCGGTGACGCGAGTGATAATGAGCATCACCTGCGAGGCGCGCCGGCCTCGAGTCTCTCACGGAGGAGCTCCGGAAGCATAAAAGGAGGAGCGACATCAGTGAAGGACGAGAGAGGACCAGGCCTGGACTTTATGTTATGTTTTATTATGTTTGTGTGGCCGGCAGACGTCCGCGAGGGTCTGCCGGCATTACTTTCGTTTTGTTCTTTGTTTATTTTGAATTAAAGTTACGTTGAATGTTCGCCGGTTCCTGCCTCCTTCTTCCCACATCTACTAACCGTGTTACAGATATTTTTCGGCGAGGTGAAATGCTGTGTCGCAATATCAGCATATTAAGACCATTTAAAAATCAGAAAAGCTGTGATTAAATAAAATAAATATGTGCGCCGCAGGTGCATTTATAAACCTACGGCAATTCAGGAGAATATATCAATACATTTCTATATGTGCACTGTTGTTCATCACAATTTCAAAATAAAAGTTAGTCTGCGTGTTTTGATGTCCACATGTTCTTGTTCAATAAATTATAGTGGCTATAGCATTTTCTATCGTAAAGACATGGCCAAATATTGAAGATTAAGTGGACATTTAAATTAAATGTTGTTTGGCCAATATTAAACAAGGATTTGATCACCAACCCCAACAACCCAAGTTGGCACCCTCTACAGGCATTTGTTAAAATACGTAATGTACATAAGTTTATATTATGTATATTACATTATGTATTTTAACAGTGTTGTTCAGGCTCATGACGAGCTGACCAATTTGTTTTTAACAATTCCTACAGACTCCAGAGAAAGGACCAAACCATGTACTTTTCACTTTTTGACTTTCTCTGTGTCTTGGGATTTTTCCATTGTGCACATCATGTCCCTACCTAGACAAAACAAGAAGTAGTAGTCCTTGGACACACCGACACTCTCACACACAACCAGAAGTTGAAGACACACACACATTTACGCACATACATTTCTTATTTGTTATTATATTTCTTGAAATGCCATGATAAGGTTTGATTCTTAAGTCGTATGATTGGATGCTCAAGCCATCCTGGAGATTGTTGTTTGACCTATGTCTATAAATATGACCCTTCTTCCTGAATAAATTGGAGAATGCTTTTAGTCAAGTCAGTCAAGTCACCTTTATTTATATAGCGCTTTTTACAATGCAGATTGTATCAAAGCAGCTTTACATTGATAACTGGTACATAATTTTTGCTGCACAGCAGCTCTTCAAGAATAGTGTCAATGCAGGCAGATCAAAGCACTGTTGAATAAATGTCAAGAATACTGTTGAATATCAAATGTCAAGTGTCCCCAACTAAGCAAGCCAAAGGCGACAGCGGCAAGGAACCCAAACTCCAACAGGTGACATCAGGTGGCAAACAAGTGGCAAATAGGTGTTAAAATGGAGAAAAAAACCTTGGGAGAAACCAGGCTTAGTCGGGGGGCCAGTTCTCCTCTGGCGAACAGTGCTTTGTTACGAATCAGGTTGCTATCATAAATCTGATAGGATCGCAACATTCAAAGTATTTATTTCAGTTCCGTCCAGTTGAGGATCGTATTCATCACGCCGGTATGGACGGTTTGTTGAGGAACTGTGCTACTGGCTGTCGTGTCGATGAGGCCTTCACAGTGGATGATCTAGTCGACTCGATTTCTGCTGATACTTCAGGGCTGCGTTGTGGTCGTGTCCAATTGAGGATCGTATTCATCACGCCGGTATGGTCGGTTTGTTGAGGAACTGTGGCACTGGCTGTCGTGTCAAGGCGCAGGTCCTTGGTCTCAGCTGGATACGGCCCGGATCCGGTTGACTACGGTAAACCGGGGGATAAACAGAAAGACTAATATTAGCGTAGATGCCATTCTTTTTCTGATGTAACGAGTACATCTGGTGTTATAGGAAGTGTTCCCGGTTCCGGCTGACCTAATTTATGCAGCCTAATAATCCTTTAACGGATTTGAAAATATAAATTGATAATGTGTTATGTGTATGCCAGGTTAAAGAGATGTGTTTTTAGTCTAGATTTAAACTGACAGAGTGTGTCTGCATCCCGAACAATGCTAGGAAGATTGTTCCAGAGTTTGGGTGCCAAATAGGAGAAGGATCTACTGCCTGCGGTTGATTTTGATATTCTAGGTATTATCAGCTGGCCTGAATTCTGAGATCGCAATAAACGTGAAGGACTATAATGCATTAAGAGCTCGCTCAGGTACTGGGGAGCTAAACCATTTAGTGCTTTGTAAGGAATTAGCAAGATTTTAAAATCTATACGATGTTTAACAGGAAGCCAATGCAGTGATGACAGAACTGGGCTAATATGGTCATACTTCCTAGTTCTAGTAAGAACTCTAGCTGCTGCATTTTGTACGAGCTGTAGTTTATTTATCAAGTGGGAGGAACAACCACCCAGTAGAGTGTTACAGTAATCTAGCCTTGAGGTCATGAACGCATGAACTAACTGTTCTGCATTTTTCATTGAGAGCATATGTCGTAGTTTAGATATATTTTTAAGATGGAAGAATGCGGTTTTGCAGATGCTAGTAACTTGGCCTTCAAATGAAAGATTGGTATCAAAGAGCACACCCAGGTTCCTAACTGATGACGAAGACTTAACAGAGCAGCCATCAAGTGTTAGACAGTATTCTAGGTTACTGCGTGAAGTAGTTTTTGGTCCAAAAATTTGAATCTCTGTTTTTTCTGAATTTAGTAGTAGGAAATTACTGGTCATCCAGTTTTTTATATCAGCTATACATTCTGTTAATTTAGCGAATTGGTAAGTTTCGTCAGGGTGTGAAGAAATATAGAGCTGAGTATCATCAGTGTAACAATGAAAACTAATGCCATGCTTCCTAATGATATCTCCCAAGGGTAGCATGTACAGAGTGAAAAGCAACGGTGCTAGTACTGAGCCTTGCGGTACTCCATATTTAACTTGTGATTGATATGACATCTCATCGTTTACTACTACAAACTGATAACGGTCAGATAAGTATGATTTGAACCATGCCAATGCAATTCCACTAATGCCAACATAGTTTTCGAGTCTATTTAGAAGAATATTGTGATCAATAGTGTCAAATGCAGCACTAAGATCCAGTAACACTAATAGAGAGATACAACCACGATCTGATGATAAGAGCAAATCATTAGTAACTCTAATGAGAGCAGTCTCAGTACTATGGTACGGTCTAAATCCTGACTGGAAATCCTCACAGATACTATTTCTTTCTAAAAAGGAACATAGTTGTGATGAAACTGCCTTTTCTAGTATTTTTGATAGAAAAGTGAGATTTGAAATCGGTCTGTAATTGACTAATTCTCTAGGATCAAGTTGTGTTTTTTTAATAAGAGGTTTAATAACAGCCAGCTTAAAAGTTTTTGGTATGTATCCTAGTGATAAAGATGAATTAACAATATTAAGAAGAGGATCTATGACCTCTGGAAGCATCTCTTTCAATAGCTTAGTCGGTATAGGGTCTAACATACATATTGTTGATTTTGATGATTTAACAAGTTTAGACAATTCTTCCTCTCCTAAAAGCAGAAAATGAATTGAATTTTTTTTCAGGGACACTACAATGCACTGTCTGACACAATACTGTAGTAGACGGTTGCATGGTTATAATTTTCTCTCTAATATTATCAATCTTGCAAGTAAAGAAGTTCATGAAGTCATTACTGCTGTGCTCTTTGGAAACATCAGAAGTTGAAGCTTTATTTCTTGTTAATTTAGCCACTGTATCAAATAAATACCTAGGGTTGTGTTTATTTTCTTCTAAAAGTTTTGAAAAATAGGCAGATCTAGCAGTTTTTAAAGCCTTTCTGTACTCAATCATTTTCTCTCTCCACGAAATGCGAAATACTTCTAGTTTTGTTTTCTTCCAGCTGCGCTCCATTTTTCTAGCTGCTGTTTTTAGGGCCCCGAGTGTGCTCATTGTACCATGGCGTTGGATTAATTTCCTTAATCTTTTTTAAACGCAAAGGAGCAACTGAGTCTAAGAAATACTTTGTACCACACTTGATCTGTGACTGCTTGGTCATTCTCCCGAGGCCTCGCGCTGCTGCTGCCACACATCACAGGGGTTGAGGTGCCTGTTTCTTAACTGATGACTGGAATTACAAATATTCTACCTATTATTGAGATGTTGATCTAACACTCACAAAAAAATCTCATGTTAATCTTGAGTATGAGTAATATTGCATCCTTCATATCTCCGAAAAGTCTTTAGTTTATCATATTTATAAAAGATAGATACGCTGTACCGAGTATTTCCAAAAAAAGCCGAGCTCCTGGAGGCATGCCTGCCGCCAGTGCCGTGGGTAGAGCTAAAGATTCACGAGCGCGTGCAGTTTTTGTGTAGAGATCGTCTGCAAGCTGTGACATCATTATAAATAAAAAGGGAACAAAAACGTTCATGTTGTTTACATTTTATGCACTTGCACGCTGATTGCCAACAAAACACAGACATCTGATGCAGCTTTACTCACAATCCGCGATCTGCAAATCCAGCGCTGAACTAGGACTTGTTTACAAAGCATTCACCACCGAAATCTCGGGAACAAACAAACATACGTGCACAAGCCCATTGCTGCCCCGGAAAAACAAACTTCATCCACTGTTCCCTTAACGCTGGGTTCTTTGGGAAGCTGAAAAAGCACAACCAAAAACACACTCCTTTGCTGACAGGAGCTGCGTCTCATTTCGAAGGCTGCATCCTTTGGAAGTGGCATTTGAAGGCTGCATACGTCATCAAGGATGTCATATTTAAGAAAAGTAACTGTAATAAAATTGACTGATATTCATTGTGAGGTGTAAAATACTGTCATTTCTTTTTTACTTTGCAATCTAATGGTTATTTTTCTTAAATGAGACTGCCTCAATGATGTATGCAGCCTTCAAAGTGTGCAGCCCCTGAATTGGGACACATCCATGGTTGAAAACCTCTCTCTGAACGAATGATGGGAGTGTTCTTGCTCTTGCTCTGGGTGGTGTGTGTGCGCACGCTTATCAGGGAGAAGTGCCTATTCAAGGAATTCCACCTTTTATGATGTGATACAGTCCATACTCGAAAAAAATTTGGCAAAACATGTCCACAACCGGAAATAGTATATTTGGCACAGAAATACTTTGGCCATGTTTAGCATGAGAATGCAACTCTTTAACAGTGCATGAATGCAGGAAACAGCATTGCACCCCCCTTTAACATTCTCAGCATTACTATAAGGATGTACTTTAAGTTTCATTCACCAAATTCAGATCTTTCACACAGGATCCAGTTGATTAAAATAAATTGTGTCCTGTTGATCTTCAACTTAAAAACAGTAGACACTCCAAGACTCTTCTGTTCACTTCTTGTTGCAGTTGGTGAGTTTACTTCTTGTCAGTCTCTGGTTGTCAGCAGACCGGTTTCATCCAATGCTTTTTCTTGATTCTGACACTGATGGAGTTTGTGTTCCTTGCCACTGTCGCCTCTGGCTTGTTTAGTTGGGGACACTTAATTTTCAACAATATTATTAATCTGACTGCACTGACACTATGTGATGACAACTGAACTGAGCTGGACGATGACAATGCTGTTTTCTGCAGAGCTGTTTTATAGCTGAATTATATTTACAATGGAACTGAATCCACACTGAACTGACTTCAACTGATCGGTGACACTTTTTTTTTTTTTTTTTAGAGCTGCTTTACAGCCGAATTGGAGTCTGTTTGCATCATTGAATCATTATTTTCCTGTTTGTATTGTATTGTATCATTGTAAAGCTGAAACAATCTGTATTGTATAAAGCACTATAAAAATAAAAGAGATTTATATAGATTGATATTAGTTCTGTTGATGGTGGATTTGTCTCATTTATAAAACTGTGCGTAGGATCCCTACTAAAATTGTACGTACGCGCAAAAGCTAGATTCTGCGTACACACAAAAAAAATCTGATTTATAAAACCATGCGTACGCCAGAACCTGCGCACAAATCCCTTTATAAATCCCAGTCAGCGGAACATTGTGCGTACGTGCATCTCCACCCTGTCTCCTCCCCGAAATCTCCATATATGGAGCTTACGACGCCTAGTTTTACTATGCATATCCTCATCTGCATATCATTTCCTTACATATTCCCATCCACGTGACACCACGGTTAACACCGTCAAAGGTACAAGACATTGGAAAATATTAGATATGGACTATAAATGCAATTTGTGCCACACATTATATTGATAAAGATCATCCAATATCCTCTTTATGTTTTAGAATAAATATATCAAAACATCCATAAAAACAAAATTGTATAAAATACTTCAGATAAAGGTTTTAGAATAGAGTTGATTCATTCATTCCCACTGGCCAGATAGTATTTTAATAGTTTTAAACAATTCAAATCAAATTTATGCAGTTTTGCTGATAAGGTGAACATATCTTTTAGGAAGTTTATAGGCTATTTTTAGTGGAAACAGATCGGCCTACTTATTTATTGCAGTGTAAATACAATTGTCTGACTCGGCGCGTCACTGACAAAGTATTTTAAAAAGAAAACATGCAAATCTTACCGTTTTCCTCAAATTATATCCTTCAAATGGTAATTGTTTGAAGATCCTTCACACGACATCAACACCTCCTGCAGCTGTGGTTGTACAGTAAGATATTATTGGACCTATTCAAACTGGACAACGGACCGTTCGACCACCGAATCCAGCAGTGTCTTCCATAATATCGAAGTTAAGTGTGCATCACTGATCGTCATTCTCGAAAAAAATATTTTGTCATAACATCTGTAGTTTAGTTTAAAGAGGAATTATTGTGCTCCCAGCACTTTCATTAAAGCAGCGGGTCACTGGAAAAGTGATCGAAAGTAGCACATCTACTATCTCAATTCATATCACTTTTGTCTCCAGAATGGCAGACGGCTCAAAGTTTGCTTAAAGGTGCGCACATTCTCCCGTCAAGTTTGTTTTTATAGATCACAACCTTTGCGTGGGAACTGGCGTACGCACGTTTCCAGCCCCGTTTTATGCATACGTACGCTTTATAAATGAGACCCCAGACATTGAGTGAGGAGTGAGAAGAGCTTTTGTAGCAGTGCTGATGAGTGTGGTGGTGAGCTGCAGGTGCGGGTGAGTGTTTGTATGGAGGGAGAGTCTGGTGTGTCCGTGACACAGGCCCGGTTCCAGAATCAAATCACTGAGGGTGCTCCTGAAATTACTGAAGGTGCTCTGCCTTTACATTGCTTTAATGCGTTACTATTTTAACATGTCATGTTTCTGTCCTGTGCAGAGTGAAACCAGCATTTATGTCACTTCCGAAACTTTGCAGCATGCAATAGGCTGTCGGTCCTCTTAACATTATATTTGCTATTATATTATAGTTACAATGACTTTTTAGTAATTCAGATTTATTTCTGTCAAATAAGTGAATATTTTGTTATTAATAGCCATGTTGTGTTCTTATAAATACTTTTAATAATACAGTTACTAATCTCTACAAATGCATCATTGATGGCTTTAAGTAAAGTGAAAACACAGAATGCAATTTTCCTAAAGAAATCATGAAGATGGGCTCATTATACATTTTAAGTTGTTTAATTGTGAGTGTAACTAATGAACAATAATTCCTGTAATAAAAATAATGGGGGGAAAAACAGAAATCATTAATACAAACAGTTGAAAAAATATATTTTTTTAGCAAAACACTGCAAAGAATTTTTGCAGAATTGCCATTCATGACCTCTAATCCAGACATTACATGTTATAGACATAATTATTAATAAGTAACTGGTACAGCAAACAAGTGTCTCTGGAACTATTTTATACTTGATCATTTATAAATCAGTTTATAATGCATTATGACCAAATAATGTAAATCTTTCATGGGTTTTCTACTACATATTTCAATAAGAGACATCATTTACGTTATATTAAACCATACAACTCTAAATACCAGGGGTTCCCTTTAAAGTGTGCCTTTAGCCCCGTTGTAACTTTCAAACAATTAAATGTTTTGTCAACAAACACAACCATACTGTATATGGTAATAAACAGAACAGTTAACTGCAGTTTAAAAATAATCAAAATATGCTATCTGTTGTGAGAAGAAGAAAAAACAACAGGCGTGTTGTCATGTTTCAACAACTGCAGTGTAATTAGTGCTGGCATCCTTGGTATGACAGATTGCTGTGGCATTAAACTAGAGGGGCAAAGGTTATGCCTTCTTAACACAGAATGTTTACATACAGTCTTTGATGACAGAACTCACTGTCTATCTTTCCTTGTTACATTCCACATTTGCGTGTTTTGTAAAAAGACCTAAATACACCAATATTTATTAACTACCTAAATAAGGACCATAAACTCCATAGGCTCAGAAACTTTATAATTCAAGTTTTCAGTCTTATGCAGAGGTCTGTAGGAACACGCCTGACTGAACTTGCAACTCCCTGGGGTATTTTTAACTGTTTGGGAAGAAGATGTCACATGCAATGTTGTTATAAACACTAATTTGTATGCACGTATCTCTATGTCTGTGAGCTTGTAAATCTGCTATACGCTGCATAGGCAGGTGCAAGAAATGTGTTTTTGACAGCCACGCGAAGGCAGAAAACACAAAACTGGAAAACTTAATTTGGGTTGGCAGAGCCTGCATGACATAACTTTCATGAGTAGTGATACTCATGAAAGAGGTCAGACATTCATTTTCAATGAGCAACAAACTGACATTTCTTACCATATTATTTTAATGCATTGTCATAATAAACACCTAATTTACCTGTAGTGCTAATGAATCAGTCTCGCACATTCACAGAATAAGGTGGATAAACAGCAATGAAGTAGGTATCAGTCAAGCAAAGTCTGTATGGTCGAATTCATAGATATATAAACATAGATGCCTCATTAATGGCTGTTTCTATGGGCCACTATACGCGATCGCCATATTGGAACGGTCAAAACACCGGACGTGTCGTGAACACTCAAGAGCAAGTTGACTATCCGTCTGCAGCCGTAGTTAGACGCATGTATGAATGGGGTACAACGGGCCTAAAGGCACACCTTAAGAAAAATTTTGCTTTTCACTACTCTCAAAGTATATCTCAAAGTATAGTATTTGTATTGGACATTGATGGAGCAACATATTTTGTGTGGGAAAAAAAAATCCTAAAGTGGTTAATTTGGTTTAAAAATCTTATAAATGTATGAAGTGATGAGGGGGCCTTTTACCCCACACATGGGGTAAAAGGCCCCCCCAGCATGGGGTAAAATGCACACAGTATACAAATACTTTAGCTAAAATAATATTTTTAATAATGACTAGGTTAATATTTGTTCAAAAGAATCACTTTAGCAAAGTTTGTACTATTTTCTGTTTATTGTGCTAAATAGAATTCCTTTTTGTTCAATAAATATGTTGTGAGAAGAAGAAAAAACAACAGGCGTGTTATCATGTTTCAACAACTGCAGTGTAATTAGTGCTGGCATCCTTGGTATGACAGATTGCTGTGGCATTAAACTAGAGGGGCAGAGGTTATGCCTTCTTAACACAGAATGTTTACATACAGTCTTTGATGACAGAACTCACTGTCTATCTTTCCTTGTTACATTCCACATTTGCGTGTTTTGTAAAAAGACCTAAACACACCAATATTTATTAACTACCTAAATAAGGACCATAAAGTCCATAGGCTCAGAAACTTTATAATTCAAGTTGTTTTTCAGTCTTATGCAGAGGTCTGTAGAAACACGCCTGACTGAACTTGCAACTCCCTGGGGTGTTTTTAACTGTTTGGGAAGAAGATGTCACATGCAATGTTGTTATAAACACTCATTTGTATGCACGTATCTCTATGTCTGTGAGCTTGTAAATCTGCTATACGCTGCATAGGCAGGTGCAAGAAATGTGTTTTTGACAGCCACGCAAAGGCAGAAAACACAAAACTGGAAAACTTAATTTGGGCTGGCAGAGCCTGCATGACATAACTTTCATGAGTAGAGATACTCATGAAAGAGGTCAGACATTCATTTTCAATGAGCAACAGAGACTGCTGGTCTGGCTATTAGCTGAGTAGAGCTTAACTTTATGCAAATTAGCAGTACATCAAATTAGATGTAGTGACAAGCAATGGGATGACAGTGAATACTTTGGCCTGATTTTTAAGGATCAAATGTTTCAGTGCAGTGGAGCAATTTTGACAATGGGACAGCCCTATAAATGGCCAACTCCCTGGCCAGGCCAACTACATGATTAGGGAGTTAAAGAGTTAAAAGGGGAGTTGTTCAAGGAATGTACTGAAACTTTGCCCCCGGACTTGTGCATGCGTTGAGCCATCATTCAGTCTCAACAGTCTTTATTCAAAGATGCTGCTTGCTGGTTCAACCTGAATGTTTAATACAGTTGTCATTAAAAACCAGTATATTCCAATTCCGCATGACTTTTATGAGTGTTCTTTTTAATGAATCTTCCACATCTTGCACACAGTGTGCTTGACATAAACCACAAGGATTGTTCAGCCCTTGTGCAGCCCACATTTTATAGCCTCATACACATACACTTATTTGAACATGTCGCATGTGTGGAACTGACTATAGCCTACTAATTGGTAGGTGCACTAGGTGGCAAACAGTCTAAGCTGTTACTTACACTTAATCTGACTCAGTCACATAACTGCAAATTTTAACACTAAAAATATTATTGATATTATCATCATCAGCTATGTATTTCTCAAAAACACTCAAAAAACCATAATTCCTAATTGATGCACACAATACAAATTAAAAAATGAAATAGCAAAAGAGAATATTAAAAGACCACCAGATAACCAAATATCCTACTCATTACATGAGATATTCAAGCAAATTACACCAGAACCTGCTACGGTTGTATTTGACTTTGATCTGCAATAGTCATTTCAACAGTACAATCGATATGAAAGCATGACATAACTGCGATCGCTTTCTCTTTAATGCATCAGTCAGTGGATGCACTGACAATGTCTGCGTACTTTCATGACAGCACTTGTCATTGATTATTCCAAGCTATTGCTTCAATATTGTCCTTTCCCCAGTTTCACCATCTGCATACATTACATTTACGATGCAATCGGCTATAATGTCCAAAAGACTATATTGATCTTTAGCCTGGTAATACCAGACTCTGCTACTTCACTTTGCTTCGTAGACAGAGTCTGGAATGGCATAATAGAGAAGTGTTTTCTCTCTCGCTAGGGGACGCTTGTCTGAAGTTTAAAATCATTGGTTACCCGTAAGCCAATCAGATACGTTTAGTTATGACGTATGTTATCCGCCTGTACAGCCGCATCGAAGCACAGACATCATGCATCGAACTCAAATCTATGATTGAACTTCCACTGTAAACCTGTTGTAAACACATGATGATGTGAGTGAAATACCGGAGTGAACATGGCTGTAAACGACTTTTGCAGATTATGCGAAGTTAATGCATCCCGAAGTTTGCATCCCGTGTCTCGTTTCCCATTTCCGCGGTCGTTTCGGTTTTCGATTTCTCTAACCTACAATGTAAAACTCGGCGCTTGGCATCTACGTCACGGCTCTCAGCCCGCCCTCTGTTCGTTGATTGGCCCGGCTGTTTCCAGACCGGTGGCAAACACAAAGCTCTGACGCTGTATCAGACTGAGTACAGAAGCGAAATGAAATTGAGCGGAAGTAGGAAGTCTGACGTAGTCAGGCTAATTGATCTTACGCATGCATGAAGGTTTTTTGTAATCCGTAAGCGCGCTAAAGCTGAAACAAGGAATCGTATTGTAGTAGCCTATGCAGCAGTGTTGCGCATGACTTAAGTATTTGCTTTCACCTAACCTTTCTGTTGCTGATGTTTCTTCTCTACTGCAAAATAGTACTAATCAAAATTTACAAATGCACGGCTGTTTCGATTAATTGTACACTGAATTCGAACACGCTGACACGCAGCCTGTCACTCACCTGAGCAGTCAAGCGCACGTCCAGGTGGATCATGGAGGTTTTAGAGTTATGAAGTACAAGCACTCGATGCGATCCGGTCCCGCCCAGATCCCGTCGACTGTTTCTCGGTAAGGTACCAAATGCTACAGTGACTAAGTGCAACAGAGCACGGGTGAAGGGAGGGACATCACTGGGAGGGTTATAGAGTCAGAGAGATCAACGTGTATTTACAACATATCACTGGGGAAATAAGTTTTGTTTGCTTGTTGTTTGTTTGTTTGTTTGTTTGTTTGTTTAAATTACTGAATGCACAATTTTCTGTGCGCAGTCAGTTGAGATTTGTCGCGCACCAAATCCGGCCCTTAGCACAATTAACTGACTAACGTTTCTACGTTTTAAACAAAACACTAACGATATTTGTTCAATATTTGTGATGGCCACTGCAATAATTGCGAATTGCGATATCCACCTTATTTTTTAAAGTAATAGCGGGCGCGTCCATTTGCAAATTGTGTCTGGCTTTTAGTGTCATGCTTCTAGTAATTTTTAGCTGTACAAAACAGCTCGTTATGTTGCTTGATATTGCAAACTGACATTTCTTACCATATTATTTTAATGTATTGTCATAATAAATACCTAATTTACCTGTAGTGCTAATGAATCAGTCTCGCACATTCACAGAATAAGGTGGATAAACAGCAATGAAGCAGGTACCAGTCAGGGGTGCGATTTCCCAAAGCGAACTATGGTCGCAAGTTACCAGTGTTATTGTGACTGCGCTCAGCGATGCTTTCGTGGAAACTCACGCCCATGACGCAAAGTCTGCTATGGTCGAATTCATAGATATATAAACATAGATGCCTCATTAGTGGCTGTTTCTATGGGCCACTATACGCGATCGCCATATTGGAACGGTCAAAACACCGGACGTGTCGTGAACACTCAAGAGCAAGTTGACTATCTGTCTGCAACCGTAGTTAGACGCATGTATGGATGGGGTACAACGGGCCTAAAGGCACACCTTAAGAAAAATTGAAGAAAAAAAGTGGTTAATTTGGTTTAAAAATCTTATTACATAAAAGAAAAATTAAATTACATAAATGAAACAAAATATCAATAGTATAAACTTTGACTACAGCTTCAAGCAAAGTTTGTACTATTTTCTGTTTATTGTGCTAAATAGAAGAATTCCTTTTTGTTCAATAAATATACTGTCATTAAAATAGGCCTATGTGATATATATTTTTATATATAAAATAT
Organism: Megalobrama amblycephala; assembly: GCF_018812025.1. Taxonomy (NCBI): domain Eukaryota; kingdom Metazoa; phylum Chordata; class Actinopteri; order Cypriniformes; family Xenocyprididae; genus Megalobrama; species Megalobrama amblycephala. Next base: position 33,143,917 of record NC_063063.1, read on the forward strand.
AAAAATAGATTTTAAAAATACAGAAATACAGAAACAATATTTTAAAAAGTAAAGATTCTGAAAGCATTGAAAGAGATCCCATAATAGCCTATTTAATATAGATTTACAGTAGAAACAATAAATGATATTTTATTATGATATGATTAATATATTTTAAAATATGATTGTTTCATTATAAATTAGGGTATTATAGATGGATACCCAATTTGATATATGATATTTGCTATGTGAATCTAACCATGTAATGTCAAGAAATGGAAAAGTTAGCCAGCTAATCATTATCATGTTAATTATTGTGCCTTTTGCCCCAACAGCATGTGCGCTTTTGACCCCAAATACCATACTTTTACATATTCTTCCGTTATTGAAAAACTGTTGCTTGAATTACCTTGAAAAAAAATGAAAATCGTTAAGAAGACCTTTGTCTGAAAATACAAACATTAATTTAATGGATTCTTATTTGCTACTTAAATCAACAACATTTTAAAAAACAAAAGATCAAACTACCTCAGAATCAACTTTGCGTTGCTGCCCGCGATCGTGTCAAGGATCAGACAAATTTACCCGTGCATTTTGAAAAACGGATGTTTAGGAAAGTGCTGCGGCAAGTTTTTGTGCCATCTAGTGGTTTAGAGGAAAATAAAATCAAAGACACTATTTGCCCCGCAGCGCCTTTAGCCCCGTTGTACCCTATCTATATCTGTAATAGACTTCAACAGATGATTTTGCTAAACTAACACAATAAAACTAGACGAAGTCGTCATCTAACACATTAAAAAGTTACCATAGTATGAAAAACTGTAATATTGAGTTATTACATATAAAAACACAAACCAACACATTCTCACATGTGAAAGGTTATCCCATTTCTTCGGGAATTTAAATCTTGGTGGTTTCACAACCAGAAGCTATACACAATGATGTGTTGACAAAGAGTTTCTTGGGGATGATTGGCTCTGGATCGTCCGAGTTTTCTTCAGGACTGTGGATACGGGACAGAGCATCGGCTTTCACATTCTTTGACCCAGGGAGGTAAGAGATAGTGAACTTGAACCTTGTGAAGAACAGAGCCCATCTTGCTTGGCCGGGATTCAGTCTTTTAGTGTCCCGTAGATACTCAAGGTTCCTATGGTCTGTCAGAACCGTGAATGGATGTTTAGCTCCCTCGAGCCAGTGCCTCCACTCTTCCAGGGCAAGCTTGATGGCTAGAAGCTCCCGGTTCCCGATGTCGTAGTTGACCTCCGCCGGGTTGAGCTTGTGAGAGAAGGCGGCGCATGGATAGAGCTTATGGGGATTCCCCTGCTGCTGTGATAATACCGCTCCCACTCCTGTGGTGGAGGCGTCCACCTCGACGACGAAAGGGAGGTCTGGATTGGGATGAGCCAGGAGGGGAGCGGTCGTAAAGGCTGTCTTGAGGGTGTTGAAGGCCTTTGTGGCAGCTGGAGTCCAGGACAGAGACTTGGGCTTATTCTTGAGGAGGTCTGTGAGTGAACTGGTGATGGAACTGTAACCTTTGATGAATCTGCTGTAGAAGTTTGCAAAACCTAGGAATCTCTGTAATTCTTTTACGGATGTGGGAATGGGCCAGTCCTTGACAGCAGTTCAGTCCTCTCGTCCATGCGGACGCCACTGCGATCAATGATGTATCCCACACACACACACACACACACACACACAACCCCTTAGCATAGCTGCTCTCTCGCACTGTATGACATGACAACTAGTTGTTCAGTCTGGTTCGAATGTGCGAATTTTCCAAGAATGCGGTTGTAAGTCCTGAAAATTTATGGGTGTGAGACTGAGTTTGATTATAGAATGCGGTTGTCAGTCCTGTAAATAACCATACTATGTGTGAACGTAACTATAATATTAAGGACTCAAATACAGGACTGACAACCATATTCTGTTGCTGTGTGTACTCCCAAGCCTTGAATGCAGTACGCCTATCAAAATGGAGTGTTTGAAAGACAGGGTCAAAAGCAGGACAGAAAATGGCTTGATGTAAAAATCTTGATAACCTTACAAGTGGACCTTAGAGAACGTTATAAATTAAAATAAAAAAATCCAGTTCATGACCCATTTAAAAACTATGTCTTCATACATTATTACAATATTATACACATGCATGGCTGTTCTTAGGGTGGTGCAACTGGTGCAAGTGAAACTGTGCTTTTGAGGGGCCCTGCAGCATGAAACCCTGGACTGCAGAAAGTGATGACGAATTGACTGAGGGGGGCCTCGCCCCATTCTTGGCACAGCCTGCACACATTTTAACAGTGTTTACAACTGTTTTACCAGTTAGATAAGTTAAAAGTTTGCTAAATGTAAACTTGCCACCATAGATATGTATATGTAGATTTCCACATTCGACTGCTCCAGACACGTTATTCATCTTTTGTTAACATTAGGAAATAAAAAATATAGTTAGTTAATATAGTTAGTTAATAAAATGTATAGTCATTGTTCATGTTAGTTTACAGTGCATTATCTATTAACATATGTAACTTTTGATTTTAATCATGCATAAGTAAATGTTAAAATGAATATTAACCAGGATTAATAAATGCTTTGAAGTATTTTTCATTCATAGTTCATGTTAACTAAAATATACTAATAAAAAGTTATTGTAAAGTGTTACCCAAAGTTTTGAATCTTTTCTTTTCTTTACATTTTGTTTGTATACATTTTGTTTGTATCTATTTATCATCTTATAGATCATACCGAATGATTTTATCTGAAAATGTAAAAATGCAGAAAGTGATGGGTAGGTTTAGGTACCTTTGTATGTGAGGGAGAAAATGATAGTGCATATAAGCCTCTCTGTCCTCCAGACTCTTTCTATATGAGAGTTAAAGTGTTGTAATTGTTTGTGTTTGTAGTGTTTCTTGGGTTTTTCTTGTGCATCAACAAAAAGGTTTTTGTGTATTTGTTTTAGAGATTGTTTTGTCAATAAATGTAGAGGGTTTCAATTTGCATTTGTGTTGATTGTAATATTTTGAAATATACTAAATTGTAACTTCATTATTATATGTAACTACAAATAATGTAATAACAAATGTAAATAATGTAATTACAAATGTATTAAATGATGTAACAGTGTACATGTAAATTACATTGAAGTATATTTTAGTTCACATTAATTGCTTGTCAGTACATTCGGAAGTACACTTTTACCATATTTCAAAGAACATAAAAAATTGTATTAAAGTCGCACTTAAGTAGTTTAAAAAAAATCACTCAGAAATTCAACTTATTGCATTTAATATGAACTTAATCTGTGATATATTTAAAATTAATTACAAATAGAATGCACTTAAGCGGCTGAAAACATTACATTTAATTCACACTCAAGTGTATTAATAACTGATATTAAAAATATATTTATTTCACATTAATTGCTTGTCAGTACATTAAGCAGTGCACTTCAACTATATTTTAAAGATACTAGACGCAATTATGAAGGTTATCATAAAGTTGTATTAAAGTACCACTTAAGTTGTTCAAAAAAATCACTCAAAAGTTCAACTTATTGCATTTAATATGAACTTAATCTGTGATACATTTGAAATTAATTACAATAGAATGCACTTAAGCGCTGAAAACATTACATTTAATTCACACTTAAGTGTATTTATAACTGATATTAAATATATTTTATTTCACATTAATTGCTTGTCAGTACATTGGGCAGTGCACTTCAACTATATTTTAAAGGTACTAGAAGCAATTACGAAGGTTATCATAAAGTTGTATTAAAGTACCACTTAAGTTGTTCAAAAAAATCACTCAAAAGTTCAACTTATTGCATTTAATATGAACTTAATCTGTGATACATTTAAAATTAATTACAAATAGAATGCACTTAAGCGCTGAAAACATTACATTTAATTCACACTTAAGTGTATTTATAACTGATATTAAAATATATTTTATTTCACATTAATTGCTTGTCAGTACATTAAGCAGTGCACTTCAACTAGTATATTTTAAACATACTAGACGTAATTATGAAGGTTATCATAAAGTTGTATTAAAGTACCACTTAAGTTGTTCAAAAAATCACTCAAAAGTTCAACTTATTGCATTTAATATGAACTTAATCTGTGATACATTTGAAATTAATTACAAATAGAATGCACTTAAGCGATGAAAACATTACATTTAATTCACACTTAAGTGTGTTCTTTTTAAGTATATTATTTGTGCAATAAGTACACTTTATAAAAGTATACTAAAGTGCACTTTTTTTTCACAAGGGTATACAGTCAGTCACAAAGCTCTTTTCCGTTTTGGACGTGTTTTGTGTGTTTTTCGCGACATTCACGCTGAAAACCAATGCTGCCGCTCAGTCTTTTGCCACTCAGCGGCGTGACCGCAGTCGTAACGGTCGACGGTGACGTCACGTGCATACCCTCTATAGACCTTTTTCACACTTCCGAGTTTTTGGCTTCCGGAATGATCCACGCCGGGTAACAGTTTATCCGGTTACAGTGATAGCCTCGTTCAGAACCAGAACTCGGGAATCAAAGTCGTTTTACGAATTAAATGTCATGAAAATGTTTGAACGTTCTTGGTGAATTATTGGTGAGACTACAGAGCTCTCATTAAAAGCTAAATTTAATAAATAATTCGGCTGTGCATTATCACGCTTCATGTGCTGTAAAGACAGTGCCTGCGTCTCAGCGTGCACACTATCCATCCTAAATAGTAGTCTATGTGACATTAGTAATATCCAGTACTATTTATGGTGGATATGCACATTGGGATGTAGGCTATAGAGTGTTTTTAGCAATGTGCTGGGGAAGTGATCAGCTGGCAGCTCCCGCAAGCCTGATCCTCTGATTCATAAAACAGGACCGCTCGCACCCTGATATTTCTGGATATAAACACTTCAGTCATCTCTCGCTCATATTTTCCAGTCGTCATCATCTTAAAGTGTGTATTATGCACAGTATTGTCATTGTGCTGTTGCAACATTAATGCAAAGACTGATAGTTGTGTACAGTGTGGTGTTTTAATTTGAATGGAAATTAATTATGTCTTAGTTTAATCATTTTTATCGATCAGGATTAGTTATAACATATGCTTGAATGTGGGATGTAATGGCATATGAGATTAACATGCTAGCCTATATATTTTTAAAATGTATTAAACGACAATAGTCTATCTCAGGACTTTATATCCCCCACTTAAGTATATATTGGGAGTTATTTTATTTTTAATGAATAAATTATATAACTAATGTTCGTCGTATGTAATACGATCGGGGAAATTGCTGAATGAGTAGCTGCGTAGCCGTAGCCTAAACTGTATGACAGCTGGTAATATAAATCCACCTGCCAGTAAATTTGAGCAACGGCCTGAGTGGCCGTAAGCTACAAACAAGTAGAAAATAATTTCTTTGTAGATTATACAACAGCAACTTGGAAAACAGAAAAGGTAAGAAGCGATATTTGAGAAAAGAGCATATCAATCTAATAGCCGTAGACGCATAGCGGAACTAACTTTACCCGGCGTCACGTGATCTCCGATTCTTGTGAAAAAGGTCTATCTGGATCTGGAGCAGAGCAAAGCGCCATTATCGTCAAATATCAAAATCATCGTTATCAGTTTTAAGGTTAGTAACATACTAACTATTCTATTCATACTGTTTGTATGTTTTATAACAGGGCCTCAACAGGGTGCGAGATTGTTTTGCACAATTTTAAACGTCCACATAAGTTCCGTCACAACCACAACGCAGCAATTTCCACACACATGTATTAACTACGTGGTGAAGGTACACTCATGAATATTAATAAAAAATAAAATAATACACGTACTTTGTGCTTAAAATGAGTCTAAAATGCAGAATAATAGTTCAAAATAGTTAAAAGTTAAAACAGTTGTAATTACTGTATACAGCTAAAAACAGCTTGTGAAAATTAAAATATTAAATTCAATAATGTTAAAAAATGTTTGCTAAATGCTGTAAAATATTTATCTTCTTATATTTATGTTGTTTCATTTTTGTAAAGTAATGTGCTTTTGTAAAGTCACACTAATGTTATATTTTTTTTTTTTTTTTTTTTAGAAATTATGACTTTTTTTTTTTTATTGAAATTACACATTTGCTTACAAAGTACAAAAGTGAGAAATAGTCAAGAGAAAAGAGCCAGGGGTTCAGGGACAGCCAAACATGACATCACATTGAAAATGAAAAAGAAAGAAAAAATAATTAATAGTAATAAATAATAATAATAAAAATAAAATAAATAAAAAAAAAAAAAGGATAAAAATAAATAAATGGGGAAATATCAATTAAACAATAACAATAAATAACAACATAAACAATCCTCCCCATAAAACAAAATAAAGATTATACAAAGACACCAAAAAGTGAGCATACATTTAAAGTTTTAGTAGCCTTTTTGTTACAGGAGGTAGATAAAGATTTAATATAGATCTTAACATCTTCTTGAAAGTGACAAAAGTGGGGGGTCACTTTCATAAATTTACATTTGTGGATAAAGTATTTTGCAAGTAAAATAATTAGGTTGGAAAGAAAAAAAACATCTTTCGTGCTGCTTCTCAAAAATAACAAATCCAAACAAGACATCCTTAAAATAAAGCTCAAAGTCTTCATATATATAGTCTACCATAAATTGGCAAATGTCTTGCCAAAGTTTTCTTGTATGATCACAATGCCAGAAAAGATGAAAGAGAGTTTCTGGTTGTGTATCACAAAAAGTACAGTTCACATCTATATTTAATTTAAATTTAGACACAATGAAGGTTTTTACAGGATAGTACCGATGAATAAGCTTAAATGAAATCTCTTTGACCTTATTTACCAAAAGATACTTGTTAGGAAGAGTCCAAACCTTCTTCCACAATATGTTTTCCACTAAATTATTCCATATTGAAATGACATGAGGAGTGGAAACCCAATCATTAAGAAAAAGAGAACGAATATCTCTATTACTTTTTAGTGTAGATTTAAAGCATATTCTGCCTATATACGTGTCAGTCGGGTCTGGGAGAGGCATTTCAGAACTTGTCAAAACCCTATTACAGCTTCTAAATAACATAGTGACACCATTAGGGATAGCACCAAATACAATGGCAAACTGTTTTGGAGTAACAGGAATATTATGAATGAGAAAGAAACTCTTGGTAAGTAAATAGGAAACCATCCTGATTAAATAGTTGACTAACCCGATTGATTCCATTCTTAAACCAATTTTCAAAAAATAAAGACTTATGTTTATAACAAATATTCTTATTATTCCAAATGAAGTAACTGGTTGGAGAAAAGTTGTGTTTGAAGATCATAGACCATGCCAATAGTGCTTGTTTGTGGAAATTGGAAAGAGCAACAGGGATCTTCTCAATGCTGAAGTTACACATCAAAAGAAAATTCAAACCCCCCAATTGAGAAAATACATATTTTGGTATAATATTCCAAATACTGGATGGATTTCTCAAATAATTCCTCAACCAGTTGATCTTAAATGTATTATTTAACGTTGTAAAATCAACAAAATTAAGACCACCGTTACTGAAGCTGTTGGACAAAACAGATTTTTTTACATAATGAGTCTTATTTTTCCATACAAAATTACATAGTAGTTGGTCAATCCTTTTACACATCACTCTATCAAGTTCTAAAGAGATGGCGGCATATGTCAGACGTGAGATGCCTTCTGCCTTAGAGAGCAGAATCCTTCCTTTCAACGATAAGTCTCTCTGAAGCCACTGATTAAATTTTCTTTTAGTTTTCTCTATAATAGGCAAAAAGTTTAAATCACATCTAAGTTTGGGATTTTTGGAGATTACTATTCCAAGGTAGGTTATTGTCTCTTTGACTGGGATATCACAAATGCTGGAAACGGAGAATTGCTTTATTGGCATTAATTCACATTTGAGCACATTAAGGTGAAGCCCAGAAGCATTGGAGAACGTTTTGATAGTATTAAGAGCTAAAGAAATCTGGTCTGAATTTTTAAGGAAAAGGGTAGTATCATCGGCCAGTTGACTGATGATGATCTCCTTTCCCATGATACTAACTCCTTGCAAGGCACTATTCTTGACGTAAATGGCTAGCAATTGTGTAGTCAATATAAACAAGTATGGCGAAATGGGACACCCCTGACGTATCCCCCGCTGCAGTTCAAATCTTGGAGAGGTGCCGTGTTTGAGCTTAATGGAAGAATTACCGTGGGCATATAAAGTTTTAATTGCTCTAGTGAACAGGTCCCCAAAGCCAAATTTTTCTAAGGTTTTGAAAATAAAACCATGTTCGATAGAATCGAAGGCTTTGTAAAAGTCCAGAAAAAGCATATAACTATCATCACCTACTAACTCCGAATAATCTAACAAATCAAGAACCAATCGAATATTGTTCGAGATGTGTCTATTTTTTAGAAAGCCTGATTGTGTTTCATCTATTATGTCCTCTAAAATGGCTTTTAAACGTTTGGCAAAAATTGTGGCAATAATTTTATAATCACAATTTAAAAGACTAATCGGGCGCCAATTATCAATTAATAGTAAGTCTTTTTTAGGTTTGGGGATAAGAGTTATTAAACTTTGTGTTAGGGTAGAAGGAAGAGATCCCATACTAATACTTTCATAAATTACTTCTAACAGAAAAGGGGCCAAATCTTTTGCAAATCTATGGTAAAATTCTGAAGTGAGGCCATCTACACCTGGCGATTTATTTACTTTTAAATTTTTTATAGATTCAAGAACCTCAACTAGTGTGATGGGGCGATCACAAAAATCTTTATCGGAAGCACTAATACCATCAATGCTACCTACCGAGGCCATAAAGGATATAGTGCTGTCACAACAGAATCGGCTGCTATAAAGATTCTTATAAAATTCTGAACAATATTTGGCTATTTCTTTCGGGTCTTCAGAGAAAGAGTTACCAATTTTCAACTGATGAATGTTGTTTTTAGTCAGAGATTTTTCCAATCTAAAAAAGTAAGCTGAATTTTGTTCTCCTTCTTCGAGCCAGCGTCTTCTGGACCTTACAAAGGCACCTTCAGCTCTTGATTTATAAAGTTCATCCAATTTGTGCTGATATTCAAAGAGAGTATTACTTTCTTCCACAGATAAGCTATTAGGGAATCTAGAAGACAAGTAAGCAATGGTGGAAATGATGTTCTCTTCTTGGGCTCTTTTAAGTTTGGCAATATTACTTACAATAATTTCTGAAAAATTTGCCCAATTCAAATTTAAGCAACTCCCAATGTTTACCATAGACCCTTTCTGCTTTAGCTTTAGTCCAAAAGGAATGAATAAATTTCTTCACTTCTAGAATAACAGTCTCATGTTTCAGTATTGAGCTGTTAAGTTTCCAATAAGAATTATAAAATTTAGTGGAGGATATCGGCAGTAGATCAATTTTGATTTGTATCGCCTTATGATCAGATAATGGGGTAGACAAAATATTAGTACTTAGGTTGTCTTCAAGCACATGGGAAACTAACCACAGATCAATTCTCGATTGTTTAGACCTTGAATTATTACACCAGGTAAAAGTAGTGTTATTAGGATGCTTAACTCTCCAAGCGTCAATCAAATCAAATCGTTGCATTAACATTTTTAGCTTTACATTTGTGTTAGAACAAGATCCTGGAGGCCATCTATCAATCACGTTATCTAATGTGATATTAAAATCACCACCCAAAATTATATGTGCTTTAGGAAATTTAGCTAACCAATGAACAATTCTCTCTTCTACCCTATCTAAAAGAATGTCATTTTCTGCCTTTGTATTGTACCCATAAATATTTATGACAATGAAATTAGAGTTATGAATTTGAACAACATGACATAGAAAATGTCCATTAGTATCAAAGTCTGTATAGGGAAGTTTTCCAGCAAATAAGTTTTTGAGCACACTAATGTTGTTTACAGTGGTTACTATTAATCGTTTAAAAGTTTTTTTTTTTGGTGAATTGTATTTAGACCAGAGCAAAAATCCTAATAATAAAGCTAAATCATAATTATTAATGTAATAGCCTGTAAGGAACCCACAACAATTAAAAACAAAAACATTAAAAAATGTATTGTCCCTGTTTTTTTAAATAGATAATAACAAATGATATTTTGACCACTCAAATAAGAAATGTCCCCAGTTTCCATTTCAGAAATCTGGTCACCTTATTAAAAATAGTTACCTGCATGATGCCTGCTACCTTTAGAGTCAGTGATATTTAATTTAAATTACATGTAAAATAAAGACATGTTATGTTATATTGTGATGTAATGGTGTTTTCTGGAAGGGACTAAAGAACAAAGTATTTTTATCAGCTGAAAGGCATAATACAAATGTTGTTATTAAGTTAGATAGACATTATATAACAGCTTCCGGTTGTGTTTTAGTGTTGGTAACATGTCCCACATTGTCCCACACAAACTTACTAATCGTCCCACATTTGGTTTGTTTGATGGTGGTCACCCTAGACACATCTCGAGGTGAAAGTCACAGCAGGTCATCACAGGAAACATTCCCTTTTGCCCAGCTTTGCATTTCATAAGACATTCCAAAGTTTCAGAGACAACAGAGAAAATACTGCCAGAGATATGAACTTATCACCAAAAAGCAGTCTCTAACATATCATATATATTAAGCATGTTTTATTTTGCTCATGGAACCTATGTAATTCTTTCTGTGTGTTTTAAATATTGATTGGTAAATTTGAAGAAAATCTACCTCAATTACAGAAAGTGTGTACTGTTTGGTATTTATGTAAGATGTATTGATTTATGTAAGATGTACGACTTTTGAACCAGCAAAATTAACTTCTCAAAGTTCTGACCAAAATCCTTAAGTATGAGAAAAAGGACTGTAAGGACATTATGCTAATTGCATACCAGGACAGGAGAACTGGGCGTTGGACCCCACCCAAAACAGGACCTGATTGGCTAAAACAATCGGGACCAACAAACAGTTCAAAACTCAATACCGCGCATTGTGAAATGGCTTTTGCTTTCGCTTTTGTCCTTGCTTGTACTTCGTCTTGGCCTTCGCTGAGTCGGTGGACCGACCATCATCCGGCTTACAAGCCAAACCACTTCAAGACTCACTCAAATCCCTGCAAGAACCTTCGTTGAACTTCGCAGACGAGTTCAAACAAAGTTCCTTTGTTTCCAGCAACTCCTTGAGACGCAGAGAGACACCCACGCAGCAACGCGTAAACCCCGCGACTATTCGACGAAGACTCCATTTTCTGCAAAGCCTACCATTTCCCTAATGGACGTCGTCCTTCAGAACACTTGACCGAGCAACACCGCTTCCTTCAACTTCGTCACAAAGGGAATACACGCTTACTAATTTTGCTGAGCTGGTGCAATTATATTAAGCAAATGAAACTATTGTTCAATTGCTAGTGTATTAATTCTCTCAGGTTACGGTCAAAGAAACTTATTAAAAGCTAAACAATTGGGGAATCCATTCACCTCCAGACAATAATCTCACCATTTCCCTGTAACTGAATGAATGAATGTGTGTGTGTGTGTGTGTGTGTGTGTGTGTGTGTGTGTGTGTATGTGTGTGTGTGTGTTTTTCGTTAGATTAGTTTGTGTTTAGTAGATTTAGCTCAATAAAGTCTTTGCTCATATTCATAATTAATAATCATAACAAAATATTATTTCAGTTACCACGGGATAATATTTTGTCCAGAATTAGTAAAATACTTTAAGCTCAATTTCTCGGTGGACGAATAATTGATAAAGTATTAAAATATTGATTCTGAATCATTTACGGTTAATCCGGTTCTTATTCAGTGTAATTTAATTACATTTTTGATTAATTATTTGGGTTGATTCCTACACATCTTTATAAGGACCTGACAGTGTAAAAAAAAAAAAAAAAAAAAAAAAAATCACATGTAGGTAGAATTGTCAAAAATAATTACAAAAAAGCAGATTGTATTTCTGACTCGGATGTAAATTCATGGTACCTACCTCATCAGGGAAGTCCTTAGGATGTGGTGAGGTGAAGCGTATCCTCATATCTGGATTGATGAGGGACACTCTGTCCAGAAGGTCTGCAAAGCGGAGGCCTCCCTGTTTTCTGCGATACACTGTCTTGAATCCTCGGCTAAGCTGAGTGTTGCCCTCCGAACAGATGAATTGCTCTTCAGACAGGTCCCTATAGCTGTTCACATTCTGTCCCAGGAGGGTGACCTCCTTCACCCCCTACACACAAAAACACACAGGTTTGTTTAGCTTTCAAAGTGAGGACATTCCATAGGCGAAATGGTTTTTATACTTACAAACTGTACATTCTATCCCCCTACACTACCCCTACCCCAAAACCTACCCATCACAGAAAACATTCTGCATTTTTAATAAAACATTGTGTAGTATGTTTTTAAAGCTATTTTAAATATGAGGACTCATGAAATGTCCTCATATTTATGTTGTAATACCAACGTAATAAAAATCACAAAAACGCGCAAACACAAACACACACAAAAACACACATTACCTCACCATCAAAGATTTGAAAAAAGTAATGGACTTTTTTAGTAGGTTTATTACATACATATTGCAAACTTCTACCATTGTACCTGATCTGAAAGCATGCGGACCTCCTCCATGATGAAAGACAGGGGTCTGCTCCTCTCTCTGCCACGAGTGAAAGGCACTATACAGTAACTACACATGTTATCACAACCACGCATGATGGACCTGCAAAACCAACACAATATGTCAGATTTTCATTGCTGTATGTGATTTGTATTTGATATTTATTTAAATGTCTGATGTGAGAATGCAGTAAATCCACATACAAGGAATTTTAAAAATTAAAGTTCTAAAACAAAACTGTTTCACAGAAACTATGAAATAAAGTAATGACACATCCAGTATGTTCTGTCACCCCACTTACAGCTGGGTGGTACTGTTCTGGGGGTCATATTTCATTAATAATACATGAGAATATATATTAGTGCACAATTTTGTTAGACATTGAATTAATCTAACCCCCACGTGCTCTTTTTTTTTTTTTTTTTTTGAGAACATTTGAAATAATAAAGTAAAGTGAAAATCAAGTTTTTAAGGCTGTTTATATGTCTATGTGGTGTTTTTAATATGCTTTAAGACAAACCATGTGCAAATTCATCAGACAACACCATTGCCGAGTATTTTCTCTCTAAAACTGCAGTGCTCTAAAGACAGTCTCAAACCTGCGGTTTGAAATCGCTGGTGTTTGTGACGTCACAAACTACCTTGTAACCAATCATGTCAACTTGCCAGCGGGCTTTAGCTTATCATTAACCCTGACCGCTCTGAAGCAGGGGAGTCTCAAGAGAATATATTCTGGTATATTTTTCTGGTATATTTTACAGTATGATGTATATTACTATGTCTACATGCCTTTCTCACATTCTCACTTTTTCAAAGTTAAAGATACTGATTGTTAGAAGGTAGCTATCTGACCCTGAGTGGGGAACATGGTTTGTAACAGAATATGTTGTAATGCACAATTGTGTTAGACAATGAATTTATCTAGCCCTCTATGTTCTGTGTTTTTGAGAAGATATGAAATCAAAGAAATGACATGTCTGTGTTTTTGAGAGTATGAAATCAGAAATATGCCAGTCTGTCTGCACAAAGTTACCTGAGGGGTGTTAAATTTTTTTGAGAACACATTAAATCATCAAGTAATGACACAGCCAGGATGCTCTGTCTGCACATAGTTACCTGAGGGTGGCGGTGTTCTGGGGATCATGTTTCAATAACTACACACTGAAAAGTTGTTATGCCAGATTTCGTTAGAGAATGAATTCATATCTCTTTAATCTGTTACATTGGAGTAATAGATAACTTCTAATAAAGTAACAAAATGACATGACATTAAATCTAGTTGCAAACATTATCTAATGGCATCTTTCTAATGGCATGGAGCTTAAATAGCTTAAAAAACACGTTGGCCACAATTATTGGCACCCCTGGAATTTTTTATGAGTAAAATATCTCTGAAGTATATTCCCATTCATATTTACATTTTTTTTAGCACACCAGGGTGATCATGAACATGAAATTTTCCAGCCACAGGAGTATAAACATGAGGAAACACAAAGGCCAAATTCCCTTAATCATTCATCACAATGAGTAAAACCAAAGGATATAGTTCTAATGTGCAGCAAAAGATTGCTGAGCTTCACAAAATAGAAAGTGGCTGTAAACAAATAGCTAAAGCATTAAAAATCCCCATTTCCACTATCAGGGCAATAATTAAGAAGTTCCAATGAACTAAAGAAGTTACAAATCTGCCTGGAAGAAGATGTGTGTCTGAATTGTCCTAATGCGCAGTGAGGAGGACAGTTTGAGTGGCCAAACACTCTCCAAGGATCACAGCTGGAAAAATGCAGAGATTAGTTGAGTCTCAGAAAGCCTAAATTATCAAACAGCACCTACATCCCCACAAGTTGTTCGGGAGGGTTTCAAGAAAAATCCTCTGCTCTCATCCAGAAACAACACACTAAAAACTCCTGGGTCAAAAATAACCCATAATGGGTTATTTTTGACCCAAATCCTGGGTTAAAAAGGGACCAACTAATTTCTGGGTTATTTCAACCCAGAAAAATGGGTTATTCTTTTTGACCCAACTTCTGGGTTAAAAATAACCCAACATTGTAGTTAATATAACCCAACTTCTGGGTCAAAAGAACAACCCCAATATCTGGGTTGAAATAACCCAGAAATTCGTAGGTCCCTTTTTAACCAAAGGTCAAAGGTCAAAAATAACCTAACTTGGGTTACTATGCCAGTATGCCTTATTTCAGAAAATAAAACTTCAGGTACTTACACACTTCAAGCACTTTTACATTTTTATTCCATTCAATTAAATTAAACTCTATATAAAAAAAAAACACACACACTTGGACCTATTTATTTTAGGTCACACTGTAATAACATTAGACATTAGAAAAAAATAGAAAAATAAACAACTCATTCTCTCTAAAACATTTGACAACATTGAATAACTGGATTGAACTTGAGGGACAAGATTTTTGATAGTGTCCTCATCTAAGAGAAGAAGTGCCTCCTCATCTATGTCTTCACCTGAAAGACAGAAAACAAGACAACATGAGTATTGTTAATAAGTCGAGACAATTGTGAACCACTCACCAGACACTCTTTGATTATCAAGCTAACAAATAATCACTTTTAAGGGAATTCTGTTGTTTTTTTGTTTTGTTTAAAAAAAAAAAAAAAAAAACGTGGCCCAATTTGCTAGTTAACTAATGTGGTTCTTTTGCAGCATTACCCATTTTGTGTGAATGACAGTCTATACTGTCCATCTTTTCTTTCATTAACAAATGTAATAATGACATTAATGCAAAGGTGAAAATCTGGCTCATTATTATGCATAACAGCTTAAAGACAGGGCACAAGTATCTTTTAACTATAAGGGTTATTATAGATATGCATTCCCCACTGTCGAAGAAGTTGTGACTGTCACAAAATCTTGCACTGACATATTTAAGCCATATTAAAGAAAAATGTTTAGGTATAGAGAGATGATATGAGGGCAGTTAAGAGTAAAACGCTCACCTCTAAAATTCTCTATCAGCTCAGACAGCCACCACTCAGTTAGCTTATCAGCGACAAAGCTGTCCATTTAAAATGACCTGGAGAAAACATATAGCAATAGAGGTTAGCAACAATTTGAAGACTTGACACGCTTCTTTAACTCTCACTACTTAAGCCAGTAGAGCACTGTATAATATGATAAGCACAGCACAGCTGGTTAACATAACTCAACTATTGTGTTGCCTCCTCGCTCTAGCCGCGGCCCTTAAAGGGGGTCGCACATCGGACGAGAAGCGTATTTAAAAATTCAAACACATTATTCTCTATGAGCGTACACACACCGGCGGCGCCCAGCAACGGTTCAGGACCTTGTTCAAAATCCTGCAGCGCCACAGAGCGCCATGTACATAGATTTATATTAAATTTACACTTATTTGTCTCAAATCGTTGTTAATGTTTATACTGACTTCACCATGTGCTGCAATATAAATGTTAGTTTTACATTAATTTACAGAAATCAGCTGCTTGAATGAAAATTGCTGATGTTATTGGATTTTCAGGTGATATTCTCAATTCATTCAGTTAACGGACGCTCTGAGATAAAGTGTTCAGACTGCAGACTCAGCATGATCTTAATTCCATAATGTCCTTAAACATAACAATATTGCTGGCCATAAACTGAGAAAGTACGCGATACCTCGAGTTGTCCTAGACGCGGCGCAGCGCGGCGCTTCACGTCCGGTGTTCGACCCCCTTAACACGGCATGAAGTCGCCACTAGCTGCACTGTACTTATCGTATTATTACCAGTATTATAACAATGAGATAAGTACAGCACAGTTTATGAAAAAATAGAATTTAAAGACCGTGTAAAGTGAATTCAGTCATTTTCTTCTAAACACATTAAATAGGTCATATATGTATTTCTCAACAATGTGTAAAAAGCATTTAAACCATTTTGACACCTAATTTAATGAACTTATCGTTATTTTTAATCATTCAAATTTGGCTGGGTGGTTAATAACACTTTCTTATTTAGTCTGACTTAAAGAAAGTAAACACATATAAACACATATTTATTTTGACTTTACACGGACTTTAAACTAGATGTTGTCGCGATATCCGCGGGCGGCTACATGCTAACCACAGAATTACCACGGTAAGCCATGGTAATTTTTTTCAGCAAATGGTGTTAAACAAGCAACGGGGACATGGACACAGAAAAGTTTACGTTACATTGACACTGAATACTTGCTTACCTTGAATATGCGACGAAGTTGCACCGAAGAAGACCAGGCCAAAAAGGATCGATCGTGTTCAAGTTCAAGTGACAGTTATTTCAAACGACTGTTGTGAGAAAATTCCAGAACAACAGCGGGGGGCGGGGGGAAGGGGCGTGAACCCAGAACATGGGTTACTCTTTGAAAAATAACCCAGAAACCTAAACAACTCAGGAATTGGGTCAAAATATTAGCCCTATATCCCAGAAAATGGTTACTCTCTGAAAAAATAACCCATAATTTTAACCCAACACAAATAACCCAGAAAATGGGTTAAAGAAATAACCCAGGAGTTTTTAGAGTGAATCTCCAGTATATTTAGTTGTCAGACAAGACTGGAACTTCAAACGGGACCGGCTTCTATGGTCAGATGAAACTATATTAAAAAAAAAAAAAAAAAAAAAAAAAAAAAAAAAAAAAAAGAGCATTTTGGCAGCAAACCCACCAGATGGGTTTGGTGCACACGTGGATAAAAAGTACCTCATGCCCATGGTTAAATATACTGCTGGATCTTTAATGTTGTGGGCCTATTTTTCTGCTGGAGATTCTGGACATCTTGTTCAGATACAGGGTATTGTAATGAATCGTCACTCAGGCTGGGATCCATTTGCATGCTTTTATTAGAGAATAGCGTAGTATAACAGGCAAGGTCAAACAGGGGCAAACAGGTATAACAGGGGACAGGCAGAATCGTGGTCAGTATACAGGCAGTAGATCAGGGCAGGCAGAAATCACTCACAGGTCAGGAAACAAAACACAGGTCAGAAGAAGGCGGCAGAGTATCGTAATCGGGTGGCAAACAGGATCAGCAACAGGCAGACAGTCAGACAGAATGATAACGCTCAGAAATGTATACCGAGGCAATACAAGACTTCGCAATGATGTGGTGTGTAAGAGAGTCTTAAATAGTCCGGGTGATGAGCTTCAGTTGGATGTGATGATTAGTCCCAAGGTACGGGCTGATGGAAAGTGTGGTGTATGTGTATGTGTGTCAGTATTCGGGCGAGGGCTCCCTCCAATGGTCAGAGGAGGGAATCACGGAGTTCGTCTCTGTTACAGGTATCATGGATTCTAGAGCCTGACCAATATATCGTTTTGCCGATTTGAATCGGCCGATATGAGCCTGTCGCCGATATATCTGCATCGGCATATGTGGCGCCGATATGCCACCGATATGAACATTTATTTTTACAGAACATATAACGCAGATAAAATGGTTGTAAATGGTGTGATTACATAATTTGTCCAGCAGAGCCCATTCCATTGTTCGCTACTGGCACCAGCCAACCCTTTCACTTCAGTAAAGAGGTCTCTTGTTCGGGCAGCGGCAAGCAGTCAAGCAGTGTCTTCACGAGAGTCAAAGCGTTGTCTTAACGGTAAGTTGCTAACTAGTTTGTGAAATACATAACTTACTGTAAAGTTAATAAACAATGACCCCCCCTATGAGTTTCCTTTTTCAATATAAGTCCATCCAATATAACATTAGCCCCGTCCCTTAAGGCAGGAACACACCAAGCCGACGGTCAGCCGTCAGGCAGTTTTTCTTCGTCGGCAGACTACGTTTTCTCAGTGTGTTCTGCACCATCGACTGAAGTTGGTCCTCGTCTGCTTTTTTCGGCTGATTCGAAATGTTGAATCGGCGTTGGAGCTCGTCGGTCCGTCGGTCCGTCGGGCCATCTGATCATTCTGATTGGCTGTTCAGCTACTGCCGCCTGCTGGTTCGGAAAGGCATTTCATCTCACGCAGGCGCAGAACTGACATGCTACTTGGCCGTAGTCTGCTTTCGTTGCCACTAGCTCGTCGGCGTCGGCTTGGTGTGTTCTGGCCTTTAAAATTGCCATGTCACTCAACAAAATATGTTTTATAGACAGAGGAGTTTGACAAAAATTACATACTGGTTAACGCTACATTGTCACTTAATTGGTGAAACGCGTTGCTATAAAGTAAATAAATATGTCCCTATCTTTTATGCTGCGTTCACACCGAACGCGAATCACGCGTCAAATTCGCGTCAGACACGTCTAGTTGGACGCTTGAACATTTTGAAGTCAGACGATTCAGACGCATGTCAAATTCGCTCTATTCGCACGTCTAAAAGTGTGTTCATGGGAGGGGCTTCTGCCTGGCATGCTACCTGTGCTTCCCAGTGTATTTGTCTTCCATCTCTTTCTGCACAGATCCTCTGAATAAATACATCATCTCGTCAGTTGGAAACTAGTAGCGGCAATTTAGCTCGGTTATGCCGGCTGGCTTTTGCAAGCTAGCAGGCGGCTAGTATCAACGGCTAAAATCATGCAAAGCGTTTTACAACTTACCAGATTGTCCGATTTCCTCGCTTATCCTCTTCCAGGCAAGGTCTCGATAAAAGTATGATGACACATCATAGAGCTCAGGGTGGCCACACACAGTGACTATTAATTTGTACTCCATTTTTGTTCTGGTCTCCACCGCTGATCACGTCATAAACACATGACTACCAAAGCAGAGTCCCTGATTGGTTAACACGCCGCAAGTCTTCGCCAAAGTTCAGATTTTTCAACTCGGGCGTCTAGGGCGTCAGACGCATGAATGCTCAATTCACGCCACGCCATTCGCCCGTTCAACAGCTGATTCGCGCCGCGCTAGATGCTTGATTCGCGCCGCAGGACGTCTAGACGTGCGTTTACATTGACTTAACGTAAATTAGACGCCCCAGACGCGTTCGGTGTGAACGCAGCATTACTCTTACAACGAGCTTATCGTACTCGTTTGCTACATTAGTAGGATTTCCATGATGCAGAAAACGTGGACGAAATCACAGAATCCAGTCATAAAATGATTTTACTGTATAACATGGAATTTGTCATATTTTTGATGAATAAATAAAAAAAGGTCAGAACACTTAAATCAAATCGCGATGTAGACTACGGTCTGTCATAGGGCTGGACAATAATTCAATATCAATATATATCGCGATATAATTTTTTTCGATAACGGTGATATGATTTTTAAACACATTTCCGGTATTTCGATATATACATACAGCATGTTGACTGCAGCCGTTAGAAAGAGCAGAACGCGATTGGCTATTTGCGTGATGACGTACACCACAGAGACATGCAGCCACCAGCCAGTGCTCAGCAGTTGTACGCTAAGATCAAACGCGAACGCGGCAAGTTTTACAAAATGAGTACACCTGATGCAAATGCGACGGAACAAGCTTCCACAACTTGATGAAAATATGTGTGCATAACTACACCGTGTTGGTTAATGTTTGGTGCAGGAGAATGTGTGAAATAAAAACTTTAAACACGGATACTTTATTCTGTATGAGCTATGTGTCACGTGGCTAGTGTTATCAAACTCATCGCGGAGCTCCGCGCTGAAACCGAGCATATGCGCGCTCCGCCTGTATATCATAAAAACAATCGTATTTTTCATGTGTTCGTATTCAAACTCCAGTTCTGACCGCATCGCAAGCAAAATACAAACAACACAAGTGCTGTGCTGAGGTAAACAGCCTATGGCTTTCGTATTTGAACGCAGCTAGAGCAGGCAGAGGTGAATGAACAGCACTTTTGTGACATTTGAATTCTCCGCTGTAATGCGAACATATTTTCCATTTGTGCTGGTAGATTACAGCAAAACAATCCACTTCCGAGAGAAGTGATGCTTCCTCATGCAAAATACTGCAATTATAATCTTATGCATACTACAGCGCAGTGATTGGATTAAATGAGCTTTATGTCATGAATATATATGTCGAGATTCGCTCGAAACGGTCTACGTCAGCATGTTCGACCATGCCCATTACGTCAGATTTTGTGACGTTGCTCCGACTCAGCTTTTCAAACAGGAAGACAGAAATCGCTATGAAAAATGCAAAAATAACTGTGTTTTCACTTATGAATAACATTGAGTACCTTTAGTGTTTTCAATGATGTGCAGCCTATACATGTCTATTTACATCTCAAAAAAAGTGTTTTGGGGTTTCATGACCCTTTAAGAATAATAAAATCAGCCTACATTATAGTTTAATGTTAAAGATATTAATATTACTAAAGTGAGTGAGTCTATTTTTTATTTTTATGTTTGTATGAAGGCTAAATACAAATAAAAGCTGAACATAAATTTGTACTGTTTTTATTTCTAAAATATTATATAGTTTTATAGGAAGATATTTCATAGATTTGGCAAATTCATTTTTCAGACGTTTGTAGGTACAGACATCCGTTGTGGCCGTTCTTGGCAGTTTTTCTGAGGCTATTATATAGTTCATATCGATATCGGAATTATATCGTATCGACCGAAATTAAGAATTATATCGTGATATAAATTTTGGCCATATCGTCCAGCCCTAGTCTGTCACATATCTGTCTGTTTGGAAATCTATGACTACGTTTACATGGACAGCAGTAATCCGATATTAATACAATTAAGACAATACTCTGATTAAGAAAGGACCATGTAAACAGCAATGTTTTATTACCTTAATCCGACTAAAGTCATACTCGAAGTAAACACAAATCGAATTAAGACAGGTGGAGTATTCCTATTTTAGTCGCGTTATTGGAGTGCATTGTAGACATGTACACACCTTAATCACACTATTAACGTCATGTGGGAGTTTTCGCCACATTTTGCCACAGGACACATAATACACACACGGCAGTGGTCAACCGTTTTGACGGCAAACAAGAGAGCAAGCGTCAAGCAAGAAGCCACAAATCAAATTCCTCTCACCTCTCTCATCCAGTACCTCTGAGTTTGTCGCGGTGGTGGCATGAATAAAAGTTGCCAAATTAAAGTACAGGAGGCCTGTTGCTGGAGAATTTGTATCCACCGCTGTCTATTTACTGAGCCCCACACATGAGAGAGAAAATAAATAGTAGCCTGGGCTAAATCGTGCGAACGATTTACTAATTTGTTCCCTCTATGTATAAATCGAGGGAACGAATTAGTAAATCATGCACACAATTTATTTATTTATTCTTGCATGTCATGTGCGGGCTCCGTATATATATTTGCACGTATTGCATGTCAAATAATTAACTGCATTTGAAGCTTTCGTAAGATTAAAAATGAAAACACCCAAAACTGTATATGGCACGAACTGTGTGGTGATGATACGTGAAATTCTGTAGAGAACGTCGGACAGCGTGCTGTGGGGACGTAATGACGTTTGCCATTAATCGATCTATGTTCTATAACATGTAAAATGGGAACATGAATGGAATATTCTAAAAGCAACTCATGTAAACACCTTAATCATAATATTGTCTTATTCAGAATAAGGTCCGTAATTAGATTACTGCTGTCCATGTAAACGTAGCCTATGTTTGCATTTTCATTTGTCACATGCCTCCCTTTGTTAAGCTTCCCACCACTTGTTTGTTTCCATGGTTTCCTTCATTAGATCATTTGTACCAGCTGTGTCTTGTTAATTAGTTTTGTTTGCTCCTGTTTCCTTTGTATGTAAGCACTCAGTTTCAGTTCAGTCTTTGTCCTGTATTGATTATGTTATGTGGTGTTTTGTAGTCTGATTTCCTAGTGATTTTCCTGTTCCTTGTTCCGTTTCATTAAATATTATTGAAGCTATCTCCTTCATCGTGCATTGAATACTACTATTACCACTCGTGACAGAATACAGGACCTTAACAGAAGTTTACAGCAGCAGTTAGGATGGACACAGCGGGTGAGATCTTGTGCTCCATTTTTCAAGATGGCCGTGAAATTGAGGCCTACATAGAGGAGTTCATACAGCACAGCTATCTGAATGCTTTAAGTTATCTACAGCTGATGGATTGTTTTGGAGTGGTTTAGACCCACACTTCACACAGCTGATACCACCTAAAAGGACCTTTAAGTGGTATTTGGACTCTACACTGAGATGATGTGGTTCTTCCTTCTCAGTCGGTGAGTTTGAAGATAATACCATCACCACTCAACCTCAATCACCCTTAGCATTTCCAGAGCCTTGTCCCATGGTGGCCACATCAGGAAATGAATCCTCTCCAGAACTCATGGAGGACCACTGGCTGATAGACTTTTGGTCAGAGCCTATTCCAGCTCCTGACCAGAGTCCAGACTCCGCTCCTGTCCCCAAGTCAGCTCCAGACTCCGCTCCAGTCCCCGAGTCAGCTCCAGACTCCGCTCCAGTCCCCGAGTCAGCTCCACACTACGCTCCAGTCCCAGAATCAGCTCCAGACTCAGCTCCAGTCCCAGAGTCAGCTCCAGACTCCACTCCAGTCCCAGAGTCAGCTCCAGACTTTGTATTGAATCATGATTCAGATCGCGTGTCAAACTGCCAACGGCTGAAATCACGTGACTTTGGCGCTCCGGACAGCAGATTCGATACACTGATTCATTGTGCTCTGAAGCTTCCTGAAGCATTGTTTTGAAATCGGCCATCACTTTATAAGTCGTTATTTTGGTTTTTTTGGCGCACCAAAATTATTCTCGTCACTTTATAATAGTAATATTGAGCCACTGTACTCACATGAACCGATTTAAATATGTTTTTAGTACCTTTATGGATCTTGAGAGAGGAAATGTCATTGCTCCCTATGAAGGCCTCACGGAGCCATCGGATTTCAACTAAAATATCTTAATTTGTGTTCCGAAAATGAACGAAGGTCTTACGGGTGAGGAACGGCATTAGGGTAAGTAATAAATGGCAGAATTTTCATTTTTGGGTGAACTAACCCTTTAAGGGTAAAAATTTAATTGATGTTCAACCAAAAAAAAAAAAAAACAGAGATAATACTGATAAACAAATGATAAAGCTTGGGTTGCTAAATATTAGATCCCTTTCTTATTTACTTATTGTAAATGATATTATCACAGACGATAATCTAGATTTGCTGTGTTTAACAGATACCTGGCTAAAACCAGATGATTACATTACTTTAAATGAGTCTAGCCCTCAAGGTTACAATCATCAACACAATCCTCGTCAGAAAGGCAAAGGGGGAAGTGTTTCTGTAATTTATTGTAATATCTTCAGTATTACTCAAAAGTCTTTCAAATATCCTTCAAAGTGATAGTGCTTTTATGTAACTTATGCAAGTTGACATTTGTGGTTGCTACTGTATACAGGCCACCAGGGCACCATACAGACTTTATCAAAGAATTTACTGATGTTCTATCGGAGTTAATACTAGCTGCGGATAAAGTCCTTGTTGTTGGTGATTTTAAAATCCATGTAGATAATGATAAAGACGCATTGGGATTGGCATTTACAGACATTCTAAACTCTATTGGAGTTAGACAACACGTGTCAGGACCCACTCATTGTCGTAATCATACTTTAGATCTAATATTGTCACATGGAATCGATATTGATGCCGTTAAAATTCTGCAGCAGAGCGATGACATCTCAGATCATTATTTAGTCTTGTGTATACTACATTTAGCCAAGGCTGCAAAACTGCCACACTCTCACATTCTGAAACTATTTGGATTTGTTCGGACCGCTCTGTCACTGAATAATCTGAAGTTGTTTCTCGGTCAGTAACAACAAATACAGAACAAATAGTGCCATTTTCAGGTGTTTCACTAGTTTACTCTGAACTACGCAGCACGGCCCAGTGGATAACGGAACGGAAGCTTAAAGGAGCTATGTTATTCCCAGTCTCAGATACCATTATTAAACAGCATTGCGATATCTAGTTAGAAACAATTTCAATACGACACACACCTCTCGGTTACAAACTACAAATCACTCAATGATCAAATAAATTGGATGAAACAGCCTCAACTTTCCTAACAAGACTGATGAGGAAAACAGGAGAAACGTGCCTTGAATGAAAATAGAAGACTTTTAAATCCCAAAATCACCACGCTTACAAACATTTACCATGAATGAACTGTAGTAAATTACCATGGTTTGTGGAAATGTGGAATATTTATATTGAAAACTGTTATAGCCATTTATATTGCAATATATTTATTAGGTGGGTAGGGGAATATGTAATTCATTTCTTTGTGGAGGTGTAGTTTTTACCTGTGTTTAGGCATTTTTTTATAGGCCTATATAACATAAAATAACATATAATATAATATCATTTGACAGTGGTAGTGAGTAGCCATGTATGGTTTTACCTGTGGTTACCAAGTCTCACTGTGAGAATATTTTCATTTAAACCTAATAATTAATAAAATAACTTTTACTTCTAAACTCCTACCTGTCTTCATTAAAGGGTTAGTTCACCCAAAAATGAAAAATTCTGCCATTTATTACTTACCCTCATGCCATTCCACACCTGTAAGATCCGATAGCTCCGTGAGGCCTCCATAGGGAGCAATGGACACTTCCTCTCTCAAGATCCATAAAGGTACTAAAAACATATTTAAATCAGTTCATGTGAGTACAGTGGGTCAATATTAATATTATAAAGTGACGAGAATATTTTTGGAGCGCCAAAAAAACAAAATAACGACTTATTTAGTGATGGCCGATTTCAAAACACTGCTTCATGAAGCATCGGAGCATAAATGAATCAGTGTGTCGAATCATGATTCAGATCGCGTGTCAAACTGCCAACGGCTGAAATCACGTGACTTTGGTGGTCCGAACAGCAGATTCGACACACTGATTCATCTGTGCTCCGATGCTTCCTGAAGCATTGTTTTGAAATCGGCCATCACTAAATAAGTCGTTATTTAGGTTTTTTTGGCGCTCCAAAAATATTCTCGTCGCTTTATAATATTAATATTGAAGCACTGTACTCACATGAACCAATTTAAATATGTTTTTAGTACCTTTATGGATTTTGAGAGAGGAAGTGTCCATTGCTCCCTATGGAAGCCTCACGGAGCTATCGGATTTCAACTAAAATATCTTAATTTGTGTTCTGAAGATTAATGAAGGACTTACGGGTGTGGAACGGCATGAGGGTGAGTAATAAATGACAGAATTTTCATTTTTGGGTGAACTAACCCTTTAAAGCCCCAGTGAAGGGTTGCCAGATACCACAAAAAAGCAAAATAATCCCCTTAAAAATGCAATATAATAAACACACATGGCCATATTTGTTCCATGGGAACAAAATAAAAAATATAACTATTACCATTATTCTAAAAAATGAAAAGTTATTATGAATAAAATAGTGCAATATAAAATATTTAAATATTATAAATTATTGAAGTAAAACAATAACATGATCTTAATGATAATTCCACAAAACTTTACTTAAAGTTTATTTACAACAATGATTTGTATTTAATATCAATCAATTGAGGGTACAGGTTCTCTTCTATATAAAGAGAAGTGCTTCAAGGACAATACATTAAATAAAATTAAATAGGACATGCAGGCCTCAAGCATCTAACCCCATGCATAAATGAAGAGACCAGATGGTGTCTACCTAGGGAAGCCTCGTATTACTTCTGATAGCTGGCGATAGCCGTGATAAACTCCCATGGTAGTCGTGGCCGCTCCAGCCACAAACTTATCCTGCAGGAATTCCAGCACTGAAGCTGACTGGGTCCATTGCACTAGTCGAACACCAAGAGTCAAAGTCCTTCCACTTAGAAAAATACAGCAGTCTAGTAGAAGGCGCACAAGCATTATCAATGGTCTCCCAAGCATTTGCGTGAAGACCAGACGCTACTGTAGTTAGCGACTGCCCCTGATCATTCACACCCACAACTCATCCTTGACCCACATCTCGGGTCAAGGATGCCAAATCCTGCCCTAAAGCTGAGACAACAGATCTCTTCTGACAGGGATCTGCCAAGGGGACCCCTCCACCAGAGAGAACCATGTCTGGGATGACCAGAACGGGGCTACCAGAAGGAGGCAGATCCCACACTCCCTCACTCTGCAAAGGACTGCAGGGATTAACTTGACCGGAGGGAATGCATACAGTCTCAAATCCGGCCACGGATGAGGGAAGGCATCTATCCCCAGAGGCATTGGACGAGACAGGGAGAACCATAGGGGGCAATGTGTCGAGCCCTGCGACGCAAAGAGGTCCACTTCCGCCTCGCCGAACATGCTCCAAATTTGAGCCAGCCACTGATGCAACATCCATTTCCCTGACCTGAGCTTCTGTGTCAACAGGAAGTCCGCTGCTACGTTCAAGTCCCCTGGAACATGAACTGCTCACAGCGAAAGAAACCTGTCTTGAGCCCAAAGGAGGAGGCGGCGTGCATGCCCCCACGGCGATTCACGTGAGACACCACTGCCATATCGTCTGTCCTGATAATGACATGACAGCCTATCAGTGCTGTAAGGAAGCGATCCAGGGCCAGAGAAACGGCTCGCTCGTTTGGCTGTCAGCGAGAGGTGGTGGGCACAGAGCCAAAGCAGCTGGAGGAGGGCCAGAGGTGTCCTCTCACTGTGAAGGTTGGCCCACAGGGGCAACTGAGGGGGTCTCTTTCATTCCGTGGTCTAGCATAGAGGCTGGAGCATTCGACATGGGGAGAAAGCTTGATGCGTCTTCCTTCTGAGTGTGAAGCAGCTCGAGCAAGAAAATGTGTAGAGGGGAGATAGCCTGGAGCATCTCCATCCTTCAACACAGGAAGATGGTCTTGGCAGGCTGACTCTGTATCCCCAAGCACGCATGGCGGGGGTCTGTCCCGCCCTTCTGAGATGGGGGATGCTCTCTGTTTCCTAACCCGTAGGTCAGGAACGCCCCTGCAAAGCTGAAGCAGCGGGTTTATCTGGCTGCCTCAAGTCAATGCATCTACGGGGGCGCTGGCGGGGCATCGGATGGCCACGAGCTCCCCAGACCGTGCGAGGCGGGGGATGTCTCAGCTCGTCACTCCTTCTAGAGGCCTCTTTCCTGTGAGCGAAGCGGTCCCTGGGCACGGGGGCAGGAGTGGGAGGTTCACGAGCCCTCCTAGGCATAAATTGCTTAAGGGCAACCGACTGCGTCTTAGCAGTTCGGAATTTGACAACTACTGAGTTGACAGCCTCTCCAAACAAACCTGACCTGGAGATAGGGGCGCCCAATAGGAAGACCTTCACTTTTTCATGGATGTCAGTAATATTTAGCCAGAGGTGGTGCTCAACGGCCACCAAACCCGCCATGGTGTGCCCAACCGCGTGTGCAGTGTGCTTAGTAGCTCCTTGACCACCTCCAGCGTAAGGCCCCCGCTTTCGTCCATTTCCTCAAGGACGTCTGCTTGGTAGGCCTGAAGAATGGCCATGGTACTAAGCACCATACCTGCATGGCCAGCCAGCATGTAGGATTTGCCTACAAGGGCAGAAGTGGTCCTACAGGGCTTGGAAGGAATGCCAAAGGTGAGTGGCCAACGTGTCCTCAACCACTGTAATGCACGTGTAGCCCTGCTCCACAGAACCAACCAGGTTGGTGAAGTCAGCAGCTGCCACATTAGTCAGACGAGCGGAGAAAGGCTGCTTCCAGGGCCTTAAAATCTCACAGTGAAGATCGCTCAAAAATGGCAACTTTCTTCTAATAGGGAGCGAGGTGGATTGGCCACTCAGAAAATGCTCATCAAGCTTGGAGGACTGAGAATCGTGAGGCTCAGTAGCCTGAGCTAGCACGTTCACAAGCTCAGTATAGGCTGCAGAAGGCCACGCTTCCGGGCCGCTGGTCGGGAGAGCCTTTGAATCGGCCGCCGCGGTGAATAAAATAAACTCCAATCCAAAGTAAACAACATCGCGTGCCTCTGGACTGGGGCATAAATAATCGTGGAGAAACTCCACCGGAGAATCAGCGCGGTGCGTGCACACAGACGAGAGAGAGTGACAGAGGGAATAGCCGGCCTGCTCACTCTCTAACGCCCCGAGCTCAATGTCTGATCCCCAGGCCTTGGCCGCATGAGAGGCCTCGGCCGCATCCATGACAGCAGAGCATCGGGGGAGAACAGGCGGATCTTTATCAAAGCAAGTAAGCCTTGCGTGGAAAGTTTTAAGCCTAAAATTTTCACAGAACTTGCAGCCAGAAGTGCCATAAATAGCCTCAAAAGCATGTGACAAGCCAAGACATTTCACAAGACATATTTACATGGCCACTGATTCGGGAGATTCCATAATTTTAGTAATGTTAGTCCTGTCATCCGCCTTTGATACTGTCGACCATACGATTCTCGTTTCTCGGTTGGAGTCTTGTGTTGGTCTAGGGGGAGCGGTTTTAAGCTGGTTTAAATCTTTTTTAACAAATAGATGTTTCTCTGTAAAAATGGGACATTTCTCTTCCTCCCTCTGAAATTTATCCTGCGGTGTGCCTCAGGGTTCTGTTTTAGCTCCTATTCTCTTTTCTCTCTATCTTCTTCCTTCGGAGTCCATTTTAGAAAACACAATGTCTCATTCCACTGCTATGCTGACGACATGCAGATCTATATGCCTTTGTCTAGGAAAAATAAGAGCGCTCTAGACAGTTTGACAGCATGTCTTGATGAGGTAAAAGCTTGGCTTGCCAAGAATTTCCTATTTCTGAACTCAGACAAAACAGAAGTCATTGTATTTGACCTCTCAGAATCTAGGCCAAGACAGGATCTTGACCTTGGATCTCTTGATCAATTTATCTCTCCCCAAGTACAGAAGTTAGGTGTGATGTTAGATAGCTCCCTTAAATTCGATAAGCAAATTAGTGTGGTCATTGGATCTATTTTTTCTATCTTCGCTCTTTATCGAAAATTAAATCTCGTCTCCACCAGCATTCTTTGGAGACTGCTATCCATGCCTTCATTACCTCGCACCTGGACTATTGCAATTCTCTTTACTTTGGTATTATCTAAGTCCCAAACGGCACGCTTACAGGTTGTTCAAAATGCTGTGGTGAGATTCTTGAAGGGAAAGAGGAAATTTGATCTTCTGAGATCCCTTCATTGGCTCCCGATAAATTCCAGAATTGAGTTTAAAATTGTTATTACTGGTGTATAAATCATTAAATGATTTCTTATTTGTCTGATCTACTCCATTTATATTGTCCCACTAGAAGTCTTAGATCTGAAACAAAACTCCTCCTTCAAATACCCAGAACCCGGCTAAAATCAAGGGGTAACCAAGCTTTTGAAGTGGCTGGCCCCACATTGTGGAAAAAGCTTCCACTTTACATTACATCGGCTTCCTCTCTGTCTGAGTTCAAGTCAAGTCAAGTCAAAACTTATTTATTTTTTGATGCTTTTAGCTTATAAATGACTCTTTTGTTTAAAACTGTGTTTAATATTATTGTTGTTATTAATCTCTCTTAGCACTATTTTCTAGTAGGGATGAGCATTTCAAGCAAAAACAATATTCGAAAATCGCTGGGAATTATTCGAATATTATTCGAAAATCGCACCCTCCCCCGCATGCACGCATCACGCATGTATAGGCTACATACACATAAACAGAAAGAGAGAGGGAGAGAGACCATTCACGCTTTCAATATTTTTTTCACGGTCATTCATAACGGTGCGGAGCAGACTGAAAACGCTTGCTCTCTGCACCATTATGAATGCCCGTGTGGCCGTGAGTCTTACTTTCACTTTCAAATTAGCGCCAATTCGGTAGCGGCGATTGCTTGAATGCTGGGTTCATTGTTATTTTTAATAAAAAAAACTCAACAACAAGGCAGTACAATGACAAACCCGCTCAAATGGACGCTTTTACATTTCGATTTGAAACCAAAACTTCCACCGTCGTCTTGTCAGTCAAGAGTGAGGCGAAGTGAAATCTGACTGACTGTTGCTGATTTGTGCTGCGACTCTCGTTCGGCTCGCGCTGAATTAAGTAGACACATTTACATTTTAATTGTAGTGTCTGTTCTCTTACTTAACTAAATGATTTTTATTACTATAAAAAAAATAAAAATAAAATAAAAAAAATAAAAACGACGGTGGGTGGCGGTGCCGCGGTGGGCAAGTGATGATACCGTGTTGTGGCTATCTCAAGCCACAATGATTTTAGGCTGCCTAAAACGCGTAATAACATATTGTGAACAGACTGAATGACGGCACTTATGTTAAAATTAATTGTAATGTGTCTGTTCTATGCCGCACAAGTCTAGTGTGTTTGTGTGTGAGGCATTGTCTGAGCTGATTAGCTTTTAGTTGCGTTATTGGCAGCGTGCGCCACCCTCTGGTTACAAGTCACCACCGCATCAAATGGGGAATTTTATTAAGACGATAATCGCACAACCTATTCGATATTCTATAATTAAATCAACTAATCGAATATTCGAAAATCGTGACACATCCCTATTTTCTAGTACAGCACTTTGGTCGGCCTGTGACCCTTTTTAAATGCCATCAGCCAATGAATTAGCACGATTCTATACGGGTTCAGACAATCAGCACCGCCCCAAGGGCGTTCCCATTGCATCATAGCTACGCAGTGTTGAGTGAACCTATGAAAGAGAACTGGAGGGACTGTCATCAAATCTAATTTAATGCTTTTTAATGCCATTTTTAATTTTTTAATGCCATATATATATATATATATATATATTTATATATGTCGATAGATGACGTCATACGTCAGCCCTTTGTTTTGTTTGCTTCTCTGTTGCTACCCTTTTTGCTCACATATATTTTAAGACAGCCAAATTCCAAAAATTGTTTCATCTATATATTTTTCTGGTTTTGTTGTCAGACAACATGAAATGATGACTGAAATGCAGCCCATTAAGACTACATACAGGGCTCGACATTAAGCATTCACTTGTACGAGTAAAACAGTTGCTTGTCTGGAAAAAAAAAAAAAAAAAGAGGATTTTTTTTTTTGTGGTGTAAATATATATATAACATTTCTGAAGCAATATCCTTTCAGAATATTGCAGCTTTGACATATTTAAAAATTGAATTAAACCACCAGTAGGTGGCATCAAGTAACCGTCTTAATAAGTGAGTCATTCATTAAAATTATTCATTCCAATGGCTGGTTCATTCAAGAATGAGGCAGTTGTTTATGAATGGGTCATTGAATTTGAACGGATTCGTTCAAAACGCTGAATTATTCAGTAACGAAAACAAGGCTGAGCCTGCGTCTCAATGAGCAGTTAAATAGAATGCACATTGGGATGCAGAGTGGGTGTTGCTACTCTATGGTTCTGCTGTGATTTTTGTTTGAAACTATTTTCGCTGCTAAAATAGAACAAAAACAGTAAATGTTCCTTCTAAAGTGTAAGTGACTTAATATTAACTATTTGTTAACTGAACTGTCATATGAAATCAGTGTCACGTTTTTAATCGCAAAGGTAGCCTGTTTAGGAAAACAGCTTTCTTGGTCGTGTGATTTTGCTTAACTGTATCAAGTTATAAAAACTCCACATTTTGATTTTTACCACAGTATGTTTAACTGAGTTTCTTTTTGTGTGCTTCGCTCATGTTTCCATTTCTCCTGGAGATGGTGCGCGAGCCACAACAGCGCAACCTTGTTATCGTCAGTACATTTACAGCCTATTATTATCATCCACTATCGATCGCCACTTACACTAAATGTAAGAATGTCCTTGTCCAGCCAGGCAAGTAAAATTCTCTTTCACTTGCCCTTTCAAAAAATTCACTGAAACCGGACTATTTGACAAGTGTTACTTTTGAGCCCTGACATGTTAACCCAGCGCTATCTTGATTTATAATCGAGACGTTGTCTGACAAAATTACAACATACATAAGATACAGACATTTGCTGTGATTTTGGCAATATGTACATGTAAAATGATCACTCAGGTAAGAAGCAATAGTATCTATTTTATTTGTTCTCTGACAGAGCGCACAGCTCTCTCAGCCACTCACTGAATAGCAGACGCAGACAGAGAGGTGAAAGCAAGCGCCTCGTGCGGCAGTACCGGTGGGTCTCGGAAGCTAGATCAGGTTAACAAGTATATTCGTCACAATGGCTTTCTTGGAAAAAAATGACAACAGGGATTGGCAACACTGATGCAGCCTTCCGCAGGTCACAGCCCGCCGCTGTCCAAAACAGCGTTATGGCAATTTGCACCGGCCGGAGGCAATTACCAAACTGGTTCCGTGTGTATCATGCACCAATGAACATATTTTGCGACAGCAAATCAAAGTTATTAATTATGAAGGCTATATTCAATATAAACTGATAGTTTTGAAGAAAAATAATACTATCTAAAAAATTGAATGCCTGTAGGAATAAAATTGAATGCTTTTGAATGACATTAAAGGCCTTAATTTTTTGCAAAATCCATTTAATGACTTTTAATGCTTTTTAATGCCCCGTGGATACCCTGTGTAATGGTATACCGGTATATCGCAATGAATTATAGGAATAATACAATATAATTAAAGTAATTTTTGTTACGGCAGTTTTTTTGTTTTTATGCCAAATGTGTTTAGACTGCAGTTAACAACAACCATACAGACAGAAGCCATATAGTATACTTTTTACCTTGAGTCAGACAGACAGAATTGCACAAGCAGAATATTTTCCATATAAAATTTGTATTTTACACTTTTTACAGATGTTACTGTTTATTTACACCTGCGTCTCAACTTAAACTCAAGTGCTTAACTGTACAATTTAATGAGACAAAAATGCAGTATTTTAAGCAACTGTACTTTTCTGTTAAATACAACAGTAATATTGTGATATTCTACAGATGTTAGCACCAGTACCCTGGGGTGCTGATGCCACCATTTGTAGAACTTGATGGCACTGGTGCCACTGCTCTCATATTTTAGTCTGGAGCCCTGCTAAATTTAGCAAACAAACAGGGTAGACTGCAAAGTCACTACACTTGATGCATCTACTATGATCCATGTATATGTACACAAACAAATACATCTACAATTATCACATTTAAAGAGAAAGGAGATAAAAAAACATCCTAAACCAACATCAAATCTAATTTCATCAGAACTCTTGAAACTACACTAGTCTTCATCATAAGCTGCCATTCCTTATATACTGCATTTACTGGCATAAATCAGGGCATTACTCACACAAAAGCGCTGTGCCCCTCCGGAGTCTGATGGACAGGCATGACATCAGCATAAGTCTCCTCTAATGATAACAACACATTGCTGGCCCTCTGGCCTCCGTGAGCAAGAGATAGTAGCCGAGGCAGATCTCTGTATGCGTCTGGCCCTGCCAGAACATCCACCAACTTCTCCCGCTCAAGTAATTCAGACTTCAGTCTTTCCGCCATGCAACCTACAGCAGGACATAGGATATGTGTATTAGGGCTTGACAAGAAGGATGGCCAGTAATGCATTTACAACTATTCACAATTAATCAAAACATTGCAAATGTACATATCGCGATATGCAACAATGTGCATTAGTTCTTAGAGTGACAGCAGCATAATACAGTATAGCTGTCTGTCAAACAACAAAAGAAAAAGAAAATCACTTAATGCTCTTGACTGGAAAAAAAAAAACTTTTGCTGTTTTAATATACTCTTTGATACATATTTATTATAATTATAAATTATTTTAAAATGGGTTATAATGTATATTTAATTCATGTGAAGACAATGCAGTATTTTATTTTGTCATTTGATTTTTTCAGTTTCTGTATTGTTTTTTACTTGAATGCTACTGTTATATAGATATAATGTAGGCCTACTTGAAAAACTTAAAGCACTGTTTATTTTATTTGTAGCTTTTTGTTTTATTGCATTTGTCCTATTGTTTGTAATTTGTGATTTTCTCCTCAGCGTACGGTTCAGAGGTCCATCTATCACTGTTTCCCATATTTGTAGCATTAGTTTGTGGAGTAAATATATAGGCTGTGTACATGGCTTTTTAAAAATGGTGGGTGCTGGTGTTGCGAGTGTGTTCAACATATCAGCGTACACCTACATCACTGGTAGCTCCTTTTATGCTGGGTTAGACCTTTTACACTGAAGTAGTCGTGATTCGTCTCACAATTTAACGTGCTCTAAACACACCTCTTAGACACGCAGAATAATGTAAGTGGATATTTTTCCTTTTAAGCGCACCTTTGAACGTTTACGAAATCATGGCATCCATAATCGTAATCGCAATTACAAATTTGATTAATTGTGCAGCTCTAAGCTTACCGACTTTAGGATGACTAAATGGATGACTAAAGATTTGCTAGTAAAATCTCACTTTTACAGCTGTTTGACTCGAGATGCTAAAAGATGCTCGCGCCCCCCTTAACGGGTGCAAAGACTTTGATTCTTGTTTAAATTAGGGTTGGGACTGAACCCTGCCATAAGCACAACCTACTGTCAGAGAGTGAAGATGCATTTATATACAGCCTGTCTGCCGTTTTTGTTCAGAGCAATGCTAAAATTGGGCATATTTTTATGAAGCTTGTTGTAAATATTAAACCCTCACCAGATTTACAAACACGTCTCTACAAATATAGTGAAATGCTGCAGTCATCTTCCTACAAAATCTTAGAAAATTATGAAATTTGAAAATGTGTTTATCTTTGGTGAACATAGCATGTACATGGGAAACAGGACTGTTACAAAAAATGCTACCAACATTTCTTTACATCTGATGATATGTTTTAATTTCTAACATATCGCCAGGATAAAAATATGGATTGCTTCTTTCTGTTGAGCCCTATGCATGCACATTCACACTTCACACAGCTTTTTTCTCCCTAGCAGAAGAAAATTAAGAGGAACCATTATAATAGTTACCTAGGACGCCTATTTTTAGTGAAGACTTGTGTTTCTGACACCTCTTCTTTAAGGCAGTGAGATGTTTAAGTCGATTCCAAATTGTTTGCTCTGCCTTTTCTCTGTCAAAAGAGAAAACCATTAAACTCTAAATCTGAAAGCAAATTGCAATAAGTATACTCATTTTGTGCTTTTAAAAAGCAGTTTTTACTTACCTTATGGAGCAAGTGACAAGCAGTACCACATCTGCCTGTGCAAGAATATCAGATGAACAATATTAAAGCCTTCATGCAAATAAAGAACCGTAACCATACTTAGCTATTCTGACTATTCTTACAAAATTTTACCATAGTAATCGTAGCTTCTACAGACGTGTTTCCATGGTGAATTTTTATTAGGGAAAGTTTGCATTACCTCTGGAAGCTCATGTGTCCGTGAATATCCTGCTTTCTGAAGAATGGACCAAGCAGTTTCAGTGTCGTTGACGTTCATTTGACAGCCGTATGTCTCAAAATACACTGTAAGGCATTTCACATGTCAACATGTAGCATAAATAAGAAAGAATTTAGACTTCAAAATTAGTGTAATGTGATAAAATTTCAACTGATATCCACATTTTCAACTGAATCCATTATGGTCTTTAATATTGTGTCTTCTGATGAATGCCACAAGTCAATACAGCACTGTGCGCTCACCAAGAAATAATGGAGTTCACAAGTAGCTAACTTAATGTATTGTTTACATAAACTATTCAACTTTTGAGAAACATGCTTTATGCTCATATTTAGTCTGCCCAAAACAAAGCTACAAAAAAATACAACTCTTTTTTAACAAATTTAAAATGTGTATAAAAATAATAATAATAATAATAATAATTAAAATAATGCTGTAGTTTTAGTAGATTTAGTTGTCAGCCCAAAACGAAGAATACATTGTCAGTTTTATTGCTGTATTCTAATAATTATTCCGTTATTACTACTGCAAAGCATAAGACAATTACTAAAATTACTTTTGCATGTCGTTTATCAGAAACTGTATATATATATATATATATATATATATATATATATATATATATATATATATATATATATATATATATATATATATATATCCTTACCTTTCTGTGAATGTGCTGTTGTGTCTTCAGTAATGTAGTACTCCTCATATTCCTCATTACAGTCATTATGGCTCTTGACAGAACTCTTGATGAAGTCCTGAAAACTGGGACCTCTTGCCAGTTTACTCTTTAGTTGCATCAGTCTGCTTTGATCGGTAGTAGAAGATTCAGAGCAATAATATCGGTGATATGTGTCTCTGTAAATGTGTCGAGACAAACACTTCCTAAGGGCAAAACTAAAGAGTTTGAAACTGCTGCTGCTGCTTCTGTTCATGTCTCACTCACTTATAAACACACTTAACAGCTAAAAAAATCGCAAACGCATCATTGACCCATGAGGCTATCATAAACGATTTATCCCAATTAATTAATCCAACAAATGTTGTTCGGAGCAGAGAAGACTACTGAGTACTCTTCTCTTGTTTAATGGCGGATTGCAATCAACTTTTTGGTACATACCGCCACCTACTGTACAGGAGTGTGTTACATCATGTCATTTGAATATGTTCTCATATTCTACTCATCAACCATGTGTCTGTTCAAAATTTAAATAGTGCCTTCCTGGTAATGCTTATCCCCCATACCTCACCTTCTGTTCCCAGTATCCTCATTAGATTCCACTCCCACCCTGTCTCCTGAACCCTATCTTGAAACATCCGTCTTTCCACCTCATATAATGTACAGTGCAATATGACATGTTCAGCATTTTCTTTAACTGCACAGTTTTCAGTTTTCACTATTCCTTTTCCCCATTAAAAACAAGGTACCATTCCATCCTGTGTGATCCACTCTTGTCTTGTCATTATAATTTCCTCCCACCTGGTCATTTCTGTATAATTTTTAATAGGCCGACAGATGACAGATTTTTGTATATTATGATATCCCCTTCCTTTCCTGTCTTCCTCCCACCATTTCTGCCATATTTCAATACCTTCCTTCTTAACTACTGCTTTTCCTTCTCCTTTTCAAAGTGGAATTGGAACTGTTATTTCCTTTTGTAATGCCTCTTTTGCTGGTTTGTCTGCACATGCTGGGACCCAACAAAACTGAACATCTATGCAACCCCAATGTAATCTTAACAAACTGTGATTAAGTTCTATAAGTAGGTCTTCTCCGACAGATGTCATTTACTGTACATGCTTTTTATGACAGCTAAGGAGTCTGTACATAATACCACATCAGGTCTGCCCCTCTCAACCCAATGCATGATGGCTGCCACGATTTCTGCTGTATATAGGCTACAGATAACTGTTCAGATAATCTTTTGGAGATATTAATTTTGAATTCTGGGATATGTATTCCAACTCCCACACATTCCTGTTTGCTCTCAGATCCGTCTGTTTAAAATTTGGGTAACACTTTACAATAAGGTTCATTAGTTAAACATTAGTTAATGTATTAACTAACATGAACTAACCATGAGCAATACATTTGTTACTGTATTTGTTAATCTTCTTTAACGTTAGTTCATGAAAATACAGTTGTTCATTGTTTGTTCATGTTAGTTCACAGGGCATTAACTAATGTTAACAAGATTTTAATAATGCATTAGTAAATGTTGAAATTAACATTACCAAAGATTAATAAATGCTGTATAAGTGCAGTTCATTATTAGTTCATGTTAACTATAATGAACCTTATTGTAAAGTGTTACCAAAATTTGAGATAATTACTGTTCCTTAAGTAAATGTTTGTCTTAACTCCCACTTCCTCCATTGTCTTTTCTTTTCCAGGATACTAAAATCTGTCTTCACCTCTGGAAAAAAAACATTGTGGAATATTACTAACTGGGGTGGGCATGGTGAACTCTAAAAGGCTTCTATTCCATGTTCCCTTACTCTCTTTTCTGGTCCCAGTATAAATGTTGATTAGTTGACGCCACTGAAATATTTCAAAATAAGAGCCAGACTAAAACCAACTGGTTGCCATAGTTTCAACAAAATAACACCATATAGTTGCTAGAGGTATTTACTACTGTAAGATAATATATTTATATATTATATTGGGGGCTTGGGGGCTGCATCACAAGTCAGATTGTGAATATCCAGGTTTCTCTGCTTAAAGATTGGAATGCCTTTAGTGCATCATGGGAAGAGTTGAAGCTGCCCATAGGGGTCAGTGCAGAGAACTTGTCTGGTTCTTGTGGTCTTTGCTGAGGATCTGTGCCAATGGCTGTGTCGACGAGGTCTTTACTATCTGTGTCACTGATCTGTTTCTAGGGCTCGTCTGGTTGTCATGGTCTCTGATGACATTTAAGGCAGCTGTTGTCGTCACTCTATTGAGCATGAATTTATATATACAGCTTAGATAAATTTGGATTTGAATTAAAATGTAAAAATATGGTCAGAACTAAACAAAAGTATAAACAGCAGTGTTTCCCTGACAGAAGGAACATCTAAGCATTGTGTACATAGTAGAGGTATTCAACAGTGTTGTTTTATTCTTGATTGCAGCAGAATTACTCAAAATCTGGTAAATTGTATCAATGCTGAGGGTATAAGAATTGGTGATAATGTTATTTTAATCACTTGGCTAGCAGATGACAGGGGAGAACGATCTGAACTCTGTGTTATACCTGTGATCTCTGGTGTCTCTATCATTACAAAGGAGGACATTCCTAGTTCCCTCATCTCAGCTGGAGATAACATTTCACAGTCCCTCGACTTAGCCAAGAGAGACGATTCGAAGTTATCTGCCTGTTCTGTTACAACCAATGAGGTCGTCCCTGAAACCCCAAGCCACTTCAGAGTTAGCTACCAGTCCTGTGTTGTCCAAAAAGACCATTCCTAGTTCCCTCGTTTTAGCCACGGAGGCCATAGAAGCTGCTTCTCCCCCATCCTGACCTTGACGGCCGACCTTGAATTCTGTTTTTTGTCTGTCACATCAGGTCTGCCGATGCCAGGAGCCCTCTAGTCAGCTGGCACTCCAGTTATCTGCAAGTCAGCCTGTTAACCAGGGGTAGGTTTCTCTGCTGGCACTCCAGATATCAGCCAGTCAACCTGTTTTACAGATTGTTAGAGTAAACACTGGAGCCGACTCTGGACTGCGCTCAGGGACTGGAGCCAAACTATTACTCACAGGGACTGCTTTCTCAGAATTGTGTTTGTCTGACTTAGCATGACTAGACCTTGGCTTAGTTTTGGTGATTGATACCAGATTGGGGCTGGGCGAAATGAACTGCCACATCGGAATGTATTGGGAACAGGAAAATGGTTGCTTTGTGGCATGGTTGTTCTCCACCTCACAAACCTCACCAACCATGTAAGGAGAGCCACATATCCATAGCACCCAATCCAGATACTGCTTCAGGGTGAGGGTCGTATTGCCTACTGGTATCCATGGCGGAACGTGATTGTCCAATCCGCTTCAGAACAGATCCATCAAATTTCAGTCCTTCAAGGTGGTTAGATAGCAATATTGGACAAATTCTTCCACATATGATTCAATGTTACTGCCATCCTGATATATGGAGCACAGAACACCTCCCACTGGGTCCATATTGTGGTCTGGCCTTCTATAATGATACTTCACAGACAGAAATACAGTTGAAGCCAGGTGTGGGAGTTTTATCAGATCAGAAGCACTAGAGAAACAGGCAAGTTGCAATAGATGAGTTTCACAGGTAAGTAAACACTTCCCTTGTACAGTCTTTTTGTCCCTGGTAACAACTTAGGCACATGGTAAATAACAGATCATAATTAGAATCCTCAGGTAGGCATAACAGGTAACAAACATTCACTGAGACATAACTTCAGCAGAATAGCATCCTGTCACAGACACGTCAGGTTCCACCTCACTCCCTTACCCATGCACTCAATCACCAGCTTACTAATCACCACCACCTGAAGATCATCAGCACCATCATTACCACCAGCACTTAAGCTCCACACTCACACACACTCACTGTCCGGTCTCGTTTGCACTACAGCTTATTGTATGCTTACCTCAAGGACTCCAAACGCTATACTTACCTGCCTCCAACGTCTCCATCGTCTCCATCGTCTCCAGTGTTCCTCGTGTTCCTACCTGCCTGTGTGTGTGAGTGTCCCAGTCATCCGTCTCCAGTGTCTACTTCCATCTTCACCTGCAACACAACAAAAAGGACAGTATTACCTCTCATTCCTCTCCAAGACCAGCATTCTCATCATTTACTTACCTGTTGCTCTGCTGATTACTACAATAAACCACCATTACTGCTTTTATCTCTGCCTCCGGTGTCTCTGTTATAACAGAAGACCGGACCATAACAGCATCGATCAGCATGAGCCTCACCGATCCATTCCAGGAGCTTGTGGACGCACTGCGCCGAGCACTCACCCCACAACCACCATCACCGTCACCCACTGCCGCTGCCGCTTCCGCATCCACCGTCACCACTTCTTCTCCTGTGTTTACCGCCAGTCCCATGGCCAAACCGGCGCCCTACTCAGGATCGGCGGAGGACTCCAGCGGATTCCTCCTTCAATGTGAGTTGGTCCTGGAGATGCAACCGCACCTCTACCCCACCGACACGGCAAAAATCGCGTTCATAATTTCCCAACTGCAAGGTAAGGCCCTTCAATGGGTGGATTCACTCTGGACTCAGAGAGGCTCAGTTGTCAAGTCTTACTCGGCGTTCGTCTCTCATTTCCGTGAGGTCTTCGGAAAACCTCTGGCAGATTCTTCAACTGGTGAGAAGCTTTACAATCTAAAACAGAGAAATAACATTGTTAATGAATATGCCTTGCAGTTCAGAAAGCTAGCCGCCACCAGCGGATGGAATGAACAAGCCCTGCTGCTAATGCCTCTGTTCCAGTGGTGGCGCTCCTCGATTCAGGGTCAGCAGGAAATTTCATCTCCGGCGCCCTCTGTCGACACCTCAAACTCAAGAACCTCTCCGTCTCCTGATTAATTATCCAGGTCCCACTCCATCACGGGCAAACCCCTGAGCCGTAAGATGATCCGTCGCTGTGTGGGACCTCTTCAACTACAAGTGGGTATACTTCACACAGAGAACATCCATCTGCTGGTTCTGGAGGAGTCCACCGCTGACGTGGTTCTAGGGCGCCCGTGGCTTGAACAGCACAGCCCCACCATCTCCTGGCGCACGGGAGAAGTCCTGAAGTGGGGCGACCACTGTTTCTCCAACTGCTTCCCAGTACTTCCGGTTCCAAGATCTCCACTCTCCAAGACAATCTCCATCAATGCCACGTCCATCGAAAGTCCTGTTGAGAAGCGCTCTGTGGATATTCCACCCGACTACGCCTCCTTCAGTGGCGTCTTCTGCCCGCAACGCGCCTCCAAACTACCTCCACACCAGCCATGGGACTGTGCCATCGATCTGTTACTGGGTGAGCCAGTGCCCAGGGGACGCATCTACCCCCTGTCAGTACCGGAGGAGAAGGCCATGGAGGAATACATCAAAGAGGCCCTTAACCAAGGATACATCCGCCCGTCTACTTCCCCTGCTGCTTCAAGCTTTTTCTTCGTGGCAAAGAAGGACGGAG
The DNA here is from genome assembly GCF_018812025.1 of Megalobrama amblycephala. Lineage (NCBI taxonomy): Eukaryota > Metazoa > Chordata > Actinopteri > Cypriniformes > Xenocyprididae > Megalobrama > Megalobrama amblycephala. Next base: position 33,185,845 of record NC_063063.1, read on the forward strand.
GCTTGCGGCCATGCATAGACTACCGCGCACTCAACAAGATAACCGTCAAATTCCGGTATCAACTTCCCCTCGTCCCAGCGGCCCTGGAACATCTCAGTGGTGCCACTGTGTTCACCAAGCTGGACCTCTGCAGCACGTACAACCTCATCCGGATACGCGAGGGGGACGAGTGGAAGACCACCTTCGTCACGCCCACCGGCCATTATGAATATCTGGTAATGCCATATGGCCTGGTCAACGCCCCCTCCGTATTCCAGGATTTCATCCACGAGGTGCTCCGGGAGTTTCTCCACAAGTTCGTGCTGGTGTATATTGACGACATCCTCATCTACTCCTGGAGCTTGGCCGAACATCGCCACCACGTTGCGGAGGTCCTCCAACGCTTACGGCAATTCCATCTGTTCCTCAAAGCAGAGAAGTGCTCTTTCCACCAGCCCTCTGTCCACTTCCTGGGTTACGTAATTGATCACAGTGGCATCCGGATGGACGAGGGGAAGGTCTCTGCAATCCAAACCTGGCCAACTCCAACCACCATAAAAGAACTCCAACGCTTCCTCGGATTCTCCAATTTCTACCGCCGCTTTCATCAAGAACTACAGTACCATCGTCAGCCCACTCACCAACCTGTTACGTAAGCAGCCCAAGTCTCTGTCCTGGTCCCAACCTGCCACCAACGCGTTTGAGACCCTCAAGAAGCCTTCAGCCTTCACCCTGACCACCGGCCATTCATCGAAGGTAGACGCATCTAAAAGTGGGAGCTACTTTCACAGAGCAGGGGCAACCAAGTGCTCCATCCATGCGCCTCTCTCCCGCAAGCTCAACCCGGCGGAGGTCAACATGCTCGGTGACCGCGAACTCCTGGCTGTCAGCTCGATTGAGGAATGGAGGCATGGCTGGAGGGAGCCAAACACCCCTCCAGTTCTAACCGACCATAAAAACCTGGAGTATCTTAAAGCTGCTAAAAGATTAAACCCCCGACAAGCCCGCTGGGCCATGTTCTTTTCAAGATCATTTCACCATCTCCTCGTCCCGGCTCCAGAACCCAAGGCTACGCCTTATCCCGTCTCCAGTCCTGGAGAAGTTGGCTCCTGAAACCGTCCTCCCAGACCTTACCCTCCTGGTCTGAAGAGACTCTGCCCTCCTCCAATGCCTCCTCACGCACTCCGCCGGGTTGCCCCCAAGGTTTGCAGTACATCACACGGGCACGAAGCACTCCACTCCTGCACACCGTTCACTCTTCACTTGGCACTGGCCACCCGGGGGTCAATGAGACCCTCTCACTGCTCAAACAACGCTTCTGGTGGCCCAACATGGCCAACGACGTCAGGAAGGTACGTGCAGGGCTGCATGGGAGTGTGCCATCTCCAAGAGCCCACGCCATCTTCCCACCGGCAAGCTCAATCCTCTGCCCGTTCCTGAGAGACCCTGGTCACACCTGGGAGTGGACTTCGTCACCGATCTCCCCGAGTCTGATGGTCACACGTGCATCCTGGTAGTTGTAGACCGCTTCTCCAAAGCCTGCCGTTTGATTCCCCTGGGAGGTCTACCTACCGCCATGACTACTGCAGAACTAATGTTCAACCATGTCTTTCGTCATTATGGAATCCCCGAAGACATAGTCTCTGACAGAGGGCCCCAATTTATCTCCCGTGTCTGGAAGGCGTTCTTCTCCCTCCTGGGTGTGACCGTCAGCCTGTCGTCCGGATACCATCCTCAGTCAAACGGGCAGACGGAACGGAAGATCCAGGAGATAGGCCGCTTCCTGCGTACCTTCTGTCACGGCCACCAGGACTCCTGGAACCAGTACCTGGGTTGGGCCGAGTACGCACAAAACTCCCTCCGACAAGCCACAACTGGACTGACACCTTTTCAGTGCGTACTCGGTTACCAACCCCCACTGTTCCCCTGGGACGGGGAACCCTCCAACGTTCTGGCAGTCGACTACTGGTTCCGGGAGAGCGAGAGGGTTTGGGACTCAGCACACCACCAACTGCAGAGGGCCCTGCGCAGACGCAAGATGACAGCCGACCTTCGGCGCTCCGACGCCCCTACCTACCAACCGGGGCAGAAGGTCTGGCTGTCCACCAGAGACATCAGGATGCGTCTGCCCTGCAAGAAGCTGAGTCTCCGCTTCATTGGCCCATTCACCATCCTTCGACAGTTCAACCCCGTCACGTATCGCCTCCAACTCCCTGCACAATACAAGAGAATTCATCCCACCTTTCATGTCTCAATATTAAAGCCTCACCACCCTTCTGTTCTTCCCTCCACAGAACCTGACGTGGCAGCCGTCGAGCCCCCCCTTCCACTCATCCTGGATGGATGGTACTGCCTACGTGGTTCGTGGAAATTCTGGATTCCCGGCGCCGTCGTGGTCTACTGGAATATCTGGTAGACTGGGAAGGTTATGGCCCCGAGGAACGCTCATGGGTCCCCAAGAATGATATCCTTGATCCTAATCTGTTACAGACTTTCCACACCAACCACCCGGACAGACCTGCCCCACGCCCTAGAGGACGACCACCATGACGTCGGGGTCCTCGGCCCTCAGGAGCGGGCCGTGGGAGGGGGGGTACTGTCACAGACACGTCAGGTTCCACCTCACTCCCTTACCCACGCACTCAATCACCAGCTTACTAATCACCGCCACCTGAAGATCATCAGCACCATCATTACCACCAGCACTTAAGCTCCACACTCACACACACTCACTGTCCGGTCTCGTTTGCACTACAGCTTATTGTATGCTTACCTCAAGGACTCCAAACCTGCTATACTGCTACTTACCTGCCTCCATCGTCTCCTATCGTCCGTTCCTCGTGTTCCCCTACCTGTGTTCCTCCTTCCGTGTGTGTGAGTGTCCCAGTCATCCGTTCTCCAGTGTCTACTTCCATCTTCACCTGCAACACAACAAAAAGGACAGTATTACCTCTCATTCCTCTCCAAAACCAGCATTCTCATCATTTACTTAACTGTTGCTCTGCTGATTACTACAATAAACCACCATTACTGCTTTTATCTCTGCCTCCGGTGTCTCTGTTATAACACATCCAAGATACTGAACAAAAGCTGATGTAAATATCTTGTGGTAAATAGAGAACACAGGACTCACATAAGCCGCTTTTCCATCGTTGGGCCGAACTGTTCCAGCTGTGTTTTCACTTGAGCCTGGTATGGTACGGCACGATTACAAACCGTTCTCAGTGCCTTGTCAAATGTATGCAAATTAGCGCATTTCAATTAGTTAGCATCTAATTTGCATATCATATGGCGATTGTGATTACATTATTACACAAATTGTACTGTATTCACTTGTAGTGTCTCCAAGTTATATTAGCCTGTATGGCCATGGTATATTGCCTTAGCTATTAATTGCCTTATTGCATTAGCTAGTAGCTCATGAGTCATGCATGTTAGCAGGGCGGACATCGGAACTTGACAAAGTCTAATCTCCCCACCTGATATTTTGATTTTTTTATCAATTTTACAATGATGGACTATGGAAGATAAAGCATATCAAGAGTTGTTTTTTTTTTTCTCTCACATTTTTCACATTCATAAAACGAAATGGTCTGACTCTAAACCAAATTTCTCTCACTTTAAGAATCATTTCAAACTTTATTTTGATGTACATAGGTCAAAGGAAAATAGAGCCTACCGCATTGTGAGCACATATGATATTGATGCATAAAGTGGCACTATACCTTTTCTATAAACCTATTATATATTAGATTGTTATTATTATTGTATTACTTTGTCACTGAGTTTATTTATTTATTTTGTTTTGTTTTTCTTACCTTTGAATGAATAATAATACATTTGTTGTAAACTCCAAATGCAGCTCACTCCAAAATAAATATTTAGTGTGGCAAACATGTTAAAGATTAAGAGACAGGCTGTTAATTCATTAAGTGATAAGCTGTTTTCTCACAAAAGCAGTTTATTCAGCATACAGTAGCCTCTCCTTCATTGATGTTCATTCAAAAATTGGCCCCTTGTCTGCAGTGTAAAGCCTTGGTCAAATTTGACTTTGAAGCTATAGGGTGGCCGTTCATCCGGTTTTACATTGGACAACTTTGTTTTGAAATATCATGTCCGTCTACCCATGATTGAGCTGGATGCTGATTTAATTTTTTTCTCATATTTCGTATTTCTCTTTTCAATATATTTTATATTTAAAACATTAAGCTCACAACATTTGTTTGTAATTGTAACTGCAGTGTAAATGCATTCATGACACTGAGCTGCATTAAACAGCTTCTGTGCAGTCTTTGCAGTGCAAAAATGGGTTTTTGATGGGTTTTTGATACTTTGATACATAACATTGTAGCACATGCGTATGTTCCATAGCATTTTACATAGAATTGTAAAACTAAAAAAAGAGCATGCATCAGAGAGAGAGAGAGAGAGAGAGAGAGAGAGAGAGGGGGGGGGGGGGGGGAGGGGGCGGTGGTGCGGAGGGAGGTGAGGTGATTCCTAACTGGTCTCTTTAAACTCTGTTTCACCTGAATAGAGAAGCTGAGAATGAAACCAAACCCTGAGTGAGAGTAAACAACATCTCTGTCACATTCATTAAAGACCTTCAAGGAGCACATCGCAGACCATGCAAGGTAAATTATTACATTTTTTTCTACTTCTGTTGAAAGGCTATTTAACTTAGTAAATAAAATTATTTTAAGAATTTATTAAGAATTTTGAAAGTAAAAATAATGGTACTTGAATGGTTGTTTGCAGCAACATCAAGAACCTTTTTTTTGGCTGCATTTGGCTGCACACTGCACACTACTCTTTGCTACTTTGGAAACTAAAAGCTTCTTGATGTTAGATTAGATTTCCTTAGGTTTGAGTTATCTGTGATATGAGGCTGTAAAACACTAGTGGTTCTACATGGGACTTATGTTCAAGAGGTAAATAAGAATGTTTTAATAATAATAACAATAATATCATCAAATTAATTTACAATAAATTAATTTACAAAAATAATCAAATTTATTAATTTACAAAATAATTATTTTTATGTAAAAAAAAAAAAAACAACAACAAACAAAGAAAAAGTAACATAGGAAATCAATTGCAGAGTTCAATGCAGTAAAATAAATATATTTAAAGTAAAAAAATTTATTGCTTCAGTGGATGTGAATCGCAATGTGAACTGTGTTTCTAGTGAGAATGATGCCGAAAACTGCCCTGCTAGCACTGTGCTGCCTGTTATTGTCAGTTACTTCTTCCCCAGTCTATCCAGCACTGAGGTAAGACAGACAGCAGCTGTTTCATGCGTGTTCATTTAATGAATAATATTTGGTGTTTTAATTGGTGTAATTAACTGTTTGTTAACATTTTCTTACTCTTTCATTCAGTAGTGACTTCATATATATATTTCATTCATTTAATCTGTAATGTGCAAGTGCTTCAGAAAAATGATGACAGTAGATTTAGTTGGTAACTCATTTCTATGGATTATATGGCTCAAATAGTTTATCAATATTTAAATAAATGCATAAGTTAATATACAAATATTATATAGTTGTAATTTATGAAATATATATTTTGATATACAAATAAACGTTTTAATATTTGTGAACATACAAAATATAAAATTTAACAAATCTTTTATCTTTTTCAGGGAAAAAATGCATATTTGACTTGATTTTAAGGACACTGTAGAGACTTTAGCTTTATTACAAATACAGAGTCATTATACTGCATATCTGAAGATCTTTTTTTACATCAAACATATAACACATAACAGTTACATCATTTATAATTAATTACTAATCCTTTTAAATGCAAGACTACTTGAAAGCGTCAACAATATTATATAATAGCAAATCATATTATACAATAGAAAAGCATTATCCTGTTCATGGCAACTAATTAACAGTGTATGACTCATTTTTACAATAATGTAGTAGATACACACATCTATACAAACACATGGGCAGAGTAGGGAGTGAATAATACTAACAAAGAACAGCTGCCTATGAGAACAGTGAGTGAACTGGAAAGCCTGTGCGCTGCTGTTTAGAATATGTCACAGGTCACATTAATTGACAGAGCCTGAACTCTGCTTTTGTTGTGTTAAGGGCCAGGGCTTCTCATTATGAACTACAGACACTAGGACATTTTTGAAAGTGTCTTATTTAATTATCTCCCTTCCTACGTGAAATTTGTAAGCTATATAACAGTGTTCTTTTGGGTGAAATTTGCATAAGAAAATAGTGCAGCATCAAGAATTGTCATTGAATCTCAATAGTTTTGTGATTTGTACATTTAAATACAGATATGCTGTGGTGGATTATTTCTCTCCACTTTAAATAGTATGCTATTTCATAATTTTAAAAAAAGTTATTCTTCTTGAGTCTGTATCAAACCACAGATTCCCATTGTGTCGTTTTAACCCATTTAGTGTAATAACATGCCTCATTCTATATTAATGTGTATTAAATGTATTGTTTGTTCTGGGAAATAAGTGAACAAATGTTCAGTAGCTTTTTTTTTTTTTTGTAGCCAAGACTTTACAGAAAATTGACTGCCAAATATAACCTTTAAAATAACCAAAAAATAATCTATTACTAAAAATCTAACTAAAACAGCTCCTGTCTGAAAAAAGCCTCCAAAGCATAATGCATTTTGATTGTCTTATGTAGAAGAGCACTTGTTCTACCTAATCTTATACATTCACATCTTATGAATGTAACAGTGATAAAAACAGTGTTTTTATGTGCTTGTCAGGTTTGGTCAGCAAGCGGCTGCGATACTGATGACCTCCTCTATTGAGGATCCAATGCAGTTTCCAGCAGGGACTTCACTGCGCACACCAGATGCTGAGCTTAGGTCATTCATTCACTCATACACCTACGGCTCAACAATAAATTTTTTTTCTATTGTCCAACAGTTCAGATTTTTGCTTGCCCTGATATTTTCACTAGCCCTACTAAAAAAAAAAAAAGGTGTAGCTTTTGTATAGGGAACACATATAAACTATTAACTACGACTTTTCCCTCAATAAACTCCTAATTTAGTGCTTATTAATAGTTAGTAAGGTAGTTGTTAAGTTTAGGTATTGGGTAGGATTAAGAATGTAGAATATGGTCATGCAGAATAAGGCATTAATATGTGGTAAATAAGTACTAATAAATAGCCAATATTCTAGAAATTTGCATGCTAATAAGCAACTAGTTAAAACACCCTAAAATAAAGTGTTACAAAAAAACCCCAAAAAATTTGCTCTGGGCTACTGGGCAATCCCAATGGTTGAACCATAACCATCTGACATGAAATATAGTCTTCTAAATTTGTCATAACTGTATGATGTTTAAACACTATTTTTAGGTTTGGAAGACATGCTGACGCCATCTTTACCAACAGCTATCGAAAAGTTCTCGGTCAAATATCTGCCAGAAAATTCCTTCAAACTGTCATGGGCAAAAGACTTGGGTATGTTTTTTAGACATTTATTTAAACAAATACTTTTTTAAGGCACAATATGTAAATTTTAACGTTACTGTAGTATGAAGCAGCACAGGGCTGAGTGATGTTGGACCTCAACAAGCATGACACACGGCTCGAGAGCAACTTAACTTTTATTATAGACTACCTCAGGGATGACGCATTTTTGTAGGCAAAACCCGGAAGCGCGTTAGCATTTTAGGGCTTCCGGTTCCAATGCCGTAAAGTCTATGGGTTTTTTGAATGGGTTTTTGCTAAATTGCCTGAAATAAGGTCTGTGGTTAACAAAGCCTCTAAATATTTTCACGTTTTGATCTATGACATAAATCACACCAGTTATAACCCGCTTGTGATTTTTTTAAACCTTTATTGTGTCTTAAAAACGGCGGTTGCTAACAAATTGCTAAAAGGGACTACTTCCTTTGGCAGGGACTTTAGACGTCATCATGACAAACAGGACATTTGGACTGCATTTCTCATGAAAAAGTGGATAAGTATTCATACACAGCACAGATCATAATCAGCGAGCATGTTTTTAAATAAGGTTGTTTTTTAAATACAGTTTGAGGAAGCTTGATGGTGACGACGTTGGTCCGCGACTATGGTGTGCTGTAGTCCGTTTATAGCCTATTGTTAGCTTTTTATATCTGACCATTATTTAGGCTTCAAAATGTATAAATGTTGTGTTAACTTGTAAAGATTATCTTGATAGACAAAACGTGTAAGTGTCATAACCCTTTGTTAAACACAGAGCTTATTTACTGCGAATTTCCAAAAGTCTATGGGAAAAATGCATAGGCTTTCAACCGAGGGAACCCGTGCGCCGCTAACTTCCGGGTTGGCCTACAAAAACGCGTCATCCCTGAGGTACTCTATTCTTCCGGAATGTGGGGCATAGCACAGCACAGCGCGGTTTTATCATATTAGATACATTTGAGTGTGTTGAAAATTGTTATAACGTTACTCTGAGCGTTCGCTCGGCGGCTGCTAGGAGACACTTGTTGCACACTGCAGTAAGCTAGATCGACATTAGAATATCATATTGTTATCATATATATGTTAGCCATTTGACAAAATAGTGTTTTTCTCTGAGGCATGGTGAAAACATGCAGTCATGGAAAATCAAGAAAACAAGATTCAAAGAATAAGACTTGTTGAGCTATATAACAATAATTAGTCTATACTTAGTCTATAAATGTAAATGTATACAGTTGTTTTCTTGTCTAATAAAACATGTAATATATTGAAGTGTCTTTGGTGTTCCCATGGTTTCTACAAAATAAAAACGAGGGTAACGCAGGTATGATGTCATTGATAGGCGACGCACGGACATGGTCTGTGGTTAAAATTGCTTATTTCTCTGGATTTAAACATTCTTGGAAACAAAAGGGATAATGTAAGTACACAAGTCAACAAAATACATAACAGTGTTTTAGTAGTTTTTGGATATTTTAATCTAAAAATCTTACATATTGTGCCTTTAAAACAGAGTTTCAGTTTTTATTATTATTATTTCAATTATTTAGTTTTAGGTACCTTTTTTTGTGCCTTTAATATTTCTGCTTCTGCTGTGCCTTTACAATTTCTGAACACACGGCCAATCATGTGCTAATGTCAAGTAGAGTCATTATAATTAATTAAATTAATTCTTATTTTCAAAGATCAAAGAAAAATATTCATACTGATGTGATTTAACACACAATTTACCAAATTAATAATGCTGTGTGCCATGAGATTTCAATTAATTTTACTTTTGTCAACAGACCAGAAACTCAAAACTATGTAAAACGCCAATCCGGCATATATGGAGACACCTACAAGCAAGATGTGGATATGGATGTCACTGAGAGGAAACAAAGTTACAGAGAACCACAAAGACTTAAGTTCTCAGTAGCTACACACCGATGAAATCAATAATAATAATAATAATAAAAAATAAATAAAAAAACTGTGAACTGTCTTTATACTTGCATTTGCATTTCACTCTGGATTATTAAAATTCAGTTCACTCTTCCTACAGGATCCTGTGCACTATGTGTGTTTGTGCACTGGCGCCAGACAGTCACTGTTCAGAAGGTCTGCACACAGAAATATCTAAAGTCTCTAACTAAAAATACACAAATGTTTATATCACTGTATTTTACATCCATTTCTTAGCAAGTACATATTGTTGTATAGTGGGATAATTGACCATTCCCTAAGCCACTTTAAAACACTAATGAAAAATCCTACATTAGGCTCTCTTGCCAAATAAACATGAAAAACAGTATGTGAAAAGAGTAGTATGTACGAATTCACAGCACTCATAAAAAATAGGCATGGCCCACTATTTCTGGCATGGGTAGCACTTTATTTTACAGTACGTGTACTTTCCTGGTACATACAGTACAGTCCAAAAGTTTGGAACCACTAAGATTTTTAATGTTTTTAAAAGAAGTTTCGTCTGCTCACCAAGGCTACATTTATTTAATTTAAAATACAGTAAAAAACAGTAATATTGTGAAATATTATTACAATTTAAAATAACTGTGTACTATTTAAATATATTTGACAAAGTAATTTATTCCTGTGATGCAAAGCTGAATTTTCAGCATCGTTACTCCAGTCTTCAGTGTCACATGATCCTTCAGAAATCATTCTAATATGCTGATTTGCTGCTCAATAAACATTTATGATTATTTTCAATGTTGAAAACAGTTGTGTACTTTTTTTTTCAGGATTCCTTGATGAATAGAAAGTTCAAAAGAACAGCATTTATCTGAAATACAAAGCTTCTGTAGCATTATACACTACCGTTCAAAAGTTTGGGGTCAGTAAGAATTTTTATTTTTATTTTTTTGAAAAGAAATTAAAGAAATGAATACTTTTATTCAGCAAGGATGCATTAAATCAATCAAAAGTGGCAGTAAAGACATTTATAATGTTACAAAAGATTAGATTTCAGATAAACACTGTTCTTTTGAGCTTTCTATTCATCAAATAATCCTGAAAAAAAATATTGTACACAAATATTTTGTACAATTGTACACATTAAATGTTTCTTGAGCAGCAGATCAGCATATTAGAATGATTTCTGAAGGATCATGTGACACTGAAGACTGGAGTAATGATGCTGAAAATTCAGCTTTGCCATCACAGGAATAAATTACTTTGTGAAATATATTCAAATAGAAAACAGTTATTTTAAATTGTAATAATATTTCACAATATTACTGTTTTTACTGTATTTTTAATTAAATAAATGTAGCCTTGGTGAGCAGATGAAACTTCTTTTAAAAACATTAAAAATCTTAGTGGTTCCAAACTTTTGGACTGTACTGTATATAGTAATTATGTATTAAGTAAAAGAGTGGTAACACAAGGTACTTACCTGACATGTTTATACATGGAAACTTATAAGAAACACTGCTGTACTTTCCAATGGTACGTACATGGTAACTACTTTATATACAAATAGACAAGTGTTGGGTAATAACAGGCACTTACTTATAGTGTCTGTATATGGTAACTAACAGACACATTACTGTACTTACTAATGGTATGTACATGGTAACTATGTTGTACTTATGGACAAGTGTGGATAATAACAGGCATTTATTTATGGTAACTTGTAAGACACATTACTGTACTTACTAGTGGTACGTACATGGTAACTATGTAGTACTTACAGACAAGTGGGGGTAATAACAGGCACTTATGTGTGGTAACTAGTAAGACACATTACTATACTTACTAGTGGTATATACATGGTAACCATGTTGTACTCACCGACAAGTGTGGACACATAACGGACACTTACTTAACTACTGTGAAACAAATGTGCTTACCAAAATGATACACTGCAGTAACTATACAGCACTTCATAGTGTTAATACTTATCAAGTCCTTTTAAGCAAGGCTTTTGACACATGACAACTGAGTACCAAGTACAGTTGTAGTGTTACTGATCTGTATGTATGTATGTCATCAAAATACCCCTCTTGGACCAATCGGTTAAGTGAATCATTGTCCAGTAAAGACTAATCTTTAATCTGTAAATTCAGTACTCAAGAAGTATCTTGTACCATGCTTATAGACACTGAGGAAAAAACAAAAGAGAAAACAGATCGTCCAGTTTACTCGATATTATTTGTGATTTATTTTACACAACAAAAATTGCATTTCTGTCCCAACTTAATTTCTTTACTTTTGATTAATGTAGTCTTTAAATGTGCAATCTACTACTAGATTAAATTAGGTGGGGTTTATTAAACCAATCAAGTTCTTTTTTTGATGATATTGCTGTAGTTTTCAGAATGCTTTGTATGGGAGTAATGAGGAGAGAATGTTGAAATTAAGTGTTAATTTAAGTGTTTTTGAGCAAGATGAGAAAAAAGAAAGACTTTAAGAAGAAATAATGTTTCATGTTCAATTACTGTATGTTGGGTTTTAAAACCATTCAACTACTCTGGGTTACCATTTTAGTGAGGAGTGGAGCTTTTGCTTAGCCTGAGGACGATGCTACTTTACTCAGTATTTAGCAGGATGATAAGTTCTATTGTTTGCTAACAATTTCTTAGCTAGCTAGTACAATCTTATAATTCAGTGATGTGACACAAAAACAGAAAAAAATTAATGAATTAATGCTGTCAGTGTCAGGGGAACTATCTAAATTCATTTTGAGACTAATTAATTGGTTCACTAAAAAATTGTTTAATCCCAAACCACACTCTTAGAATAAAAGTTCTATATAGAAAGGGTTCTATTAGGTGCTTCATATATAGAAACTTTTAGGGGTTCCCATCATGGAATCATGTTTTAATTCTTTTTTTTTTTATTTAATTTAGTAATGGATGATCTTTACAACAGAACTGAATCAACACTGAACTGACTTCAGCTGAACAATTACACCATTTGTTGTAGAGTGGCTTTACAGCCAATTTGAACTCTTTTTTGCAAAGTTGAATATTTTTCCTGCTATATATGTAAAGCTGCTTTGAAACAATCTGTATTGTACAAAGCGCTATATAAATAAAAGTGAGTTGACTTGAGTCTGACTCGGAAGAATGAGTTTCCCAGGTGCAATTGATGGCAACAAGTAGTACCACCAATTATGGGCAATGGGCCAAAGTGAGGCCATGGAGAGCGCACCACTTGCACAATAGGGCTGTGTCCAAAATCTCCCCCATACCCTTATATAGTGTGTATTGTAGTGGTGTTCAAAATCATAGTGGACATTAGAGTAAAACATGCCTCGATACCCAGTAGAATTAAAAGCCTGAGATAATAAATGCATTTTTAACAGAGTTTTAAAACTATATAGTAGGAGCTGCTCTAACATACAAGGGTAAAAGATTCCACAGTCTAGGTTCAGCTACCGAGAAGGCCTGGTCACCCCTGAGTTTTAATCTAGACCTGGGAACAATCAAAGCAACTGATCAGAGGACCTAAGAGATCTAGATGTATGCCGTTTTAAAAGGTCTGCAAGGTAAGGTGGCGCCAACCCATTTAAAGATTTGAAAACAAACAACAAAAGCTTAAATTCTATTCGGAAACTTACTGCCAACCAATGAAGGGAAGATAAAACAGGGGTAATATGCTCGTTTTCACGTCCCTGTCAGCATCCTAGCAGCTGCATTTTGGACTACCTGCAAAAGTGGCTTAAATCTACGCTGAAATGTGGCTTGAATCTCAGGCTTAAATTCTAATTGGCTTAAATACCATGAATCTTTCATTTATCATATTTTGGTCACTAAATAATTCCTTCCCCATACTTCCATTTCATACTTTTGATGAGTTAAATAAGCATTTTCTACATTATAGAATAGTTAAGAATGACTTTTGAGTGGTAGCGTATTCTGCCACACTGCTCTCTGAAAACCAGTATCGGCTCCTAAAAAAAAAAAAAAAAAAAAAAAAAAAAAACACTAAAATAAGCACATTTGTTTTCATTGTTTTATTTATTTAAAAAAAAAACCCCTGTGTTAGCCATCTGTGTGGTGATGACTGGGAGAATGATTCGACAACGCTTGATGACAAAGAAAACCTCTTGCTCCCAACAGGAACATGCTTCACTATTCATTACAAAAATCTGAGGACAGGAATTTGTATTCAAAAACAAACAAATGAACCAAAAAGAAGAGAGAAAACAACAGTAGAACATCACAAATTTCATTTCAAATTTGCATTACCACCAAACAAGAATGTACAAGCAACAATTATCACATATCCTCAAAGTATCAATTCATCTTACAGTGCTTTGTTTTCAGGAAAAAAAAAACATTTCTTAATTTTGTCAATTTCAATCTGTATTTTTGACAATTTCAAAACATTTCGGCCTGCACCTTTGTTTCTCTTTTAAACCACAACCAATACTTCTGTTCCCAAATTTCTTAAATAAAAAAAAACAAAAACAAACAAAAAAACACATGATTATGAAGCGTCCATGGTGGTCTTCTCTTGATTTTGCCAGCATCATTTTCTTTCAAGTCTGAAAGAGAGAGCAGTAAGTTCTGATTAAGGCTAGATTTGTACTTCCTGAAGGAATAGCAGTGCTTGCAAGGCAACAAAACATTTTTGAAGTTTAAGATGTGCTTAGGTTTTAAACTTTGGTTCTTCTGCAATGCCATATTAACCCTTCCTACTGTCAAAGGTTAAACAGATTCTTAAAAAGAATCACTACACAGTATGCAAATATCCAGATGATATTTGTATTTGTATGTTGGTTTGTATTTTGAATGTTAAATTCTAGGTTAATGGGAGATTATCAAACCCTAAACAAAAAGCTTGAAAAATGTCTATATAGTGCTGCATTGCAAGCACTGTAAAAGAAAATTATTTTAAATGGAGCAATATTGCACAACTTCTATCATGAACATGAAATCATGACCAATCCACTCAGTATTCAAAACAACTTTAGGAGAGGGTATTCACAAAGAAAAAAATTCATGCATTTAGCATTGTCTATTAGCATGCACCGTGTCTACAGTGCAGCACCTGATTCAAAAACCTATGCAAATCAGCTATTGGTGCAAACACTAAACAGAATTTTCATTTTCACAATGCAATTCCTCATCTTGCAGACTAGTTCAGTGCAAGGTTGAGAAGGATTCAGCAGACTACTCTGATCTAGCATACTTTAATGGAACTGTACAGCATCACATGCTAAATACTGATAATAAACGCATCCAAGCATATAATTGTGCTAAATAAATAGATTTATTAACTTTTAAAAAGATTGAAACACTTTTTTTCATTTTAAAGGCTGATATTTAGTACAAATTCATTATTTAAAATTTAATTTCAAAGAGATAGTTAATTGTTATATTGTCATATTCAGAGTAAAACCAGTTGAGAACCCGTTGCGCCAGAAAACAACAATTTAGTTTACATCATACAATAGTACATGTGTTAATTGTGCCAGAGAAAAAGTGCTGCCATTTGTGAATCCAGTATATTCTATGATGCCCCTTATTTCCATACACTGTAAAACTCAATGAGTCAAGGAACTCAAACCTTTAACGAAAAAGATGGCCTAAACCATTTAAGTTTAAAAACTAATGTTTACGAGCAGTGTAAATTTGCTCCAATTGAGTCCACATAATATTAAGTTAAACTATAATTCCAATTATACTTTGTGTAGCTGAAACTTAAATTGCATTAAACCATTCAAATCAGAATCTTTAAACGAACTTGTATCTTTTACCGTTAACGGCTAGTTAGCAATACCACAAGCACATTTGCATGTACTACAGTAATGATAAAAGTAACAAAGAGACAATCACTGTGCTGAAGTGTGCACAGCTATTGCTTTGTAAATAAAGCAAAATATGGTTAATAGTATTTGGCCAATCATTGATCTAAGCTTTAGTCTTCAAGACAATAGTAACGGCCAAAACAGAAATGTTTAGTTTCATTTCAATATAGATAGTAGGCCTATCCAACGAAATAAATAAATGAGAAAACTAACAAATACAGCCAAATTGCAGGAAATTGTAAAGGCGGACCATTTTAATTTCAGTGTCAAATAAGAAAGAGTAAGATACTAGATTTCACTGCTCACATATGTGGGTTTATTATAAGCAGCCACTTGTACAACTCGTGAAGTTTATTTAAATAGAGTTTTAATAATAGATTAAAATTGTATCGATAAAAAATGAATTAAAAGATATATACACCATAAATGATGCATGTAAATACAGCATGCGAGTTTCTGTAACGCCCACATCTAGAACACGCACACTCCCATTTGTGATAAACGCGGAGATGTTAGTCCCGTCCGAATCGATACATGAAATGACAGACCTCGAGTGATATTCCAGTCCGAATAGGGCTTTACCCCACCTTTAAACACTGTCAGATCACCCCAAAACACAATAATATTTAATTTTAACATTTACTCTCCATTAACAGTCAGAAGCAAAGCATGCCAGGAATTAGAAATCTGCTCTAGTTCAGCTTAATATAACTAGTTATCGAGTTCACATGCATTTTTTCTTTAAGTAATATTTGAGGAAAATCAACTTGTTTCATTTAGTATTTTTGACTGTTAGGCTTTAAAGTGTAGAAAGAAGTCATGCTTGCACTGAAAACAATAGTTTAGGGAATTTGCTCCTTAGAGTTTGCAGAGTAGTTGCTCAAGCAGAACTTTAATCAGGCAATTCCACAACTGAGTAACTTTCACAGTGACAAAAAGACTTTGGGACTAAATAAATATCAAATCTCAGATCAAGCAATTTATCACACATGGCCTGAACCGTAGTTTAGCGGTCTGTCAATGCACACACTAATGAAGTGAAACAAGCGTACAAAACAACAAGTGATCACAACACTCTGATCAATAAATAGCATGACATGAAAAATATGGCTTGACAGTCACAAATGGTCGTAATGTTTCAGAGGAGGTTGTGAGCTTCACTTCACAAACACACCGACACAGCCATGCAGTAGGTATTGCTATGAAAATGTTGATGCAGTATTATGGGATGCACAGGTGGCAACAGCCAAGCCTTACTTCAGCCTGAAGACTGGCATTTCTTTTTGAATAACATACAGGCATTTACCGCAGACTCCTATACTTTGCCAACCTACTACTTTGTTCTGCAGCAATCCTAAAGGAAGGGTAAACAAAGAGAAGGAATGGAAAAACGCAGAAGGGTTAAAGAAACAAACACAATAACTATATTAGCATCCACACCAGCAGATGATAATGTTATCATAAACGTACGCTGCTATGTTGTCATCTGCTGCTTTAAATGCTTGAGCTATTTAAAGCCAGTTGGATGTAAAGCCAGTTCTGATTGGCTTTTATAGCTAACGGTCAAAGTTTTCATGGTTAATCAGGCTGAAAAAAAGCTCTCAAAGTGATTCCAATGACATTGTTCCTTTGTTTCTTTATCTGTTATAGCTGTGGTATGGACTTCCCTATTCTCAAAGAATCAGAATGTTTATTAAAACTTTATGGTTACAGTTATCGTGCTTGATGTGAATGCTCTTAATGCCCCATCACACACACACCTTTAACGCTGGCAATTACCAGGTCACTGGTACTGCTGGTTGCTATTAGGCATTTCTACAGCTAGTCTACATACCCCAATAATTTTGGTGGGCTGTGTACAATCGGCCATGCTTTTGATATATCCTGCCAACTAGTGACACTGGCAGTAAAAAATAAGAAGCCTAAACTTGACTACAGATGGATGAGCTTCTCCTGACGTTAGGAGGAACTTTTATCAACTCTGTTGCATCAACTGTCACTAAGGCCAGCATGAATGTCCCTTTGGGAAAGAGATGAAACTCTAGACAAGCAGAAGTCAAACCCTTCTAAAAAGCCATTCTTGCTGTACAGAACTGTGCCTAGAAAAAAATAAAACACTAAACACTTAAAACTAAACACTGAATGGGCACTTATGTTCTCCCTATGGTCTCTCTGAAGGCACTACAGATTAATTGAAAGTGAAAAACTGTTAATTATCAGGTCATACTCATGGAGGTAGATTCTAAATTTGTGAAATTAATCTAGTCCCAAAAGACAGAAAATTATAAGAGGAAACCACTTCTGAGCGAACCAAGCACACACTACAAAGACGGCAACACACCCACAAGTTTAGCAAAATGTTCAGAGTGAAGACACACGAGAGGCAGAGAGAAATTAAGCCTCTAATTTTAATATGTCAGAAATTGGGCTGGGCCATATATCAAATATTTACAATATATTCATAATGATATTGATGGCGATATATAATTAAACAACACCATTAAGGTTCCTAAAGACTGTGCATAAGACTAGCTTTATGATACCAAACAGGTTCATTTGTTCATAGAAATCTCTTGTTGTATTTTTGATGCATTCAAATGTTTTAGTAAAAAATAGGGGTGCAACGGTTCAAATTGCTCACGGTTCGTATCACGGTTTCAGGTACGGTTCGGTATGTGCTATGTTCAGGGAAAATAGGACTACTGTCAAATAAAAAAAATAAATAAATAAATAAAAATAAGATCAAATAAACTACAAGCAACATCACAAATAAATACAATGGAACAAATATTCAAATAAAATAAACAGTGCTTTGCAGGTTTTTTCCAGGTATCTAACAGTAGTTTTCAGGTACAGAAAATGGATAAAGTAATCAAATATAAAATAACATAAAGTGCATATTATCTTCACTGTATAAATTAAATTATTGAAGTTACAAAAGCTATTCAGTCAAGAGCAGTGAGTGATTTCTTATCATTTGTTGTTTGATTTAACATTAAAAACACTGGCAGCAGGAATAGTTTTTTTTCCCTTTAAGACATGCACGAGCCAGTACATATTCTGTTACACATGCGTCGTCTTTCTCGACTATTATACGTTCACTTAAGACATAACCAACTATGTTTGCTAGGATACTCGCCAAGATGGGCATGTTGACAATTTTTGTATGAATTTGTCCACTGAAGCGCAAGACTTTGAAAGAGAACTCAGTATTTGCTCACTGTCTGAAATTAGTTTGTGTGCGCTCAATCAGCAAGGCTTAAATGAGTTTAGTTTAAACACAGATAGCAAAGTGTGCTGTTCAGGTCTCACCTGCGCTCGCGGGCTATCAACACCCGGGTGATGACAGGCGTAAATGACAGGATATTAGAGCATATGGCAGTCGAAGTGAACAAAGTTTACAAAGAGTGATTGTTTTGTCCACGCTTTTTGATTATCGTTGTCGTAACGTTTTGGGGAGCCAGAATGCGCATCCATCGACTGAAACATACATTATCTGAACTCTGTCTGTCTGTTTTCCACGTTGCTATTTTAAACAAACTATATTAGCCTATAGATGCGTTGTCATTCGAGATGGACCGCGGTGCAAGTGCGTGCCGAACCGTAAGTGGAGAATGGTACGGTTCGATTTTTTACCGAGAACCGTTGCACCCCTAGTAAAAATGCACAAAGTTTTTGCATATTGCTTTATTATATGCTGCTTTTACATAGACTTGTCGCCATGCAAGTATAAATGCTATATTGAGAGAAATTAGTTTTCTGGCTGATGACAACGCATATCAAAAGCCTTGGCATTAGAAACAGCACTGACAAGTAGAAGAGATAACACCAATATAATTGACCAGCCTTTCAAATGAAGCAACATCAACTTTATTAAAAATTATGGTAACACTTTATAATAATGTTCAGTTATAAGTCACTTGTAAATTATTAGTTAATGATGAACTAATCATTTACAAAACATGATTATACGTTCATAAATGATTTATAAATGATATGTTAATATTTTATGAATGTTTTATTAATTCAGTTATAGGTCATTTATAAATTATTAGATAATGTTCAACAAATCATTTACAAAACATGAATATACATTCATATATGATTAATAAGTGATATACTAACATTTTATGAATGTTTTATTAATTTGGCTATAAGTCATTTATAATTTATTAGTTAATGATCAGTGATTAGTTAATGATTATTAGTAAATGATCATTAGTAAATGATCAGTATATGATTTATTGATGAAGTTGTAAGCTGGTCTGTGTTCAAAAGCACAAACATGCAGGTATGCTAAAGCACTATTTTTAAGAAGAGTAATTTATTTGTTTTGAAGTGGATAAACATTTATAAATGCCTTACAGTCAGGTGATTCCAGTGGATTATATTAAATCCTTTCACTCATCAGCACAGACTTGTGTTCTGTGTGGAGTGTGTGGGGTCTAGTGATGAAGTCATCCTCTGATCCGGATTTACCTTCCACTGAAGCTCACATCAGGTGCACAGAGTTAAACACTCCATGTGTGTCAGAGAAGACAGCTGTCTATACCCTCACCAGTCAGCACTTACACTGCAGTACACACTACAAAGTGTTCAACACCTGTTATAGATGATGTGTAAACGCATTAATAAATCATTTACAAAGCTTTCTGCATCCCTAATTCTAAAGTGTAAACTATTCTTCACTTGTAAATGTGTTACGTATCATTTGTAGACCTTTCTTTCCTGTTACAAATTATTTGCATATGTATACAAGTCATTTATAACACTTTCTGCATACCCTATTCTAAAGTGTACACTATTCATCACTTATAAATGTGTTACACATCATTTGTAGACCTTTCTTTCCTGTTACAAATTATTTGTATATGTATACAAGTCATTTATAACACTTTCTGCATACCCTATTCTAAAGTGTAAACTATTCATCACTTATAAATGTTACACATCATTTGTAGACCTTTCTTTCCTGTTACAAATTATTTGTATATGTATACAAGTCATTTATAACACTTTCTGCATACCCTATTCTAAAGTGTACACTATTCATCACTTATAAATGTGTTACATATCATTTGCAGACCTTCTTTATCAATTATGTACAAACTGCAATTTGTAAATTTACCATTTATTTGCCATATGCAAAGTATATCTTTCAGTTACAGGATATAAAAATCTATACGAATCCCGATATTTAAATGATATATTTTTATATAAAAATTATAATATTTTTATGCAAATATATTTTACTATTATATAGATATCTTTGAGCCCCTAACTCACCCCTTATACCTAAACATGACCACTTTTTAGCCACTTCACAAAAATAAAAACGCAATATAGATATATTTACAGTGACTGTTATCTTAGTTGATATACTGTTGTATAAAAAGAATAATTTTAAGCTCCCTACTCCACCCTATAACCTTAAGCATAACCATTTTGACAATATACGTAGTGTAACAGGCAGATAAATGTACGTTAGTCACAATAATTTATTTAAAACATTACAAAAAGCAGTATACATAACAGACAAAACGACGCGTGTGCTACATTACCAGCGAAATGACAGCAAATCATAATTTTGTGTGAGTAACAGAATGAAATTAAAGTGTTTAATCGCTGCAAACATTCCTCTGATCTGCATTTCCATCCTTTTAAGTGTCGCGCTGAATGTAACCATAGACGTGAATCTAGCACAGCAACTCAAATTCGGCATGTCGCAAACACTCTATGGTAGTCGCAAATCACATGTGACAGCCAATAAGGAGCGAGGTTTGACGTCACTGCCGCAAACCTGTGTCGTATTGTTAGACGCGCCAATTTTAATTTGAAAGTTATGAAACGGCGGATTGATACGATTATTAATGTATAATGGTACGACTTCTGAAGACTTGAAAAAAATGCACGAAATAATGGACTACGTTTATTATCAGTTTATGGTGCATTTTCATGTTATGGTGAGGAGCTGTTCCATGAAAAACAAAATAAAAATTAAATGATTAAGTGCTGGTTAAACGGTGGCAGAGTGTTGATTTATTTATTTTAAATAATAATAATGTAAATTTTAGGCTTGGGTAAAGTGAAGGAGTGAGATGGATCATGTAACAGGAACATCTGCAAATGATGTGTAACACATTTATAAGTGATGAATAGTTTACACTTTAGAATAGGGCATGCAGAAAGTGTTATAAATGACTTGTATACATATACAAATAATTTGTAACAGGAAAGAAAGGTCTACAAATGATACGTAACACATTTACAAGTGAAGAATAGTTTACACTTTAGTATAAGGGGATGCAGAAAGCTTTATGATTTATTCATGCATTTACACATCATCTATAACAGGTGTTGAAAACTTTGTAGTGTGTACTGCAGTGTAAGTGCTGACTGGTGAGGGTATAGACAGCTGTCTTCTCTGACACACATGGAGTGTTTAACTCTGTGCACCTGATGTGAGCTTCAGTTGAAGGTAAATCCGGGTGACTTCATCACTAGACCCCACACACTCCACACAGAACACAAAGTCTGTGCTGAAGAGTGAAAGGATTTAATATAATCCACTGGAATCACCTGACTGTAAGGCATTTATAAATGTTTATCCACTTCAAAACAAATAAATTACTCTTCTTAAAAATATGCTTTAGCATACCTGCATGTTTGTGCTTTTGAACACAGACCAGCTTACAACTTCATCAATAAATCATATACTGATCATTTACTAATGGTTTGTTCAACATTTGTTCATGATTAACAATTGTTAATTGAGATAATGATACTAAAACAATTTTGACATAAATCCGTTATTATAAGTGATAAATAATGTCTTAACTAATAACTTATAAACCATCTACTAATGATCTGTTTGATTCATTTAATTGAGATAACTTACAACACATTTGTAAATTGTTAGCATAACACGTATTAATCATTTATGAACGTATATTGTCATGTTTTGTAAATTATTCGTTCATCATTAACAACTTATAAGTGTCTCATAACTGAACTAATAAAACATTCATAAAATGTTAGTATATCACTTATTAATCATTTATGAACGTATAGCCATGTTTTGTAAATGATTTGTTCATAATTAACAAATAATTTATAAATGACTTATAACTGAATTTATAAAACATTCATAAAATATTAGTAGATCACTTATCATTTATAAATGTATATTAATGTTTTGTAAATGATTTGTTAATCATTAACTAATAATTCATAAATGACTTATAACTGAACGTTATTATAAAGTGTTACCAAAATGGTCATTGTTTTATTGTAGTAACAATTTCATATATAACTGTAATACTATGGCTATCACAAGCTGTCAAATGGGGCTTTGCCAGGCTGGGATCTAAACAAAATGCTACTAGCCCTTTTTTTATAGGGGATGAGCCACTCAATATGCCCCTGACTTCCTGTTTCAGTGCAAAAAATGGCAACACATTGAATAATGCTGTGCATTTCGAGGCAGTAACATTTTAACAACTCGTAAAATTGTACTATGATGGTGCCGACAAAAGGACATTAGAGGAAACATCAGTTTGAAAGAACAAGCTTTTCAATCTACAAATGGGTTTTTGACAATGTTTAAAATATGGATGGATACTGTACCTTTTCACGGCTTTCTGTGCCAGCATGCGGTTCCCAGCCAGGAATGTGAGGCTGCCTATAATAGCCAGATACTTCAGAGTCTGGAACATGTTTAAGTGAGTCCAGTACACGTACATCAGACCCAACATAGCTGCAAGTGAAAAAAACAAAAAACAGTCTATTCAAATTTCTCTCAGAAGCATGTGTATAATTAATGTTTAAATATGGTTGTAAGTTTCAGCATGATTAATCACTGAACACTTATTTAAAGTTATTTAAAATCAATCAATAGCCCCAATTAAAATATTTGATTCCGAGGACATTTTTGTTTATATTTGTACGCTAAACTGCTTTTGTACTAGATCTTGCTAGATCTTGACCTCATGTCTAATGTAAAAATAATGGTTCGTGAAGGAAAAAAACAACCACTTATGTCATTGTAAAAGGAAATTAAATTTTTCTATGAAGAAAATGAGATTTGTACTGAACCCTACTGCTGCACTCTATTGACTTTATTGATCACACTGAAATACTGCTGAGTGTTTTGTAGTAAAAGTTAGTCAACTTACCTGCATGGCCTATGTGGAAGAGAATAGTGCTGGGTGACAGTGTGAAGTTTGAGATATTGGCTCCAAGTTTAAACCACTGAATATGAGAGAGAAAAAATGTTTAAGTTTAAGAATGGTAGACTGAATACATAGAAAGGTGACATATCACAACATTAACTTACATAGATTTAATTTAAGTTAATTTTTAGATGTACTCATAATAATGGGTCACAAGGTCCTTACCAGTATGAGCAAGAGCAGAAATGGAGAGAGGACCAAGGCAGTAAATGTGTTGGATACAACTGTGGGTGGCTTCTTCTCTGGCTCTCTGAACAGATGCTGTATAAACAATAGTATTAATAAAAAGAACAGAAATGAGGTGACAAATAGGACTGTGATAATTTAAAAAATACATACTGATATTTTTTAGCCTTTCTATTAACATATCAATATTTATGTATATGTGCTCTGATATTCTATGAGGGACCATCATTTTAAACAAATATTATAGTCAATTAAATTCAAAATGTTTAATCAAAGGAAACAGTTACCACAAAAATTAGCAGTACATAAAGAAACAGCAATATCTACCTACAAACAATGGCCTGACACTACTAATGAGAATGTTTTTATTTTACATTGTTCTAGTTTAACCAAACTAATTAAATTACTAATACAAATTTACATGGATCCCAGAATTTTTTATTATTTGGTATGTTCCTATTTTCTGTAATGACACTAGCATTTAAAGTGAAGCAAATGCTAATGACCCATGTTATCCACCATAACTTGAGTATGTTACAAATAGCATCTTGTGCCTTTTGTATAAAGGAGAACGCTACGTAGTGTGTATTGAGAGGAGTCCTCTGTCAACTGCATACCTTTCCTATAATGGTTATAACTTTATAACAACAATAAATAATTTTTTGTTATATATAAATATTTTCCCCCTACACCTAACATTATTTGAAAAGCTTTGTTACATCTGACAAGAAACAATGACTCATCTGTCAAATTCTGCCAAAAAAAAAAAAAAAAAAAAAAAAAAAAAAGGCATTTTGAAGGTCTTGTAATGTAATGTGACAGATCACTGGAGCGCCTTGGTTCAAACGGCAGCACAGAGCATGTGGCAAATTAAACATGAATGAACATTAAATAAAAGATACAGTACAACTTACTGAAATGTATCATGTCTCATGTAATCGCTCAATCTGCTTTTCAGCTTGTGAACAATTGTCATTTAACTATGGAAGCTTGTTTCCACCATGAAATAAAAAAAAGTTACTTGCAACTTTCTGAGGAAAAAAGTCAGAATTGCTAGTTACAAAGTCATAATTGCGTGATAAAGTTGCAATTCTGACTTTTTTCTCACAATTGCAAGTTATCCTCGCAATTATGACTTTATATCATGCAAATGCGAGTTTTTATCTCGCAATTCTGAGAAAAAAAAAGCTGATCCGCTGCTGAATACATTTGTCATGGAGACAAGCATTTCTGAAAACTACCTTATGTGCAACTGAGTTGTATCGGTGCATCTCTTATAAATAACCAACACAACTAACTCTTTTTAACATGGCAAATACCATGTAGAGTCCTATGATTTCTGCGATGTAGAAAACATGGACGGAATCCAGTAACAAAGTGGAAAGTCATGGAATTTGGCAATTTTTGGATGAATAAATCAAAAGTAGGGCTGTTGAATGAATCATATAGACACTAGTCTATATCGTGATAAATATTAAAGCTCAAAAGAAATACTATTGAAATCTAAATTGTCTGCATGTTCTGTGTGTTTCAGTGTGAATACTACACACATACTGAAGCATGTGTGATGCTGTTGATGTTTTCAGCGCTTGCCATCTCACTATATGAGGACATGAACACACGAACTTCATATTCAAACATTGTTCATTTACACATACTACCTACACTGTAACAATATAAAGCGGACTGAAAATCGGCATAGTTACACTAAGTAAACAATGCTTTACATGCAGGTCACGTAAACATTAAAGGTCCCGTTTTTTGTGGTTTTTTGAAGCTTTGATTGTGTTTATAGTGTGCAATATAACATGTGTTCATGTTTCGTGTGTAAAAAAACACAGTATTTTTCACATAATTTACTTATCTGTATACCGCTGTTTCCACTGTCATAAAAACGGGCTGATGACTTCCTTGTTCTATGAAGTCCCTCCTTCAGAAATACGTAACGAGTTCTGATTGTGACAGCGGTTCCTGTGTTGTGATTCGACAGCTCTGAGCGCACCGTGCCCGGAAAAGTCACGCCTCTTACCATAACGTGGAGATGCACGCGCTCAGTGTTATTGTAAACATGTCTTTAATTTTACCCTATCAATTTGAGCCGGAATCAGACCCGGTGATTGGACTGCGGGGATGAAAATAACAGCGTTTCGACGACATGGCGACAAACACACTCTACAAACGCAACTCTTGTGTATTCCTGTGGGCGGAGGTTAGTCAAAAAACTGTTTTAGTGACGTCATTAAAGAAGGAAGTAGAGGGATGTAGTCCAAACTGGCCGTTCGATGTAGGCGACTTCTGTTAAATAAAATATCTCGCTTGGCATTGAACTTTGAGCTTTAAAATTTTACAGATTTTATTTATACTCTAACAACAACATTACACACTAACTAAAGTTTGAAACATGGGATCACGAAGAACGGGACCTTTAATAAAATGAAGAACAAAGAAATGCATTATACATAAAAGAACAAGTGGCAGATCTGCATTCCAAGACTTCATGTACAGATCTATTTTGACAAATTAGATTTTTTTGCCCCTGCCGTTGGTATGGTCATTGCAATTTTGGATTCAATCCCACATCTTTGCAGTGTGTACCTTAGTAGCATGAACAAAAATCTTTTACTCTAAATGTGAATGGGTTATATACAGAAAGTAATTTCTCCATTTATAAATCACTGAAGCGGTCAATCATTTCAGTTCAGAGTGAACTTACCGACTGAGCACTCTTGCGAGTCCTGTTATAATCATAAAAGCTGTCTATGCTGCATAATGAATCTCTTATTTATACATGTTGGTAATAATGAGACATTCAATATATCACCAAGCCCTAGAGGCACAACATTTATTGCGATGCTGTTCCGGTCACTGGAGTGCTTACCTGGATTTCTGGTTTGGGTGTGTACAATGTTTTAGCCTGAATTGTTGAAGGTGCCTCTTCATCCAAAAACTTCAGCACAACATCAGCCTTTGAGAAGAATTTAAAGTCATTTCAAATACTAAATCCATGTCTTTTGTAACAATTCAACAGCTTAATTTCCAAACATGTCAGGAAAAAAAAAAAGACAAAAATAAAGCTCTTAGAAAGTTTACTTCAAGATCCCAGCATTCTCTACTGAAAACAACTGCCTTACCACATTCCACAAAATAGGGTTCTCCAGCGTAGCATCTCCCACCATCAGGTAAAGAGCGTAGGTGCCAGAGATGGAGTCAAACTCTGTCTTTCTCTCAGCTGTGTCCAGCTCAAACTTATACAAGTTCTTACTGTCAGGTTCAGCCACAAACACAACCTCCTGGCCTGTCTTCTGGTTGTGTAACCTCACAAAGGTCTGAGAACAAAGAATGTTTTTGAACAGTGAATTTAACCAGGGTTGCCAACCTTTCTTGCCCAGCTGAAGAAAGATTTTGATGATATGGGCTGAATCAATGACACATCCCTATTTGAGGTTATGGATCCAACAATTCATTTTACAAATACTTCAGCCTAATTTTGGACTAGATGCATTTATTTTTAGAAACTGACATTATTAACTCACCATATACTATCTTTGTCTAGCTCGTTAACATTACCAGCCAGTCAGATTTCTTACTGATCATTTAAACTGATTATTTTGTTTGAATGTTCTGTAAGAACACACATTCAGTCCTCTGAAAAAAGTAACATTAACAATTTATTGTTCTTGTAGGGCCTAAATGTAAAAGACTATAATATATAATATAATTTCTTTCATACATTATATGCATATTTTAATCAAAATTATTGTGTTCATTTCTCTGTTGATCTCCATCTGTCTGACATGCATGCATGCATGCATGCACGTTTTGAAAGCTATACTTTGTTCAGTTACAGGGTTATGCCAAACTGTAAGAAAAGTATTTGTGCACTCTAAAATTGACAAGCAATGGACAAAAATGCTTGGGCTGCAACTGAACCTTCGCCAGGAGTTTGATTGACAAGTGATCTAACCAATCATAACGCCGAATCTGAGGCGTTACAGCAATCTGTCACGACACATTAAAGAGCCACAAAATGGTTTTTATTGTTCGAATTTCTTAAAAAAAATTACACAATTTGAAAGCTGGGCCTTCATATCATAAGTAACCTGCTCTGTCTTGTCTGTCAATGTGTTGTCAGTGTCCTCTTTGCTCCGCGATGTATTTTTCATTCTAACAGCGCCATGGCTTGTCAGACAAAGCAACAGTAGGGGACGGGTCTTTGCGAAGGGTCAATTATCATAATAATAAGGTAAAAAAAAAAAGAAAGAAAAAGACTACACAATATGGCACAGTTTACTGACTTGCCGTGTTTTATGATGTAAAATACAAGCTCAACATAAAATAATAATTTTGGTTGTAATCACCTGATGAGGGGTGAGTTCCACTCCTGTGGTCTCATCAACTAACTGGAACGTCATGGCAAAGTTTTGATGACTGTCCGCCATAAAAGACGCTTTGGCTTTAGTTGGGTATTCCACTCTGAAACACAGAATTTGGCATACATGTTGGCATAGTTTTACAATAAAGTGAAAATTAATGACATAGTGCTTGATAAATGCTAATCTTGCCTTGTGGTTTTGGGGCCAATGCTCTGATCCTTGTCCACCACAGACAAATCCATGTTGTTTATTGCAACCCGGGTAGAGACCTTTACTTTGAGCTGAGAAAGTAAATCAAAAAAGTTTCAATCTTAGGCTTTAAAAATTACACAAAATGAATAAATTATTGTAATACATTTAAATGGACATTCGACATGCGAATATGCTGGTAGAAAGGAAAAACACAGTAATTACAGTAATTGTGTCTTTTTTTTTGCTTTGTTCAGTTAAAGAGGTCTATGACTTCTGAAAATCTCCACAGCAACTGTGACATGCTCTTGACCTTATAACTGTGCACTGAACAGTCAGTGCAATTATTCTTTACATAGCTTCAATGTGAATGAACACTCGCTTGACCAATTAAACATGTGAAAAAGGAAATGAATAAGGAAATGAATCACAGTTCACTGCAACAATTAAGAGTTAAAGGCTGAGGTCAACTCTTTGACCTGAATGTGTGAATTATGAGTAGTCATGACAAGACACGACACAAGCTAAACAGATACAAACAACTCAACTTTTTTTTTTCTTTCATAGTATGCAACAAAGATTCAGTCAAGTACCTCAACATGGTTGGCAACAAATCGGCTGTCACCGGCAATGACAACAGAGAACTGATAGTAGCCACTCGCTGGTTGGTTGTCCATGAAATTCAGCTCAAAAACCCCACTGTGAAACAGTAAAAACACCAATTATTATTGCATTGCTAATCCATCATTTTGAAATCTTTACAATTAAATGAGCTAATGATGTCAAAAGTAGTGGTATTATGTTAACATACTAATACTAAAATATAAAACAAAATATACGAATAGCAGTCTACTGTATCAGTAAAACAAAATAATAATAATAATTGTATTGTATACTTTCCTCCCCCCCCCATTGTAAATGTTCTTGTTTTCCAGGTAACTTACCCAGCAATCTGAAATATTCAAGCACTATGCCACTACATATTTAAATAGTTTAAATAATATAACTATAGTATAAACAATAAATATAAATCAATAAATCTCTTGATTCATATGGATTACTTTACAATGTCTTTAAGTACTTTTCAAAGCTTGACTGCACAGACTTTCAATGGATGGCCAAAAATTATATGAGAATATAAAAAAAAAGTATCTTGATTTGAGTTCCGAAAATGAACGAAAGTTAATTTATGACCATTTTCATTTTTGGGAACACTTATTCTTTAACTTTAAAGAAGTATGTTCAATAGCATAGTTTTGCTGTAGTTTCAAAATTGTACGGCTAATCACTGGTATTGGTATAAATACTAGACATTTCACTGGTATCAACTGTTTAGCTTGTGTTTGGTATTTTAATAACTCTAGAACAAGCAATATCCATCATTTTAAAGTGATCTACAATGCACATACTCTCTGAGGGTGAATGGTGCCTGACTTAGGATGGCAGATTTTGAGGTCACAGCACTGGCAGACTCCACTAGCACAGTGGCTGAAGTGAGCGGCTGGCACAAGACATCCGTCACCTGAAGCTGCATTGACAAACAGAGACAGTACAGATCATCTCAGGGCAAAAAAAAAAAAAAAAATACTGGTATAGAAATTGGCAAAATTGATTTTATCAAGACTTATCATGAGACCAGACCACTGAAAGAGGTCCGAGTTTGGTAAAAGAAGCAAGGGTGCTTTAAAGAGCAAGGGTGTGTTCACACTTGTAGTTCGGTTCTCTTGGTTCTTTTGGTCCAGACCAAAAAAGAAAATGATACATTTAGATTGGCTTGGTGTTAACACTGTCATTTAACAACGAACCTAAAGATACAAAACAAACAAACCAAAAAAAGCCACGTGCTTTATATTTTGTGTTGGAACTTATCGAACATCCAAAACAATGCTTAGTGCTGGGCTAAATGCACTTGTTGTATGCGTGTGCACATTAGGGTATTTTTTACCAGCTGAGAACTCAAAGAACTTAGTAAATATGTAAAGCAGTCAAAACTGAGCCAGGAATCCCTCTGTTACACATGCAAACAAAGATCTGCTGCAAACAGATGCAGTTCCGATGCCTGTACTAAACTGTAATGGGCAAAATTGCAGCTATGATGAGAAAAAGCTAGTATGATTGGGCATTCTGCCCTTTTCAGGATTATATCATGTGACAACATGATGTCTGGTTTTTAGTTTGTTTAAATGTCTTTGTTACGTTCATATTTCAGTTAAACTGCATCAGAGTTCGTTTGGAAGCGGACCAAGACCCACCATTTCAGGGGGCTCATCTGCTTGTTTGGTGCGCACAAAGGTTCGGGATGGCAGCGCTTGCGCTTATTCAAATGAACCGCATTAACAGAGCAAATCGCACCAGTGTTCGTTTTAATCGAACCAAACCTGGCAAATGTGAACACACCCCAAGTCTTTCTACTGGCAGCAGAGCATGTGCACAACACATTTCATGCTCCTTCTTGAACGTAAGTGCTGCTGTTTCAATATTATTTTATGCCTTTGTTTTAAAAATGTTAAAGGGGTCATGGAATGTAGTTTCAGATTTTATATTGTTTCTCAAAGTTAGTTTATAAAGTTTTTAGCACCAAAAAAAAAAAAAAAAGATAATTTTACTTCCTCATTTTCACTCTCTGAAGAATACTCAATTTCTTTGCAGAAACAAAAACAAATGACTACTGCTGTGATTGGCTGTATATGTATAGGTTTGAACCCAAGTAAGAACCCAAGGCAGAAGAAATTGAAACAAATGGAGGCATGTTGAGGAAAAATTCACATAACAGTCCGTTGCGAAATGTGAAGAACAAAAAAAAAAAAAAAAAAAAAAAAATGAGGCCTACCTGGAGGAAGGGATGGCTGTGGGATACGGCAGCAGGGCCCTGGGCACTGACAATAACAGGCACATGGAAGCGATTGTTGGAAAGCGCTGCAGCTGCACTGGCCACACTGAATGCCTCTGAGAGAGAGTCCCAAGACTTCTTACTGAAGATGGAATTCACCAGCTGGATTACCTGATCCTGTGATGTAAAAGTGTGCTTTTACTACAATTTGTTTGTGAAATATAAACTTTAATTGATAGTAAACTCTAATAACTTGTTCAAAAACATGAAGACATCACTAACAGCTTAAGTAAAAAATATAATGAATATGTAATATAGTGCATATATTTATTGCTCCTCTCTAGAATTATTTTTTTCTAGGTAACTAATGGGTTTATGGGTAATTAAACAACTTTCAATATAGAAGTATACAAGCTGTTAAAATTGTTGAAATACTGATTGAGTGATTACTGATTACCTGAGACATGATTCATTTCAGTAAGCTGTACTGTTTCTTTCAACATACCTACTGACATTCATTCATGTTTATTTCGTAGTGATGATCGGTTCTTACTTCCTTGATCCGTGCTGCAGCTTGAACTGAGGCGCTACAGCAATCTGTCACGTCATATTAAAGAGTGCCAAAACTAATTTTTTGTTTTGTTTTTGAATTTGAAAGTTGAGACTTTGTTTCATATTAGTAACAAAGCACAAAGCTTACTGCGATTATTGGATGGCAGGAGCACTAAATGTGTTTAATGAAGTTTTGTAAATAAATTAACAGAAAACTGCTTAGAATAATAGATTGATTTTGAGACTTAAAAATGATCTGTATTAATTAAAATGGAGATATCAATATTGTTAATCCAGCACTAGTGTCCACACTGACGTGTTTACCTGTTGTAGTTTATTAACATTGAGTGTGTGAAATATAAAATATACATGGACACAGTCAAAACATACTATCAGAGAAGTACTAATTAAACGTCACTATTTTGGTCAATGTTTTTGTCCATCTAAAACCATTTTAAAAATCCCAAAATTGAAAATTGCTGTTTTGGACAAAAATGTTGGTGCATCACTGATATCAATCCTATGGAGCTCAGTCCGTCTGTACAAGGAAAATATTCTACATAGTTCTATATTTATTTCGAACTCCAAACCTCTTTCAAGGGTGGCTCCATGTCCACATGATCAGAGAGGGCGTACGCAGCGGAAACAAACAGTGCTGTGGCCTCCAGCCCCTCCTCAAACTGAAGATACAATCCTCCTAGATCATCTAAACGGGCAGCCAGATCCTTAAAAAAAAAAAAAAAAAAAAAAAAAAAAAAAAAAAAGTACAGAAATCACACCAGAATCCTAAAAATAAATCAAATAATTAAAAAAGGCACATAACGCATGTGACAATATTTGACAAAATGTTTTATTGTTAAAAACATTTCTATGTCATATTTCATCTCACTAAGATTAATTATATTTTTCACTATATTTTGCACTTATAATTGTAATAATGAAGCATATTTAATATTTAATAATGTTTTTTAGATATTGGTATGAAATGTGACCCTGGACAAGTTTTGTGAGATTCACCCACAGTAATAATCATAACAT
Source organism: Megalobrama amblycephala (assembly GCF_018812025.1). Lineage (NCBI taxonomy): Eukaryota > Metazoa > Chordata > Actinopteri > Cypriniformes > Xenocyprididae > Megalobrama > Megalobrama amblycephala. The sequence continues at coordinate 33,218,428 of NC_063063.1, forward strand.
TAATTTGTTAAATTAGCCCATTACACTAAATTAGCCAATGCAAAGTAAATTTTTTTATACTAACTGAATTACATTATAAATAGAGGCAATTCCAGTGTTACTCCAGTGTTTGTTAGTATTTCTGTAGTCTATTCTCCAGCTTACAGCTGATTGGTCCATGGCTAATAAATCAGAAATGATGTGCTACACTCTCATACCTCAATCTCCTCCAGGATATCTCCGAGTTCAGCTTGCTGAGAGAGACGAGACGCAGTCTGCAGTGCCAGAACGATTCTGTCAGGAAGAGAGAAAATCAGAGAAATGTCTCGAGAATTAACTAATAAAGATTCCACAAAGAAAGCCTTAAGAAAAAACAAAACGTTAGGAAATGTACTTACGCCAAGACATTATCCTCTTTGGAGATACGAGCTTTCAGGGCACTGACCACTTCCTGTGAGGCCAGAGGTAGCCCAAGGGAGCTGAGAGCACTCACAGACTGATGAATCTGAGATGCAGTGGAGTCCTCACTCACAGTAGCCAACAGCAAATCACGTGTGTCATTTGATACAGAAATCTGTCAGGATCAAAATATAGCAATAGTTTTTACAGGACTGTACAGTAAGAGCATTGTATTCGCGAACGTGCACGCGTGACACACAAAAACAAACCTCATTGATTCTCGTGCATTAAGCAAACATAGTTGGGCTTTATGTTTATCATATTTGATGAGCTTTATGTAGATCATTTTGGAGGAGATGTCACAGTTTCGTCACTGCAGTTGCACGTGCATTGTGGTGGCAGAAAAACTGTGGTAACAATGGAGGAAAACGAACGAGATTCCCAGAATCTTCAGAATTGGAAGACAAAAAAAGATGGTCTTCATTTTTACAGAATACCATTGTCGAAGAAGCTAAGACAAAGGCATTTATGGTTGCAAACCATTAAACGGACAGACTGGACTGATGAAACCTGCAACCATTACCCTACTAATAAAGAATGAATTTGATGTATAGATCTACATAATATTCACATATGGACATAGGCACAATGTACTAGCCCTACAGTTTTAGCATGAAACATTATTTAAACCTATAACATTTTAAATAAATAACATTTAAACCTATAACATTATCTCACAATTCTGACTTTTTTTCCTCACAACTGCAAGTTATTTATTTCCCAATTCAGACTTTATAACTCGCAAGTTTATATCACAATTCTGAGAAAAGTCAGAATTGTGAAACATAAACTCGCAATTTTGAGGAAAAAAGGTAGAATGTCAAGTTTATATCTCTCTTATATTTATTTTTCTTCTCAGAATTATTGTGAGATATAAACTTGGAATTACCTTTTTAATCATTTTATTCCATGGCTTCCACAGACAGCTACTGCAGAACTGTCATTTTCTGCCACCAGGTAGGCTCCGAACACAAAACACATCATCGCTGTTTGCAAACAACCAAATGGTCTATAAATCTCTTCAGAAGACGTTGATTCATAAGACTGCTTGATTCATAAGGATTACATTAACCATGTCTTTATGGACATTTTGAAGTGTATAGTAGTATATATAAAATAGTTTATTTTGGGGTAAGTAAATCACATAATGTGTTTAACAGCAAATTACGTTTTTAATAATATTATATAATTTTATAACTACAAATATTTTGATTTTACAAGCATTTCAAGCACTCATTTAAAAGTTTTTTTTCCTTTTCTTTATGGGTTCCTGGGTCAAAAATGGTTTTTGGTGGTGGAGGACAAACACAATCATCCACATACAGTACAAAGTACCCAGCACATGTGAACTGTAAGACCCAGTACAGAATCTTAAAAAAGCAAAGAAACAGTTTGTAATATTAACTCATCTCATCCTACTTATTTGTGAAATTAAAAAATAACTACTGTCAGGACAGATCATAAAACAAACTGCATACACACAAGCAGCGTGCATATAATAGGTTGAGTGCTGAGTATGCTGCCTTAGCAAATCACGCTATATTACCACAATTTTTGACAATGTACCTTTGTAAAAGTGGGGATTTGGATTTATAGACGCTGACTGTGCATCTTTGACACAATATCATACCCATTGTGAGTTCTTGTTTTAATGTTGATAAAGAATATATAAGAAATATATAAGAAGTTTTGTCTGCTCACCAAGGCTGCATAATGCATAGCTACTTACAGGGTAATAAACAAACCTTAAATGTTCAAAACTGTACATTTGACCAAAAATCAACATTTGGTTAATTATTTATAATCTCATGTTATAAATAACTAAATGCTATGCAGGATACCCTTGTATCCTGTGAACATTATACTAGTGAACATTAATGCTCCCTGGGTTACGTGGCACATTGTAGAATTTTTTTTTTAGGGACTGAATGTTCTAGGATTTTGAGATTGAGACAGCCTTTAAAATGGCTGACTCCCTTGTGAGTGCCCTTACTACTGAACTAGGGAGCTGATTGTGACAACCAGTGATTAAGAACTTCACAAAAGAGAGAGAGATGATGTATTTTACCTCACATCCAGACAGAGCTTGGCTGGCTTCTGCTGCATAAAACAGTGACTCAATGCTAGAGGGATCTAGGTTTGATTTGATAAACCTGCATGTCTCCTGAGGTAGAGAGGAAAGACAAAATTAGAGAGTGATAAAGACTTACTAACATTTCACCAATATGAAAGATGTTTTTTCTTACATCTGCATCTGCAACAAAGATCCCCAACTTGCTAAGTCCAACAACAGAGTAATAAGCAGACTTGAGGTCAGTGAGGGGTTGGCTCAATACAGCCTGGAGTCTGGCCACATCGCTGGTGGTCAGATGATGGGACGGTGTCAGGGTCTGGGTCTTAATAACCAGGGACAGGACCAGCAAGCTGAACAAACCTTCAAACGGATACATGTACAAACTTAATGCAGTTCATATGATGACACATTTTAGGGAGACTACAACGCAAGGGAAACGTTTGTCTGCTAGGAAAGCATAAGGTGCATTTTGTGGGTGTGGAAAGAGCTGGGTTGTTTGAAATCAAGTGGAAATTCTGCAAATTGGATGTCTGAAAGCATAACTTTTTTGATACATTTATGAAGAGACAGCGCCAACTCCTGCGAGGACTTCAGAAGACGCAATCATCTGGATCAACATGCACATTACACAATTTCTATATCCTAATTATTGTTAATGTAATTCATTTTTCAGGAGCTCATTGCTTCTACCTTCAGTTAAACTGCTAACAGTGATTGTAAATTAATTGCCTAAATTATTACATTATTTGCTAATCTGCATTCTTTAAATTGTAATGTTGACATGCATTCTCTGTAAAGCTGCTTTGAAATGATATGTATCGTGAAAAGCGCTATACAAATAAATGTGAATTGAATTGAATTGAATTGAATTGAATACATTTATAGAGATCGCCCTCACAAAGAGCAATTTCTAGCCAATTCAATATTTTACAGCTGAGTTTAAGTTGAAAAGTGTATATTACTACAGATATGTCCTTAACTTTTCCAGGCATAGAAATCAAAATATGAAAATTCCCAACTGGAACCCTAGAGTAAGTGCCAATATTTAGCTGTTTATAACCCAGCAACAACAACAACAACAACAACAACAACAACAACAACAACAACAACAACAAAAAAAAAACTTTAAGAGTTAAACACCAGAAATGACATGTGTAACGTTACTATACTTGCTACATTACTGTACTCAGAAGCTATAGTACTACGTTGCTGCTGTTCACGAGACTATAAATTTATCAATCATTTATAAAACTTACGCTGACTCCGGATAAATACTACGCACAACACCATTAAAAAAAAATAAAATAAAAAAAAATCTAATATCACGTTTAATATGTATTAATATCAGAATAAATGAAAGTGCTGATTGGACTGGGTGGTGAAAGCTGTCTGCAAGAACTGTTCGAATAAAATTGCTGCATTCACTAAAACCGCCTAAAAATATCAGTAACGAATAACTGTTTACTCTTAATGTATTTTAATAAGCATAAATCTTAAATAACAGCATGAAAACGTGCAAAAATGACACTTACAGAGATGAGCCATGTCGCCTAATGCAGCGTCACCAAAACCTCAAAGAACTTCCGGGACATGCTGCGGATGAAACCTATTTCACCGGTGTAGGGTGAACTATGCGTTCATGTGATCTAATAAAAAATATCAAAATATAAAAAAATAACAACCCAATGATATATGCTATATGTACAATACAAAACGTGTGTTTTATAAAAAACAAACTAATATTTAAAGGTATGAAACGAACATTACATCGAGGCGCGCACACCCCTACAGCCTTAGATATGGTGTTAAGCCAAGTCGTGCAAAAATGAATGAAACATGAAAGATGTTAATACATGTACTTCTAAATGTCCTTTTTATAATAGTGTACGCTAAAATGAACATCTTTCAGAAATGATCACGGTGATACCGTTTCTGTGAAAATTAAAACAGACTCTCACGTAGTGAAGGACCCACGGTATTTTGTGTTGCGCTTTGTGTCTTTTTGTGATTGGCCTCTCCAGTACTAGTTCTCATTCCAGCCAACCAGATACAGGATAACCCCACATGAAAAGTCATCAGGTTGTTCGACTTGAAGCGGCGCTGCGCAGACCGAACTGTGTTCGGAATGGCACACTTAGTGCATACTAATAGTGTGTGAAATAGTATACAATATGCAACAAAATGTTTCAGAGTAGTATGCTACAGTGTTGTCACGTGACAAACATTAAACATTAATTGAGCACAGCTGTCCAGGTTGTTATGTTACCTTACAAATAAATATGTTACCTTACAAATAAATATGTTAACCTTTAAATGTGCAAACCTGAGTGAAAATGTTATACCTTTTCGACTGTCCTCAATAACGGTCTTGATTTATCCCATAAAAGTTCAGTTTCTTGGCGCAAAGTCAAGTTCATTTGGTAAAATTAAATAATGTTTTTCCACTTAAAATCAGTTGATTAGATTTTATTTTGCTTGACAAAAAATGTACACTGAAAAAAATGTTAACAAAAATCTGGTTTGATTCAAGTCAAAAAATATAATTATCATGTTTGAATCAAATTTACTGGGTTAGATCATTTTTATTTACTTGGGAACTCACCAGTGTGGATTCTGGTTTCTGGCAAGCCATTGTATCATTAAAAGTAACCATGAAATCAAAATTGACACTTTCTTTTTTTTTTACAGAATGTTGCAGTGTTATATATATATATATATATATATATATATATATATATATATATATATATATATATATATATATATATATATATATATATATATATATACAGTACAGTCCAAAAGTTTGGAACCACTAAGATTTTTTATGTTTTTAAAAGAAGTTTCGTCTGCTCACCAAGGCTACATTTATTTAATTAAAAATACAGTAAAAAACAGTAATATTGTGAAATATTATTACAATTTAAAATAACTGTTTTCTATTTGAATATATTTCACAAAGTAATTTATTCCTGTGATGGCAAAGCTGAATTTCAGCATTGTTACTCCAGTCTTCAGTGTCACATGATCCTTCAGAAATCTTTCTAATATGCTGATCTGCTGCTCAAGAAACATTTAATGTGTACAATTGTACAAAATATTTGTGTACAATATTTTTTTTCAGGATTATTTGATGAATAGAAAGTTCAAAAGAACAGTGTTTATCTGAAATCTAATCTTTTGTAACATTATAAATGTCTTTACTGCCACTTTTGATTGATTTAATGCATCCTTGCTGAATAAAAGTATTCATTTCTTTAATTTCTTTTCAAAAAAATAAAAATAAAAATTCTTACTGACCCCAAACTTTTGAACGGTAGTGTATAATGCTACAGAAGCTTTGTATTTCAGATAAATGCTGTTCTTTTGAACTTTCTATTCATCAAGGAATCCTGAAAAAAAAGTACACAACTGTTTTCAACATTGAAAATAATCATAAATGTTTATTGAGCAGCAAATCAGCATATTAGAATGATTTCTGAAGGATCATGTGACACTGAAGACTGGAGTAACGATGCTGAAAATTCAGCTTTGCATCACAGGAATAAATTACTTTGTCAAATATATTTAAATAGTACACAGTTATTTTAAATTGTAATAATATTTCACAATATTACAGTTTTTTACTGTATTTTTAATTAAATAAATGTAGCCTTGGTGAGCAGACGAAACTTCTTTTAAAACATTAAAAATCTTAGTGGTTCCAAACTTTTGGACTGTACTGTATATATATATATATATATATATATATTCCTTATATATATTGTTTCAAGGAGGCAAGGGAGGCAGTGCCTCCTCAAAAAAACTGGACCAGAAAATAATCGATATTACAAAAATAAAAAAACGCAAATGTTACAAAATTTGACATTAAAAAGTGTAGAAGTCACTAGATTTTCTAAAGAAACACTGTAAAACAGCGACACCCGCAGGTGAAGTTACAGTGGGGAGCCCGCGTCTCTTGTGCCTCCGTTCAGCTCATATAAACAAAGCAGAGCCCCCAAAGCGTGCAGTGGGTTTAGTGGGGGGTAATTGAGAATGAATGGGGTAAAGTCACATGAGAGGAGGCAGTGCCTCCATCGTGCTATGATTGGATATGATCGGTTACGATTGGACATGATTGGTTTGTGCGATAAATCCCACCTCTTGATTTCGTGCGCGTTCTTGTCGAATCGGCCTGAATGAAGACAGTGATGGCGTTAATGGGAAGACTAATTAAAAAGCAAGTAAACAACTGTCACTTAGATATCACAGCTTTATTTCATTTCAAAATTAAACTCAAAATGGCCTGAAAACATGATGACTGTGGGGGTTTTTAGTGAGCAATCTGCTTGGTGAAATTAAAGGTACATCTTGTGTCTGTGAGTGACCAGTGTGTACAAGCTTGATGACTGCTGAAAATAAACTGACTATTAAAAAGAAAAGCTGAATATTAGTTTATAAATAATATACAGTATCTCACATAAGTAAGTACACCCCTCACATTTTTGTAAATATTTTATTATATATTTTCATCAAAAAACTTTTTGACAACACTGAAGAAATGACACTTTGCTACAATGTAAAGTAGTGAGTGTACAGCTTGTATAACAGTGTAAATTTGCTGTCCCCTCAAAATAACTCAACACACAGCCATTAATGTCTAAACCACTGGCCACAAAAGTGAGTACACCCCTAAGTGAAAATGTCCAAATTGGGCCCAAAGTGTTAATATTTTGTGTGGCCACAATTATTTTCCTGCACTGCCTTAACCCTCTTGGGCATGGAGTTCACCAGAGCTTCACAGCTTGCCACTGGAGTCCATGACGACATCACGGAACTGGTGCATGTTAGAGACCTTGCGCTCCTCCACCTTCTGTTTGAGGATGGCCCACAGTTTAAATAACTTGATGAAATTTATACTTGATTTTAATAAATAGAACATAGTGTAAAAAAATACAAAAAAAAAAAAAAAAAACGCTCCCGTGCGTATCTGTGTAAGCGCTCAGGGAAGAGCGTCATTGATCACAGACATATCTGATGAGGTACATACATGAGGTAAATTTTACGTTCCACCGCATCCCAAAGGTGCTCTATTGGATTGAGATCTGGTAATTGTGGAGGCCATTTGAGTATAGCTTTGTGACATGGTGCATTATCAGCCATCAGAAGCAGCCATCAGAATATGGGTACACTGGTAATAAAGGGATAGACACAACAGCCCTGAATGTCAGCAGAGACAAAAAGACAAAAAAGAAGGAAAACCGGACACCACCCCTCCCGGCTCCCGTAAAATGAAAAAAGGGGGAATTTATGTAATAAATAATGTTCCATTATAATAGAATATATGCTACTGTTTTAAGGACTAGGATTAGTAAGATTTTTTGAAATTAAAAAAAAGTCTCTTTTGCTCACCAAGGCTGCATTTATTTGATCCAAAATACAGTAAAAACAGTAAAAAAAAATTTCCCCAGGATTCTTTGATGAATAGAAAGGTCAAAAGAACAGCATTTATCTGAAATGGAAAGCTTTTGTAACATTAAAAATGCTGGCGTAATGTATCCCTATCTTCAAGCATCTTCAACCCACAGTCCGACTTGTGATGCAGCGAATTTAACCACACCATGTTTGTTTTATTGAGCCTTGGATTCTCTCAAAGTTCACTCCATTCTGTTCTTCACTTATGTTCCTTGCCACTGTCACCTCTGGCTTGCTTAGTTGGGGACACTTAATATTCAACAATATTGATTTCACTGCACTGACACTACTGGATGAGAACTGAACTGAGCTGGACGATGACATCACTGTTTTCTGCAGAACTGCTTTATAGATTAAATGAATGAATTTAATAATTGATGATCTTTACAATGGAACTGAATCAACAATGAACTGACTTCAGCTAAACAATAGAGCTGCTGTACAGCATCAATGAATCATTTTCCTGTTATCACTGTAAAGCTGCTTTGAAAATCTGTATTGTATAAAGAGCTATATAAATAAAGGTGACTTAAACTATGTAACTAGAAATAGTTACTATGTAACTAGAAAAAACAAAAAACAAACACAAAAAAAAAAAAACAACCCACCACTAATAATGCCTGGCTGAGACAAACACAGAAAAGCAAGTTGATACAAGTGTCCCAGTGATATGCGAGTCTGCAAACTGTAAAGAACACTGCCCAGCCAATCATATTTGAAGACCAGGGGCCGTATTCACAAAACATTTTATCTTACCACTAAGAGTTCTCCTAAATAGCAGTAAAAGTTCTTAGCTAAGAGTTTTCTCTTAAAACCTATTCACAAAGCTGCTGAGACCAACTTTTACTAAGGAATAGACTGAAGTCTTAAGCTAAGAGTAAGGGCGGGGTTGACCTCGTTGCTATGGAGTATAAACACAGTGATTGGCTGATGGGGAGGAGTCAGCGATTTAATCATAGAAATATTGTAGAATGAGGTGTCATGTTTCCATATTAAAATAAAGGTTATAAAATACAAATGTTGCCTTATTCAAATAAATATTTTTTAATAAAAAAGTCAAAATAAATTGTTGCCATATGTTGCCATAAAGGTTTTAAAATGTAGGCTACATGTCACTAATTAAACTAGTATATACAGTTAATTGTCCACCTCTTGGATGTCTGCATCTCGAGAGAATGGAATGCGAGAAATTCAAGTTTTATAAACAAAGTTTGGGAGAAACACATTCAAACAGCCTTTCTAATCAGCTCGAGAGGAGGAATATATACACAGATGAGAGTCGTCTCGCCTATAGTTACTTTGACAATTTTCTGCATCCCTCCGCCACCCTGTCCCTCACTCTTGGCTGGGGATACGGGGAGAACTCTGGTTTTGGGCTAAATTCCAAGCTCGATCCCCTTGCACAGCACACCAAATACGCTTATTATATATATATTTTTTACTCTATTCAATCATTTGTAAGTGTGAACTCATGAAAACCATTGCAACAGATAATCAGACAATATTTATTTAAAGTTTTTTTTTTTTTTTTGGCGTCTCATCGTAGATTCAAATCTATAAATCAAAATGTATTGCATTTATGAAGAAAAGGTTCAGCACCCAAGGCTTTATTGCTATTGCCTCAATAGTGTACAGTGTCTTTGGGTGGATTAGGACTGTTTGTGATTTGGTCTTAGTGACTTAGGAGTCCTCTTGACTACTAAATGTTTCACAGGTTTAGGAGCTAGTTTTAGCGCTAAAATGCTTTGTGAAATACTCTTAGAGCAAAAATTTAGGACTCCTAAAATTAGGACTGACAAGCCCATTATTTTTAAGAGTTTCTCCTAAATCGGCAAGTTAGGAGCTACTTTTAGCCTTAAGATGTTTCGTGAATACGGCCCCTGAACTGTAGGCTATATCAGATATATTTGTCCCCTGAATGCAGATATGGACCAAAAATTTCAAAGTATTTCATATTTATATTTGTGTGTCCAAATTCCACTTCTTATCCCCATAAATCTTTAAAGTCTTATGTAGAATAGCTATGTTCACACATTTTCATTGATTACGGATGTCATATAGTAGGAATTTTAGGCCTCAGGTTAAGCTACCCTACTTTTGCCTTGTAAAAGTGTTGGCTGTCACATTGTTTGTGTCCAGAATAAGCAAAAGGTTAGACATCAGAATACCAACAGTGAGATAAATCCCCTGGAGGATTTTATATTTTTTTTGGTCAGACTGATAAAAAGAAAGAAAAAAAGCTTTGCTTTGCAAGCATCGTTTTGTCAAACGGATAAAAGAGCTCTTAAAGAACATACCAGAAAAGAGGGAAAATAATCTTGTTAAAGATGACAGCTAAAACAATAAAATGCAAAACAGCAGAAATAATGAAAAGGTACTAAAATTTAATAATCTTAAAAGCCAGAACATCTTTTGACAGAAAAACACAAGAGGAAATAGTCGGTTTAGTACAATATATTTCAGTCTTGATAGGCATAGAAATTGATCGTTCCTTCCCCCACTTTTTACACTATAAAAGGCCTGTTTACTTCTGAAACAGTCTTTATGAAATAGAATGGCATTAGAATATGATATATGAGCTAGGAAAACCAAGTGACTGAATACAAAATGTCACATTGGGGAATGGGGCAGTACTTTCTGATGACTGTGTCCATAGTTGTCAGCAAAACAATATTTATATACATGTTTGTCATCTATAGACATTTACACATTGTACCAAGAATGGAAGTACAACTTATAGAGGAAACAATTGAACTAGACATCATTTACAACATCTACACTTAAAGATGGTCATGCTGATAACTGGATATTGAACGTCGTCATCCTCCATGTCCTTGAACATGCGGGTATTGCGCAAATGAATACTGTTAACTCTGATTTCTCGTCTTGCATTTTCAACAGATGAGGCCACTGAAAAGCACAGAGTTCAAGAGTTTATGGGGAAAAAAAAAAAGTTTTAAAAACATCCATGGGTTTTTAGAGGAAGTCGAAGGATTTCAAATATTGCCACCAGATTTTCAACGTAAAAGGAAATAAAAGATAGATGAAGAATCCGGGGTATTATGTCCTAAGATTCATTGTGTGGCAACTGAAAAGGTGTCTTACGGTGGTTAATGTTCACTATTATGTTAATATAAGTTTAATTTCTTCATCAGCCACAAGATCAGTGATGGAAAAAGTCAAAAATGTCAGGGAAATGTTGAGCTGTTCACAGTTCTACTGAAATTGCTTATGGGAAATTGAGTTTTTCCTCAGATTTTTCTGCCAACATAAAGGAGAAATAAAGAGTTGTGACTGGTGTTCTCGCTCGCTATGTCCGGTGCTGCTTTGAGTCAGTCAGTCAGCTGTTCCATTGAATCACTCATTGAGGATGGGAATGCTGGCATGATCCAAACAAGCTAACAGTTCTTCATTACAGCATTCTGCAGAGACAAAGAGAGAGAAAAAACATTAATAAATGCACATCAAATCCTACTGAATGCATTTACTACTACATAGTACAACACAAGGCCAATAAACGTTATTTTAACTGCTGTAGACTGAGCAACTGCTGCCCTCTAGTGGAAAAGTTTGGTAAACAATTTACTGAAGATTTTTACAGAAACAACAAGCAAATATATTGGTTCATATCATCAGACCCAACAACGCTGGAATGTTGCTTGATAAAGCCTTATATTGCAAATAGATGTGTTAATAAACACTTACAATGCATTTTTAGCTAAGTTCAGCATGCTACAAGCAGCAAAACAGGCACTGCACAGTGGTGAATGCGGTCACCTAATTGGGCACCACAATAAATATGCTGTTGTTTTGAGTGTGGAATGAAACAGGTCTTACCGTTTTAAAATTTCTGAATACTGGGCAAATTATTTGGCCTGAGCAATATAAAATAAGGTAGGTGGGAGAGACTTTGACCAAACAAATGTACAACTCCATTTCCAGAAAAGTCGGGACAATTTGTAAAATGCAATAAAAATTAAGAATCTGGGGTGCGTTTCCCAAAGCGAACTATGGTCGCAAGTTCCGTCGTTACCAATAGAGTTCAATGGGACTTACGACCATAGTTGGCTAACGATGCTTTCGGGAAACGCACCCCTGGTTTGTTAATTCTCTTTAACCTTTATTTAACTGACAAAAGTACAAAGTGGTACAAAAGTACAAAGTACATACATGAATGATGTAACAGTGACATGACAGACCTGGCTCAGAGCTGCTGCTGGCTCTACAGGAGGACACAATTGGATTTCTTTTTTGCTTTCTTCTTTTCCACCGGTGTTTTCCTGTTAATTTGTCTGACCAAGTCATAAAAGATCTGCAATGTGCAAAAAATACTCTCATGAAGCACTCAATATGAACATGAAACTACTCGAATATGTTCTGAACGTGGGACATGCCAAACAAGTATATGTAATAGGGATGTCACAACAATGCCAAAAAAAATATAGTAGTTGGTACTAATAACATCAAAAGTACACGATACTCGATACCACTTTACTACTTTTTATGAGGTAATTTGTTGCAATAGTCAGTAATAAAACAAGAAAGAATAAACAGAAGCTGTAGCACAAATAAATACAATAGAATAAAGATACAAAGTAAACTTTTTTCAGGTAGGTCTAACAGTAGTATTCAAGTAAAAATACCACAGAAATTGAAAAATCAAATATAAAATAACTCTCCATAGTCATAACCAGGGTGCGATTTGTGAAAAAAAACAGAGAGGGGGATGTTTTGAAAAGTTTTTTTTTTTTTTTTTTTAATTTGTTAAAAACCACAGTGGAGCTATATACTATTTTTTGGCAGCTGTTACAGAAACATTTTTACAAAAAATCTTCTGATTTAACCTTGAGATTTGAAGTATTAGATAGCTTAAATATTTGCACCACTATCTAATGACACTAATAATTCTTAATTTCTGATAGAAATGCAAAATCAATCGGTAGTTATTAATAAAATAACGAGACACAAACCTTTACATTCAATCGTGTTTGGTCCCATTTATTTTTGATCACAGTGCATACACATACAAACCTTTAGTCCAAAAGTGCGCACATATGGAGAAATACAAGTTTACCTCAGATTTCATTAGATAGATTACACCGTACCCACCGTACGCAGGGTTTCATAATTACTGAAAAGAAAAAAAAAAAAAAAAAGAAGTTTGCTAGGGGGGTACGGGGGTATGGTCCCCCGAGAAAATTTAGATTTCCCTGGTGTACATGTGTGCATTTTTCAGACGTTTTAAGGCCAACAAATTGGATAACAATAGCTTTAAAACCATGTCAACAAATGCATACATGCACTTTTGAGGCAGCTTTAATCACATGTTTGGTAATTTCATGACTTAACTTACAACAGAACAACGGTCATTGCTCGTAGTTTCTTTTGTGCTTTATTTAAGCTATAAATAAAAGTAATTATGCAGCGCGCGCCGGCGCATTTGCGCGTGCAATTCTTGAGTGCGCGCCACGAGCACAGTATAATGGCTGATTGGACAGTCATGTTAATTTTTCTGAGTTTTACCAACATAGCCTGACAACATCTCATCTGACCGCAGTTCACTGTTGTTCAACTGAAGCTCCCTCGTCGTCACCTGTAGCCTACTTTTTCCGCGCTCATTTGACTGGTGCCTGGCGCTGAGGCGAAGTCGGAATGCGCGTCTGAAAAGTGTCCCGTTTGTTGTGGTCGTAAAGAGACAATTCTATATAAACGCAGCATTTTACTTGGCGATGTTCTAAAAGGGGGGAAATCCCCCCCTACAAATCGCACCCTGGTCATAACTATACAAGTAAAATAGAGATTATTCCTTATTAAAGCTTTTCTTTTGTTGTTTGATTATCATTAATAATACAGACAACCAATAGTAGACAGTAGCAGGTTTTAAAGGCTGCTGTCACCAAGACATAACGAACGGAGACAATATGCTGTTCACCTTCACAGAGAAGACTGTGCTTGCGCAAATATTTGCGAAGACGGGCATTTTGACATGACTGTGTGTGTATTTCAAGGTTAATAAGCCATGAAAATCTGACACTGGCAAGACTAAAGACCATCTCTCAGAGAGCGTTGCGAGGACTTTATAGTTTAAAATCGCTTGAATTTATAAATTGGCATGATATAAATCAATGTGCGCTAAAGTCTTGTACTGTACCGTGCAGCTCACTTGCAGAGCAAAATCAATGTGAATACTATGGATGTGAAGCCATTTACACATTTAGAGAGAGAGAGAGAGAGAGAGAGAGAGAGAGAGAGAGAGAGAGAGAGAGAGAGAGAGAGAGAGAGAGATTACGTAAAATTACATTTTCTCTCATAATCTGTTTGGGTTCAACCTACATGCTATAGTGCATAAATGTTCAGTACAATCAGTACTAATGGTACTGTACAAACACAAGTTGATGTTAAAAATGTGAAAGAAAATGTTGATACCGACTTGGTACCGAAGTATCGGTTCTCATGACATCCCTAATATGTAACATGCTCACATCAAGGACGTTGATCTTTGATTTGGCGGAGGACTCTAGAAAGGCACAGTTGTTCCACTGCCGGGCCAGATTTTGCCCCTGTTCTTTCCCCACCACCCTCTCGTCCTCCAGATCACACTTATTACCCACCAGGATCATCGGCACCTATAGTCAGAGAGAAGAAAAAAAAAATCATTAGTTACACAATGGCAATTACATGGATCTATCATTTGGCCATGGACACCAAACAGTCATGCAACATTTATGAATACATTGTAGTTTTGTGACATTTTTAATCTGTTCATTAGATCAGAGAAGATGAAGAATGTCAAAAGTTACATAACTATTGTCATGAACCCACCAGTGAACTACTTGTGCAGTATCTGTAATACAAGGTACTAGGGACGGCATTTTTCCAAAATATTGTATTCGAATATTTGGGCTCGTAAAAAACTAATATTTGTTTATTTAAATTACCTTAAACAAGAAGGATTTTTTTCATTTTTTTTTTTTAAATTCATCAAGAGTTTGTAACCATTTCTGAACAAGCATATGATTGGGCAATATACACAACAAGTTTACGTTATATCTTAAAGGGCACCTATTATGCCCCTTTTTACAAGATGTAATATTGGTCTTGGGTGTCCCCAGAATGTATTTGTGAAGTTTCAGCAAAAAATACCCCACAGTTAATTTATTATAACCATTTGAAAATGTCATTTTTGGGGCCTGTTTTAAAAAGAGCTGTTTTGGTGTGTACCACCCAAGGTTATTATAGTTTTGCATTTTTCATTAGTTTTTATTTTTATTTCGTTTTGACTTTTTGTTTTCAAATTCAGTTTAGTTTTAATTAGTTTTTAAAGTGGGTTTGCTAGTTTAGTTTTTATTTTTTGAAAATGCTTAGTTTTAGTTTAGTTTTTATTAGTTTTAGTGTTAGTTTTAGTCTTTTTTTGTAATTTGGGTTATTTGTCAGGGGCAAGATTCAAAAAGGTCAGAAAAAGTATTGTGTAATAATAACTCAACAAAAACATCATACAATTTTAGAAAATATTCATTCAAAAATAAAACCAGTACATAAAATGTACATATGGGCACAAATATGTAAACAGTCTCAACACTCCGCAGTAAGTGCAAAATGTGTAAGTGACCTGTGCCAGTAAAAAACCTAAAGAGCCAACAGACTAAAGAAGACATACATGAACCGCATGTAGCCTTTTCAACCCATTTTTGAGCCACAACAAGACATTTCTGTCAGATTGTCAGGGAGCTCAATCTGAGAAAAGAACATGACAAAAAAAAAAAAAAAATAAAAAAAAATACAGCTTTTAAATACAGCTTTTCAATTTTTTTTTAGTGTGTGTGACACCTTCACAAAATTGCCAAAAAATCTACCAAAAATCTACACATCTTCTATGCAGAATTCACACCCTATACAAATACCACAGCTGTACAATTTTCACACCCTATACTAAATTTACAATAGCCTACTCGTCTGGATTGAAGCAGCAAACATTCAGTGTAAAGGCCAATTCACACCGCACCGACAAACGCCAACAAACTCGTCTGTTGTAGTGATGGGAAGTTCGGATCATTTTACAGACTCTGACTTTTGAGTCTCGTTCAACAAAATGAACGAATCTTTTTTCGAGTCATTTCGTTCATTTTAGCAAAATGTAATTAAAATGTTACGTGTTACTTCCCCAACACATCTACTACTTATGCAAACGCTGATCCCACTACAAACAATACAAAACTACAATGCTATAAGATTCAGAAATTATTAATTCATTACCTGGGTCTTCAGTTTATGACAAGCTGATTAAGCTCACCTCACCTCTTGTCTGACAAGTCTTCGGGTTTAAGTCATTCCTTAATGACGTGACAGGCAGTCCCATGCTAAACC
The DNA here is from genome assembly GCF_018812025.1 of Megalobrama amblycephala. Taxonomy (NCBI): domain Eukaryota; kingdom Metazoa; phylum Chordata; class Actinopteri; order Cypriniformes; family Xenocyprididae; genus Megalobrama; species Megalobrama amblycephala. The sequence continues at coordinate 33,234,758 of NC_063063.1, forward strand.
AATGCATTCTGAGCCGGAAAGAGAATTGATTAGTTCTCTTCATGAGTCTTTCGGGTTTTTGAGTCGTTCCTTAAACACGTGACAGACCCATACACTAAGCCAATGCATTCTGAGCCGGAAAGAGAATTGATTAGTTCATTTCATGAGTCATTCGGGTTTTGAGTCGTTCCTTAAACACGTGACAGACCCATACGCTATTTCTGACATTTCTGTCACTGTTTTTGTTACTGAGGATCTGTGGTGTGTTATTATAAATAAATAAAGCCCTGTTATAAATAAAATATTGATTAATTTATCTTTTTGACTGTCTATCTGTAAATAAACACTAGGCTATATAATAATATAATAATCCAAGCCTACAATACAAAGTATTTATAGCCTAGTTTGTTCATTTTTACTCCAATTTTGAGTTTGCTGTTATAATAATTGCTTTTTCCTAGGCAGACTTGACATATTGGTCTAATATATGTATAAGAAGATTGCTCAAAAAGGACATAATGACATAAATTAAAAGCAAATAACATTTTGAATTTGAATTATTAATGTTAGTTTAAAACATCAAGGTTATGATAACTTCAGCTTTAACAGTTGTAACACAAACTCAAACAAAACTGGAGAGTTAACGTTATTTACTAATAAATATAATGTGCTTGGGTCACACAGCATAGCGTATGGGTCTGTCACGTGATTAAGGAAGGACTCAAAAACCCGAAAGACTCATAAAAAGAACTAATCAATTCTCTTTCCGGCTCAGAATGCATTGGTTTAGTGTATGGGTCTGTCACGTGATTAAGGAACGACTCAAAAACCCGAAAGACTCATAAAAAGAACTAATCAATTCTCTTTCCGGCTCAGAATGCATTGGTAGCGTATGGGTCTGTCACGTGATTAAGGAACGACTCAAAACCCGAAAGACTCATGAAATGAACTAATCAATTGAATCATCAGGTGAACTACTACTAGCAGTACAGAACCTGTAGAATATTGCACATGCGCGACTGAACGAATCACCCCCCGAGACGACTCGTTCTTCCCGAGTCACATTAAAGATTCGTTCAAAATGAACGAATCGTTCAAGAACGACACATCACTAGTCTGTTGGAGTTTGTTGGATCGGTGTGATACCCCTGTTGGCGTTGGTCTGAGTCGGTTTTCACCGGACTGAACACGTTTAATCAGCGTTAGTTTGGTAGAGCATCCAACAAACGGCAACCAACTCTGACGTAATCTGACCTGACTACGAACCGTTGCCATGACGATGAGGCAAGTCCCCTGCAAAGACAGCGGTTTTGATCGCGCCCGCGCCTCACGCACACACAACAAAAGCAGCGGAAATGTGACATTGCAGCTTGTTCGTTATAAAAAATAAAATCAAAGTCAATTTAAGACAAGTCATTTCACTCGGCGGCCATCTTTGAAACGCCTCTCGGGCATCCTGGGCATCATGCAGCTCCTATCTCTTTGAATGGGGAAACATCAGATTCTCCAAAACTGTTCGTCAACCTTACGATTAAATTTCATATTGAAATCACCAATGAAATCTAACAACAATACTCATAAATATAGTTTCTAAACGCTCGAATCATGACAAAAAACCTGTATTGTTTTCAGGCTGGATCAAGCTAATGCGCATGCGCAGACCTAAATGCGCGTCTCTTTGGGGCGCGCGTCTGACTGTTTCTATAGAAACCGGTGATTCTAACGGCCGCTGAAGTGACGCGATGACTTTACCAGTCGGCAACAGTGCCCAAGGAAGTGGACCGGAAGTTGAAGTCGGCCGCGTGCCGCCATCTTGTAGCAGAACTTCACTTGCGTTAGCATCCCATTGACTCCCATTCATTTTGGCGTCACTTTGACAGCGAATAACTTTACATCTGAGGCGTTTAAAGACTCCATTTGTCCATTATTTATTTCTAAAGATACACAACAATGTATAAAGGGCTCCATTACCTTCTATGTTACATTATGGCCCCGTAGAAACAGTTTTTGTAAAAATAGGCTAACGATTGCGTCATAACCACTCGACTCTCTGTCGCACAGTAGAGAAATTACCGTACAGACAGGAGGAGAAGCTCGCAGGCAATAGTATGCATTAACTTAATATGGCGTACTGGCGTTACATTTTAAAATACTATACAAAATAATTAATCAGAATACTTACTCCTGCTCACTCACGCCAAAGAACTCCCCGCTCAAGCTCGCCGTCTCTGCAAGATTAACGATGGCAGTTTGCACGCACAGCTACTAGAAGATTTACATCTGTCAGACAGGTTGCTGACGTCATCAAGCTTAGTTTGAGTCTGCGCGTCAGAAACGGAAGTGCTAAAAATCGCTAAAAATGGGCTTCACTTGTCTCAATTGAGTTCCAATGGGGTCGCTGTGTCCATTTCTTTTACTGTCTATGGTTNAACAGTCCATTAAAGTTGACTAGTTTCTTTTCAAAAGATAAGAAATCCTTCAATGTAATTGTGCTTAACAAAACTTGCATTTTATCACATCAATGTACAATACTCGCCACAATTTTTGAATTATCTTCTAACTTTTCCTTTATAATTTTTTTTTAATTTATTTTATAATGTAGTACTTACATCATTAGTGGCACTCTGGAAAGTTTCCCCTTCCAAGTCACGTAGATATTTTGCAATTTTCCTATACAGTTTGAGAAGCAACATTATGTGAGAAACAGCTTCACAACTCTAGACTACTTTATAATTAGTTTAGATCAGCAGTTCTCAACCTTAGATTTATATTGGTGTCTTGGTATAACATTACTTTTTCTGAGAAGCCATCTCCATAGGTTGTGAAGGCTTAAACTTTACCAGCTATCACAGGTGTTATGTATATATAGCAATGTTATCCTGTTCATAACAGATATTCCTGACCATAAACAACATGCACAGCTATGGAACAACACAGCCACAAGGGACTATTTTATCATGACATAAAATACATACAATTATTAGGCCATAAAGGCTGCATAATATTTACAGACACTGACTTTTAGAACACCCGCCAATAAAAAAAAATTATTACAAAAATCCTTTTGTTTACCTTTTTTTCCACCTGGTCCGAGTAGGAAGGGGAATCTTTCTTTCTTCTCCGTGGCAATTTTGAAAGCAATAAGATTTTCGTTTCGACATTCTGCATACTTCTTCAGAACAATCACCTACATATAAGAATATTAAAAAGGTTGGGTCCGTGAAGAAAAAAAAAAAAAGACTTATGCCGATTGGTTAATGTTTTAACTGCTTGGCGGGATCCAATGAAAATCCAGATTTCATTTGAACAGTCACCCAGAGAGCGGTAAAACGGGACGTTGCTTTTTCAAAAGCTCTGAGTTTACACATTGCATAAACGTGGATTTCTTCTCTAACGTCACCAGAGACTAAGGTAGGAATAATTTTCACTTATTGTAATGATTTCTGAGGCAGTGGTGTTAATTCGCGTTTTTGCATTTAGCAGTTTTTAAGCAAAGTAACGTTAGTTGATCCGTTTAGCCTATCAGACAACAGTTGCAATTAACTTGCTAGCAGCTCTTATCCAGGAATTCTCTGCAATAATTTTGACATAGCCATTGCTTTGTGTATTTATAGGTAACGTTAGCTGGATTATTTTATTTTATTCTATTTTTTTGTTCTTTTTTGGGTTGTATTTTTCTATGCTGTATTGGTATACCTAACATTAGGATTTATTTTTCAAGTAGTATCCATAGACTGTAAAAAAATATGGACGTAGTGTCCGTGACGTCACCCATAGAATTCTGAACAGCAGTTTTGACGCGTAAATGAGGCCGCGGCCATCTTAGCTGCACGTGACCACACGTCACTCACGGATAACTGAAAATGGGCAAAGAGGCGGGACGAAGTTGGAGCCTATGCGACTTGTTGCTGAAACCACGCCCGCCCTAGCTATCTATCTTAGATACTATCTAAAATATTAATAAAGATAGCAATATCATTAGAAAGTAGGCTACTAAAGGATTACTGTCAATCTACGGTGATTTTTTTACGATAACGTTATAGATGCTCCAATACCAGTAGGCTAATTAATTTGTGTGGGGTGTGCAAATAACACAAATCAAATGGGATTTCATACCTTTATAATGAAATAGAGATCGCGAGATGAATCCAATCCGTGGCACTTGGGTAAAATATATGTACCAGATGTATATCTCTCAAATGTTCTCTCAAACTAATGAGCACGTATCCAAAGTATAATTTTTCAAAATAGTGCAGCAGTTTTAGTTATAATATCCAAGCAGTGCTGTCGGAGTTGTATATCCTCCTGGTATTGTCATTGTTGTAAATCTCAGGAACAAAACTTTTAGCCAATGCCACGACAATCCAACAACGTGTGTTCCGCATGCGAGCACATGTACACAAACTGACATCTGTCTCGAGTATGCAGCAAGCCATATATTGTATAAAATAATACAGAAAAAAGCACAAATACGACTGAGATGCCAAATTCAGCGGCTGAAATGAGCTGCTGAGGTAACATGACGGCTCACAGACAGCAGCGGCATACCTGTCACTCAAGTGACCACGCCCTTAATTATGCAGAACTTTAAGGCTTAATATAATTTAAACAGATGAGCTATAAAAAAATTCACCCCCCTCAGAGTTGTCATGAAGGGCAAAATTCGCAGTATAGACCAAAACCACAATATGAACCAGATTGTAAACATGTTTTTTTCTGCTGTAAACTTGACTAATTTAACATGATGGTCAATGAGATTCTGCTCACTTCTGCAGCCTGTCCCTAGCGGCCAGTCGATGAATTGCAGTTTAATTCACTTCCGTATTGGCTTCACGAGAAACAGGGGGAGGTTGCCGCTTGGTAGTATCTATAGGGCTGTCAAGCGATGTAGGCCTAAGTCTGGGGCGGGTACGTTATTAAAATATTGTAATCGCGTTATTTTTCGTAAGTAATTAATCAGATTAAGTAGTTAAATCGACAGCCCTAATTATATATTGCACTGATCTAACACCAGCTCTAAAGCTAACTTGCATGCTATTTACACATTTTATGTATAGCATTAACTGTTATTACAAAGTAAAAGTCCATGGTGCTACAGTCAGACTCGCAAGACACTAAAATATGAAATATGAAATCTAATGAAACATCCTTAAATGCTTAAATGCTTATCTAAAAGCCACCTTCTTTTAATTCCCCAGGTGTGATGAGAAAGTTTGCTGTGGTGCAGTGGGTCAGTGGGGAGGATGCAGGAATGTTTAGTGAAGTTAAAACTGATGCTATACGTAGGTATGATGATACCAAGATGAATGAAGATGGATTTCCGATGAATGACTATTCAGCTGCTGTGGAGTGGCAGAAAGGAAAAAAGCCAAAACATGGCTGGCCAGTGTATGCTGCCTCCATAAAGTTTGTGAGCAGTAAGTAGACCTATCTAATACATTTTATTTTAATATATTTAAATATTTTGTCAGGTCCAACAAATAATGTTGAGCTGTTGTTGTGGTATGTAATTTTGGCAGTTGTATAACTACCATTACACAATAATATGCACAAGAATTATTAAATGCACTAAATTTATTTATTCTCAATTTGCAGTTGGAGTCTGATCAAAGGGACAAGCCACTGCCTAAGAAACGGGCCTCAGTCCCACCATCGAGATATACAGATTCAGATGAAACTGATGTTGACAATACACCGGTAAGACTGTTTGTGTTCCTCTGTGTGGCGAGGGGGGCGTGGTTCAGCGAGGTCTGTAACTGGAGAGAGTGTCGGGAGACGCGTGGTAAGTGAGGGGGTTAAATGTAAATTACAAACACCTGTTTCTCATTCCAGTAATTGGCGCGGAGGCAGGATAAAACACCAGGAGAAGCAGGAGTGTGGGAGAGAGAGAGGGACTGCTGACTGAGACACTGAGCACGACAACAGCACTAGAGAGAAGCCCTATTGTGGATTGTTTATACCGTTCTGGAGTGAAGCCCTGTTGTGGATTGTTTATTTTCGTTGTTGTGCGGTGCACAGACTTTTTTTTGGACATTTTTCATTTTACGAAATAAAGCTCAGTCAGCAGTCAAAAGCCGACCCTTTGTCTTCTTCCTTCCCCACGAACTTGAACATTACTACACTGGTGCCGAAACCCGGGAAGGAAGAAGGGAGCCGCCGCCATGCAAACGCCCTCCGCCGTGCCGTTTGCGGACATCATCACATCCCTCGCGGTCTTACACCAAGACCAACATCAAGCCCTGCTGGACCTCCGCTCGGATCAGGAGCGGCGTTTCCAAGCCATCCTTCAGGTCCAGCAGGAAGACCGCGAGAGGTTCCGGAGCTGGATCGACCGGGAGGTTCGTACGGAGACCACCGGACAGCTGGCTGCGCCCACCCATCTTCCCCTCAACAAAATGGGCCCGCTGGATGACCCGGAGGCCTTCCTGGACCTTTTCGAGAAGTCCGCGGAGGTGTCAGGTTGGCCCCGGGATCAGTGGCCCATGCGACTCATCCCACTGCTCTCGGGTGAGTCGCAGGTGGCAGCGCAGCAGCTGCCTGTACAGAACCTCCTGGTCTTCGACGACCTGAAGAGGGCCATACTTCAGCGGGTCGGCCGGACCCCAGAACAGCATCGCCAACGGTTCCGCTCACTGGAGTTAGGCGAGTCCGGTCGGCCCTTCGTGATGGCCCAACAGCTCCGGGACTCCTGCCGCAAATGGCTCCTGGCCGAGGGAGGCGACGTGGAGCAAGTCATCGATCTGGTGGTGCTGGAGCAGTTCATAACTCGGCTGCCCAAAAGAACAGCCGAGTGGGTCCAGTGCCACCGCCCCACGTCGCTGGACTCGGCCATCCACCTCGCGGAGGACCACATGGTGGCGTGCCCAGGGTCGGCGAACCCCTTCCATCTGCCTCTCTCTCTCCTTCTCTTCCATCCTCCTCTCTCTCTAAGCCTGTCCCTCTCCCCAGGTCTCGTCCGCCCGGCCCTCCTCGTGTCCCGCCCCGGGGCGGGGCGGGACTGAACAGGGATTCTTTTCCGGACCTCGGGTCCCGCCCAGGGGGGCGGGACCATCTGCTGCCGGGCTGGACCCCACTCCTGCTTCTCCCCTCTCTCCGCGCCAACCATTTAACCCTCTCCCTGCCACGAGAGCGGCGGGCAGGTCTGGGCCGGCCTGTTGGCGTTGCGGGGACCCGGAGCATTTCGTGGACAGGTGTCCGATTATGGAGGTTGGGACGTTGATCCGGGTCCCGGACGTTCCGCAGGCCGCCCCTGGTCAAGCTGGCGGGTACCAAATTCCTGTGAGTATCAAGGGGGGTACCTATCAGGCTTTGGTGGACTCAGGATGTAACCAAACCTCGGTGCATCAAAGCCTGATTTCATCCGGGGCATTGGATACAAGCCGCATGGTTAGGGTTCGGTGTGTGCACGGGGATGTGGTGAAATATCCTATAGTGCCAGTCATTATCCAATTTAGGGGACAAAAGCATAATGTTGAGGTGGCAGTTAACCCGCACCTCCGGCATCCGATAATTTTGGGGACGAATTGGCCTGCGTTTAATAAATTATTGGGTTGTTTGTGCTCGGATGCCTCTTGGAATAAAAATTCGCCGGGTAAGGATGTGCGCGTGCAGGTGGGGGAGACTGACCAGGGACCAATGAGTACTGCCTCAGGGGGACAGAGCGAAATCGGGAGACTAATTCTTTCGGATCGCGATGACTTCCCCCTGGAGCAGTCTCAGGATGAGACGTTAAAACACGCTTTTGAAAAGGTCAGCACTATCGATGGTCAGCCTCTCCAGCCTGGACGCCCACTGAATTATCCGTATTTTGCGATCATAAAGGATAGGTTGTATCGAGTGACCCAAGACACTCAGACAAAGGAGGATACAACTCAGTTATTAGTTCCAAAGAGCCGCAGGGAAATGCTTTTCCACGCGGCTCATTCTAATCCAATGGCTGGTCACTTAGGACAAACGGCAACACTAAATCGCCTCATGACCCGATTCTTTTGGCCGGGCATTCACGAGAACGTGCGCAGGTGGTGTGCGTCTTGTCGTGAATGTCAGTTGGTGAATCCACCGGCCGCTCCAAAAGCGCCTTTGCGCCCCTCCCATTAATGCAGGTCCCCTTCGAAAGAATTGGTATGGACCTCATCGGGCCATTAGAGCGATCAGCAAGGGGGCATCGCTTTGCATTAGTCATTGTGGATTATGCAACGCGATACCCTGAAGCAGTGGCTCTCCGCAACATTTCCGCTAAGAGTGTTGCGGACGCACTGTTTAGTTTAATCTCCCGAGTGGGGATTCCGAAAGAAATCCTCACTGACCAGGGCACGGCGTTTATGTCACGCACGTTACGCGAACTCTACGAATTGTTGGGCGTTAAATCGATTCGTACCAGCGTCTTTCACCCACAAACGGACGGGCTGGTCGAACGTTTTAACCGCACGCTTAAATCCATGGTTCGTAAGTTCGTTAGGGAAGACGCCAAAAATTGGGATAAGTGGCTAGAACCCCTGTTATTTGCAGTACGAGAAGTCCCGCAAGCCTCCACGGGGTTTTCCCCCTTCGAGCTTCTCTTTGGACGCCAGCCCCGCGGGGTGCTGGATGTCCTAAGAGAGACTTGGGAGGACGGACCGTCTCAGGCTAAAAACGAAATTCAGTTTGTGATGGACTTGAGAGCAAAACTCCACACTCTGGGGCGGCTATCCATGGAGAATTTGTTACAAGCCCAACACAAACAGAGCCAACTGTATGACAGGGGAACTAACTTACGCAAATTTTCACCGGGAGATAAAGTGCTTGTATTGCTCCCTACTTCAAGCTCAAAATTATTGGCAAAGTGGCAAGGACCGTTTGAGGTTACACGGCAAATTGGGGATCTCGATTATGAGGTAATACGGTCGGATAGGAGAGGAGCACGTCAAATTTACCACCTCAACCTCCTTAAAAAATGGAATGAGGCGGAATCAGTGATGCTGGCGACGGTGATTAGCGGGGAGGATGATCTCGGGCCAGAGGCGAATGTCAAAAAACAATCCCTCGCTCTGGCTCCAGGGGGAGATCACCTCTCGCCCTCCCAGCTCACTGATTTATCTAAGTTACAAGCAGAGTTTGCTGACGTGTTTTCTCCCCTACCGGGCCGTACTGACCTCATTCAGCACCACATCGAGACAGAGCCGGGCGTGGTGGTTCGCAGCCGGCCTTATAGGTTGCCTGAACACAAAAAAAAGGTAGTTCAGGCAGAATTAGGGGCAATGCTTGAAATGGGAGTAATAGAAGAGTCCAGCAGTAACTGGGCGAGCCCGATAGTTTTGGTTCCCAAGACGGACGGCTCAGTTCGGTTCTGTGTGGACTATCGCAAGGTGAATGCAGTGTCGAAATTCGACGCGTATCCAATGCCACGGGTGGACGAACTGCTTGACCGGCTCGGTACGGCTCGATTTTATTCGACACTGGACTTAACAAAGGGATATTGGCAGATCCCCTTGTCGCCATTATCCAAAGAAAAGACAGCTTTCACGACGCCGTTTGGATTGCACCAATTTGTTACACTTCCGTTCGGGCTGTTCGGGCACCGGCTACCTTTCAGCGGCTCATGGATAAAATTTTGCGGCCCCATGGTGCATATGCTGCTGCCTATCTGGATGATATTATTATCTTCAGTAATGACTGGCAGCGGCATATGCAGCATTTGAGGGCCGTCCTGAGATCGCTGAGGGGGGCTGGGCTCACGGCCAACCCGAAGAAGTGTGCAATTGGGCGCGTGGAAGTAAGGTATCTGGGCTTCCACTTGGGGCATGGACAGGTGCGTCCCCAAATTGATAAGACCGCAGCAATTGCGACTTGTCCGCGCCCCAAGACCAAAAAGGAGGTTAGACAGTTCCTCGGGCTGGCGGGATATTATAGAAGGTTTGTACCTAATTATTCGGACCTCACCAGCTCGTTGACTGATCTAACTAAAAAGGATGCACCAGATACGGTCCAGTGGACGGAGCTGTGCCAGCAGGCCTTTACCCAAGTGAAGGCTGCTCTATGTGGCGGGCCACTGCTTCATTCTCCTGACTTTTCTCTCCCCTTTTTGTTGCAGACTGACGCGTCGGACAGGGGGCTGGGTGCTGTCCTGTCCCAGGAGATAGAGGGGGAGGAACGGCCGGTGCTGTACATTAGCCGTAAGCTCTCCAAGAGAGAAGCTAAGTACAGCACCGTAGAAAAAGAATGTCTTGCCATTAGGTGGGCCGTCCTCACCCTCCGTTATTATCTCCTGGGACGGGAATTCACCCTCTGTTCGGACCACGCTCCTCTGCAGTGGCTCCACCGCATGAAGGATACCAATGCGCGGATCACCCGTTGGTATCTAGCTTTACAGCCCTTTAAGTTCAAGGTGGTCCACAGGCCGGGTGTTCAGATGGCTGTGGCCGATTTCCTCTCCAGAAATGGGGGGGGGGCTGCAGGCCGGATGGCTCCCCGGCCTGAGTCGGGCGGTGGGGGTATGTGGCGAGGGGGGCGTGGTTCAGCGAGGTCTGTAACTGGAGAGAGTGTCGGGAGACGCGTGGTAAGTGAGGGGGTTAAATGTAAATTACAAACACCTGTTTCTCATTCCAGTAATTGGCGCGGAGGCAGGATAAAACACCAGGAGAAGCAGGAGTGTGGGAGAGAGAGAGGGACTGCTGACTGAGACACTGAGCACGACAACAGCACTAGAGAGAAGCCCTATTGTGGATTGTTTATACCGTTCTGGAGTGAAGCCCTGTTGTGGATTGTTTATTTTCGTTGTTGTGCGGTGCACAGACTTTTTTTGGACATTTTTCATTTTACGAAATAAAGCTCAGTCAGCAGTCAAAAGCCGACCCTTTGTCTTCTTCCTTCCCCACGAACTTGAACATTACTACACTCTGAAACTAAGGCCCGGTTTCACAGACAGGATTAGGCCTTCGTTCAGTGAGAGTGTTTAAGTAGCTTTTATAAACATTAACAAGGGAAAAATTACTGGTGTGCATCTTGAGACAGAACAATGGCACTGACATATTTTAAGATATGTCAGTGCAAGTTACTTTCAGTTGAAACAGCTCAAACATGCATCTTAGTCTGCGACTAGGCTTAAGCCCTAAGGGGCGGTCACACTGCACTTTTCCTTCCATTGACTTCCATTCAAACGCATGCGAATGCGTCAGACCGGAAACGCAAGCTCGTGCGAAGAATTTCACTGCGTTCCAAAGTTCAAGTTTGGTGAACTCTGACCTGCGAATTCACATCACGTGAAGACGTGCGACCAGTAGAAGATTGATTCGTCACGGCATGACCTCTTGGCTGAATTAAAAGAATTATATTTTTTGCAGTAAAGTCGAGTAGGTTCTATATTTTTACATTTTGAATGTATTGCTTTAAGTTATGTGTTGAATTCATGTTTATAAAAAAGACGTTGTAGACCATGACGTCATATCACGACCGTTACAGCATCCGAAAAAAATTTGCACGTTCAAAGTCTAGTGTGACCGCGGCTTTATTTGTGAAACCGGGGGCAAATGAATTTCATACATATAATCACACACAATTTACTTTACATGACGATAATACTTTTGAAGTATTACTTAACATGTAGTAAGGACATATTAGCCATTATTTAAAGTTGATTAAACATTTGAAGGATCCAAATTTCATGTGATAAATAAGCAAAAATGAACTAGTAATCAAAAATTTAGCAACCCATATGTAATTTGTGTAGTAATCTACGTCATCGATTAAGATCTTTTTTTTGTTTTGTAATTCATCTATTAAATGTTTATATATATATAGCCTACATATATTACAAAATTACAAAATTAGGTTTGTAGCTGTAAAAGAGCATTAATGTTTTTGTTTAAATATTGCTAATATGTCCATGCTGTACTTTTTTAGAATCTGGTGTAAAAGTTACTACTTAATACTTATATCCTCATTAATTATGGCACTTGATGTATTTTACAATAATTATTGGTTTATTCTGGTCAATAAACAAATATCAGTCAACAAGTGTCATAATTCATGTGGATATTGGGGGGTTGAATTCATCTTTATTGCACTATTTTAGCATTTTATAACTGTAAAAGTAGCATTGATTAAACAGTTTCTAGCTTACCCTTCAGGCATGGGCGTACAGCACACCCCGGTGCGTGGGGGGCCCTACCCTATAAGACTTTTCTCAGAATTGTTTTTATCTCACACTTCTAATTTTGACACACAGTTGTGACTATATATCATGCCATTCTGAGGGGGAAAAAAGTCCACTGACAAGGTTTGTACTGTAAATTTGCTTGACTATTAAAGGTGAGATATTTTATCCTATTGAAAGAGTGATCTGACATAAAAGCTCACTTTCAGCAGTTATTTTATCTGTGGTTCGTAACATTTCTTACAGATTTCTGCTCGTTGTAAATACAGATAAATTAGCACAGTACCAGTACATAATCAGAGATTGCATTTGTGAATTAGTCATACCGTCTTTTTATTAATTGTGAAGCTGTGGGTACTTACTAGTTAATACTTACTTAATAGTTAGTACTTACTTAATAGTTACTTCAAAAGTAGAAAAATATATGCTATAATAGTTTTGAGTTTCTAAGCTACTTTAGTGTTAAATCACAGGACAGCGCTGACAACTAGTTTCTGCGTTCCTCTCAGTGTGCGCAATCTTCACGTTTTGCACAGCTACTGTTTGTATGAGTGTTAGTGCCACAATGCAGATGTGCGAGCATGGTAGCTCGATATAATAATTATTGTTGAACTGCCATTCTGTTTCAATCAGGGTATCTTCCGTTCATTCCATATCCGTTTTCAGATCAGAAAACGGAAAACGAAAAAACAAATCGTTTTTTAATTTATCGTTTTCGTCATAAAATGGAAAAAGATTAAAATGGATTTTAAAAACAAGGAATTTATACATTTTTATATATTTTGTTCCTCAATCTTACGTGTTAAAACTAAAATGTGAAAAATGAAAAAAAGAAAATCTTAAAAAGCTGCATTTTCAACCTTTTCTGAGTAGCATTTGCAAAGGTCAACGGCAGGGGGGGCAAAGACGCGGGGCAAAGGGGGCAAAGGCGCGGCAATGGATTAAAATGGCATCTTTAGCAGGGCACGCAGATGTGATCATCAGTATGATAAATAATAATATGACTTATGAAAACATTTCTGCGCACTTATCCCAAATGGGCGTACAAAAATGTTCTGCAATGAGTGTTCGCAGATTTTGCAGCGCACTCAACGTGAGAAGACGCGGCCACTTTGATGATAGCCATCTAGAGCTGGCAGTGGCCAGCGCTATAAATGAGGTGAGTTTATGAACTATTTTTGAACTTTTATGAAAGGGGACATTTGTCATGAATGTAGTAGCCTACATTACGCAAAAACATTAAGCCTGCAAAGGCAAATATTGTTAACCTATTGCTGATCATGATGATTCTTTCGCATTTGCATTTATTGTATATCTTGCATGGCTTAATTTTGGAAGCCCGTTTCCGCCACTAAATAAAAAAACATAAAAAGATTAATTGCGACTTTCTATCTCAGAATTCTGACTTTTTAAGTCGCAATTGCGAGATATAAAGTCAGAATTCTGAGATATAAAGTCGCAATTAATCTTTTTACGGAAACGGGCTTCCATACGTAATGTAGTTACTGCGTGATTATGTCATTTAGCTAATTGTCATGCCATTTGCTGCTCATGGTTTGAGTATCGATATTTTGCCTTTTCTACAGAGCACAAGAAATGCAACACAACATAATTTCTTATAAAATCCGTAAAGGCATTTAAAGAACCAAATTAGCCAGATATATGCAGGATGACAAGGTCTGGCACGACATACAATCTCAGTTATATACACGCACGCACGCACACACACACACACACACACACACACCTATCATTACTGGGATTCTCCATAGGCGTTTTTATACTGTACAAACTGTACAGTACAAACTATCCCTACGCCATCACAGAACATTTTTACATTATCAAAAAATATAATTCTGTATGATTTATTAGCTTATTTCATCATGGGGACCAAACAAATGTATTATTTGTATTGTACTATACTTGTGGGTACTACACACTAGTTTAATGCAATACTAGTGATTTGTATCATGAAAACATAATATTAAATAAAATATGTAATATATATGCAAACATAACGTAATAATATATGAAAACATAATATTTTATTCTTTGTTCAACAGGTGGGGCCAACATTTGGGCGCACATTTATGACAGGTTACCTGTCATCAAAAGGCATACATGCAGGTGAAGTTAGGGTTGGAAAAGCGCTTCGACAGGTTCATCAACCATATAATGAATTGCGACATAAGGTTGGCATTACCCTGTCTTTAAGGCATTTAACTGAGTTACTAGATAGTTACCTAATCATTTTAAGTGAAAGTTTATTAATTAAATATTATTATTATTCCTGGGTAATACTGAAATGTGGTGGCAGTGCTGTTATAATGGCTTGTTTTGTGAACTATTAGGGTGTACGCAATCTGAATCCAGTGCCCTACCATGCAGAATACATGGGACATAAACTACATTTGGACAAAAATGAGAAGCTGGTGATGTTTGGAGTGACACATGTTGTAGCAGTGGATGGCTTCAGCAGCCAAATAGTGGCTCATAACACCATGCCTGTTAAAAACAACTTAACAGTCTATCAGAAAGTTTACAGGTAAATACAAGCCCCACTAACATTTATTCTTTTTGTGTCAGTCTTAAATGAATGGTTCTCAATTCCTGACCTGAGTGATCACAACACTACACTTTTCAGATGTCACACTGCAACAATTTTTGAGTCCCTGACAGTATATTGCTTTAGGCCCCGTACCCATTCAAAATATAGTATTACGTTACTTGGCCCTTTTGAACAATTTAAAATAGGTGTTAAATGAGACACCCGGTCATTTGTTCTGACTGGAATTGAGAATTAGTATCATCGACTAATTCAGCATGTTTTAAACATTTAGACTGCACTGCCTCAGTTTTTGAAGCCAAGATTTTCTTTCAGAGAAGCAGTGACAAAAAACGTCATATGGGATCAAATCCGTGTTGACCACGGAAAAGAGTTCTACAGGGAGTGCAGAATTATTAGGCAAGTTGATTTTTTGATCATATTTTTTTTCCAAGTACATTTTACCAATTCCAATCCACATCAATCATAATAACTACTATTAATATTGTTTTTAATCATTTATAAGTGATACATAATTGTTCATGAAGGCTGGAAATGAAAAATGCCTTATATTCAGGTGTGCAGAATTATTAGGCAAGTTGATTTTCTGATCATATTTTTTTTCCAAGTACATTTTACCAATTCCAATCCACATCAATCTTAATAACTACCATTAATATTGTTTTTAATCATTTATAAGTGATACATAATAGTTCATGAAGGCTGGAAATGAAAAACGCCTATTATTCAGGTGTGCAGAATTATTAGGCAGGTTTTCTTTTACAGGCCAAATGAGCCAAAAAAGAGATTTAACTCAGACTGAAAAGTCAAAAATGATTAAATACTCATGAGAAGGACGCAATACTAATGCAATACTAGAAATTGCAAAGTTAAAGCATGACCAATGGACAGCAAAACGCTCATTGGGTCAGCGGGGTCAGACAAAAACAGGTGGAAAAGAAAAGACGCATGTTAACTGCAAAAGAATTAAGAATTAAGGTGAAGAATTAAGTGTGAAACCATCAGGAACCCTTTAGTCTCCAGCGCCACCATTTTCCAGAGCTGCAACCTACCTGGAGTCTCCAGAAGTGCAAGGTGTCAGGATCTCAGAGACTTAGGCTAGCTAAAGAATCCTAAAAAATGACCCGCTCTTAATAAAAATCACAAGCTGAAGTGTTATAAAATACATGAAGACTGGGTTTTTATAGGCCTTATAGACAGACAGATTGAGAGTGACTCCTGAAGGACCAGCACCACATCCTCTTGTACCACCGTTTGAAGAATTCATCTTCCAAATCTGACAGTAAGTTTTAGAAGATCATTTTAGTCCATATCTGCAAGACGGACATTTCAGGATAAGAGATGGACTAAAAGTGAACTCCACACCTTACTGTCAGATTTTGGAAGATGAATTCTTCAAACGGTGGTACAAGAGGATGTGGTGCTGGTCCTTCAAGAGTCACTCTCAATCTGTCTGTCTATAAGGCCTATAAAAACCCAGTCTTCATGTATTTTATAACACTTCAGCTTGTGATTTTTATTAAGAGCGGGTCATTTTTTAGGATTCTTTAGCTAACCTAAGTCTCTGAGATCCTAACACCTCACACTTCTGGAGACTCCAGGTAGGTTGCAGCTCTGGAAAATGGTGGCGCTGGAGACTAAAGGGTTCCTGATGGTTTCACACTTAATTCTTAATTATTTTGCAGTTAACATGCGTCTTTTCTTTTCCACCTGTTTTTGTCTGACCCCGCTGACCCAATGAGCGTTTTGCTGTCCATTGGTCATGCTTTAACTTTGCAATTTCTAGTATTGCATTAGTATTGCGTCCTTCTCATGAGTATTTAATCATTTTTGACTTTTCAGTCTGAGTTAAATCTCTTTTTTGGCTCATTTGGCCTGTAAAAGAAAACCTGCCTAATAATTCTGCACACCTGAATAATAGGCGTTTTTCATTTCCAGCCTTCATGAACTATTATGTATCACTTATAAATGATTAAAAACAATATTAATGGTAGTTATTAAGATTGATGTGGATTGGAATTGGTAAAATGTACTTGGAAAAAAAATATGATCAGAAAATCAACTTGCCTAATAATTCTGCACTCCCTGTATATGTGCCTGTATATGCAAGAGCTGCTGTCCAGACACAGATACAATACAAACAGGCAACCATATGTCCAGACAAAATCATCAGAGGTAAGTTTTTCCTACCACAATAAAAACCTCACCTGAAGTTCATCATTTTCAAAATACAATATTGTACTGTATCCATAGAACCTCAAAGTTGAGCGAATATGGCCAGAAATAAATAACAGAGTCAACTATCCCCTGAAAGAAGCCCTGCTGCAACTTCAAGACCAAGAAGAGATCAGCATGGAGGACAACACAACAAAATTTTGTGTATCCAATCTTACCTGTCAGGTTTCCTCAATTGGGCTTGAACGAACTGTGCTATCATGGAATGCACATAGAATTGCAGGTATTTCAAAACATGCATGACAGGCTGTTTTCTTTTTTGGTTGTAACAATGTAAACATTCAGCATGACGGTAACACTTTACAATAAGGTTGTATTAGTTAACATTAGTTAATGCATAGGTTAACGTTAACTAACCATGAACAAAACCTCTGTTCAGCATTAGTTAATGTTTGTTAATGTTAACTCACGCATGTATTAATGCATCTATTCATGTTAACAGTGCAAGTAGTTAACATTTGTTAATGCATTAGTTAACATTAACTAACCATGAACAACACCTCTGTTCAGCATTAGTTAAACTTTAACACGCATATTTGTTCCTGTGAACAACAATATTAGTTAATGCATTAGGTAGTCATTGTTAACGTTAAATCACGCATATATTAATGAATCTATTCATATTAACAGCACAAGTAGTTAACATTACTTAATGCATTAGATAACATGAACTAATCATGAACAATGCTTCTTATTCAGTCTTAATGTTTTAAGGTTAACTTACTGTACTTGCATTGGTTTATGTAGCAGTTGACACATTTCTAACTCTCCACTCACTCACACTAAATTAAGGTAAAATAAGGTAAAAAATACCATTGTAAATATAATTCTGTACCTAACAGATATGTTGTTCATGTTTATAGCATTATTTATTAACATTTATTAATGGAAAGGCATTGTACACTATTTCAACATTAATTTGTTACTAACATTTGGACCCTTTATTAACTGACTTACCATTAACAAAAATATAATTCTTATTGTAAAGTGTACACTATTTCAACATTAAAGTGCAATTTGTTGACCATCTGAACATTAACATTTATTAATGAATTTGTGAACCTTATATGTACACTGTTCAACATTAATGTTTATATGACCCTTTATTAACATGACTTTACATTTATTAATATGAACCTTATTGTAAATGACTTACATTCATGTGTTACAAATTTGTTGACCCTTTATTAACGACTTACCATTAACAAAGCATTTATTAATGGAATTTGTGAACCTTATTGTAAAGTGTACACTATTTCATCATTAACTGATGAGTTACTAACATTTGTAGACCCTTTATTAACATGACTTACCATTAACAAAGCATTTAGTTAGAAATGTTCACTCTTAGTGTGTCAACCACTACATAAACTAATGTAAATATGTACAGTAAGTCAACCTTAAAACATTAAGGCTATTTACAGGCATTGCCCATTATTTCATATTATCTAATGCATTAACTACTTACGCTGTTAACATGAACAGATGCATTAATATGTTAACGTTAACAATGATTAACTAATGTTGAACAAAGGTGTTGTTAATGGTTAAGTAATGTTAACTAATTGCATTAATGTTAATTGTGCAGTTAACATGAATACATGCATTAATATATGCGTGTTAAGGTTAACAAACATTAACTAATGCTCAACAGAGGTGTTGTTAATGTTAACTAATGCATTAACTAATGTTAACGACTTGCACTGTCAACGTGAATACATGCATTAATATATGCGTGAGTTAACGTTAGCAAACATTAATGCTGAACAGAGGTGTTGTTCATGGTTAGTTAATGTTACCGCATTAACTAATGTTAACTAATACAACCTTATTGTAAAGTGTTACCAAAATGGCTTACAAATTATTTTGTATAATTGCACCATTGTCAAGCAACGTGTAGATAACAGCAATTTCATGCTCAAGTTGGCTTTTGTTTGAAATTTTTTTAGATATTTCTTGTTTATATATTAATTATGGCACTGCTATTGTAGGAAAAGGGATACCAAACATCTTGGCTGAAGGTGGGTGTCCAGCAAAGATTTCTGAGGAACTCCTTTCACAGGCTTCTG
The DNA here is from genome assembly GCF_018812025.1 of Megalobrama amblycephala. NCBI lineage: Eukaryota > Metazoa > Chordata > Actinopteri > Cypriniformes > Xenocyprididae > Megalobrama > Megalobrama amblycephala. Next base: position 33,253,737 of record NC_063063.1, read on the forward strand.
TCGTTGCAGACATGTACCAGCAAGATGTGGGGACGTGTCTAACAAGAACATCAACATTTGGGACAGATCCCTTTTCTTGTGAGGAAGACAGAGCCCAAGCAGAGGACGATTTTGCTGATCATTACCCAGACATTACACTGTGCTTTGACCAGGCTGTAAATTATGACTTCACACCATTTAAAGAAGCCATATTACACCTCATAAACGTGACAAGACATTACTCATGAAGATTTCTTTAAGAATAACAGGAACAAGACATTTATCATAAAACTAACATTTATTACAAATGTCTGAATAACTTAAGTTTACATCACATAGGCATAATCAACTGTATTAAAATAAAGCTGTATTTTGAGGTATAAAATTCACAAGGATCAATAAAGTAAAAAGATCAATAAAGTACAATCTAGTGCTGCATCTTACTTTCAACAAACATTGAACTTGACACTGAAACGGTGTTATTCAGTTTATAACTTGCATTCGGCTTATAACCAACACCAGTCACTAATAAAGAGCTGCCAAATTAGTGTCATTATGAAACAGTTAAACCTGACACTAATAACAGTGGTAAACTTTGTCGTTTGTGTTTACGGTTTTTAAACTTTGATAAAATCACCAAAAGCAGACAATGCACCATCAATTCCTGTGACTCTGTAGGTGTTCTCCCTCGAGTTGTCTGCTCTGCATTTAACACAAGTGTTGGCATTTCGCTGCCACTGATCTATGCACACTTTGCATGCAATGAGACTATGACAGCAAACTGCGAAAACAGGATCATTCATGGGCCCTAGAAATTTAAAATAAAGAACATTACTTGTTAGTCCTTTTAAAATATTTCTTGGATTTTAATACAGAGTAAAGTGTGTAGCAACTCATAATGTAAAAACTACATGCAATGTACATTATTGTAATAAAATGTTCATAAAGTATTAATTTTCTCAAAACAAAATCTTGGGCTCATGTAATAATTTGTACATTTGAGAAATGTATTACATAAACTCACCAAAAACATGTAATTTTTTATTGTAATAGCTTTTATAATAAAAACATTTACCTTACAGTACATTTTTAAAAATCTAAATCCAGTCTTGAACTAAACCTATGTAATGCAGCACGCTCACACACACCCCTCATTGCTATAATGATACTGTAGGGGGTTTTACAACATTTTTACAGTGTTGGTATTTAACGGGGTCATATAATAGTATGTATACCATATGTATTCAAGAAGTATAAGTAGTAGTAGTTATAATAATAATAATAATAATAATAATATTGATAACAGTATCAGTAATGTTGTGGATTTTTTAAATTTTTTAAAATTTATTGTAAAGGAATATGATTGCATTGTTTAATAAAAATATCATAATAATAATTGCATCAATATTTAAAGAATTTTACAGGTAGTTTAAGACTGGAATTAGAATTTTTTAAAAATTTACTGTAAAGAAAAGAAGCTATTACAATAATGAAGATATGACGTTTTTAGTGAGTTCATGTAATAAATTTCTCATAATCTAAAATTTCCATTATGATCACAAGATTTTATTACGTTTTGATGAGATTACATTATGAACATTGTATTACAATAATAATGTAATACTTATTACATTATGAGTTGGTACAGTGTGGAAAGTGTATTAACAGTTTAGGTCACAAAATACTACTTTGGCTATCAATAAATCTTGTAGTGGTGAAATTATCTTTACAAACCTTTGCAAATAATGCAAGAAAATGCATTTTTGATTGCTGTACGTTCTTCATCTGTGAAATACAGAATAAAATGTCTGCGTGCCAAAGTCAGCTCCGATAATCCTCTGATGGCCTGTGCAACCTCTGGCAGTTCTTGGGAAGCCAACACCACCTCTTCAATTCTTTCTAGGACCTCTGGTAGCTGGCTGTCATCATCCCGTTGGCTGAGGAAAGAAATTACAATGAGCACTATGTTTTTCATATGTTTAAGTCCGATAAATGTCAGTAACTAACATGATCAAAATATCAGCTATTTTACCTTATTCTCCTCCTTTTGGATCTCATTTCCAAGAACTGTTGTTCAGACACAGCAAAAACCTTCCTAGAGTTTTGTTTCCAGTATGCAGATCCTGAGAAAATCAGTCATATTTTGAAACATTTTATTTTTAGTCAAGATTAAACAAGTTAAATAATTTTATAATAGAAAAATACTACAATGGAGACCCAAAAACAAGGCTACATCATAACCTGATGTAATTCCCTAACTTTGAGGGTCAGAAAAAAAAAGTCAAGTAATTTTATGTGCATATTATTGTAAATTAAAGCCAACATTTAAATTACTATTATTATTACTTTTTTTTAATCATACTTATACTGCTTAGGTATATAGAACTACTACCACTTCATTTGAATCGACTGGTATTATATTTCTCTGACCTTACTGGTGTTTTCATTAATGTGTTTTTCTTAGATATTTATAGATTGTAGTCAATCTCATTTTATGCAGTTACCTTTTGTTCCCTCTGTATCGAGGATTTCGTTCCCCTGGCCATCAGTCAGTATCATACCATCTTCTGATCCAATAGCATCCTGGACTTTTGCCAAGATTGCCAGGAACGGATGCCTCATATTCGTGAAAACGGATCGCCACAGTCTTCTGAGGTGTCCATTTTCCACCCACCAGATCAGCAAGAAAAACATTCCTTAACATTAAAAGATGTTTCTGTTAATTTCCAAAGTCCACCCAATCTTCCTATATCTTAGAAAAATGCAATGTGAAATTACAGTGCAAAGTCTCAGTATATTTCTAGATTTAATAATTCAGGAAGCCATACAAGTATATTTATAAATAAAGAAAATAATAAAATACATTAGAAAGACCTTTGCAAAAAAAAAAACAAAAAAAAAAATTACGTTAGAATTTCCAGTTTGTGTATACTAAAACCCATTTCATTTGTGCGTCACTGCCTATGAAGAAAGCAAGAGTATGCGCATGAAATAATAAAGAACTATTTGCTCAAAATTATAAAGAAATTGAGTATGGATGTGCATGGATTAATCTACTGAAAATGTTTTTTTTGTAGGGTGGTTTAAATCACGGCCTTATGTCCGCTTTAAAGCATTCACTGTGACGGCCGGAAAACCGCAACATGAATGGACTGATGGCTGTGTGCATCGTTCTTTTTGCCATAAAAAAGGCTGACAGTAAAAAAGTGCTTAAAAAGTGCTCAAAATGTGCCTTTCATTATAGCAACACGACATATTTCAAGTACTTATGTCCATTTTAACGAATTTAACTGGCATCCAAAAAAATCGCACTGGGAAACGGGCTCATGTGTGCATTGTCATAATGCCACGTTTAATGGTTCATGGATAAACTTTACTTAGCAGTAAAAATGATAAAAATTTGGATTTCGTTTGGATAGTAGAATATATTAGTATTGTCCCATAATAAATGTATAATGTAAGCCAGCTATAATTTCGGATTTCATAACGCCCCTTAATTAAACCACTTTGTCGTATTTAACGCATCCTTACATGACCCTTTTTTTGCAAAGGTCCCTTTAGAGGCTCCGTACAAAACTGCAATGAACTAATTGCTGTGACATATACCATTTGTCAAATTGTCAATTTCTTACATTCTTACATCGTTATACCACAAAAACACCAACCAAAATTGTCTAATAATACTGCGGTCATGAGCACAACAACGTTTGTTGAACTCACCTTTGAAAAGGTTTTGTCATACCGGCTCGCGGCGCAGCCAAAGATGGCTGCGAAGCAAAACCAGCGGCCGCACTGGGTCGTTGAAATGTAAAGCGCATAGACCCAGACCCAGCTCCAGCTCCAGCCCCAGTCCCAGCCCCAGCCATGGGTCTAGCACTTGACTCCACAGATTGCGCCTCCACGGTATCTCCGTGGACTTCGTAATGTCCTCTTGGAGCAAGATGAATACTATTAAAATATCCACCCTCTCCAGCGAAGATTGCTATGTTGGTATCATCGGTGATGTAAACACTGGAACTGCACACCTTAAATTAAAATGAATAGTTGTCTGTAAGATTATATAGTTTTATTCCATTGTAATATTTTATAATAATTTGCACACGTAGTGATGGGCAAACTCGGCCCTTTCAGGCCACTGCATGCAGAGTTCAGCTCCAACCGTGATAAAACTCACCTGCCTGTAGCCTTCTAATCATGAAAACTATGATTAGCTCAGGTGTGCTTGATTAGGGATGAAGCTAAACTCTGCAGGACATGGCCTGGAAAACCTGGATAGGTGATACATTTGATCTAAATTAAAAGATAGAAATCATTACCTGAAATATACGGCCAATTTTATCAGTTGTCATGTCTTCGTCCTTTAATGTTACTCTCTTAGTACCCTTAAAAAGCGTGTAAGTGTCCATGATGAAGTCTCGGCATCCGCACGTGCTTCTTCTTCTAGCATGACCATCCGTACGTGCTATTGGTTTCCATTATTCTCAAAGTTCCGGCGCGTGAACTTCCGGTTCCGGGTCACATAGTTTAATTGAGAAATCAAAATGTCAGATTCCATTTTTGGGCTAATATTCTAAAATCTGTTATTTAGAGAAGATTGGTCGTGTGGTAGAATGGAAAAATATAATTTTATGTAAATATTAAACCAAGACAATAAAATGATAAATTAAAAAACGATTTGTTTTTTCGTTTTCCGTTTTCTGATCTGAAAACGGATATGGAATGAACGGAAGATACCCTGATTTGTTTCAATAGTATTATTTAACCTGGTATTTAACTTGGTTCAAAAAATTGAATAATTGGTAATCATATTAATTATTGGCAATTACGTCATTATCAAGTATAGTACAAGAGACCTGAAATTTATCCAACCTCTGTAACATTTGGTATTGCATGATTTTTTTTTAAAATGCATTATTAACGATTTGAATTCATCAGCTTGCATGACCATATGTACACATAGGAGGTAGTCAAGTTGGTAAATAGGTAGGGGTGTGACGAGATCTCGTGGCACGAGATTTCTCGTCGAGGCGAAAAGTAGTCTCGTGATGTTGCCATGACAGAGTGTTAGGATGATTAGGAAAGAATATGCTACCGCTACGTTTACATTTTGCCTCCACTGTCGTTTTGCTTTGTATTTAAATAAAAAAAAACATTTAATTCAGTTGGATAACGGTCGCCGCCGCTCCATATTTACAGAGTACGCGCGACCGTTTAAAAGTGAAAGTAAACGCGCGCGCGCATTCAAACGTGATTTCAATACCCCGCATTTTGAAAGCGGCTCACTGATGAATACAGATATCTCTCAATATGAAAGCTATTTTAGGCTGGGCAGTGTAGTTGTAACCATCTCTCAGCTCTATATCAAAGAAAAATTTGGTCTTATTTGATCTTTGAATATTGAGAGAGTGCGATTATGGTTGCACTTATTGTAAAGTGTTACCATAAAAACGAATACAGTTTTCTCTTCTTATTATTTACTAGTACAAACAATAAGGTTTCATTTGTTAACATTAGTTAATGCACTGTGAACTATCATGAACTAACAATGAATGACTATTTTTATCAACTAACAAAGATTAATAAATACTGTAGCAAATATATTGCTTGTTGTTAGTTGATGTTGGTTAATACATTAATGTTAATAAATGAGACCTTATTGTAAAGTGTTACCATTTTTATTTATACTGTTTTTATTTCTGTGATCAGATTGTGGAGAGGAGTTCAGTTAGGAGGTCAAAAGCTGTAGAAGCTCATAATTCATGTACAGTAAGATCTGAAGAGACTGAAATCATACAGGAGGGAAGTCAGTCAGTTGAGTTAGTGGCAAAACCTTTTACATTACTTGAGTATTGTTGTCTTTTACTGCATATGATAATTCAGTCTCAGAAAGTAGAACTGAAATGATATTCATTACAAGATGATTAGTTAAAACATTTCAAATACACCAATATTTTTTCTAGTCATGTATTTCGCCATCTTGTCTCGTCTCGTGAACTCAATCTCGAGTCTCGTCTCGTCTCGTGAGATACTGGTCTCGTCACACCCCTATAAATAGGTATAAGAGATTGCTTTATTTTATGTTATTTTGTTATATTTTTGTTGCTAGAACTACCAAATCTCATAAATGAGGTAAAGATGGCCCTGAAGTCTCAGGGTTCCTCAACGTCGTCAGGCAGCTCTGACTTGGAAGGTGTACAGGGTTTGCCAAAGAGTATTGCAGAGCCCTCCCCACCGAAAGCAGCATCCACAGAACAGGTAGTGCATTAGTTTATCTAGTCAGTGAAGACTGCACTTTTCAATGAAAAATGTGTTAATCAGTAGGCTATCTATATAAAACTACTGCATAATATATATAAAGTACAATACCGCATAATAAATTGTTTTCCTAATCTTCCTAAAACAGGTGGAAATTTCTCCTGGATCTAATGTATTCGTTGACAGACTGGCTTGGGCCGTGGCCCAGAATGCGAACTCCGCCTCCTGTTTTGTGAGAACACTCCTGATGGCAGTGTTCCCAATTGATGTGCTCCTTGTAAGCAATCTTCGAAGAACATCCAGGGATTCTGGGCCACAACGCCAGGCTCTTGACAAAATGAAAGTGGAAGCTATCTACAGTAAGTTTCAAATCAGTTTTATTGTATTGTACTATTGTAGTACAGAGTATTGTAATAATTTAGAGTGAATATCTTTAATACATATTATATTGTTACACTATAGGGTATTTTTAGCATGAAGTGCTGAAACCCTACTGTTGTTGTTATTATTAATATTATTATAATATACAAAGTGAACTACTGGGAGTAAGTTTAGGTTAAAGGGTTAGATCACCCAAAAATGATAATGTCATTTATTACTCACCCTCAAGTCCTTCCACACCTCTAAGATATTCGTTCATCTTCAGAACACAAATTAAGGATTTTTTTCAGATAAAATCCGAGGGTATCTGATCCACACAACGTCAGCACCTTTTGATGTCCAGAAAGATAGAAAAACATAAGGTAGTTAAAAACATGTTTTTAAATAGTCCGTGTGACTACAGTTCAACCTTTTTAAAAAATAAAAAAATTAATGACTTTATTCAACAATTTAAACCTTTTTCAGATGTAGTGAACTCAGCATCACATGCATGTCTCATGCTGATCACATGTTCAGTTTCGACCAATACTGAGTTGGCATTCGGATGTAAACAACGAAGCCTGCACTGAGTTCACTATGTATGACAACGGTTCAAATTGCTGAATAAAGTCATTATTTTTTTGTGTTTGCACACAAAAAGTAGTCTTGTCACTTCATAACATCAAGGTTGAACAACTGAAGTCACTATATTAAACATGTTTTTAATTACCTTTCTGGACGTCAAAGGAGGTGCAATGACGTTGCTACCTATGTGTGGATCAGATACCCTCAGATCTCATCAAAAATATCTTAATTTGTTTATTAAAAATGAACAAAGGTCTTTCGTTTGTGTAACGACACAAGGGGCCACAATAGTGGCAGTCCCTGTCAAACTCACAACTTTCTGATTCTAAACACTGGACCACCCTCATGCTACTGTTGATTTATCTAACTTGATATGTAGTCAAGGACTGTGGGCCACTTTCCTAACAACAGCAATGTTTTGCCTTTTATTTGTTTCATCTCACAGGAGCAACGCTGCAAAAGTGGCCTCATGTGGTGCCCTCCAGCATCGGTGCAACCATAAATGCCAAACTTACCGAAATTAGAATGAAGAATAAAACACAAAAACATCCAGAAACCTTAATGCTATTTGAGAATTGATGGCCATAGCAGTGTGTTAAAGGTATTTTGGTGTTGTTTTTTGTTGTATGTTTTTTTTTTTTTTCCTGAGCAAAGTTCAGTTTGCTATCAAGTTCTAAATGACTCATTGTGGAGTATAATTTGATTTTGTTACTTTGTGTTAAAATAAAATTTCTTCCATCGCAAATTTGTGTGAGTTATTGACTGAAATCATATATGATTAGTACATGCTGAGCTATTGAAATATTGACTGAAAACATGTATGAAAATTATATGTAGACATATAGTGATATTAATGCTGTAATATATGGAATTAGGTGGAAACATATAAAGTTTTAAGAGTAGACACACCATTTCTCTGTTAAAAACATTTAATTTGTATGAAATACATATAAACAAATAACACAAAATGTATAAAAATCAAATATGACTTTAATATGACTAGCATATGATTCTTTCTAAGAACTTTAAATGATTTGCATATGAATTTTATATATTTTCTACTAAAACCATAAACAGTTGTATACTGTTGTCATGTAAAACTCATATAAGACTTTATGCAGTTTTCATATATGACCCAAAAATCACCTATAAGTTGTATGTGTGCTTTTTAGTATGAAAGTGGCCATAATCGGTCTGATTTTGTATATGACATGTATTGGACTTATATGAAACACATAAGGTAATTATGGGCGATTTGAGTAAGGAAGATATATGGTTGCAGTATATGAACCATACAGGTTTTTTTCATATGGGTAATAGTATGCATTTCTGTAACTTCAACCCACAGCTTCACTATTGAGACGAGGCACAGACTGGTAGGACAAATTCTTAAAATCGTTCTTTTGCTGATGCATTTAAATAAATGTTACCGTTCCTATTCATCTGTATGTTCATCTATATTTAGAACTAGCAGAAATCTGTAAGTAACATAACGAACCATAGACAAATAACCAGTGAATAAACTGTTATGTTGTATGTTCCTATGCAGTTTGATAAAGCATGGAATTTGATTTGAGTAATTTGAGTACCAGGTCTGGATAAGTATTGGGAAATAGAACTAAAAAGTTGTCAGATAAAATAATTTGGAGATCAAGTATTTTGAGAAAATCTTTTCAGGTTGAGCGATCTAGCACAGAAAAGCAGGTATACCTGGGTACCAATGACTAAACAGACACATAAAGTGCAGTTCAATCATGGCACACAGTTTATTGTCCAGGGGTACATTATATAATTAGAAAATAAGAAGTGAAACTAACAGTTCAGTGACTGAAGTACATAAAAGGAATATAAGGTAACTCATTACTATGACGTGAGGCCTGCATCTCTTACAGAGAAAGATCACATGATGAAAGGGGCACAGGATGTTTCTAGAATCTCACAATGGCCACTTTAAGACAGAATGTCTTACCTATGGAACATCATTGTGCACATAAGATCTGATTATTGTAGACATACACACACATACACATATATCCTTTTTAAACACTTTGAAGGTTCCATACTTTGTTGTGAACAGGAAAACATGATTCTGTTTGAATATGGTCTCTCAAAAATTATCTCTTCCAATCTTGGTTCTTCCTCTAGGGAGCGCTTAGCTAACTGAACAATATTTTCGCTGAATGATGCAACAGCTTCTGCAACTGAACACTGTAAAACTCTAGAGGTGGTATATCCATTAATAAAATTTGGCCCTTAGTGCATACAGAGGTGTGTAATGAGTTAACACTGTTTGGCTCAATGGGCCATCTATCTTCTGGCTTTGGATAACCCCACCTCACTATTAGAGGTAGTTCCTTCCTCAGCTTAATCAGTATTTTGCTCCTCCCTGTTATGCAGTAAGGTGAATCCCCATTTGAGATTCTATTCTGAATTGGAGCTTGCCTGCTCTCCTGTAGGACAGTGCTTTATTCTCGAAGCGTGTATCCACTGTGGTTAGTAATCTGTCAGAACTCCTGTCCTCGTTTCGGCGATCACTGTAGCTGGTCCAAGATACTTCGGTTCTCCCACCTTTGTCAGTTTCAGGCTTTTGATCAGCATACTCTGTCCTGGAACAAAGGGGTAAGTAGGCTTTTCTAAGGGGAGAGGAAGACACAGAGGAACATCAGCACATACAAAATTCAGTTTCTCAATGAGGGAAGTTACGTAGTCCTCCTGTATCAGCTCCAGATCACCTAGGGAAGTAATGCCTGTGCGGCCTTTGACCCATGGGGTCAGGAAAGGCCTACCCATTAGTATTTCAAACAGCAATAATTTAGTAGTGGAAGATGGAGTCATTCTTATTTCTGTCAACACCATGGGTAGCAAATCTAGCCATTTCTTTCTGGTATCTATGGAGGCTTTTGTGAGCCTTCTCTTGAGGGTTTTGCTTAAGTTGTTCCACATCAGACAATGACTGACAATGTGGAAGGGTGTGTTGAAATGCCAATCAATTGACAATGCTTTGGCCAAGAGCTGTGTTACCCTAGACGCGAATGGCGTCCCATTATCACTTTCAATAGTGGTAGGTATGCCAAATCGAGGAATAATTTCTTTGGTTAGAATCTTTACCACAGACTTAGCATCCTCTTTCGGACATGAGAATGCTTCTGGCCACTTTGAAAATCTATCCACAATTACCAAAAGATATTTCAAATTACCTATTGGCAGCATGTGCGTGAGGTCAATTTGCACATTATGAAACGGTGCTTGTGGATGTGGCAGTGCGTCATGTTTAACTGGTCTGTGCGGATTTACTTTTGCACATGTAAGACATGCATCTAAAACGAGCTTCGCCATTTTGTATACATCTGCGATACAACATAATTGATTGATTACCTGTACTACTTTTGCACAGCTTATGTGTGACAAGCCTTGGTAGTGCCTGATAAGGATTATTAATCCTAACTTCAGAAGTGCTATTCTTCCCTTTTCATCTCTCAAGATCCCATCTTTATCTGAGGCACATCCATGTTTTCCCCAATGCTCCAAGTCAGCCTATGTTGGTTGACTCTGCAGGATCTTAATGTCAACGTTAGGTATATTAGTTATATGCGTAGTCATAGTTACCTGACTCTGATTACCCACAACAAATTTCGATTTAATTTGGGCCTTTGCTGCTTCCTTAGCGGCTTCATCTGCGTTTCTGTTTCTGCATCTTATTCATCATCCCCTGGTGCTTGACCTTTTAACCTGTACTATGGCCACTTCGGAGGGTAACTGTACTGCCTTAGTCAATTGTCCTATTAGGTTAGAGTGTGCTATGGGTTTGCCATCTGCTGTTTTAAAGTCTCTAGCTTCCCATGTTTTAGCAAAATGATGCACCACCCCCCATGCATACTTTGAATCAGTGTAAATAGTTACACGTTTTCCTGTCATCAGTTCAGATGCTCAAATTAATGCTACTAATTCAACAGCTTGGACCGAATTATAATCCAAGGCAAAAGCCTCTATTACCTCTCCAGTGTCTGACACCACAGCATAGCCACAAAGGTAGACGCCATCAGATGGTTTTGAACATGACCCATCTATATAAATATTCTCCCCCCATCCAGGGGCGTATCCAAAAGATCGGCCCTGGAAGAACACGAGGAAGTCAATTCAATTATACAGTTATAATCTGTTGCATTATCTACCATGCCAGCCATACCTAGAACGCCTAATAGCGCAGGGTTGATGGATGCTGTTTGCTTAATAGTGAGGTTTTTGGTAGCCAGCAGGATTGCCTCATAGCCTGAGCATTGTTGCATTGTCATATGCTGTGTTTGCATATTGTGTAGGATAGCTCCTACCTGATGAGAGGTATAAAGAATCAGTGGATGCGATAAAACCATTCTTTCTGCCATCTGTACAACCAGAGCAGCCGCAGTTACAGCACAAAGACATGCTGGCATACCTGAAGCTGTATTATCTAGTTTAGATAGGTATGCTAATGGTCTATACGTGGAGCCATGCTGTTGCAACAGGACGCCAAGAGCCACCTCTTCCGCCTCACGGACATGCAAATGGAAATCTCAGAAATAGTCGGGAAGGCCCAACGTGAGTGCCGTAGTGATGGCTTGTTTCAAGGCAGTGAAATGTAGCTCTGCCTCATCAGTCCAGTTTAAAAGAGTACTTGGGGGAGCTTTGTGGTCAATCAGGTTTTGTAGATGCCTATCATGTATGGCACAATCAGGTATCCATGATCTACAATAGTTCACTAACCCCAGAAAGCTTTGAAGTTGCTGTACAGTTCGAGGGGACTTCATTTTTCTGTTCATCTGGACCCTATCAGTCGAGATAGCTCTCAAACCTGGCATTATGATGTGTCCCAAGTATGTCACCTTAGACTTGACCCACTGAAGCTTGTCTCTTGAGGCCTTGAATCCAGATGGGCGAGCACATTGCAGACGATGATGGAGGCCTTTTCACAGTCCTCTTTTGTCTCCCCGGAAACCAGGATGTAATCTGCGTATTGAAGCACACAAACTGTAGAAGGCAAATCAGTCATTTTAGCCAATGTTCTTTGCACTGCTGCCGAGAAAACGGCGGGTGAATCAATGGAGCCCTGAGCAAGGCATGTCCACGACATCTGTTTACCCTGAAACGTAAAAGCTAAAATGGGCTGAGTATCTGGATGTACAGGTACAGAGAAGAATGCTGCGCAAAGATCAATAACCGTGAAATATTTGTGCGTACACGGGATAGAGTTAACAGTTGGAACGTCAGGGACGATCGGTGCCAACATTGTTATCAACTGATTTATAGCCCTTAAGTCCTGGGTCAAGGGCCATGTTTTTTCATCAGCCTTGACCACTGGATTCACAGGCGTGTTGTACGGCGAATGTATTGGTACGAGGACATCCTGCTGGACAAAATTATCAATTAATGGTTTGATACCATGTTCCATATCTGTAGACAAAGGATATTGTTTAATATAGACTGGTTTGTTAGTCTTCAATTTAGCTGTATAAGCTTTATATATATGTCTATGAAACCTGTGTTGTCATTGTATTGTGACCACAATGATGGGTTAATCATGTGATGTACCATCTGAGGTGTGTCAGGCTGTGGTGAGACAGGCTGTGGTTCACTGGGCTTCTCCCATGTAGGCAAAGGATTCACTGAGACCTGCAAACTGGACTGGAAGGAAAACACAACTTGTTTATCAGTAAATGTAATATCCATGTTCAATTTATGCATATCATACCCCAATAAATTAATTAGAGTTCCTGTTATAATTGTAAATTTATGACAAAATGGTTTAAATCCAGGAGCTCTTATTTCTACCAGAGGTGTTACGGGACATGCAATGTCAGTTCCTGATATACCCACAGAGTTAACTACTTGATTAGAGATTGGACCATCATAATGTGCGGAGGTCATTGATGTCACATCTGCTCCAGAATCCAAAAGGAACGTTTGTGGCTGACCATGCCCCATCAATGTAATATAAGGTAAATCTTCACTATGATTTGAAAATGTTAGGGTCATCATTGATAAGTCGGAACTGACTCAGACTGGGGAACTCTGGCTCCCCTGTTGTTGGTTATTATGCTCTGTAGTGGTATACGTGGCTACTGGTGGTTTATTTCTCTGTTGCTGTGGCTTCACCCATTGCTTCCTCCTTTGGTGACCTTTTAATTTCCTACAATCACGGCGTATATGACCTTCTCGCCTACAATAATAGCAGACTACTGCTGAGTTTCTTTGCTGGGTCAAGGGTGGTTTTACTTCTGCTTTTTGGTCATGCACTTTCCCTTGAGGTGTCTGTTTTGCACCAATGCGTTTGACTAAGAAAGCTCTCAGTTCCTTAAAAAAGGTATTATGGTTTTCAGGCTCTTCCCAGTAATAAACATGGGGCGAGGCAGCTGTACCTGAGCCTGTTGGTTTATCATTTTCACGTTTCAACGTTGGACATTCATTGATTAACAATGTCTCAGTGACATCTCCTTCCAACGTTCTCAACAGAACCGCTCTGTAATCTGCCCCTGTAAGGTGAGGATATTTTGTATGCATTTGCAGAACAGTCACAAATTTACCAGGGTTCTGAGGAGAAGGCAGGCTTTTACATATTGACTCTATGTCAGACATTTTTAGTGGTTTCACAGATATCGCATTTCCAGCTCTTAGCCACACCATTGCATTCAGGCTTGATGCCTCAATTTTTTATTTATTAATTTACTTTTTTTTATAACTTTCGAAATATTTTGCAATGTTTTAGATTTCGTCACAGACTACACAGGTGGTTTTATGATTATTTCTAAACACGAATTCAACTGGCATTTCATTAGGTAGTGGTCTAGAGACCGAACCCCCCATCTTCCACTTCAGTGTTAGTAATTGATTTCAGTGTTAGTAGCGTACGCAAATTTTTCTGTACTCAATTGCCCAACCTCAATTGCCGTACATGCATCGTATTGTGACGTGGGTGATGGTCCTATGTTAGGCTCACACAAGACTTTTCGTCCTGATCGCCTCTATGTCACCTTCTTTTTTGGGTGTTTTCAGCTAATTTTGGGCTCTCGCCAAATTAGTCCGGCTCCCGCCAAACTGAATTCGGGTCGCCCCTAGAACACCTTTTTTTTATGTCACAATATATCAACATGCAATAACAATTGAAATCATTTTCATCAATATCAAATATTAAAACTTTTTTTCTTTTTTTTTTTTTTTTCTCCGCAAATTAGTATACGCTGCCGTGATCCGAAGTACAGTGTGATCAGTACTGCACTTCCAACCACCCCAGTTAATAGCTTAATCAAAGCTACTGTTGCCAGCCGTAGTGTCACAACAATGGAACTGACATTCCACTAACATCTGGTGATTAAAACCAATCCTCACGTTAATAGTTTATTAAAACTACTGTTGCCAGCCGAAGTGTAACAACAATGGAAAATAAATTCCACTAACAATTGGTGATTCAACCCAATCACTCTTATGCTAATAGTTAATTAAAACTACTGTTGCCAGCCGTAGTGTAACAACAATGGATATATTCCACTAGCTACTAGTGATTACAAAAAAACCTCTCGTATTTCCACGAGATGTTATAATAGGATCCTACAGGGGTAAGTGCATACTTCATTTAAGAAATATCCAAAAACACTTACCCCCTTTTCCGTAGGTCCTCCGATCCCCGGCGTGCTTTTCTCTTTTCCCAGTTCACAGGGAGAATCCCCCCCGTTTCGCGGACGAGCCCCCAGACTGTCAGATAAAATAATTTGGAGATCAAGTATTTTGAGAAAATCTTTTCAGGTTGAGCAATCTAGCACAGAAAAGCAGGTATACCTGGGTACCAATGACTAGACAGACACATAAAGTGCAGTTCAATCATGGCACACAGTTTATTGTCCAGGGGTACATTATATAATTAGAAAATAAGAAGTGAAACTAACAGTTCAGTGACTGAAGTACATAAAAGGAATATAAGGTAACTCATTACTATGACGTGAGGCCTGCATCTCTTACAGAGAAAGATCACATGATGAAAGGGGCACAGGATGTTTCTAGAATCTCACAAAAGTAAACAAATTTAATTAAAAAAAAAAAAAAAAAAACCTGCTTTTTACAAGCTAGTCTCTTTTGATCTTTACTAAATGAAGGTGCACGTGACTCAAACCAGCAACAGTTAAAAGAACAAACGATCATCTAAATCAGTCTGTAGCCTACTTTGCTGTTTGATGATCGTTCAACATCAATCAATGACAGTACAAACTGTAAACGACAGTATGGTATCAAACAATCGTGCCAGAGGTGAATATATGCAGGTTATAAAGCATTTTAGGCTTATTAATAAAAATTAATAATCGATTTCTCAGCCTTGCACAGTTTCGCTGAACTCAAACTGAATTTATGGGCTTTAACTTAAATACAGTTAATTTCTAGGCCTCACCACATAAGGAAAAATAGGATATTTTTATTTGTTTCCATCTTCATAGATGGTCCAAACTGTTCTAAACAGGAACTGCTATCTTTGCTCAGCTATCTTCATGATGCGCATAATCCCGCAGGTCACTTTTTCATCTCCTCTCTCTTGCTTCTTCGATTCATGCACTAGAAGACAGGCGTCAGGCCGCAGTGAGCCTGGGCTGGGCCCCAGATTCCCCACTCTCCTCCTCCCTCCGCCTAGCCACACACCGCAGTTTCCCAGGTGCCACACCAAATACAGCTCTCTTCGCCCTCTTGGCGAATGCCTTCCCTCCTAGCGTGAGGATGCCTCCGCTAGCAGAGCAAGCTCCGCTGTTTCAGCCATTTCATCCCACCGTCTCTTACCCTATCCATTGTCTGTGGCCTGTAGATGTTAGCGTGAGGATGCCTCCGCTAATAGCGCAGGCCCGGTCATCAGTCTCAAACTCTCTTTTTGTCTTTGGTCTACAGCTCAACCACGGACCTTAGCGTGAGGCTGCCTCCGCTAGCGGCGCAGGCCCAGATCCCATATTTTACTCCCCAGTTTCCCTCTTTTTTACACTTTTTGTTCCTCCCCAGGCTCCAGGGACTGACCCAAGCGTGAGGTTGCCTCCGCTAGCGGCGCAGGCCAGAGGCCTTATTGGACTCCCAGCTTCCCTCTTTTCTACACTTCTTGTTCCTCCCAGGCTTCAGGGACTGACCCAAGCGTGAGGTTGCCTCCGCTAGCGGCGCAGGCCCAGAAGCCTTATTGGACTCCCAGCTTCCCTCTTTTCTACACTTCTTGTTCCTCCCCAGGCTCCAGGGACTGACCCCAGCGTGAGGTTGCCTCCGCTAGCGGCGCAGGCCCAGAGGCCTTATTGGACTCCCAGCTTCCCTCTTTTCTACACTTCTTGTTCCTCCCTAGGTTCCAGGGGCCAGCCCGAGCATGAGGCTGCCTCTGCAAGTGGCCTCGGTCCCAGCCGTTCCTCCAGCCTGCCTTTCCTGATTTTCTCTTCTCAACATTACTTTATTTATATCATGTAAACAGCATTAAGAACCTCCAAGCTCCCAGCAGACCACTTTTCCAGTCATTCGTTCCCCATAGGAGCAACAACCACAGCTGATCAATAAGGCCTTTCCCAGCATCAGATTCAAACACTTGGTCACTGGTCATAAGAAGCTTTTAAGAACTACATCAAACTGTTTCCACATTAAAGAAGCCTAACAAACGCTTATCAGCTAGGTTTTCAGCTCCAGCTCATATTCTCACACATACCCACAAGCCATATCAAACTCAACTAATACCATCATTCCAATAAAATGGGAATGATCTCATTGCCAGTGCAGCGATGTCGCCTCGGCTCCCGCAGGAGCTCAATTCTTCTGGCCCTTCTCTCCACTGCCACAGCAGTAATGTCCCCTCGGCTCCCGCAGATCAGTTCTTCTGGCTAATTTCTCCACTGCCGCAGCAGTGATGTCGCCTCGGCTCCCACAGGGGCTCAGTTTCTCTGGCTTTTTCTCTCCACTGCCGCAGCAGTGATGTCGCCTCGGCTCCCACAGATCAGCTCTTCTGGCTAATTTCTCCACTGCCGCAGCAGTGATGTTGCCTCGGCTCCTACAGATCAGTTCTTCTGGCTAATTTCTCCACTGCCGCAGCAGTGATGTCACCCCCGTTCCCGCAGGAGCCCAGCTCTTCCTAAACTCGCCCTCATGCAATGTTGCAAGAAATCTCCCGGTCTTCAAACTAACCCTCTAAACAGATGATTCAAACCACCCAGTCAAATCCGTCAAACTTCTATCTGACACCATGAGTATTGAGCTCCCATAAGAACCTCAGAAACAGTATACATTTTCTATTCTCGTTCAACTATGGCTGGGCTTATCCGTCCGATCGCTGTGAGTATTGAACTCCCGTCGGACTGCGCGAGAGCCCTACCAGTCGAAAATAGCTAAACGTTTTGCGTTTATGCCATCAGGGGCTTACCCGTCCAATCGCAGCGAGTATTGAACTCCCGTCGGACGTTGCTAGAGCGCTTACCAATCTAAAATAATTAAACGTTTACCTCACTGCCAGCAGGGGCTTACCCGTCCGATTGCTGCGAGTATTGAACTCCCGTCGGATGCCACAAGAGCCCTTACCAAACATTAACCCCTCTGCCAGCGGGGGGCTTACCCATCCGATCGCAGCGAGTATTGAACTCCCGTCGGACGCCGCTAGAACCCTCCCAATCTAAAATAACTAAACATTCACCCCATGCCAACAGTGGCTTACCCGTCCGATCGCAGTGAGTATTGAACTCCCGTCGGACACCACACGAGCCTCCAATCTAAAATTACTAAACGTCCACCCCACCATCAGCGGGGGGGCTTACCCGTCCGATCGCAGCGAGTATTGAACTCCCGTCGGACGCTGCTAGAACCCTCCCAATCTAAAATAACTAAACATTCACCCCATGCCAACAGGGGCTTACCCGTCCGATCGCAGTGAGTATTGAACTCCCGTTGGACGCCGCTAGAACCCTCCCAATCTAAAATAACTAAACATTCACCCCATGCCAACAGTGGCTTACCCGTCCGATCGCAGTGAGTATTGAACTCCCGTCGGACACCACACGAGCCTCCAATCTAAAATTACTAAACGTCCACCCCACCATCAGCGGGGGGGCTTACCCGTCCGATCGCAGCAAGTATTGAACTCCCGTCGGACGCTGCTAGAACCCTCCCAATCTAAAATAACTAAACATTCACCCCATGCCAACAGGGGCTTACCCGTCCGATCGCAGTGAGTATTGAACTCCTGTCGGATGCCGCAAGAGCCCCCCAATTACTAAACGTCCTCCCCACCGTCAGCTGGGGCTTACCCGTCTGATCGCAGTGAGTATTGAACTCCCGTCGGACACCTAAAGGGGCCCCCTCAGCTGAAGCTACCCTTCTAGTCGCCGCAAGTAACGAACTCCCGTCGGATGCCATTCCTTCTCAGTGTTCTGGCTGGTGGGGTTTTACCCATCCGATCGCTGCGAGTATTGAACGGATGCTGCAGATGCCCCCAGCCAAAACATCTAAACCTTATCTTAGTTTGCTGGTCAAAGAGGTTTATATTCATCGGTTCGCTGTGAGTATTGAATTCCCATCAGATAGAACCCTCCCGATCCGGCAGACAGCTTTCTCCTTGCAAACATCAGCCTTATTTCTATATTTTTGGGGGGTTACAGTTCCCGGCTGCTGTCCGTAGCCAATATTTTGCATTTTTGGGGGGGGGTACTCTGTGTTCGGGCCGATCACCGAGCTCGGAGCCCTCTCCCCGGACAGCACGCCAAATACGTTTACCAATTAATTTACCTGACTTATTTGTAAGTGTGAACTCGTGAAATGATGTTTTATAAACGTAGTTCAGGAGGAACAAGTCAAATAAGATACCCAATCATTA
The DNA here is from genome assembly GCF_018812025.1 of Megalobrama amblycephala. Lineage (NCBI taxonomy): Eukaryota > Metazoa > Chordata > Actinopteri > Cypriniformes > Xenocyprididae > Megalobrama > Megalobrama amblycephala. The sequence continues at coordinate 33,272,746 of NC_063063.1, forward strand.
CAACATCTTAATCATTATGTCATCTCAACAATCTGTAATCAACGTATCTACCCAATCGGCATGAGTTCAGGCCTGTATATAATCACAGTCAAACTCACCCAAGGATCCTCGACAGTTTCCAGAATCCCTCCACCACCCCGTCTCCTCACACTCTCTGGATTACTTCATATAATCTAAAAGGAGGGGGGAGGTACTCTGTGTTCGGGCCGATTACCGAGCTCGGAGCCCTCTCCCCGGACAGCACGCCAAATACGTTTACCAATTAATTTACCTGACTTATTTGTAAGTGTGAACTCGTGAAAGGACACAAAACTGAAAATATTTGCAATTATGTACTATTAATTCCATCTTTTTATATTGTTTGTAGTGGTCTTTTCATTGTTTTCAGCTTTGTGAAAAACCTCACCCTTGCTGAAGTTGCTTCTCTTGCATGTAAAGGGACATGTAAAAATGCAGGATTCGACAAGAGTAAGATGTTTCTTTGTTCATTCTGAAACCTGCAGATTAATGCTGCGTTCACACCGAACGCGTCTGGGGTGTCTGATTAACATGTTAAGTCAATGTAAACATGCGTCTAGACGTCCTGCGGCGTGAATCGGCTGTTGACTCGCAAATGGAACGCTCACGTGCCTGACACGCGAATTGAGCGTCTGATGCCCTAGACGCCCGAGTTGAAAAATCTGAACTTTGGCGTAAATTCGCTGGCCGTTAACCAATCAGGGACTCTGCTTTGGTAGTAACATGTTTATGACGTGATCAGCGGTGGAGACCAGAACAAAGATAATGTGTGTGGCCACCCTGAGCTCTATGATGTGTCATCATATTTTTATCGAGACAGGAATAAAAAGGACCTTGCCTGGAAGAGGATAAGCAAAGAAATCTGACAATCTGTTTAGTTGTAAAACTCTTTGCATGATTTTAGCCGTTGATACTAGCCCACCTTCTAGCAAGCAAAAGCCGGCCGGCATAACCAAGTTAAATTGACGCTACTGGTTTCCAACTGACGAGATTATGTGTTTATTCAGAGAATCTGTGCAGAAAGAGATGGAAGCCCTTCCCATGACACAAATTCGCGTCTGAACACACTTTGTTTAGACGCGCGAATAAAGCGTCTGACTTCAGAATGTTCAAGCGTCCAACTAGACACGTCTGATGCGAATTTGACACCTAGATGCGTTCGGTGTGAACGCAGCATAATGCAGAAAATAATGCAAAAAAGCAGAGTCCCTGATTGGTTAACGCGTCACGAATTTACACCAAAGTTCAGATTTTCAACTCGGGCATCAGACGCTCAATTCGCGCGTCAGCCACGTGAACGCTCAATTCGCACCGCGTCATTCGCGCATCATCGGCCGATTCGCGCCGCAGGACACCTAGACGCGTGTTTACATTGACTTAACATGTAAATCAGATGCCTCAGACGCCCCAGACGCGTTCGGTGTGAACGCAGCATAAGAGGTAAAAGCAGCACGGAAATTTGAATAAACGGGAGAGATTGAACTGAAATGCTTATTACACATCTGAACTGTTCTACGATTGGACTGCGTTAGATTTAAAAAAACTGAAATACAGAGAAAGCTGTGAGATTTGAAAAGTGTTATTCTTTTGAAGAAATACAGAAATGTTCATTTGAATGGGTGAAATTTGTTATGTGATTGTGTTAAAGAGATTTAATTTGATTTGATTGTTTTCTAAAATGTTGAAATACTACCTTTAAGGGAATGTTTATTCTGAATTGGGAAAAGAAGTTGAATTAGCCCCAGTTGTGTATACACTGTTTACTTAAAAGAGCCCAAGAGTTGGATCTTTGAAACGGTTGTTATTATTTTCTTTGTTTCTATTGGTTTATTCAGTGTATATTTTCTCTGAATGATTTCTTTCATTTTATTTTTTTGATACCAGTTTAAGCTGACTAATCCTTTATTTTTAAAATGATTTCTAGAAATTAAATATTTGGGTCTGAGCCAGTGAACAGTGAATGTTTTTCTGCCTGTTACTGCTGGTATTTAGGCTTTAAGCATTTGTTGGTTCTGGGGTAGGGGCGTTCCTGTCTATGCTGTAGGACATTGTGAGGTTGGGAAGATATTAGGTGGTTTAGGGCTCTCTCACATTGTGTTATAAACTCCAGGTGATGGAGCCCGTGGATAGAACAATTGGGCCCGTGATAGAACATAAAGCCTGGAGCCCTCCTCATTTAGCCTAAATAAATAAAACAGAATAGTACGGAGTGTATTGAATTTGGAGGCAAGGACAAAGATCCATTGTCACCATTCATCCAGAGCCACAGGATATATAACCCCTATCAGACAAGCTTAAGTACCTGTTACATATGTAACAACATTTGCCATTTAAAGGAACAAAAAAACAATGGCCATATAGTATATTTCTGGACATAGCATCTGTGAACTTGCTGTAAGAGTGTTTTACAACATTAAGATTAAATTAAAATTATGAGTGAAAATTCGTCTTTCTTCATTGGTCAGGTCCACCCTGGGAGGGTGCTTAAAAGCCAGCACACAATGCTCCCCTCTCTCTCTGGCCTACTCTAACAACACTGCAGCTGCTGGGTGCTGCCTGTGGGCCTGGGCCTGTCCTGCAACCCAGCCATGTGCTTAACTAGGAGAGAAAAGGACTATTTCCCACTTAGATTCAAACTAACCATTAAATTTGTCGTTGGTTCTTCATTCAACGCAGAAGACATTGATTGAAACTTCAGCACCATTGGACTGAATTCTCAGGACTTCCTACGACAATGGTGCATCCAGACGCTCTTCAAAAAGGCAGAGGCCTAATGCAAGTATTGTAAAATATACTAAATTGCTGCTAGTTAGTTAAAGTTGTTAACCCTCTTTTGTTAACAAAGGAGCTTTGTAATGAATATTGTTGATTCTATCCAGGTTTTTGACTTTTCCCCATAGCTCCTCATGTTTCCCACTTCTGGTCTCACTGTATCATTCCTAATTTTACCCATGTACGTTTGACTTGTGTGTGTGTATGTATGTGTTCGTGATTTAGTTAATAATATGCAATAGATTGTCTCTTAAATGGTCAGGTCTTATTACCAGCTCTAAGCACTGTAAATGCTTAATGCTTAATCTTCTGCATTTGATGAAGAAATATGACACAACTCAAGCTGTTAATTTGACTCTTGTAGTTGGAAAGAGTTCTTTCTCCCTTCTAGATGAGAATGAATTATTCATTGGAATGAATTATTTTTCTGTGGCCATGAAAAATAGCCTTGTCTTAGAATTAATTAATAATCAATACTGAATGTTCACAGGATGAACTGATCTTTGATTGTAATTTTAATGTAGCTACATCGTTAATCTGATTAACTGATTCAAATATTCATAATTAATCATAATGAATAATTAGTAATATTTCCCCTTTGAGTTAATTTGCTACATTAGTTTAAAAAAAATGCAAGGCACTTACAATGGAAATAAATGGGCTAAGCAGTAAACATTAAAACGATGGGTCAGGGGAGGACTAAGGACTATATACAAAAAAAAATGCCAGCTACTCTCTATTGAACCACCACAGAGTTTTGAACTGCAACTGTTTCAAATCGCAGCTACAAACCCTATTACAGTCGCTTTAGTGTATCGGCCTCCGAAACCAAATAGAGTCTTTGTTCAGGAATTTTCAGATTTTTTTTGAGTGAAATGTCCACAAAATATTATTGCAATGACATGCTTTCAAGTGAATTTATAAATTTGATTGACCCATTGGTAAAAAAAAAATGGGTAAAAAGCCCCACCCACCCAAAAAAGGAAATATGTTAGATCTGGACTTAACCCATAATTTGCAAGTTGATGACGTAAATGTTTGTGAAACTAATTTCTCTGATCATATGTAAATCCTTTTTAAGACTTGTATTGCCATTCAAACTGTTTATCTAGAAGACTCTTTGTGTTGGTCAAGGAGACTAAGTAGTACCTCAAATGATGAATTTTCTGCACTGTTTAAAGCAAAATGTAATATGTCTATGCTGGAAACACCTCTGCAGCATTTAAATGTTGATGATCATTGGATTCTATTAAAATCAACTTGTGAGGACATCTTAGACAGCATTGCCTCACAAAGACCTACAAGTCATAAATCTAAGATAATTCATTGGCTAAATAATACCCGTGTCCTCAGAAGGCAATGCAGGCAAGCAGAGAGAATATTGAAAAAGAGTAAATTACAAGTTCATTATGATAGTCTTAGAGACTCCCTATTTAGTTATCAAAAGGCAGTAAATAATGCAAAAAAAACCTTCTCCAATATTATTAGGGCAAATATTAACAATTCAAAATTCTTATTTTCTATTATTAATTCTGTAATTCAACCTTTGAGTAATGTGTATCAAAATAATTTCCTGTGAGGGCTTTCTAAATTTCTTTAGCCAAAAGATTGCCAATCAACATGCGCAGATTCCTCTGGTGAAAACTGATCTGACTATCCTGCTTGCATTGCTCAATTGAGGGATTTTGAGCCTATTACTTTGCTGCAGGATATTGTGCAAAAAAATGAAACCAACATTATGTGCAAATGATTTCATAACTAGTCATTTGTTAATGAAGACCTTTTACTGTGTATCACTGAGTTTAGTGATACAAAGTGATACACAGATACAAAGTTTGTCTAGTGGAATATGTCCAATAGAGTTTAAACATGCTATGGTGACACCTTGGCTAAAGCGACCAAATTAAGCTCAGGATGAAATGCAGAATTACAGACCAATCTCTCAGTTGTACTTTGCCTTAAAAAAATCTTAGAAATGAAAGTAGTTGTTGCAATAAAAATTTTGTAGGAGAAAGGTTTCAATTGGGGTTCAGAACAGCCCACAGCACTGAGATGGCATTATTGAAAGTGTTAAGTGATATCTTCCTGGCCTTAGACAAAGGAGATGATGTTGTTTTGGTGTTGCTTGATTTGAGTGCAGCTTTTGACATGATCAACCATAACATCCTCATCTCCTGTCTTGAACATTCAGTAGGGCTAAAGGGTACAGTCCTGAAATGGTTTCAGTCCCATTTGAACGACAGATGTTTTTCAGTTAACTATAATAATAAAATCTCAGGTAAAAAACATCTTAATTAGGGGGTTCCGCAAGGCTCTATCCTTTCTCCTATACTTTTTTGTTTATATTTGTTCCCTCTGTGCAACATTTTTAGAAAGTATGGAGTATCATTTCATTGTTATGCTGACGACACACAAATGTATTTACCAATCAGACATTCCACCAATTCATTTGAGTCATTTCTAAAGTGTTTAAAGGACATCAAAAATTGGATGGTGAAATTTTTTTTAATGTTGAATGAGGAAAAATTGAGGTTCCCTTTCAGTCGGTCACGTTCGATGTACGTCAGTAGTGACCGACGTATTGGGATATCGCTAAAGAGCCCTATCAGCTTCGAGTGAATTAAAACAAGCCAATGGAACTGGCGTGCGATATTTGCATAATGCTCACCGCTTCCGACAGGTGTATATAAATAGGAAGCAGATGCAATTGCACTCTGTCTTTCACTTCGGATCCAACCTGTGTGTTCCTGCTATTAGACTGAGAGTGACTTCTCAAGCCTTTGAAGAGCTTTGGTTCTACAGTGCTGGCATTATGGCACCGTACAGCGAGGCTGCGAGCTTTCCCAGAGTGAGCTTTCCGAACTGTTATACAGCTCTCAACTGCTGTTTTCACAGCATTATTTGCCCCATTTGGTTTGCGATTTGGGCCGGTTCCTCTGTGTATGTGACTCAGGGAGTTAAAAGTGTACCTGCAGTCACATCGCGGCTGTTCCCTGTGTGCTTCGGCACAAAGAACAAAAGCTTCTAAAAGAGCTTCACAGACAGACACTGCGTCTTTTTCAAGATGTCATTCTGTCTGTGTGTTTCTGGAGGCGGTCCTTTCCTATCCTCACTGACGGCCACAGTCACTTTCTCTCATGTCTCATTAGCGTGCTGAGACAGTGTTTGTGGGTGGTTCATGTTCTCTTGTGAGAGCATGCCCACATTGGAGCGTTGTTTGTCTCGCCTTTCTCGTAAGGGCTTAAGTGCTCAGCGCGCCGTGTGCCGTTGAGCTCCCGGCGTTGCCATGGCAACCCAGCGCGTTATCTGGCGCTCTAGATGCATGGTCGAGACTCGAGTGCCTTTATTGAGGTGAGTCTACTCACTTATTCCCTGATCTAGTTTATTTTTCTGAATCAGAAAAATACTACTTTGGTTAAAGCCTGGGTGACCAGAGGATCACAGTGGGGCAATACCCGCCGAGCCATTCTCCGTGGGTCCCCCACTCCTCTAGTGCATTGCAAACATGTTGTGGCTAGGTTTGTGGGTGGTTCATGTTTAGTACAACATTGCCACGTCGGCGCCCAGTGCGCCGGTTGTCGTCCAGTTGGGCGGCCACTTTCACTGTCCAACATGGCTGGTAGTTTCTGCATGGATTGCTGGTTCTTCTCATGGGGGACCTAGCATCTTAGTCAGGGCTCCAGCAGAGGATCAGATGTCGACTGCTACATTGGAGAGAGTATTGTTGGGCTCTGAACATGAAGATGAGGCTGAGCGTCCCACGGTTGTGATGTGCTCGTGCTGAATCAGATTCAGACTTGACAACCATGCTTTCCCGGGCCCCTGGGGGCATCGTGCGACGCATACTCGCCTTGCCCCACCCCGCCCCCTGTTTTCAGCCCGGATGTGCATGTAAAAACTTGGCAGTTTGTAGCCTCTTTTGGTGTCAAATATGGAACGCCTAAAGGGCCATAATTTGCATTACAAGTTTTTTCTCTTTCACTACCCTCTGCCCTGCATGGGTCTTGGCCCCCAGCAAGTCCGTGGTAGGCCAAAGCATTCATTGCATGTGGGTAGTTCTGAGTCGGGGTTGAGCTACGCATGATGTAAGTCATAGCGCAGGCCCCTGGCCAGACAATGTCCACCATGGTGGTCCGGAAACACCCCTGGCTAGTCTTGCTGGGATGTGTCGTTGTCAAAGTACGCTTTCTCGATGCGCTCATCTCACAAGCTGGCCTAAAACCCAGCCCGCAGTCAACCCAGTTGGCTGGTGGGAAGTGGTCCTGGAGATATGGCGACCTGGAGCTGAGGTAAACAGTTCTTTCGGGAGACGATGCCCGCATCGCACCCTCCCCGGAGGAGGGCTGGATGGAGAATTTTTGTCTGTTCTGCCGCTGGCTCTCCGGAGTCCAGCGGTACCCAAAAAGTAGAACTGTTATCTGATCCTCCAGGTCCCAAGAGGGTGTGGCTGGCAGGGTGCAAGGCCCTGCCTGTTCTCCGGGCGGAGATTGCTGTCCTCCTGGCGAAGGATGCAATCGAGCCAGTCCCTCCAGCCGACTGTGCGAACACAGGGACATGGTTTTAGCTCACCTCAGCCGGTTGGGTCTTCGGGTCAACTGGGACAAGAGCAAACTCGCCACCAGGCAGAGGATCTCTTATCTCGGTCTCGAGCTAAACTCGGTCGCCTGGACTGCGCGCCTCACCGAGGAACGTGTCCAGTCGGTGTTGAACTGCCTGAGTTCTTTCATGCGCAGGACAGCAGCCCCACTGAAAGACTTTCAGAGGCTCCTGGGGCATATGGCATCTGCAGCCGTGGTCACGCCACTCGGATTGTTCCATATGAGGCCGCTTCAACACTGGCTCCGCGCCCGGGTCCCGAGATGCGTGTGGCAGCGCGGCACGCTCCGTGTCCCCATGACACCGAGCTGCCATTGCACCCTCGTCGGACCCTTTGTTCTTGTGTGCGGGAGTGCCCCTTGAACAAGTGTCCAGGCACGCTGTGGTCCACACAGATGCCTCTGCCACCGGATGGGGGGCCACATACAACGGGCATGCAGTGTCGGGTCTTTGGACGGGGCCTCAACTGCATTGGCATTTCAATTGCCTGGAGTTGCTAGCAGTACGTCTTGTACTGGGCCGCTTCAAAGAGCTGCTGTCAGACAAGCACGTACTGGTCCGCTCGGACAGCACTGCGGCCGTTGCGTACGTCAACCATCAGGGTGGTCTACGCTCCCGTCGCATGTCGCAACTCGCCTGCCATCTCTTGTTATGGAATCAGAAGTATCTGAGATCGCTTCGTGCCATTCATGTCCCAGGTGTGCTCAACCGTGCAACCGACGAGCTCTCACGGCAGCCTCCACTTGCGGGTGAGTGGCGGCTCCATCCCTAGGCGGTCCAGCTGATCTGGCAACACTTCATCGAGGCCCAGGTAGACCTGTCTGCCTCCCCAGAAACTGCCCACTGCCAGTGGTTTTATTCCATGACTGGCGGCACACTCGGCACGGATGTCCTGGCACACAGCGGGCCAAATATGCGTTTCCCCCAGTGAGCCTTCTCGCACAGCTTCTGTGCAAGGTCAGGGAGGACGAGGAGCAGGTCTTGCTAGTGGCTCCATATTGGCCCACTCGGACCTGGTTTTTGGACTTTATGCTCCTCACGGCAGCCCCTCCCTGGCCGATTCCTCTGAGGAAGGACCTCCTGAGGTAGACACCATCACTTCACTTGAGCTCCTTCCACGAGGCGCCTCTATGCATTGAAGTGGAACCTGTTCTCACCAAGAGGAACCACCAATCATGCTCGGTCAGATCTGTACTTTTTATTCTCCTGCAAGAGGGCCTGGAGCGAAGGCTGTCTCCCTCCACCCTCAAGGCGTATGTTGCCGCTATCGCTGCACATCACCATGCAGTTGATGGCAAGTCCCTTGGGAAGCACGATCTGATCGTCAGGTTCCTGAGGGAGGCGAGGAGATTAAATCCTCCTCGCCCTTCCTTCTGACCCTGGTTCTTAGGAAAAGACATCTCTCCGGGGTCATCCTTTCGAACCTTTGCAATCAGTCGAGTTAAAAGTACTGTCCCTTAAGACCGTCCTCCTGGTTGCATTGGCTTCGCTTAAGAGGGTAGGGGATCTGCACGCATTTTCGGTCGACGAATCGTGCCTAGAATTTGGGCCCGGTGACTCTCACGTCATCCTGAGACCCCGGCTCAGATATGTGCCCAAGGTTCCTACCACTCCCTTCAGAGATTAGGTAGTGAACCTGCAAGTGCTGCCTTCGGAGGAGGCAGACCCAGCCCTAGCTTTGCTCTGTCCCGTCTGCGCTCTGCGTGTGTACGTAGACAGAATGCAAAGTTTTAGGACCTCAGATCAGCTCTTTGTCTGTTACGGAGGCCAGCAGAAGGGAAAGGCTGTCTCCAAGCAGATGATGGCCCACTGGATAGTGGATGCCATCGCCCTGGCGTATGAATCCCAGGGCGTGCCTTGCCCGCTCGGGTTGTGAGCCCACTCCACCAGAGGAGTGGCCTCTTCCTGGGCGATGGCTCATGGGGCCTCGCTGACAGATATCTGTAGAGCTGCGGGCTGGGCAACACCTAACACGTTCGCTAGATTCTATAGCCTACGTGTAGAGCCGGTATCTTCCCGTGTACTAGCTTCCACTAGCCGGTAGACACGTTGAACCCGCTCTAAGTGTCGGCTTCCCCGCTTGGCGAACCCTGTTGAGTTCCTCTGCCTCCCCCTTCGGCTCGGACATTGTGGAGTGTCTGATGCCAGGCCAACATCCGTCACTGACGTTGTCTGTTGGCTGGGTTCCATATGTTGCGATCCCTCTACATGAGCGATCCCATATGTGTAATTGTCCACGGTCAAACTCCCTACGGTGAGCCCGTGTCTTTCCCTTAGCAGAGCCAGCTCTGCTGTCACCTGTCAGACGTGCCTCCCCCTACACAGGTGGAGCCATCCCAGGGACTCCATATGCGTACTGTCCAACCGGCCAGTCCATATGTGTACTCTCCACGTAAATTCCTCCTCCACAGGGTAGGTAGTGGCCTCCGCAGCGTCCCCTACGGGTTCGCTTCCCCAGTGTAGTCTAGTTTACTTAGTGGGTATTTCGGAACAGCAGTAGACTCTCTTGGTGTAAGCTCGCCCCCTTCACCGTCCCAGTTGGTGCGACGGGTGGCTAGAGCTTGCGCTGGGCACTGGAAGGGGTTTCGTAACTGTGGCGCTTTATTTGGGATCCTAATTCGTCAGTCACTACTGATGTACGATGAACGTGACCAACTGAAAGGGAACGTCTCGGTTACATATGTAACCCTAGTTCCCTGAGGGAGGGAACGGAGACGTACGTCCCGTCGCCACAGTTTCTGTACCCTCGCTGTTGTGCGGACACCAGTTGTCACCTCAGTGAAAAACAGAGTGAGTTTGCATCTGCTTCCTATTTATATACACCTGTCGGAGGCGGTGCGCATTATGCAAATTGTTTTAGTTCACTCGAAGCTGATAGGGCTCTCTAGCGATATCCCAATTCGTCGGTCACTGCTGATGTACGTCTCCGTTCTCAGGGAACGAGGGTTACATACATACCCGAGATGTTATTGTTTTTAGCCACCCAAAAACTCCAAAAAATTTATTAGATTTGAGCCCTCTGGCATCGTATTTGAAAACAACAGTTAGAGATTTAGGCTTCCTTATTGATAATAACCTAAAATTAGATAAGCAAACTAACTCAGTGTTTCGGGCTTGTTTTTATAATTTGCGTTTGTTAGCCAAAGTTAAACCGTTCTTAACAAACTCAGACTTTGAAAGAGTAATCCATACCTTTATCCTGTCATGGCTGGATTTCTGTAATTGTTTGTATTCTGGCATCACCGCCACATCTTTGTCTCGAAGGTAAAAGGTAAAGGTATTGAAAAAGGTGAAGAAATATGAATCAATTACCCCTGTGTTAGTTTCTTTAAATTGGCTCCCGGTCCATTTTAGAATTAAATATTAAATTTTATTGTTCATGTACAAATATTTAAACAACCAGTCCCCATCGTATTTGGCAAAACTTTTAATTCCATATAATCCTCCCAGAACACTATGATCAGAGAATCAAAAATTACTTGTAGTGCCTAGAACAAATCGCCTATATAAAGGCGATCGGGCATTCGCTGTGATAGGGCCGAGACTGTTGAAAGCAAATTTAATGTTGGTAGCATACAATGATTAGGTGTGGTGTTTTATGTTGTCAATGTTAGTTTTTATTCTTGTACTTTTTATGTAAAGCACTTTGGTTCAACCTTGGTTGTGTTTTAAATGGTGCTATATAAATAAACAAAGGGAGTGTTCTTTGATCACTTTCTTTATATAATTTGATAACCACTTAAATAACAGATTATTTTCATCCTACTGAAAGAAAAAGAGTGAAGTTGACCATTTATTCACTGGTTTGATATACTGATATACTATACTGACTGTACATGAATCATTATATCAGATCAGGCATTAGAATGAACACAGTTACTAACATGTTGTTGCATTACTGTCAAAGTCTGTTTGCAAAGCCTGTGCTGAAATGTGATTGATTTACCAAAGAATCCACAGTGAAATGTACCGAATACAAATAAATAAAATTCAACTGAGACATTCTTATTGTACACATGAAAATAAATAACCATATTCCTAGCATTAGGATCATTTGAAAGGTAATGTTATGTTTAGTCCTGTGTATCGCTCTTCTCTCTTCATCTCACTAACACACCAGTGGACGGAGCTAATGTTGCAATGATGAAGTAGGAGTTGATTTCTTCTCTGGAGGCAGTTTCATCTATCTATGACAGACACATTCCAGGATCAGTTGTCTGCTGGGCCTATTGTCAATAAAAGCTTTTATTGGACTAACAAGGAAGTTTTCAGTTCTGAAACTTACAGGATATTCTTATACTACGATGACCTCTTATATATCAAAAGTTCAAGGAAAAGTTGATTTCTTTTTTGACCCCTTTAATTATGATTAACAATTAACTTGAGTTACTTTTATTATCTGGAGCAATATAGGTCATGTACAAAACAAAGGACACTATAAAAGGAACATGAGAGGCTGTGAGGATGACAGAGCAAGAGCTGGAAACAAACATCAGTGAAGAATGAAGGCTTTAGTATGTATACTGCTGCTGTTGGATACCTTTGTGTTTGTCGTTCAGCAGCAGGTAGATGGAGGACTCAATGAGAATGAGATCAGTCAACAGATCAGCTCTGAGGACGGAAGACAGAATTCACCTCAAACAGACACTTTGAGAGCTGAAGCTTCAACTGACAGCCAACAATACTGTGATCTGGGCATCCCTGATATCCATGCAGCACTGAGAGAACTGACCGCCACCGTTACAGAGCAGAAAGCAAACATCAGAGCTCTAGAGATGCAAATGAGGGAAGCTGAGCAGGCTGCACAACAACAGATGTTTATCCTGGAAGAGCTGAACAAGAAAAATGATGGTACCTCACCAAAACATTCACTATTTTATCAATGATCCTCAAAGTAAAACAAAAATGCAATACATTATAAAGTGTAAATGTTAAAGTTGAGTGTACACTGTGTAAATTGTTTAGATTATTTATTAATGGTCTAAATGTCATTTAATAGAATCTTTATTCCTTCACAGAAATTTCAAATCTTACTCAGAGTCAAGTGGAGGAGTTGAGAAAGGAAAATAGAGGTGAAAGTGTGTTTGAATGATGTTAAAATCAGAGATTCTCAGTGTAATAGAGTAATATATCAAAATATTGCTTATGTTTTTCAATAACAGACAGAGAAATAGCTTTTTCAGCTGGATTGATGGAATCTGGCAGTGGATATGTTGGTCCTTTTACCACTAACATCACACTAACCTACAGGAACGTCATCACAAACATAGGGAACGCCTACAACCCATTTACAGGTAATTATCAATGAAATGGAGTCATAAACCCTTCTGCTCCATTCAGATCTCTCTGCAGTTGTGTAATGTGTATAAGAGAATTAAACGATCTGCCATCTTTCTAAACTATTACACAGTGTGTTTGGTAATGAAGCAATCATACAGGAAACAGCTGATTCTGTATCTCTTGTTATTTGATTCAGGTATTTTCACAGCCCCACTGAAAGGAGCGTACATGTTCAGAATCTCTGTATATGGTCATGGTGGAACTGCAGCAACTGCATCCATTTTTAAGAATGAAGAGCATGTGGTTGTGTCATTTAATTATCAGGCTGAGGATCGGGTAAACTCCTCTAATGGAGTTGTGTTGATCCTGGAGGTTGGAGATGTTGTATATGTGAGACTTTGGTCTAACACGAGGATAGCAGATACCAAGAGTAACCACAACACTTTCAGTGGTTACCTACTGTTTCCCTTAAGAGAATAGGAGATTTGCAGAATGTGATTCCAATAATTCTGAACCTTCGACTAATGATTTAAGATGAAAATCATAAATCTTTAACATATGAACGTATATTAATGAGGAATAATGTGTGTTTGAAATTTGCAATAGATTACTGTATAAAAGTCTGAACTGTCTATAAATGTAACTTTATAAAACAGTTTCAGCACTGAGAACGACAGGACCAATGAATATCACGTGTCTCAAAAATGTTTTGTTAAAGTAGTAAATATAGAATGTTAAATAATACCTTTTATAAGTGTAGCTCATTACTAATTCTTGATCTGTATCACTTTATCCTACATAAAAAAAGAATAAAAAGACATTGTGGCATTTTCTTTTCCTCATATATTCATGAATATTTCCTCCACTATGCTTGCTTTGAAGCACTCATGATATATTTGTCAATCAAAATAACTGATAATGTAGAGGCAGTTTTCAAAAATCAGCTTGTTTTATTTATAATTAGGACAACATTTAAAGGATTGTGCATTATGTTAGATGAACAACAATCATACATAACACAAAGGACAACCAAAATGCATAAATCTTTTTTATTTTGGTTCCTTACAAATTCTGATAAATTTTACCTTTTAAAACAACCTATGGATATTTTCTTCAGGTGTGGAAACGGGGATGTTGAGTTTGGTGCACAGCCTTATTACACAAGTCCTCACAAATCTGAAATTATATAATTTATTTATTTGTTTGTTTGGCTATTATAGATAGCTAGTCTAGTCTAGTGGTGTACTTTAATAGCATGATCTTTTTAACAATGGGCAACATGACCAAAGTCTATTCTATAGGTTAAACAACCCACAGCAAAACAAATACTTCCATATAAGTAAAAAAAAAGTTCTCAATTATTAAATAATCAAATAAGAATTAAAAAAATTAGAACAAAGAAAATGACAATAGGATAAATAAATACAACAGATACAGTTCTTTAAATTTAAGTAGCCTACAGTTTTATTTTAATTAACATTAATGACACAGACAGCAGTGGCTATATTAGGTTGCTTTCACTTTAAGAGTTACAGTAATACGTGGATCTGTTTGTATATTCTACTGTATATTCTACTCCTTTTTTAATTTGATGTAGAATGGAGTAACACCCATCTCCCACCATGTCACCATTTTTTCCAACATCAGCAAATCATTTTGGATACTCCTTCACAATACACTGAACGACACTGTGACACAAAGCTCTGGTAGGGTTAGGATCATGATGTAACAACTGCCCAGTGACTGAGCTGTTCTTTCATCTAAAAAACATAATATGTTGTCCTTCTTCCTCAATTCAATTGTCTTAAATTTTGAAAGATTCCTTTGCCATATCTCTAATTGTTTTGACAGTAAGATTAACCCAAATTATGGGACATTTACAATTTACATTTACAATTTACATTCACTTTTTTTTTTAACTTTAGTTGTGTAATGGTATTGTTAGAGCATAAACACCATCTGCAAAGTTACAGTGCTCAAAGTTCAATGCAAAGGGAGATATTTTCTTTTGCAAAATTCTCTGTTTAAGTACACAACAAATGGCTGGTAAGGGACTACAACAAGCTTCTTCCCGTGTTGGTGACATTGCCAGACTGCTTCACAAACGAGGGTCAATTCAACTAGGTTTGCACAAAAGATTAACATGACGGCACATGCTAGTTGATGAGCTGAATCAAGTCCACAGCAACTCCGGACAGAAGAAGAAGCAGCAGCATCACTGCGGAGTCATGAATGCAGATTGTAGACCCGGAAGAGAAGACAATGCTGAATAAAGTCGTAGTTTTTGTTATTTTTGTACCAAAATGTACTTTCGATGCTTCAAAAAATTCTAACTAACCCACTGATGTCACATGGACTACTTTGATGATGTTTTTATTACCGTTCTGGATATGGACAGTATACCGTACTGTAAGGACCTTAGGTCATTTATTAGCTCAATTTAATTGTTACAGGGAATAAGAATTGAATCAACTGTAAGTGATTCACTGTAAATGATTCAGAATTAATATTTAACACTTCATCAATTATTCGTCCAGCGAAAACTGAGGTTAGAGTATTTTACCAATTCTGGATAAAATATTATTCTGCGGCCAACAGTAACAATATTTTATTATGATTATTATTATTATAATATTATTATAAGCAAGAGGTAACTGATCTTTGAGTTTAAGACAGTAATTTGATACACAGCACAAGAAACTCGTATATGTGAAAATCAAAACAAGCTTTATTGACTACTTCTAATGATTACAGGAAACTAAGGCTAAACACACACACACATTCATCTATCTATGACACATAGTTGATATGAGTTATGAAGAAAGTCCCAAATACTAACTAAACATCGCAACCTGAGGAAAATCACAAAAGCAGAGCTTTGGCTTGATTCTCTAGGTTTAAAGGAGTTTCACCAGTTTCCAGCAAGAGAGAGAAGTTTGCCTGTACCTGCGTTTGCTCTGACAGCTGAGGTAATCGGGTTGTTCTGCGACTCGTGTGCAGCGGAGCCCCGTTCTGGATTGGCTGTCTTTCAGGTGACGTCTTCTCGGGAAAGCCCTTCGTGGGTTGCGCGGAAGCTTTAAAGTTGTTGCCGGCTGGTGAAACGCGCTGTTCTGAGCAGTTTTCTTCTTTGGAGACTTTGGTCAGATGTTTCACAGAGTGTTCTGGAGTCTGGATGTGACGGCTGTTGAATGGTCAGCTGCGCGGCTCGTGGATGAAGTCGGCGACTGTTAGATGGAAAATCAGCCCCGGTCAATCAGTTCTTAATGACCGATGCGACTTTTCCGCCGTGGTCAAAGTAGCGGTGCTTCGGCTACTGGGCTTCAACGACTGTGCTTCAGTCCGACTTCTGACCGACCTTTGACCGATTTCTGACCACTAGCTATTGGGAAAGCATAGTTTTAAAGGAGCAATTTGGCTCCATCCTTCAGATGCAATCCTCCAATGAGACGTTGCTACGGAGATTAGACACGCCTCGTCTATTGTCTATTGATCACATCGCGTGATATCTGTGGAACATTCTCCTGTTTTATTAACAACTTTATAACGTTTCTTAATATTTTCCTGATACTGAATTTCAATGTTTCATTCACACAGAATTACAGAGAATTATAAATTCTGCATGTAGAACTCAAACATGACACACTTCTTACACACGTATTACTAGACTGACCTAATTAAAACAATGATTACAATAATGCATTTGAAGAAAACCCACATATTGAATACATTGAATAGACATGTTAGTAATTACATCATGGCATGTATTATTCTGTATATAGTTTTAAAATTATCTCTTAATGATGGTCCATTTGAAATTCAAGATTGATTCTGTAAGCATAAAGTCATTGAACAGCGACCGGAGTCACAAGTGACCGGGTCAAAAGGGATTGCTCCACACAAAGGAGGTATAGATAGGACATATTTGTCTTTAAATCCATTGATGGGTGTTTTCCTGTTCCGTCCGATAATACAAGAGGGTTTTGTGAGAGAGTCAATAGATTTAATGTGATCAGACCCTCGTGATAGGTTCTGATTAGTTTATTGCTGATGAGCTAAGAAGTCCTTTAGACAGAGTCCTTTGTTAAAAGAAGTCGTGTCATCACTTCTGTTAAGGCTAGGTTTTTCCTGTCAGGAAATGGATCTTTTGGACCAAATGAAGCTTTGTTCAATCATGCCTCTGGCTGATAAAGCCATTTGGTAACGTCTGTCGAACGAGTCCCTACAGTACATACATTTTCAATGGAGGAACAGAAAGCTCTCGGACTAAATCTAAAATATCTTAAACTGTGTTCCGAAGATGAACGGAGGTCTTACAGGTTTGGAACGACATGAGGGTGAGTCATTAATGACAGAATTTTCATTTTTGGGTGAACTAACCCTTTAAGTCAAAAGATGTAGACTAGTTGGCAGTCGGCCACCATTACAAAGAGTATTATCTCTTGCATTAGCAACACCTGCAGTTTAATTGGTGAAGTGACTGTGGTGAAAATACTGGGGAGTATTTTGGGAGACTCCAGGAAGAGAAAGAGCACCTGTAAATGAGATCATGGAAAAGAACTGTAGGGGTGGATCTTAAACTGTTTGATCAGATAAGAAAAATGTATAAAAACTGTGGCCTGGCTAGAGAGATTCAGATGTGGAGCTAGCATCTCACTTAGTTGTTTGTCAATAAAGTGAAATTCCTGGGACCTGGATAATCGACTCTGAGTTTTCATTGAGACCAGAACTGAAGGAACATTGAGACACTGCATATAACACGCTATGGGGGAACACCTTCATGGGAACCGATGTCTGAAATGCTATCAAATTACGACAATTGTATTGGCCGGCGACAGTCTATGACGTCACTATTAGTATGACCCGAATGCACATAAGGGGCGCCTAGAGAACAAGTCATCCACTTAATGTCTGAAGGGACTGTTCAGCAGGCGGCCCAGAGGCATGGTAGGGAGATGCAGTGTCTCGTTCCCTGTTCTCAGGGAACCATGGTTACATGTGTAACCTGAGCCGTTCCCTTTCGAAAGGGAACTCGCACTGCGTATAACACATTATGGGGAACGAAATACCCACGCCGCCATGCTGAGGGGAGTGCATGCCAAAGAATGGCTCTGACAAAAAACAGATGGACAATTTCAACAGAAATACCAAAATCACTCCTCCAACGGGTCTAATTGGCTGTCAGTGACAGCATTCCCTACGGCCAACACTCAAGCTATAAGCCTCAAAGAGAGCAAAATATCTGCTCAAAGGGTTGGAACCAACAACTTCAAACAGAAGGGGTCCCTAGTCTGGCCAGTAACATGTCTGTTACCTAAACAGTCCAGAAAGAGGGACTGCTTGATTTAAACATAGTGCTTAAAACCCTTGCAATTGAGGGGAGTTACTCCGCTCCACCTAAGATCTACATAGCGCTTCTTAAACAAGGCACTCTGGAGCTGAGTCCCCTCATTAGAAAGGCATACCTCTACCAACCGAGCTCTTACTAAAAGAATCTCTTAAACCTTTAAGACCAACTCAGGGAGAGAGATCCTCTATATGACAACACAAGAGAGCAGCCTAAGATCCTGACACACCAGGGAGGTCTCATGAGAGACTTTTAACCTTCCGACCAGAACTAGGGAGCGCTGTACTCTATGGAATGACAATGAGAGGGGAGTATTGACCAAGCTCATTGCCAGTACCAGGGATGCTCCTGAAGAGCCTACACTCTGATATAACTCTAGGGAGTCAGGATACTAACTTGATTAGTTGATCAGCGGCACCTGGAGCTCATCAGGATCCTTAAGGGGGTCGCACACCGGACGCGAAGCTCAGCACCGCACAGCACCGCGCCACGTCTTTAAAATTCAAACACATTGTTTTCTATGAGTGTATGCATACCGGCGGTGACATTCGGCGCCTGTCCGCGGCACCCAGAAAACAATAGAAAACAATGTTAGACGTGTCACGGCGCTGAGCTTCGCGTCCAGTGTGCGAGCACCTTTATTTAATGTCTGCTTTTTGCCCTGGGTTGTCAGATCATTGGTGTTCTCAGGTGCGTAACCTGATATTGCTGAGTTCAACATGTTCCTGGGTTAACATTTTTGTTGGAATAGAGGGTTAAGACTAAGATAGGGTTAAGACTAAATTTTCAGACTAGAATGTTGTTCCAGGATCAACAAAATATGTTGACCTAGGAACGCATCTAACTCAGCAATATCAGGATGTGCGTTCTCAGGCAGTGTGTTTCCTGGCTGTGTTTTTGTCTCGTTGTGTTCTTCATCCCCGTTTGGATTCCTGCTTCAAGCCCGTTTGGATTTTGTTCCTGTTGGATATTACTCTGAGGACTGGTCGCCCATTGTGGTCCCTGCACTGCCAAGAGACTTTGTTCTGCACCTACAATTTTCTGACTGTTGCCTTCTCTGCTCTGCTGGCAGTTCCAGATAGCTCCGCCCTCACGCCATAGCATGTGACAGGAAGAGTCGATGAATCGTTTTGAGGGGAGAGCTGGGCTGTGTCCATTTGTAGTGGTGTCCGAAACCATAGTGGATGTTATTGAGTGCACTCATTCAATCCCACAATGCACCATATAACAAGTGTACAACTGATGTACACTTGTGAGAATCGCGAGTTGAACTTGAATGAATTCCTGCATCTCACCTGAAGATGGCGCTCGCAGCTGAATCATTCATTTATACCTTTTTCCAAACCCCTGATCCAATGTGGCTACAGAGTGATATCCATACTGGTATAAATTCCTTTTTAATTGATTATTAAATTGTTTAATTACGCTTTATGCATGCTAGTAGCTTCCATGACAGAGTTCAAGATAAATCTTTACATCTTACTACTGGGGCTGTCAGTTTGCTAAAATGTTAAACAGCAAGCACAAACTATGCAAAAGGTGCAGCCCGAATTCACTCACTAGTTTTCATTCACTCCTTCAGTGGACTATATTAGTGGAGTAATGTAGGGAATAGTGAATGAGGTTATAGGGGGCGATTTCGAACACAGCCCAGGTTAATGTTTTTGATTAAAGATTACGAGGGCACATGAATTTAAAAAAATATATATATTGAAATACACGGATAAATTATTGATAATAAATAATACACTATTCCATAAAAAAATAAGTTGTCAATTTTGATTTTATGCAAACTTTAATTAAAGACCCCATGAGCACTTATAATCTAAATGCTTCAATTAAGTGCTGTTCTGTAAGATTATGAGAAGGATCATTTAGTGACCATAATTACAGGCAAAATATAATTTATTTTCAGTTTCTGTGGTTTCCAATCAGAATAAATCCAGAAATAATGAACTATTTATTCATTTGTTTACACAGTCATTCTTTGTGTGATATGAATCAGTGTGTGTTCAGGGTTTGATCTGAAGCTTTTACTGCAGGTCTGTTTAACAGCCTCAATGTCATTTTTGCAGTAACACTTTATTTTGATCGTCCCTTTTGAACATTCTGTTGACTTTAAGTAACTTTGCAACTACATGCCAACTAACTCTCATTAGAGTATTAGTAGACTGTCTGCTTAATATCTGCTGTTTATTTCAATGGTCCCCAACAGACTATAAGTAACTTTGCAAGTACATGTCAACCTATTCTAACCATAATCCTGCCAGTCTGCTAATACTCTACTGACACTCTAATGAATTATTAGACATGTAGGTGCAATATTACTTATAGTCAAGGTTAGGGTTAGGGTTAAAAGGACACTAAAAAGTCCTTGACCCTAAAAAGGACCATCAAAATAAAATCTAAATAAAGTGAAACCATTTTGGTTTCTTTATGTGTCAAAAAATACACTTTGATTATTGATTTACCACTATATACTTTATGGTGGTTTACACACCCTGGTGGCTCACATGATTGAAGCAAAACAAATAAAAAGTCTAGGATCTGGGCCATATCCAGATCACAAACTTTGTTGCATTAGTTTCCTGTTATGACTATAAAGATGCTTTGAAACAATCTGTATTGTAAAAAGCGCTATATAAATAAAGGTGACTTGACAGGAAAATATAGGATATAACCTGAACACTAGGAAAGTTACAATAACTTTAGCTTTCAACATTATCAGCGGTAAAAGTAAAGAGATTCTCAAAGCCTTTAAAGCAGACAAAGTTATTTATTAATTTACATGTTTCAGAATAGTAAAGCATACTTTATAGAAAAAGCTAGCTGTAACAAATAATTCACTGCTGTGAAGGAGAGGCTGTAAAAGTCTTTCTTGTAGCATGAGGTTATGCACCGGTGTGCAGGAGCGGCAGGTAAAAGACTTTCTCCCAGATAAACAGTTACCTTTCCTTCTTATACCCTGAGCAAAGCATTGTTAAACATGAGTGGAATACCAACACCAAAACCAACTGACAGTAAACTGAAAGACAAGGCAAATGGGTGGAGATAAATACATTAACATATTCTTCTCAATGCATGTTTAAACAACAGCACCTAGATTGTACATTAAGATACTTTAATATAAAGTTCACCACAATTCAGTTCAGTTTATAAGAAAATCTATAAGTGAGTAATAATTAACAAAGGTAAAAACACAGCTCAAGTCAATGTCAAAGTTATCATAAATGCATAAATCCACTTTCCCATAATCTAGGCAGGGCATTCTTTCACATGACAAGTTGTAAATCAGGTTAATTATTACATTAAATGTTTTTATACATGTTATTAAATTTATTTAAGTTGACACGTTTTTTGCATTTATTCAGTTTTACAACTGTTGACACAGGATGTTGTTGCTTGTGGAGGAAAAATAACAGTTAAAGGGACATTTTGTGAATTCAGCACAAGTTGAACTCTATCAGCAACATTTGTGGCTGTTACGTGCTGCTCCGAGACAGAGTGAAGATCCAAACGCAGCTTTATTTAGAGGGACAATCCAGACACATAATCCAAATTACAGGCAACAGGTCAAAAAACAGGCAGGCAGTCTAAACAAACAAACACACCAGTGGCCTGTTGCACAAAGCCAGTTTCAGTTTCTACCCAGGTCAGTGCAAGATTAGTTTGAGTAAACTCTGGTTTTTCGGGCTTATGAAGGTGGATTGGTTTTTAGCAGGGTTCATTGCTATGGTAAATTACGCAACACTGCTAGCCTGCTCTGGAGCAGGTTTTATTCTGAGTTAGAGATCACAAACCCAAACTGGACCAATCAGCTGTGAGTAAAGTGTTCTCTCTTTCAATAGTATAGCTAAAAGGCTTAAACATTATATATGTAAACATCACTTAATAATTTTTTTTTTTCTGTGTAAATTTATATCCAATGTTTCCTCTTTTTTGTCATAACATAAAGCTGATAAACCTGGTAACTGTTGTAAAATATGCACATGGATACCCGAGAGTGGAGTGACCATCTTTATCAGAGGTCAGAAATATATCAGAGGTCAGGATAATCACTGACACGTGACAATAGCTAATGTTAAATTAAATTGTCACTTTCACATGGATGTACATTTTGAGGTAATAATTCCTCACAGTCACACAGCCTGTTTTATTTATTTTATTTTATTGTTATTGTAGGTCCAATAAATACTATTAAAGTGTGATATTTTAACTTGCACAAGCATGCAGATCAGACAATACGTTCACGCAACCACAGGTTTCTATGATTTTCCCTTCACATGCTATAAGGTTGCCAACCGCTCATCTATATAATTTTTCTTAATTTTTTTTTACATCATGCTGAACTGAGACATTCACATAGTTGAAAATAAATAACCATATTCCTAGCAATAGGATCCTTTGAAAGGTAATGTTATTTTTAGTCCTGTGTATCTCTTCTCTCTTCCTCATCTCACTAACACACCAGTGGGTTGGACTAACATTGCGATGATGAAGTACGAGTTGATTTCTTCTGCGGAGGCAGAGTATCACCTATAGACAGGCACATTCTAGGATCAGTCATTCACTGGGTCTGGTGTCAATAAATGCTTTTATTGGACTAACAAGGAAGTTTTCAGTTCTGAAACTTACAGGATATACTTATAGTATGATGACCTCATATCAAAAGCTCAAGGAAAAGTTGATTTCTCAATTTATGACCCCTTTAATTAAGCTTAACAATTAACTTGTCTGGAGCAAAATAAATCATGTATAAAAGTCTGAACTGTCTATAAATGTAACTTTATAATACATTTTCACTGAGACAGACAGGACCCATGAATCTCACATGTGACTCAAAAGTGTTTTGTAAAAGTAGTAAACTTGTAAAGTTAAATAATAGCTTTTAAGTGTAATTTGTTACTGATCTTTAATTTGTATCTTGTTATCTTACATAAATAAGAAAATAAAGAGACATTGTGGCATTTTCTTTTCCTCATATTTTCATGAATATTTCCCCAACAATGCTTGCTTTGAAGCACTCATGATATTATATTTATCAATCAAATTTTGCAATCAAAATAAGTGATTATGTGGCAGTGGCGAGCAGTGACTTTTTTACCCAGTATGCTGAGTGCTCATCCAACCCCCTCTTTCCCTGTGATATAACCACAAAACCAACCATTAAACCATATAGCGCATAGGCTGCATATGGTGAACACCTGGCTTTTGATCTGTTGCAGGACAGTAGATGTGATTTTGAGGAACACGTGAGAGAGATAAATGTAGTACTGGTATGCTATGTAAGTACTGATTTACATTAATGTTTCTGTAGGTGGGTGACCACACTGTAAAGTTGTAGTGGTTAAACGGATCGTTGTTGATCCGTGATCTGTACGGTCCAAGCCCCACGGTTCGGCATGCATGTGATTCGCAGATCAATTATAAGTTTAACCGCAATAGAGTAAAAGGTTATCATTTGCACGTGTTTTGTCTTGCTAGTTTACACATTAAATATATATATAAAACCATTCCAGAGCTAAAAGAGACAAAAAAGGGATTTAATTCGGTATTGCACGCCACGCTGTTATCAGTGTGCACAGACGCACATACATACAAGGCTTGCGTGCACACACAAAGAGAGAGAGAGAGAGAGAGGTTTACAATATTTCATAACACTTAATAACAAAACACTTCATAACAATCTTCAACAAATCACATAATAAATATAGAAATTACAAATTCAACCTCAAATGTCCATCAAAAATAATACACAAAACGTCTAGGTTACTGGTGTAACCCCCGTTCCCAGAAGGAGGGAACGGAGACGTTACGTCGATACTGACGTAATGGGGTCTCGCCTGGGAGCCCAATCACCTCCAAGGGTACAAAACAAGCCAATGGGAATTGGCCTGTGAGATTTACATGTCGGGCCCCTCCCCCGGCATCCGGGTATAAATAGGGCCGGCATACTCACCTTCATTCATATTTTTGCTGAGGAGCCGAGAGAGATATCTGGCCGCTCAGCGGTGACTCAGAGCTATGGCAGGGGAACGTAACGTCTCCGTTCCATCCTTCTGGGAACGGGGGTTACACCAGTAACCTAGACATTCCCATTCAGTCAGTCATGTTCGACGCCCAGAGTAAGCCCAGGAATGTCTTCCATACCGGTGGGATGGAGAGGACAGGGCGTTACCGTGGAGAAGTCGAAGCTGCTGTTCCTACCCCACGGGGAAGAGTGCTTCGGAACTCAATCCCACGTTTTTCAGCAACGACAAAAACGCCAGGAAAGCGTTCCCCGAGGAGGGGAAAGCTACGGAGACCACACCCTGCCCCGAAGGGAGGTAATGTGTGGAAAACACATATGGACTGGTCTGAGAACAGTAACGCATATGGAAGATCTCTGATGTAGGTCCTATCTTCCGGGAGGAACGACTAGCAATCAGAGATAGGGCAAAACAAAGCCGCCCAGGGAAAGACACGGGTTTACCGACAGGGAAACCTTACCATGGACAAACACATATGGGATTGCCCGAGGGGAATCGCAGCATATGGGCATCTAGTCCAGTACAAGGGCAGACCAGCTGGGCATACACACGAGTATTGGACCTAGCGCCGGATGCCTCTGCCGCGTCTGGCTGCCGCAGGATGCAGGAGGAACTCCCCAGGGTTCGCCGTTACGGGGAACTGAACTGAGGAGCGGGATAAGTGCTCGCATTCCCTCTCCCGATCGAAATGGCACAGCAAGCGAACACCCATTGCTATCTACGAGTAGAAAGCACACGGGTGGACACCGGTTCCACTCGGAGATTATAATACCTCGCGAATGTGTTCGGTGCCCAGCCTGCAGCTCTGCAGATGTCTGCAACAGAGGTGCCGTGCGCCAACGCCCAGGAAGAAGCAACACCCCGAGTGGAGTGAGCTCGCAACCCGAGGGGGCACGGCTCGCCTTGGGACTGGTACGCCAAGGCGATGGCATCCACTATCCAGTGGGCCAACCTCTGTTTGGAGACAGCCTTTCCCTTCTGCTGACCTCCAAAACAGACAAAGAGCTGCTCAGAGCCTCTGAAGCTCTGCGTGCGGTCCACGTAAACGCGCAGAGCACGAACGGGACACAGCAGCGCGAGGGCTGGGTCTGCCTCCTCCGGGGGCAGTGCTTGCAGGTTCACCACCTGGTCCCGGAAGGGAGTGGTGGGAACCTTGGGCACATATCCAGGCCGGGGTCTCAAGATCACGTGAGAGTAGTCCGGCCCGAATTCCAGGCACGAATCGCTGACCGAAAATGCTTGCAGGTCCCCAACCCTCTTGAAGGAGGCGAGCGCGGTCAGGAGCACTGTCTTGAGAGACAGATGTTTCAGCTCGGCTGACTCAAGGGGCTCGAAGGGAGCTCTCCGGAGGCCCGAGAGGGCAACAGAGAGGTCCCAGGAGGGAAGGAGGCGAGGCCTAGGAGGATTTAACCTCCTGGCGCCTCTGAGGAACCTGATGATCAGGTCGTGCTTTCCTAGTGACTTGCCATCAAGCACATCGTGATGCGCTGCAATGGCGGCCACACAGACCTTCAGGGTGGAAGGGGACAGCCTCCGTTCCAAACCCTCTTGAAGGAAGGAAAGCACAACACCGACCGGGCATTTCCGGGGGTCCTCCCGGCGGGAGGAACACCACTCAACGAACAGACTCCACTTCATGGCATAGGCGCGCCTCGTAGAGGGGGCTCTGGCCGAAGTGATGGTGTCGACTACCGCGGACGGTAGGCCACTCAAGTCTGCCGGTTCCCGTCCAGGAACCACACGTGGAGGTTCCACAGATCGGGACGCGGGTGCCATATGGTGCCCTGCCCCTGAGAAAGGAGGTCCTTCCTCAGGGCGATGCGCCAGGGATGGGCTGTCGCGAGGAGCATGAGTTCTGGGAACCAGGTCCGGTTGGGCCAGTATGGCGCAACTAGCAAGACCTGCTCCTCGTCCTCCCTGACCTTGCACAGTGTCTGTGCAAGGAGGCTCACTGGGGGAAACGCATATTTGCGTAGGCCCCGGGGCCAGCTGTGTGCCAGTGCATCCGTGCCGAGGGTCCCCTCGGTCAGCGAATAAAACAACTGGCAATGGGCGGATTCCCGAGAAGCGAACAGGTCCACCAGTGCTTCCCCGAACCGGCTCCATATCAGCTGGACCGCCTGGGGGTGGAGTCTCCATTCCCCCGGGAGCGTGAGCTGTCGTGAGAGCGCGTCGGCCGCACGATTGAGCTCGCCCGGGATGTAGGAGGCGCGCAGCGACCTGAGTCGGCGCTGACTCCACAGGAGGAGATGGCGGGCGAGTTGCGACATGCGACGGGAGCGTAGACCACCCTGGTGGTTGATGTATGCTACAGTCGATGTGTTGTCCATCCGGACCAGTACATGCTTGCCCTGCAGCAGCGGTCGAAACCGGCGCAGCGCAAGGAGTACTGCCAGCAACTCGAGGCAGTTGATATGCCAATGGCGATGGGGTCCTGTCCACACGGAGTGAGCCGCGGTGCCATGCCCACCTCGGGACTCGGTCGTGAAGCCAGTGCTGAAGCGGTCTCACATGGAGCAATCCGAGCGGCGTGACCGCGGCTGCGGATGCCATATGCCCCAGGAGCCTCTGAAATTGTTTCAGTGGGACCACTGTTTTCCGTGAGAACGAGTTCAGGCAGTTCAGCACCGACTGTGCACGCTCGTTGGTGAGACGTGCTGTCATGTTGACCGAGTCCAGCTCCACACCGAGAAAAGAGATGCTCTGCACGGGGCAGAGCTTGTTCTTTTCCCAGTTGACCCGAAGCCCCAACTGGCTGAGGTGACTGAGCACCAGGTCCCTGTGTTCGCACAACTGCTCTCGGGACTGGGCCAGAATGAGCCAGTCGTCGAGGTAGTTGAGGATGCGAACACCCACTTCCCTGAGCGGGGCAAGGGCCCCCTCTACGACTTTGGTAAAGACGCGAGGAGACAGGGACAGCCCGAAGGGTAGGACCTTGTACTGATATGCCCGCCCCTCGAACGCAAACCGTAGGAACGGTCTGTGTCGAGGAAGGATCGAGACATGAAAGTACGCGTCCTTCAGGTCTATTGTTGCAAACCAATCCCGGGCGCGAACGCACGTGAGAATTCCCGATTCAAGACACGCAGATCCAGGATTGGTCGTAACCCCCCGCCTTTCTTGGGCACTATGAAGTAAGGGCTGTAAAACCCAGACTCCATCTCGGCTTGAGGGACAGGCTCTATTGCGTCCTTCGCCAAAAGAACCGCAATCTCCGCCCGCAGGACAGAGGCGTTGGGACCTGTCACCGAGGTGAACAGAACACCGCTGAACCTGGGGGGACGCCTGGCGAACTGAATCGCGTAGCCGAGTCTGATTGTCCGAATGAGCCAACGGGACGGGTTGGGAAGGCGTAGCCACGCCCCCAAGCTCCGTACGAGTGGAACCATCCGGACAACAGAAGTACCCACGGGGGGGCAGCATGGAGCACTGTGGCCCAACCTGGGAGGCAGTGCATCCCGACGTTGAGGCTGTGAGTGGAGTCCACTCACATGGCTCCGAGTGGGCAGGGTGACGTGGGGAGGCCCATGGCGAAGGAAGGAATGGCTGAGAGAGAGGGAGCGGAAGCTCGCTCACCCTCAGCACAGACCCTCTTATATGACCCAGGGGTTTTGGAAATTGCTCTTTCTTTGACAATGTGGGTACCGCTGACCCTTGGGCCAGCGGCGGAACAAAAAGAAAAGGAAACACAGGATTTACCCCCGGGCCCTCTCCCGGGGGAAGGAGCGGTGCGGTCACCGTCTCCTGTCGAGCAACCTCCTTCACCACTGGGTCTCCTGTCTCAGGGGCCGCTTCTTAGCCTTCTTCTTCTTAGAAGAAGGCTTGGCGGCCTGGGCAGGGGGTGTCGCTTTCCTGCGGGTGGCTGGGGGAGGGTGGGACGATTCCGACCTCACCGGAGCCTGAGCCGCAGGAGGACGCCCTCGGCGAGGAGCAGACGGAGGCGCAGCCCGTGGCGGATGGGTGGCATCATCACGCCGGGGCAGGATGTGTTTGATGGCCTCCGTCTGCTTTTGCACTGCCGAGAACTGCTGAGCGAAGTCCTCGACAGTGTCGCCGAAGAGGCCGGCCTGGGAGATGGGGGCGTCGAGAAAGCGGACTTTGTCGGCTTCCCTCATCTCGGCCAGGTCCAACCAAATATGCCGTTCCTGGACCACCAGGGTGGACATCGTCTGACCTAGGGCGCGCGCCGTGACTTTCATCGCCCGGAGGGCGAGGTCAGTCGACGTACGCAGCTCTTGCAGCAGCCCTGGCTCAGAACTACCCTCGTGCAGCTCCTTAAGAGCTTTCGCCTGATGGACCTGCAAGATGGCCATGGCGTGCAGGGCAGAAGCTGCCTGTCCAGCGGCTGAGTAAGCCTTGGCAGCGAGAGCGGCCGTGGTCTTACTCGCCTTGGACGGGAGACGCGGACGGTTCCGCCAGGTGGCCACGGACTGCGGGCACAAGTGCACCGCAATCGCACGTTCCACCTGAGGAATCTCCACGTATCCCTTGGCAGCCCCACCATCGAGGGTAGTGAGAGCGGAGGAGCGTCTTCTGGAGCTTCTCATGCACTTCCGGGAAGAAAGGCACTGGGGCGGGACACGGCTGTGAACCGCGCCCCGAACCCAGAAACCAATCATCCAACCGCGAGCGCTCGGGACACGGTGGAGGGTTCCACACGAGACCGATGCCCGCGGCGGCCCAGGCAAGCATGGCCGCCAATTCAGAGTCCGCCTCAGACTGAGCTACCACCCCTGAGGGCGGAAGCTCGGAGTCATCGTCGTCCTCCGAATCAGCGATCCTGCTCCCCGATGCAGCGATCAACATCTGATCTTCCTCCGGAGCGCCGAAAGCAGCCGGCCGCTCGACAGCACATGACATTGGGGAGGAGTGGGAGGTTCGTGGGGGCGGACCCGACGAAGTGGCTCCCACTTTGATCCTCAGATCTCCCAGAGCACTAACCGGACCGGGGCCGCTACAGCCGCCGGCGCTGGGGTAGTGACAGAGGGGACCCTCACTTCTGTGTTAAAGAAGGAGAGTCGCGATCTCAATGTCAACATGGACTTGTCCTCGCAATGAGGGCATGTACAGTAGGTGGACAACCAAAATGGGTATTACCGCCGCGCATACCGCCGCCGCAGGGCTGTTGCGTTAACTGAAATTCAGTCGCGTGTAAAAAACTACTGCCAGGTGGCGCAAAGGGACGGATTGGAAAGTGACTGTAATAATAAAATGTTGGTTTGTAAACGATGAAAGGACGAAGTAAAACAACAATAACATTATTATATAACATTTTAACATCCTTAAAAACCATTAGAAAATTTAAAGTGAGAGTTAATTTCAAAACGTGGGATAGTCTTAGGCTACAGTCTATGCATCGAAAATTAAAAGAAAGACCTTTACACAAAGCGGACATGCTACTGTTATTAAACAGTCATTACTAGGCATATATATATATATATATATATATATATATATATATATATATATAAGGAGCAAACACACACAATTAAAAATGTAATATTTTCATTCTGGTCTGCTCTTAGAAAAAAAAAATTAATGTTAGTGATTTTGATATTGCAGACTAAAATACCGGCAGGAATAAATATTTTGGCTAATTTACTCATTAAAACCAAAGGTGTTCATCAGTGATTGTACATCAAGAGCAAGGACACGTTGTGTGCATTTTGTTTTGTGCTTTTACCAGAACGAAACGCTCGAGTGTCTGTGTGAAAACTGCGCGTGTGCACAAGTGCCAAGAGAACTAATGACAGCAGCAACGAGCACTGGCCATGATTTCAGAAACAACACATTCCAGCGGATAGATCGCCTCTTATTTAACACAGACCTATATCTTATCGAATTGAGATATTTCTTTCTTTTTAGGTACAATTATTCACTGAGTTTAAGTTCACCTTTGAGACGTTTCAGATTCTCGCAGAGAGACAGCTGAAAGCTCACCCTATTTTTTATTTTATTTTATTTTATTTTTCAAAAGTACAAGGTTTTGTTGTTATTGTGAGCGTACACAAATAAAAGTAGACCATTTGTAGTCTTGCACTAATCTGTAGGCTATCGCCAAAAATGACGGAAGGCCTGTTTTAAGTCGTTTCAGCTGTCATGAGGAGAAAATCCATCAGAACGCGCCGGCGCATTCGTCGGCCAGAGGGATAAAAATGTAGCCAATTTAGTTTCATATTTATATTTAAATATTGGGCTATAGCCTAATATAATTTTTTTTTAATATGTCACCAATGTTGATTATGAAAAGTGAATAGCATGACGGATGCGCAATGTTAGGAGACACATGCAGCGGGTCAGACATAAGTTTGACCACTTCATTAAGTTTTGTTTTATAGCAAGTCTTTCTTTAAAGTGAATTTCGTTTTGTATAAATTGTATCTTAATTTCAATCAATGTTTCATCAACCAATTGCCCATATTTAATAATTAGGAAGAAAACCAAGAAAGTCGGTTGTGGAATGGATTGAAGTGCGTAACAGTTTCCGCGGCCTTTAAATAAGGCTCAATGAATATACGTCTTTCTGTTTTAATTAAATTTATTTATTACTTTATTACATGTCTTTATTACTTAAATAATTGATAAGATGTTTTTGGTCGAACAATATATTTTAGCTGGTCTAGTTAGACACAAATTTGCGTAGTGGCTTATTGTGCAAACTTTTTTTTCCTACCACACGCCAAACTCATAACATTTCTTGCAGATTAAAAAAAAAAAAAACACGACGCTCCGACTTTTAAAAAATCCTCGCTCCAGTCAAAACTTCGCACATACTCTGCTCGGCAGCAGACGCTGGCAAACGCACGGGGGGAGGGTTGATCCCATTCGGAACTTCTGCAAATCCCCATAACACAAACAAATAAAGAAACTTACTGCAAATACTCATAACAGAGTCTAACAATTGTGTATTTCGTCAGCTTATTTCATATGATCAGATCAGGATGTTAAAATTAACAAAAAGCACCAAGATTGCAAAAAGGTCTGTCACGCGCATAGCTTAGGCTAATATTTTGAGTCTCCCGGATTAATGGCTTTGGTGACAAACATTTTAAACAAAGCGCCCTTCCCCCTATCTCAAACTTGTCAACGAGCCATAATGTTACATATCTTGGTCAATTCTTTCGAGCTGCTTTACAGCTTAACCACAGTTTGCAACATCAGCAGTTATTGAAATAAACTGAATCAACACAGATCTGCTGATATAAATAAATAGGCCTAAATAAATAGGCAAAAAATAGGCAAAAACCAAGATTGGGTTTGTACGGTTCATTTGAACTATAATTTAATAATTTATGTTATGATGTTATAGAGGTACAATGTACAGATGCCTATATGTTTTGCATAAAGTAAGAATATTTAATAAAGAATCTTAAACTTCCAATGTTAAACATGTTCTCGTCATTTTGCTCTAACTGCAGTCAAAATACAAATAGGCCTATAAAATATTTTGATGCATTGTGTAGCCCATTGTGAAGAGTCAGATTAGGCGCAAACTATAGCAGAAACTTTTTATCTTAATAGCCTAGCACTTGTTGAATAACAAAATGTTGATTATTGGGATATCAATGGTTTTTTGTTGTTCGTAATTGTGTAGCGTATGGCATGACATTTCTTTTTGTAATGTTTATGAGCGTGTTAATGGATAGAAACTGCACAATTGCAGTTTATCAGATTGTTACATAGCTATAATTGCATGATAGTTGAAACATTAACACATTAAAATCGTCTGATAATCATACAGTAGTTAACATGAACCCTTTGTAAGCGATGTATTACCATTACATCATGGGCGTACGGGACACCCCCGCACCACCAAAGCCTTTGCTTTTTTTAGAACTAAACTCAATTGAATAAAGATAAAAATAAAGCATCCAACTGAAGCCCAAAAATGCAAGCAGAATACCATAGAAAATAGTGCTAAATTACCACAAAAGGGGGAAAAAAAATCACTGTTTCCTTCGCCGTTTGTAAGGTAGCCAAGACAACAGCAAGCTTTGATGCGCTGTGCTACTTTGTTACTGTTAGCGGTCATGTGCCCAGACAAAATAAATATGTTCGGTCTTTGCTGAGATAATAATAATAATAATAATAATAATAATAATAACAATAATAATATTATTATTATTATTATTATTATTATTATTATTATTATTATTATTATTATAATATTGCCCAAACGTAATTAATCGAAATTACTGAAAATTTGCGGCCGAAACAGCAATGTACGCGCTTGTCTAGAAGGGAACCTTATATAGCCTAGCCTATATTCAAATTTGTGTCTAACTTAGAATTTAGACCTCCTAAAATATATTGTTAGACCAAAACATCTTATCAATTAATTAAGTAATAAAGGCATATATTTAAGAAATTTAATAAAAACAGAAAGACATCTACTGATTGAGCCTTATTCAAAGGCCGCGGAAACATGAGTTCGTTTGTTACGCACTTCAATCCATTCCACACCTGATGTTCATGGTTTTCTTCCTAATTATTAAATATAGGCAATTGGTTGATGAAACATTGATTGAAATTAAGATACAATTTCTACAAAACGAAATTCGTTTTAAAGAAAGACTTACTATAAAACAAAACTTAATGAAGTGGTCGAACACATGTCTAACCCGCTGCATTTGTCTCCCAACATTGCGCATCCGTCATGCTATTCACTTTTCATAATCAACATTGGTGACATATTAAAAAAAAATTATATTAGGCTATAGCCCAATATTTAAATATAAATATGAAACTAAATTGGCTACATTTTTATCCCTCTGGCCGATGAAAGCGCCGGCGCGTTCTGATGGATTTTCTCCTCATGACAGCTGAATCAACTTAAAACAGGCCTTCCGTCATTTTTGGCGATAGCCTACAGATTAGTGCAAGACTACAAATGGTCTACTTTTATTTGTGTACGCTCACAATAACAACAAAACCTTGTACTTTTGAAAAATAAAATAAAATAAAATAAAAAACAGGGTGCGCTTTCAGCTGTCTCTCTGCGAGAATTTGAAACGTCTCAAAAGTGAACTTAAACTCAGCGAATAATTGTACCTAAAAAGAAAGAAATATCTCAATTCGATAATAAATTCGTAGGTCTGTGTTAAATAAGAGGCGATCTATCCGCTGGAATGTGTTGTTTCTGAATTTTATATTTGATATTTTAAGGAATAGAATACACTCCTGCATTTAAAAACTGCAACAGGAGTTGCAGTTTTTTTATGACGTTTTATTAATTCGTCCATTCTTTTTAGTTTTAATGATTTAGCTAAATTGTGCCTTAAAATGGGAGCGAAATTATTCAGTGACTCACGTTTTACTAAAATAAAGGATATAATTAATGAAACACGAAACCATTTCTTAATCAGTGTCCAAACAGATAGGCTATATTTTTCCTAAGTAGTTATCTGTCAAATAAAGGACAGGTAACGAATAACAAAGTATGTGCGTGTCAAAAATCCATGCTGTTTTATTAAAGGAGTTTAAAATATAAATAAAAAATGTATTTGTGATAAATATAGGCCTAATATGTGAGAAAATTAACATTTTGCATAAAGATAAATGTGCTTTGATGCATTGGTTGGATAACATGTGGTTAAAACGCCACTCAGCGGTCAAAAGCTGCAAATGCACTTGGCGGCGGCGGCGGTAGAAACACCGTTTTGGATGGCCACCTACTGTACCATCCACGAGCGCTGACTCAGCGTGCTGTTTCCCCAGACACGTGAGACAGTGATCGTGGCCGTCAGAGGAGGTCAGAAAACGAGCACATCCAGAAACACACGGACGAAAAGACATCTTGAAAAAGACGCTGATCACCCATGCTTGCTCTTTTAGTACACCTCACCAACCGAAGCACACAGGGATGAGTGCAGCACCGTCCTGTGGGCAGCGCGCAGTCACACCCACCGCTGAGCGTGCCTTCCCAACCAGCTGGAGAGATTCGAGCAGCCACCAGAGAGAAACAGGAAAAAGCAATTAAAATTGCTGTTGAAGGAACTTGTCCTTAGCAATTAAAATTGCTGTTTGCTCTCTCAGTTCAGGAAATTCACTCTTGAAGAGGTGAAAGGATGATCAGCCGATCGGCTCCGAAGCAAAAGTATGAATGAAGGTGAGTATGCCGGCCCTATTTATACCCGGATGCCGGGGGAGGGGCCTGACATGTAAATCTCACAGGCCAATTCCCATTGGCTTGTTTTGTATCCTTGGAGGTGATTGGGCTCCCAGGCAAGACCCCATTACGTCAGTATCGACGTAACGTCGAACGTGACTGACTGAATGGGAACATCATTAACACACCACAGGTCATTAAAACCCATCACATTATTTACCAAACTATAATATGCAAATTCTATTTTCAGTCTACCAGCTACTAATTTCATGAATTTCACTTGTAACACTTGATTTTTCCTGGTTTTCCATATTGCCAGTTTTGCAGTTCCTATTAAATAATTTAAAAGACACATCTTCCTTCTTTTTGAAAAATTTCACACCCCCTATAAAAACTTGTTCACCAAAAGCTTAAAACAATCTATAAAGAAAATTTTTAAAAACAAATGTTCCAAATTCTCTTCTTCTCCACAAAATCTACATCCCACCCCTACTGCTGGGTTCAGGTGTGCCACATGCTTATCCGTTGCAATTGCTCCATGAATACTTCTCCATTGTAGATCCACTGTTCTTTTCTCTACTGGAGGTTTATACAAAGTTCTCCATATATCTCTCACGAGAAATTCTGGTTTCAACAACCTGGCCACCTTGAGATCTTTTGTCCTCTGAGCGAAACTTGATGCAAAACTTTAACTGTAGTGTTATCTACGTCTTTCTTTGATGTATTTTCAAACAAGTCCAGCTGTGGAGTTTGAAAAGATAAAATTGAACCTGCCGATTCATCATCCTGTCTTTCAGAAACGACAGCAGCAACTCATATTTTTGGAAAATCCTGCTTATTTCTTATGTCTGGTGGAAATATTTGACCAATGTTCTTCCTATAACCACTTGGTAATGCATTAAGAATGTCTTCTACCCGCTTTTCCATCAAGCATGAGGACTTTAAACCTGTTACTTCTTTCAAGGTTTCCACTGATTCCCATCGGTCATCATTATATAAGTTGTCCAGGCTTCACAATGCCGTGTCTTTGTGAACATGCACACTTACAGATGACAAAAGTTTTGTCTAAAGCATAGGATTGAAAAACAACGGTTCCTCTCGTATCCAACTCCCAGATTCAACAATATCTCTTTCCACTTTAAAACAGTTTTCCAAGTGCAACATTGACCGATAAAAGGATGTAACCTCAGACAGGTTCACTTTATCCAGTTCCATTAAAAACAGATGTCTATCTAATTTAAGACCACCTGCTTTTTGTAAAATCATTTTCACAGTCTGAGTCCAAGCTAAGTCTTCATGATACAGGAATCTCTGTTCTACTTGTATTCTAAAAGCACAGATCTTCCACCATCCACCAGACCTTGACGTCCCTCATAAACAGGAAGGTAGAGTGCTGCTGCACGAATCCAGTGTTCTCCACTCCAAAAAATCTCCACAAATGTCCTCTGTATTTTGCAAATCAGTTCTTCAGGTGGTTCCATTACAATGAGTCTATGCCATAAAGTTGAGGCAGGTTATTGACAACCAGAACTCTTCCTCTGTACGACATTAGTGGTAATATCGATTTCCATTTAAGCAGTCGGGCAGAGACCTTTTCCAGCATTCCTCACAATTTTTATTCTGAAATTGTTTATTTTCAAAAAAAAAAAAAACACCTAGCATTTTAAGCTGTTGGGGATAAACAGTTTAGGACCCTTGAAACCAGATATGTCGAATGAAGACCCGGAGTCAAAGTTTAAAATAATTAATAAATTGAAGAAAAATTTACTGAAGAATAGTTTGCAGCTTCATCAGCAGAAGCCAGCTTCAAGTCCCACAAGGAGTTCGTAGGCCGCTCTGCGTACAATCACATTTCCACAACAATTATACTCTAACAGAGTCCACTAACTACGTCAATACTTCAGGTTGAATAATACTGATTGGCTAAGAGAAGATAGACAAATTTGGCAATTTTCCACACATGGACAGATAGTCAGAAGCGTATCTCCATTCGTCACGATGCTGACGAGAGGACCCTGGATTTATGTAACGGATGTCCTTTTGGACTCATGACATGGCGTCTGCTGGTCTAGCGGAGTGCCAGTTGTCCAGTACAAAGGACCTGCACAGAACACTTAGCGCACAGAACACAGATACGCATGATTCACAGCTTCTTCAAGGCTGAAGTTGATCTGAGCTCTGCTCTGAGCAGGAAACTTTCCCAAAACATACTGATAACATGTTCTTTTCTCTCAGTGAGGGGTACAGAGGAAAATAGACGCTTTAACATACGTTGAAGAAGTCATTCAAATAATTTAACAGAAATATAAATGTTGATTAATAACTTAAAAGATATATATTGAAGCGGCAGTGGATTCCAGAATCCATTCCTTCAGTCTCCCCTTAAAAGGCAGAAGTTTTAAACACTAAATCTGGTCTTAACAATTTAGGCCGCTTCAAAATTTTACACTGCTGACCTATGCTCCCCTGACAGGTTACAATTGTATAAAATAGACAATAGGTTTCCCCTTGAAGGACTTAACTAGAACAGAATATTCTACGGAGCACATAGTGCATTATTGACCTTCAGTCCTTACACATGGTTGTCTTTACATCAATCTTGGCTATTTGGTTTATCATCAAATTCCTTGACTACAAAACAAATACATATTTATTCTCTGGATGCCGGGCTAAACGAGTAATCACTGTTACTGCATTCCTGGCATGGGCCAGACCCTCAGTCACTACTCAGCAGGGGCGGATCTAGAAAATTATTTATAGGGTGGCAAAGGGGTGGCATGAGGTCTATGAGGGGCAAGGTTGCCACCCGTCCTGTGAAATACGGAATCGTCCCGTATTTACAGCCAAAATGACGCGTCCCGTATCAAATCAATACGGGACGCGATTTGTCCCGTATTTTACATAGGTCCACATTATGCAGCATCCCATGCAAATCACCCCACCCGCATTGTGTGAAGACACGTTCTATTCTGCCCCTGATTGGGTAATACCATACACTGTAAAAAAATACTCGCTGCCATCATGGTTTGATTGGTTTGTTTCAGGTTCACGGGCCGTGAATCACGGCCAATCAGAGTCAGAGGAGGGCGGGACGCCGCCTCGCCGGTTCTCTCCTGAAGTAGACAGTGTAATGTTTTTTTGTTTTTTATCACCTCAAGTTTTTGATTGATAACGTTAGATTTCATATGCTGCCTATTAAGAAATAATGTACATTAATGATGTTATGGTATGATTTGTTTATTAAGGTTAAGTTGTACAGTCAGACACATAAGCATTACTTTAATAAGAGATAAGAGAGATATATTTACAGTAATACTTAATCAAAATATAGTACCTATGTGAATAAAATAAACAACTATTTGTTATGCTTAACCGATTTAAATAATTGCATCATTCAATACTATAGAATTAACAATAGCTAGACAATATAAAAATGGAATAAATAAATACATAAATATATTTACTTACCAATAATAAAAATGTTGTTAAGTGTTTTACTTAAATAAGAAATGTTTGTAGATATTATATAATTTCCAGTTATTTAGGTGTGGTTTCACTGTTTGGATGGTGTTACTGCAAACAATGACAAATATTTTAGCCAAAATCTTGTTCACAACAAATGACAATTTACAATTTGTTTATGGAAGTTATGGATCTGTTAATTTAATAAGTTAATAAAATATGGTTCACATCTCACAAGTTCCTCCAAAAGCTTATTTTTTTGTGGTCTCAGTCACACTTTGTTGGCCTATGTTTATTATTGTCATAGCTGTGTATTCAATATGAACACTTAAGTTGTGATAGTGAGAGACTGAGTGCATCTGTTCACACTGATTTCAATAGCAGATATCTTATTATAATGTCCATTGGTATCAATCTTAATATTTTTATGAAAATATGTTTTAAGATATGATATACCACCACTGGCACGCCATCGGGACTGTGGTCATCGTGGCCCCAAGGAGTGAGGCCCCCACTGCGGCAGGCGTTCCTTATTTTTCTGTATTGAAGGTGGCAACCCTAATGAGGGGTGGCAACACCAAAACAAGCGCCCGTGCTTAGTTTTTGGAGATTTATGGCCTGACATACACAATTGTGTTCACAAACAATGCATTACCACAAAGTAGTCATCTTTATACTGTTTAAAATTTAAAAAAAAATAAGATTTTAATATCCATCATGGCACCAAGTAAAGACACGATATGGAAAACATCAACAGATTCTAAATGAGTCTGAGCTTGTATCACTAAAGGAGCTGAGCAGTTTTATTAATATTACACAGGCTACTTCGATAGTTTAAAGGTGCCCTAGAATGTTTTTTCACAAGATGTAATATAAGTCCTAGGTGTCCCCTGAATGTGTCTGTGAAGTTTCAGCTCAAAATACCCCATAGATTTTTTTTTATTAATTTTTTTAACTGCCTATTTTGGGGCATCATTAACTATGCACCAATTCAGAGTGCGCTGCCCCTTTAATTCACGTGCTCAATGCCCACTGAGCTCGCGACTGTAATACAGTGCAAAAAACAAAGTTCACACAGCTAATATGACCCTCAAATGGATCTTTACAAGATGTTCATCAGGCATGCTGCGTGCATGCATCAAATCATGTGAGTAAAGTATTTATTTGGATGTTTACATTTGATTCTGAATGAGTTTGAGGCTATGCTCCGTGGCTAATGCTAACATTACACACTGTTATTAAGAATGAAGTTGTGTTTATGAATTATAAAGACTGCAAGTGTTTAATAATGAAAATAACGACGGCTCTTGTCTCCGTGAATACAGTAAGAAACGATGGTAACTTTAACCACATTTAACAGTACATTAGCAACATGCTAATGAAACATTTAGAAAGACAATTTACAAACATCACTAAAAATATCATGATATCATGGATCATGTCAGTTATTATTGCTCCATCTGCCATTTTTCGCTGTTGTTCTTGCTTGCTTACCTAGTCTGATGATTCAGCTGTGCACAGATCCAGACGTTAATTCTGACTTTCCTTGTCTAATGGCTTGAACATGGGCTGGCATATGCAAATATTGGGGTCATACATATTAATGATCCCGACTGTTACGTAACAGTCTGTGTTATGTTGAGATTCGCTTTTAAACAAATGAGATTTGCATAAGAAGGAGGAAGCAATGGAGTTTGAAACTCAATGTATGTCTTTTCCACGTACTGAACTCTTGTTATTCAACTCTGCCGAGGTAAATTCAATTTTTGATTCTAGGGCACCTTTAAAGCACATGTTTTAGTGCAAGTTAAAGAGCAACAAAACAATTTTTGAGTTTCTGTTATTAACAAAGGTGGGAATGTCTGTGTGTGCTCACCCAGAACACCCTATCAACCATACTCTAGCAACACCCCAAAATCTCCTAGCAACAACCTAGCAACACTTTAGCACCCAGAACATCTATATTTAACTGGAAAAAGTTTTTACGTTTTTTTAAACAAGACTTTAAATTGGCTTTATGACAAGCCAACATAGATTTGTCTTTCAAACTTTTCAGTCTTGTTTTTCTTGATTGCTAATACCAATTCATGAAACAATTTAACATTTTCTCACAACTATAAACACAATCTCAAAATACACCAACTTGTACAAAACTCAAACTTCAAGGTCAAAATAAAATGTTCTAGTCAAAAACTTATTCTTGTGACAAATTCAAACTTTGGCAGCAGATGACACACAAAACATAACAAATACACAGACTACTGCACTACCCAGTGAACACTAGTGAGATCATATAACACATCCCGAATATGGCTCCCGCGGCTCCTCCTCCGGGCCGCCGGAGAGAGCCATCACCTGAATATTGATCATCTCCCATTCGGACTACGTTACCCATAGGCCCTCATTCCTGGGACTGATTGCACACACACCTGCACTGCATCACACTCACACTATTTAAGACACAGACACACACACACACACACAGACACACACATTCCTGTACATCTATCAAAGTGAGGACCACCATTTCTGCTGCAATTACTGGTACATCTATACTATTTTTCAACACTAGGTGTGTCTATGATTCAAGATTTTAGCTCAGCTTCTTGAAAAAACAAAAGGAAAGAACCAGCATTTTACCAGCAGAGTGAGGACATTTTCTAGGGGGCGCTATTGAGGCCATTTCTCACTTAATTATTTCAACTAACTTAAGTTTGCTTTTTTTGGCCATATTTTTGTTTTAGTGTGGACAGCTCAAAGTCCTTATTTAACTGAACTTCAGCTGAATAAGGACTTGCCTCATTATTTGATCATTATTTTCCTGTTTTCATGTTAAAGCTGCTTTAAAAAAATCTATATTGTATAAAGTGCTAGAGAAATAAAAGACCTGACAATTAATGCAAGTTTTAGTTTGAGTTTCATAAACAGTCTATGTAAACATGTTTAATTAATCAATGTATTTATTATAACATGAATTCATTACAACTTTAAAACATGATTTTTCTTGCAGCAGACTTTCTTTTGAGGGTTACAATTGTATTATGAACAAAATATTTCACATCTTTCCACGTTCTGTCCTTCAGTGCCTCTTCCTTTTCGAGGCACTTCATGCAGTCAATTTTTCCCGGAACCCTGCGCTCTGCCATGAACTTTCCCAATCGTTTATTTACCGCCCTTCTCTCTTCTTCTCGCCACGGTCTTTTCACGATTATCCTGGATGTTTCTACATAAGACAAAAAATACCATATAGATTGTGAGCTTAAAAACAGACACTAAAACATAGGTTTCTCAAACAGCTTTTGCTTAGTCACAGAAAGAACACTAATGTGGGGCTGCTTGATATGGTCAAAAAGTTATTCAATTCTCAAAGTAAAAAAAAAAAAAGACTTTGTCTTTAAAGAATCAAGAACTGCACTGTGAATCATGAGTTCAGTGTTGTATACTGTAGCGAATCATGAGATTAGTATTATTAGTCCCTTACTGAATAGTCAAATAATTGTCCCATATATCATTAGTTTTATCAAACATCAAAATAATTGCAGCTCTGTTAATTGCAGCTCTGTTGCTGAGTAATGACAGCAGGTATCCCCCTCTTTTTTAACCTTTTCCATATAATTAGAAAATATCTAATTTACTTATCAAAGATGCGGCAAAAAATGAATTCCTCTTCTCAAGAGATGTTTAAAGATTAGGTTAATAGAGCATTTTCTTGAGCACTTCAACAGGTGCCTTCCATGTGAGGGTGACAGTGGGTTTTAGAGGGACATTAATGTCAGAAAGCTCTTGGGTTTCATCAGAAAGATAGTAATTTGTGTTCTGAAGATAAACAAAAGTCTTATGGGTTTAGAACACCACAAGGGTGAGTTTTTTTGGTGAACTAACCCTTTAAAGGAACACTTTTTTTTTAAACAGGCTCTTTTTTCATCTCTCCTGGAGTTAAACATTTGTGAATCAAATCCATTCAGCTGATCTCAATCTGGGGA
The DNA here is from genome assembly GCF_018812025.1 of Megalobrama amblycephala. Taxonomy (NCBI): domain Eukaryota; kingdom Metazoa; phylum Chordata; class Actinopteri; order Cypriniformes; family Xenocyprididae; genus Megalobrama; species Megalobrama amblycephala. The sequence continues at coordinate 33,314,338 of NC_063063.1, forward strand.
TACCACTGTTAGCATAGCTTAGCATAGATCATTGAATCGGATTAGACCAGTAGCACCTCACTCAAAAATGAGTTTCTATATTTTTCCCCATTTAAAACTTGATTCTTCTGTATTTAATGATATTACGCAACGTGTGAAAATAGTCCCTGGCTAGTTAACTTCCATGGTTAGAGTTAGGATTGTGTAATATCACTGCACCTGCCGCTCCCATGGTTGCGGCTGCAAAATTCCTTGATTAAGCCGGAGTGAGAAAATAGCTCCTAGTCATATCAGCCTAGAAAATCACAACTTCTGATTTTCAGGTGGTCTTAGTACACAATTTAAATACAGAAGAATCAAGTTTTCAATAGGAAAAATATAGAAACTCATTTTTGAGTGAGGTGCTACTGGTCTAATCCGATTCAATGATCTATGCTAAGCTATGCTAACAGTGGTAACTTCAGATCCGAAGATCGGCTGAATGGATTTGAAAACGATAAAACAAATGTTTAACTTCAGGAGAGATGGAAAATGAGCCTATTGTTAAAAAAAAAAAAAAAGAAAAAAAAAGTGGAGTGTTCCTTAAGGATCACAATCGTCCACTGTTTTGTGCTCAGTCATGCATATATTTGGCTCTGGTAGACAGTAACAGAGTGCAGCAAACACTTTAAACGAACATACCCTTCAGTATGGTTGTCTGTTTTCCACTTTTCTTTCTCTTCAGTGAGGGCCTGTTGGTCTGGCTTGCTCTCTGACTCTGATCTGCAACAGAAAAGCATTCGCAGCCGTTACTGAGTGAATCCTCAGGTATTGTTGGATCTTCAACGCTCATGTGTACTGAAGGGTGTATTATAAATCCTTATCCTTACATTAAGTTACATTAAATATAAACTAGAGAAACATTAAAAGACCAATTTCACTTTAACACATACTTCATTAGTGAATGGCTGATTTATTAGGGTCCTATAACTAAAGGCAGGTTTTCTAAAAAGGATGATTTGCCTTGATGTAAAACACTATTCAACTCACCATCTACATCATCTACATCCGAGTACCCATCCTCACTGCTTTGGGCAGGTGTTTTTTGAGGGGAAAAGAGGTCCGAACGTTTCTCTGAAAAACAAAAAAAACGTGTTATCAGATCTTCTGCAGTGTAAACAGACATTCTGAAATCAATGACCACGTCTCGAAGTAAAGCTTAATTTTTTTAAGATGATCCGAGCCTCATTTTAACAAGTAAGCCTACAAACCCACTTATATAGCAATAAATGTAGAACGCTGTGCAATTTAAAAAACTGAATTCATGATTAACAAACAATTAGAGCGACAGCTCACCCAAAAATGTAAATTACAAAAATGTAAATATCTTTCTGGGGCTTGAAAGTCTATGGACAGGTCAGAAATCTCTTGGGTTTCATCAAAAATATGTTAATTTGTGATCTGAAGATAAATTAGAGTCTTAAGGGTTTAGAACAACCTGACATTTAGAAAAACACATACTTAAAGGGTTATTTCACCTAAAAATTTTAGTTCAAAGGATCACAATCGTCCACTGTTTTGTGCTCAGTCATGCATATATTTGGCTCTGGTAGACAGTAACAGAGTGCAGCAAACACTTTAAACGAACATACACTTATGGTTGTCTGTTTTCCACTTTTCTTTCTCTTCGGTGAGGGCCTGTTGGCCTGGCTTGCTCTCTGACTCTGATCTGCAACAGAAAAGCATTCGTAGCCGTTACTGAGTGAATCCTCAGGTATTGTTGGATCTTCAACGCTCATGTGTACTGAAGGGTGTATTATAAATCCTTATCCTTACATTAAGTTAGGGATGCACCGATACCGATATCTGGTATCGGCCTCGATACCACATTTTCTAAAGTACTCGTTAAAAGTCCCCCGATACCGGGGACCGATACCACGGTCTGAGAAATGTCTATGTTTGAGCGGCGTGTAAGGGGTTAATCAAAGGCGCCGAGTGCCTGCCCCCAGGCCCCGCCCGGCTGCAGCTCAGAGCGGGGAGAAGGCGAGGCGAGACAACATGTCAGCCGTGTGGAACTATTTCAAAGTGAATGAAGACAACAAAACAAAGGCGGACTGCAAATTGTGCTCAGCGAAATTGTCCAGAGGAGGCTCAAAAGGTTTAGGAGTCTTAAGGGTTTAGAACAACCTGACATTTAGAAAAACACATACTTAAAGGGTTATTTCACCTAAAAATTTTAGTTCAAAGGATCACAATCGTCCACTGTTTTGTGCTCAGTCATGCATATGTTTGGCTCTGGTAGACAGTAACAGAGTGCAGCAAACACTTTAAACGAACATACACTTATGGTTGTCTGTTTTCCACTTTTCTTTCTCTTCAGTGAGGGCCTGTTGGTCTGGCTTGCTCTCTGACTCTGATCTGCAACAGAAAAGCATTCGCAGCCGTTACTGAGTGAATCCTCAGGTATTGTTGGATCTTCAACGCTCATGTGTACTGAAGGGTGTATTATAAATCCTTATCCTTACATTAAGTTACATTAAATATAAACTAGAGAAACATTAAAAGACCAATTTCACTTTAACACATACTTCATTAGTGAATGGCTGATTTATTAGGGTCCTATAACTAAAGGCAGGTTTTCTAAAAAGGATGATTTGCCTTGATGTAAAACACTATTCAACTCACCATCTACATCATCTACATCCGAGTACCCATCCTCACTGCTTTGGGCAGGTGTTTTTTGAGGGGAAAAGAGGTCCGAACGTTTCTCTGAAAAACAAAAAAACCTGTTATCAGATCTTCTGCAGTGTAAACAGACATTCTGAAATCAATGACCACGTCTCCATTTTTTTAAGATGATCCGAGATTAAACAACCACAAATGTGTGAACACAACATCTTTTGATGGACTGCTAGATTCACTCGTTCAGTAATTTGATGAACATTACATGCACACATATGCCTTGTGGACAAAGTTATGAAAAAAATAGCGACAGGGGCTGTAAATAAGCTACTACTCAACCCCTTGTTTGCATTACATTTGTTGCACTGCTTTTCTGTATCTAACATTGCCTAAAGAGCCTAAGTCAGGCTCATCTTTTAACTAATGTTGTGAGTATTAAAAACATACTGTATGGTGCCTTGCTAAAAGTAGGGGTGGTCCGAATACCATATTTTGAGCTTTGAAGCTCTTGAAATTATCATTTTTATTATTTCATAACATACTGTACTGCCCAGATGCATGTAGTAATCGGCCCGAGCTCGGCTGCCCCGCGGCGCATGCGGCTCAGAATCAGCATTGGCGCGTGTTAACCGGGCCGATTGTGGCCCGCAGCTCGCTCTGGGACATGTATATTTGTTATGGCTGTAAAGCACCGGGCCGATTCCTGTTCACTGTAACTGGCCCAACTCTGGCTATAGAGATCTGTGCCACTTCTGGCAATGACTCGGCTTATGTTCACTCACAGATGGTTACATAAGCAATAATTAAAATTGTCTTAAAATTGACTTCGTTTCCTGGTAGTATTTAATATGAATTAACTAACGTTACACGTTTAATGTAGTGAATTTGTCAATAACAACATATCTGCGGTAAAACCTAATACAATAAAAGTGCCATATAAGAAAGAACATTCTCTAATTAGTGATGGCCGATTTCGAAACACGTGCTTCATGAAGCTCCGAAGCTTCATGAATCATTTGTTTCGAATCAGTGATTCGGAGCGTGTATCAAACTGCCAAAGTCACGTGATTTTAGTAAACGAGGCTTCATTACGTCATCACTGTTTCGAAACATTTCAAAACAGTTTGAAATTTCAGTGGTTCACCGGTAGAGGGCGATGATAAAGTTAACCCATAAATCATTCAGATTCACTCAGAACTGTTGAAAAAGTGTCTGTGGGTTTTACCTGATCTCTGATCAGTTTTATAAATTTGTAGATGTTTTAATTAGACATTAGAATAGTCAAAATAAATAATGGTAGTTATTCTCTTATTTGCCTGTTTAGCTTGAGCCATGGAACAGAGAAACAAGCCTTGAAAATTGATAAAAGAACACATATATATATATATACAGACACAATATATTTAATCTTATTAGATTATTAGTTATTTGCATTTGATTGGTTTTACTCTCAATAAAACATTTGCAATAGATTTGTAAAAGGTGTTTTTACTGCATGTTTAGTGTGAGTTTTGTTGCATTTACACTGTTCTGACCACTAGGTGTCACCGTGGAGTCGGGTGTCAGATTGTTTCGAAGCCTCGAAACATCACGGCACATTTGATTCAACTGCTTCAGTGTTTCACGAAGCCTCGCTCTGCCCATCACTATCTCTAATATGTATAATATCAAATCTATTTATAAGTAATGTAGCAATTCATTATTTTAAACGCGCTTCACTGCGCGCTCAGGTGATTCATTCATGTTCACGCGCGCGGAGGTGGGAGGAGTCTCGTAGCTGTGTGGGTTATATCCGCCATGTTTGAGTGGTTTGGAGCGGACGCGAGCAAAACAACCGATTATTTACCAAGAGATATTAATGTATGGAGTCATGTCGAGAAAACAGTTCTGGTAAGCATTGATGCACGCTTACATTTGTAGTATGTTTACTTAGCAGACGCTTATCAAGGAACTTACTAAAGTTAACTTCACGTGACTGCCGCGAATGCGGCTTTCTTGGCTTGTCTGCAAACTTTCGATATGCCACTACAGCTAATAAATGGATGAAATCTTTTTCATCTGTGATCTAAGCATTGTTGTGTGGATCTGGAGTGTTAACGCTGCACTAAACTTTGACGATCAACACTCCGATCTGCAAACAAAGAGCTGATCAAGGATGATGACGGTCCTGCATTCACGAGAAAGAGCAGGTTTGTCTGTTTGTTTTTAGTTTCCACGCTCATAGATTTATATAAATGCAATTGTAGTAAGCAAAAGTTGTTTTATTCCATGTTTCTTCAAGAAGGTGAGTGAAGAGGATGTTTATACTGTCATAGAAGATCATTGTTTTCAAATAACCTCAATTAACTAAATACATATGCTAGTTACATAAGCTAGTTTCACTTATTTTATTTTTGTTAATGAGAATGTGCTGCAATCCTATGCATTAGTATGTCTGAGATCATCTTCAGATGCTAAACGTAAGCATATTTTACATTTACAGATGCTCATGACTGCTGAAACATGGACAACACAAACACACAATTACAGCTTTTGTTGCTACTAGCTGCTTGCTTCACGCAGCATGTTAAGATGCACGGGAATCAGAGATTATTTCTCATAACATGCCATAAAATGCTTTTAATATTTCTCTGTGTTGTAGTACATATCACTGAAATCGGCATGCATCAAGATTTCAGAGACTCTGCGTGACATTTTAAATGTTTATGATCTTCAGGTGAGTTAAAATTTGTCAACACTAACAACCTCCATCACTGT